>NC_057804.1:59817257-60417257 GCF_018294505.1 Triticum aestivum | reverse complement strand
ATGAAACTAGAAGTACTTTGTATGTGTGAAAGGATAGGTTTGCAAGATAATAAAGAGCACGTAAATAAAAAGTAGGGGCTGTTTAGATAAAGATGCAAATAAAGTAAATATAACGAGTGTGGAAAAGTGGTGGTAGGAGTTGTGGAATTGTCCCTAAGCAATTAACTATGTTACTAGACCGGTAATCACTATTGCAATTCTATTTGAGGGAGAGGCATAAGCTAACATACTTTCTCTACTTTGATCATATGCACTTATGATTGGAACTATAGCAAGCATACGCAACTACTAAAGATTCATTAAGGTAAAACCCAACCATAGCATTAAAGCATCAAGTCCCCTTTTATCCCATACGCAAACAACCTACTTACTCGGGTTTGTGCTTCTGTCACTCACGCCACGCACCATAAGAAAATCATAAACATATTGCAAACCCTACAGCGGGAATCCCTCACGCTTGCGCGACACGGAGAGCACCATAAGACAGCACCAATAATAAAACATGCAACTCAAACCAATCATAGCAATTCATCAATCACCGATAGGACAACGAAAATCTACTCAGACATCATAGGATGGCAACACATCATTGGGTAATAATATGAAGCATAAAGCACCATGTTCAAGTAGAGGGTACAGCGAGATGCGGGAGAGTGGACCGCTGAATATAGATGGGGGAAGGTGATGGAGATGTTGGTGAAGACGGCGGTGGTGTAGATCGCGGTGATGATGATGGCCCCTGGCGGTGTTCTGGCGCCACCAGAAACAAGGGGGAGAGGCCCCCCCCTTCTTCTTCTTCTTCCTTGACCTCCTCCCTAGATGGGAGAAGGGTTTCCCCTCTGGTCCTTGGCTCCCATGGCATGGGAGGGGCGAGAGCCCCTCCGAGATTGGATCTATCTCTCTGTTTCTGCGTTCTCAGATTCTACCCCTTCACCGTTTCTTTAATATCCGGAGATCCGTAACTCCGATTGGGGTGAATCTTTCGCCCATATTTTTCTCATAAAATTAGCTTTATTGCGGCAAAAGAAGGGCATCAACTGCCTTACGGGTGGCCCACGAGAGTGGCAGGCGCGCCCAGGAGGTGTGGGCGTGCCCCCTGTCTCGTGGCCACCTCGGACACCGTTTCGCGTTGATTATTCCTCCGAAAAATCCCAAATATTCCAAAATAATTCTCCGTCCGTTTTTATCCCGTTTGGACTCTGTTTGATATTGGTTTTCTGCGAAACCTAAAACATGCAACAAACAGAAACTGGCACTGGGCACTGGATCAATATGTTAGTCCCAAAAATAGTATAAAAAGTTGCCAAAAGTATATGAAAGTCGAAGAATATTGGCATGGAACAAGCAAAAATTATAGATACGACGGAGACGTATCAATCCGCACAAACTTCTGCCACGCGGCGGTTGACCTCTTCTTGGAACCGAGCCTCCCGCTCGCCAACATCATCCTCCGCCTGGGTAACCAGGCGCTCCCTTGTCTCCAACAGCTCAAGGTCGAGGTTGCGCTTGGCAGCCTCCAGCGTCAGCGCTTCCTCACGCCTCCGGAGCTCCTCTTCCTCGACGGGCATCCCCTTCAGCGATGCGAGGGCGGCCTAATGCAGCTCCACCTGCTGCTCCAGGGAAGCGCTCCAGGCTTGGAGCTCCCACGCGCGCTTCTCCGCGATCTCGCGCCGTTGGTTGATACGTCTCCAACGTATCTATAATTTATGAAGCATTCATGCTATTATATTATCTATTTTGAATGATTATGGGCTTTATTATACACTTTTATATTACTTTTCGGACTAACCTATTAATCGGAGGCCCAGCCCATATTGCTGTTTTATTGCCTGTTTCAGTATTTCGAAGAAAAGGAATATCAAACGGAGTCCAAACGGAATGGAACCTTCGGCAGCGTGATTTTTGGAAAGATTATGATCCAGGAGACTTGGAGTGCAAGCCGGGGGTCATGAAGGAAGCCACGAGACAGGGGGGCGCGCCCACCCCCCTGGGCGTGCCCTACCCTCTCGTGGGCTCCTCGAGGCTTCCCCGACCGACTTATTTCGCCTATATAAGCCTACATACCCTAAAAACATCGAATATGAAGATAGATCGGGAGTTCCGCCACCGCAAGCCTCTGTAGCCACCAAAAACCTCTCGGGAGCCTGTTCCAGCACCCTGCCGGAGGGAGGATCCCTCACAGGTGGCCATCTTCATCATCCTGGCGCTCTCCATGACGAGGAGGGAGTAGTTCACCCTCAAGGCTGAGGGTATGTACCAGTAGCTATGTGTTTGATCTCTCTCTCTCTCGTGTTCCCCTCTATGGCATGATCTTGATGTATCCTGAGCTTTGCTATTATAGTTGGATCTTATGATGTTTCTCCCCCTCTACTCTCTTGTGATGAATTGAGTTTTCCTCTTGAAGTTATCTTATCGGATTGAGTCTTTAATGATTTGAGAACACTTGATGTATGTCTTGTCGTGCTTATCTGTGGTAACAATGGGATATCATGTGCCACTTGATGTATGTTTTGGTGACCAACTTGTGGGTTCCGCCCATGAACCTATGCATAGGGGTTGGCACACATTTTCGTCTTGACTCTCCGGTAGAAACTTTGGGGCACTCTTTGAAGTACTTTGTGTTGGTTGAATAGATGAATCTGAAATTGTGTGGTGCATATCGTATAATCATGCCCACAGATACTTGAGGTGACAATGGAGTATCTAGGTGACATTAGGGTTTTGGTTGATTTGTGTCTTAAGGTTTTATTCTAGTATGAACTCTATGATAGATTGAGCGGAAAGAATAGCTTCATGTTATTTTACTACGAACTCTTGAATAGATAGAACAGAAAGGATTACTTTGAGGTGGTTTCGTACCCTACCATAATCTCTTCGTTTGTTCTCCGCTATTAGGCTTTGGAGTGACTCTTTGTTGCATGTTGAGGGATATTTATATGATCTATCTATGTTATTATTGTTGAGAGAACTTGCACTAGTGAAAGTATGAACCCTATGCCTTGTTTCCTACCATTGCAATACCGTTTACGCTCACTTTTATCACTTGCTACCTTGCTATTTTTATAATTTCAGATTACAAATACCTTTATCTACCATCCATATTGCACTTGTATCACCATCTCTTCGCCAAACTAGTGCACCTATACAATTTACCATTGTATTGGGTGTGTTGGGGACACAAGAGACTCTTTGTTATTTGGTTGCAGGGTTGTTTGAGAGAGACCATCTTCATCCTACTCCTACGGATTGATAAACCTTAGGTCATCCACTTGAGGGAAATTCGCTATTGTCCTACAAACCTGTGCACTTGCAGGCCCAACAATGTCTACAAGAAGAAGGTTGTGTAGTATACATCAAGCTCTTTTCTGGTGCCGTTGCCGGGGAGGCTAGGTAAACGGCACTCACACCCCGTCAACTAAGCTCTTTTCTAGCGCCGTTGCCGGGGAGGTGAGTGCTTGAAGGTATATCTTTAGATCTTGCAATCGAATCTTTTTGTTTCTTGTTTTATCACTAGTTTAGTCTATAAAAGAAAACTACAAAAAAATGGAATTTAGTTTGTCTCATACGCTTCGTCTTTTTAATATCTTTCATGAGTATGATGGTAAGAAAATTGTGCTCAAGTGCTAGAAGAAGAAATCTATAAAATGTTTGTCAATAAATCTTTGAATGATGAGCATGATTGCAATGTTGTTAGTATGAATTCTTTGAATATCCATAGTACTAATGATGATTACATTAGTCATGATGAAAATATCTCTTATGAGCATGTCAACTTTTGTGGAGTGCATGTTTGCATGAACACACCGAATAGAGAAGATATATATTGCAAGAGGCATAAGTATTTAGAAACTAAATGGTTGCAAGAAAGGCTTAATGTTAGTGCTGAAAATTTAAGATATCTTTACCGTTGTGAACTTTGCAATGAACATGGTCATTTAAATCTCCGATGCAAATTGTTTCATGATTGAATCATGTCCAAAAATTGTGATGATTTGATCTCCCTTGCTCATTACAATGAATTTAGTTTTCTTTTGGGTTATGAAGAATTGAAACATGCAACTAAGCTTATTCCAAAATTTAATCTTGAGCATTTCCTTGATATTGATCTAGAGAAGATTTATATGTATTGTACGGTGAATTGCATTGAAAATCCTTATATTGCCAATTACCTAAAGAAAAGAAAGCAAATAGAAGATGATAAGAATACTAATGAAAGGGAAGAGACTTCCCAATATCCTCCTATTATTTCTTATGATGAATCAAGTATCGAGGAGGAGCCTTCTATTCAACCAATCTCATCTATAAGGAGCTCAAAGAAGATGGTTGAACCCACACATAATGTGAAGAAGAAAAGAAAGAGAAGGAGCAGCAAAGGTAAAAAGGTATCCCTCCCAAATGATGTTGCTCCTACTACTCATTGTGATGATGATAATTGCTATACTATTGGTGCTATCCATACTACTGATGATGATCACACTTATGATATGAAAAGGCCCAAGCTTGGGGAAGCTATGTTTGATGAGTATGAAATATTTGAGAATATATTTGCTGAAATTAATGATTTTTCCAAGCTTGGGGATGCTATGTTTAATGAAGATGATATTTTTAGCATCCCAAGTTTTGATATGCAAAGTTGTTATGATGATAGCATGCCTCCTACTTATGATGATTATATTGGTGAAAGTGGGTTTGGAAGAGTGTCAACTTTAGATAGTATTGATCCCACTATTTTGGAGGATATTGAATCTTATTGTGATGAATATGAAAGTGGATTTGGAAGAGTGTCAACTTTATTTAGTGATGATTCCACTATCTTGGAAGAGGTTTCAATCGATTATGATGAGAACGAAGTTGCTACTTATGATGATTATTGTGATGAAACTTATGCTATAAAAAGTAGTGATGATTATATTTATAAAACTTGTCATGATTATGATTACCCTTTTTATGAACATTACTCTTTTAATGTGGAAACAACTTTTAGTGTTCAAGTCTCTTATGATACTCCCACCATTCCGAATGAGAAGAATTTTGCTTATGTGGAGAGTAATAAATTTCTAAGCTTGTAGATCATGAAAAGAATGCTTTAGGTGCTGGTTATATTGTTGAATTCATTCATGATGCTACTGAAAATTATTATGAGGGAGTAATATATGCTTGTAGGAATTGCAATAATATCAAGTTTCCTCCCTATGTGCTTAAAATCTTGAAGTTATGCTTGTTTTACCTTCCTATGCTAGTTGATTATTGTTCCCATAAGTTGTTTTCTCACAAAATCCCTATGCATAGGAAGTGGGTTAGACTTAAATGTGCTAGTAATATTCTTCATGATGCTCTCTTTATGTTTCAATTCTTATCTTTTATGTGAGCATCATTGCCATCATCATGCCTAGCTAGAAAGGCATTAAAGAAAAGCGCTTGTTGGGAGGCAACCCAACTTTATTTTTGTTCCTAGATTTTTGTTCCTGTTTAGTAATAAATAATTCATCTAGCCTCTGGTTAGATGTGGTTTAATGCTGAAACGATCTAGATGACGACTAGAGGGGGTGAATAGGAGTTTTAAAACTTTTACAGATTTGGCTTTATCCTAATGCGGAATTAAACTAACGGATACTTTTCAAGCACAAATCCTAAATATGCTAGGCTCAACTAAGTGCACCAACAACCTATGCTAAACAAGATAGGCAATTAAGCAAACTAGCAAGCACAAACTATATCACAAGATATGGAAATGAAGGAACAACTAAGCAATTCAACTATCACAAGATATATCAATATGGGCAAGTATGAATTGCGGAAAGTAAAGGGTGTGGGTATGAGATAACCACAAGTGAGTCGGGGACGTGGATTTATCCCGAAGTTCACACTCGTGAGAGTGCTAATCTCCGTTAGAGCGGTGCCGTAGCCAAAGCTCCGGGGCGTCACCAAGTGACTCACCGTATTCTCCCTTTCGAGTCACCCCCAACGGATGAGCCTCGATTCACTCGGGGTTGGTCTTGAAGGCGACCACCACACCTTTACAAACCTCTCCGGAGCACACCACAACCACGGAAGCTTCCGGAGGAACTTGACCACCTAGGCCACTTGAACACCCTTCCTCGGAGCACACCACAAAAGGAAGCTTCCGGGAGAACCTTGGCCACATAGGCCTCTTCACAATCTTCTCAATATATCACCAAACCGTCTAGGAGGCGAAGCCTCCAAGAGTAATAAACTCACGGGATCTCACACGAACAAATCGATGCGGGGAGCTCAAACCAATGCAACAAATGCAATGCAAGGTCAAGCAACAAATGCTCAACTCACTCTCTCAATCTCACAAGATGCAACTCAAGAAAGTGGGACATTGAAGAGAGGGGATGCAATGGAGGAAATCAACAAATGACTCCAAGATCCATCCACAAATCACCCTTCACTTAGAAGGGAGATAGGGGTTTGGGAGAGGTGGTAAGCGGCTCAAAATGATGTTTAGAATGTGAATGAACAACCCCCAAACCGGTGGGGAGGAAGGGCTCTTTTCTAGCCAACTTCCGAAACTAGCCGTTGGGGCTCCAACGGGCACTTCCTGGACACCCCGTGCCCACGGGGGTTTAGAACCCGTGCCCACGGGGTCCCGTGCGCACGGTACAGGCCCGTGTGCACGAGGCCCCGTGCCCACGGGGTCAAAAACCCCGTGTCCACGGGGTACCCAGAACAGCCTGCAGCAGCCCACTAAAACAGTGATAACTTTGGCATACGGACTCCGAATTCGATGATCTTGGGCTCGTTTTGAAGCTATGGAAAAGCCCAAGGTCCTAACATAGAGAACCACCCAAGATCAACAATAAATAATGATGCAAGTAATGCAAAGGTTTGAGCTCTCTACATGCGACATGATCAAGCTACTTGCCCGAGAGTCCCTCTTGATAGTACGGCTATCAAACCTATAATCCGGTCTCCCTCCAAGCACCATGAGACCGGCAAAACTAGGAAAACCTAGCTAAGGTATACCTTTGCCTTGCATATTCAACTTGAGCTTGGTGATGACTCCAATTCTTGTCTCAAGTTGGAATCCCTTTCTTGTCCACAACCACTTGGTGAAGATGCTCGAATTGATTCCTCATATTGCAATGAGGGAAGCCTTAACTTAAGCCCATCTTCACATGAGCATTATCATGATGTGGACCGCAAGCTTCAAAGCATATAACCTCCGGCTTCTCATCTTGCACTTGGACTCCTCGAACCCGATGACCATCACCACTTGATGTCATCCACACATAGGCTACTTGAGATCTTTCCTTTTGATGCAAGCCCATGAGAAACACCTAACCCACATAGACATACCAAACACATAGCATGGGTTAGGTAACAAAGCACAATTCACAATTACTTACCATACCACTAGATCACTTGATCTCACGTGGTACAATGTTTGTGCTTTGAGAGTTGACCACTTAGATATAATCTTCGAGCTTCATCTTGGTCAACCAACATCTTTACTCGAAGCTCCATCTTGGTTTCTTGAAAGCCACAATGAACTCTTCATTTCCCTTCATTGCTTCAAGACTATATCACCAAAGACTCTTCCATGACCATATCAAGTTCCACTATGAATATCATCTTGGTCACCACTTGCCCTTCTAAAAACTCCATCACAATCTCTTGAGAGGCATAATGAATTCGTCACTCTAGTTGCTTGCTTCAAGACTTGATCAACCGAAACCCAACACATGAGCTCACCATGATCTTGTCTTGAGACCATAACTTGAATTCTTCTCTTTGATTATTCTCTCAAGCCCTTGATCCTTAAAAGCCCTCCATCATAATATCTTGAGAGGCACAATGAATTCTTCACTCTAGTTGTTTGCTTCAAGACTTGATCAACCTAAACCCAACACATGAGCTCACCATGATCTTGTCTTGAAACCATAACTTGAATTCTTATCTTTGATTACTCTCTCAAGCCTTGATCCTCAGAAGCCCAAATATATCAATCTTTGAGATCCTCCAATGCACTCCATCATGAACATAATTAGATTAGGCATTGAAACCAATCTTGATGGCTTCAATAGAAGTACTCGAAGACCAACTTGAAACCTCACTGGATATGGGATCTCGAGAGCCAACACCTAGGCCCCGTGAGCACGGGGTATCCAGAGAGTTGACACTTGACCCCGTGCGCAAGGTACAAGCCCGTGTGCACAGGGTATCCAGAGAAGGATACCATGAGGACTTCTTCGGATGCTTTGATGGCAGACTTCACAAAACAACCCAATGCACTTCAAGCATCACTATGGAACATATCTTCATATAAGATTCAATGCACTTGACGCTCCATAGGAATTGTCATTTAATACCAAAGCATAGGGAAAATATATCTTCATATATATGGACTTCATCCTTGATTCCGTCTAATATCCTTGAGGCACTATCTTCATATATATATGGACTTCATCCTTGATTTCGTCCAATATCCTTGAGGCACTATCTTAATATATATAGACTTCATCCTGGATTCGGTCCAATATCCTTGAGGCACTATCTATGGACAAAACCTTCAAATATATCTCACTGAAAACATTAGTCCATAGAGATTGTCATTTAATTACCAAAACCACACTTAGGGGCTACACGCCCTTTCAAATGCTTTAATTAGGGCCTGTTCTAAAGTCCTCCAACTCCAAACTTCTCTAATTCCCAGCCTGAAGCGAACCCGAACGCCGTAGCTCCGTGAAGCTGAAATCCAAGAAGCTGTCGTGGGCTGTAGTTCATTTTTCTGAAGCGAGACATTCCCAGCTCCACGTTTTGGTGAATCTGGAGTTCGGGTTATTTATGGCCATAATGCCACCGCCCAAAAAAACGTTTCGATCAACTCCTCCACCCTCGATCCCGCACGCACCCGCTCGTCACATCTCCCCTCTTCCTCGTCCCTCCTCTCGAACCCTCACCGCCGCCACACCCGGCTGCCCCCGTCGCTGGCCAGATCCTCGCCTCCGACTACAGATCCGGCCATCCAAGGCTATTTCTCGCCGGATCCCATCATTGCCGCCGCCCGTCGCGCCTGCTACAAGGAACTGCGACCCCATGGCTCGGAGCCCCGACGCCATTGACGCCCGACAGAACCTCGAAGTCAGGAGCAGCACCAAGACGACCCCCCCTTCTCTTCTTCCCCTTCCCTTCTCTTCTTCCCGAGCCAAGAGCCGCCGTGAAGCTTGCCGAGCCGCCGCCTGTCTGCAGTTCCGCCCGAGATGGGCTCCTTCAGCCAGCCCAACGTGCCAACCAGCAGGCCTTCCGCGCCACAGCTGGGCTGCCAGCTCATCCAAGCGCTGGGAGAAGCTGCTGCAGCTCCAGAATGTTTTTTTGTTCGCCACCTGAAGCAAGAAGCAACCCAAGAAGCTGGATATGGGAAGTTTTGGAGAAGCTAGATGGTTTCAGAACAGGCCCTTAGTGTTTGTGCCAAGTATAACCTTTGGGAAGACTTGGGTGAAGTCTATATGATCTTGCTGTAAAAAACAGAAACTTTAGCGCTCACGAGAATAGCTGCCATTTTTTTACTGGAGAGTGCTTTTAGGTTGATTCTTTTTGAAGATGATTAATAGACAAATTACTCAGGTCCACCAATTTATTGCATAATTTTTGGAGTTCCAGAAGTATACGTTTAATACAGATTACTACAGGCTGTTCTGTTTTTGACAGATTCTGTTTTCATTGTGTTGCTTGCTTATTTTGATGAATCTATGAGTAGTATCGGAGAGTATGAACCATAGAAAAGTTGGAATACAGTAGGTTTAACACCAATATAAATAAAAAATGAGTTCATTACAGTACCTTAAAGTGATGGTTTGTTTTCTTGTACTAACGGAGCTTACGAGTTTTGTTTTGAGTTTTGTGTGGTTGAAGTTTTCAAGTTTTGGGTAAAGATTCGATGGAATATGGAATAAGGAGTGGAAAGAGACTAATCTTGGGGATGCCCAAGGCACCCCAAGGTAATATTGAAGGACAACCAAGAGCCTAAGCTTGGGGATGCCCCGGAAGGCATCCCCTCTTTCGTCTTCGTTCATCGATAACTTTGCTTGGAGTTATATTTTTATTTGCCACATGATATGTGTTTTGCTTGGAGCGTCAATTTATTTTGTTTGTATTTGCTTTCTGTTATTTAGAATAATTTTTTGCATCTCTATTTTCAATAAAGATGTCAAGGATAACCTTTACCATGCTTATTTTGCATGCATACATGTTGCTGTTTCAAAAGAGAAAGTTTACCGCTGTTGCAAAAAATTCCCTAGAAAATTCAGAGAGTGATATAATGTTGAATCTTTTTGCATAATGAGCTCTAATAAATCTTTTATAGCGTAGTATTTTTTTTATAATTTTTGGAGTTAGGTAAGTATTTATACTCTTGCATTCTTTACAGACTATACTGTTTTGGCAGATTGTTGTTATGTTTGCATTGTTTGCCTATGCTTGCTTGTTTAATGATTCTATTTGAGGATAGGAGTATTAAATATGCAGATAAATTTAGTATTCAATGTTGAATAATAATGTTAGTGATTTTTTACAGTAGAAAATGATAAGGTTTTGCATTGGTTTATACTAACCTATCTCACGAGTTCTTGTTGAGTTTGGTGTGGATGAAGCTTTTGATAAAAAGAGAAACCGTGACATGAAAGGAATTAAGGAGACACAAAAGCTCAAGCTTGGGGATGCCCAAGGTACCCCAAGATAATATTTCAAGAAGTCTCAAGCATCTAAGCTTGGGGATGCCCCGGTAGGCATCCCACCTTTCTTCTTCAACAACTATCGGTTAGTATCGGTTGAACCTAAGTTTTTGCTTCTTCACATGAGTTGTGCTATCCTTGCAATGCCATTTTATTTTTCTTTGCTTGCTGCTTGAATACAATACCAAGATCTGAAATTCTTTAATGAGAGACTGTCTTCACATAGTTACATAATTATTTTACTACTCATTGATCTTCACTTATATCTTTTTGAGAGTAGTTTGTCATTTACTCATGTGCTTCACTTATATCCTATGAGTAAATGGTTGAATGAATTGAATGTCATAAATCTGAAATTATATATGTTTCATTTGCTTATCCCATGGGGAGTAATGACTTCACATCTAAGAAGTAGAGGTAGTAAGTGTATTGAAGGTTAGCAAGCATTGTATTGGTCATTTGAACAATTCATGAAAGAATATTGAAGGAAGAGAGATTTCACATATAAATATATTATTGTGGACATCTTTTATAATTGTGAGCACTCATTAAGTATGACATGCTAAAGAGTTGATGTTGTACAAGGAAGACAACGTAATGGGTTATGTTTTCTCACATTTCAGTTAAAGTATATTGTCATGGATCATTCAAACATGTTGAGCTTGCCTTTCCCCCTCATGCTAGCCTAAATATCTGTACTAAGCGGGAATATTGCTTGTGCATCCAAATTCCTTGAACCAAGTTTTTGCCATGAGTGTCCACCATACCTACCTACATGCGGTATTTACCTGCCGTTCCAAGTAAATTTGCATGTGCCAAACTCTAAACCTTCAAATTATAATCTGTTTTGTATGCCTGAATTGCTCATGTAGCAACTAGGGGCTGTTAGTGTCTTCCATGCTAGGTGGATTATTCTCAAGAGGAGTGAACTCCGCTCCTCATTCACGAGAAAATGGCTGGTATTCGGGATGCTGAGTCCCATGATCAAAAGATCAAAATCAAATCAATAATTACAAACAAAACTCCCCCAGGTTTGATGTTAGTTGGAGGCACCCGTTGTTTCGGGCAAGCCATGGATTGATGATTGTTGGTGGAGGGGGAGTAAAAACTTTTACCATTCTGTTTGGGAACCGCCTATTTGTATGTAGTATGGAAGATATTGGGAACTCTTGGTTGTTATGTTGACAATGAGATCATACCTCTCAAAATTATTTATCTCTATTTCAAAATCGAGCTCTGGCACCTCTGCAAATCCCTGCTTCCCTCTACGAAGGGCCTATCTTTTACTTTATGTCTTTTACTTTTATGCAAGAGTCAAGCTGATCTTCACCTTTCCCTTTTTCATTTTATCCTTTGGCAAGCACTTTGTGTTAGGGTGATCCTGATATATATATATATATATCCAATTGAATGTAAGTTAGCATGAACTATTATTGTTGACATCACCCAAAGGTGAATACATTGGGAGGCAACACTATAAGCCCCTATCTTTCTCTGTGTTCGATTAAAACTTTGGACCCATTAATATCGCGTGAGTGTTAGCAATTGTAGAAGACTATATGATAGTTGAGTATGTGAAGTTTGCTAAATTAAAGCTCTGACATAGACCCTTCCTGAAAATAAGATGAACTGCAATTGTTTGATGACTAAGAATGAAGTTTGCTAGTTTTCAAGAAAGTTTATGGTCTATGCTTTAACATGTGAATTGCTTGTTACCTGATCATGAAAAGTGTTATGAGATAAATTACTGTTATGACATATAAACATGCTAGAAAAGGTGATTGAAATTATCATTGATCAAACTTGTGCACCTGCTAGCATTCACATTTCATAAATTCTTTCTTTTATCATTTACCTACTCGAGGACGAGCAGGAATTAAGCTTGGGGATATTGATACGTCTCCAACGTATCTATAATTTATGAAGCATTCATACTATTATATTATCTGTTTTGAATGATTATGGGCTTTATTATACAGTTTTATATTACTTTTCAGACTAACCTATTAACCGGAGGCCCAGCCCATATTGCTGTTTTATTGCCTGTTTCAGTATTTCGAAGAAAAGGAATATCAAACGGAGTCCAAACGGTATGAAACCTTCGGCAGCGTGATTTTTGGAAAGATTATGATCCAGGAGACTTGGAGTGCAAGCCGGGGGGTCATCTAGGAAGCCACGAGACAGGGGGGTGCGCCCACCCCCTGGGCGTGCCCTACCCTCTCGTGGGCCCCTCGAGGCTCCCCCGACAGACTTCTTTTGCCTATATAAGCCTACGTACCCTAAAAACATCGAATATGAAGATAGATCGGGAGTTCCGCCGCCGCAAGCCTCTGTAGCCACCAAAAACCTGTCGGGAGCCCGTTTTGGCACCTTGTCGGAGGGGGGGATCCCTCACCGGTGGCCATCTTCATCATCCCGGCGCTCTCCATGACGAGGAGGGAGTAGTTCACCCTCGAGGCTGAGGGTATGTACCAGTAGCTATGTGTTTGATCTCTCTTTCTCGTGTTCCCTCTATGGCACGATCTTGATGTATCCCGAGCTTTGCTATGATAGTTGGATCTTATGATGTTTCTCCCCCCTCTACTCTCTTGTGATGAATTGAGTTTTTCTTGAAGTTATCTTATCGGATTGAGTCTTTAATGATTTGAGAACACTTGATGTATGTCTTGCCATGCTTATCTGTGGTGACAATGGGATATCATGTGCCACTTGATGTATGTTTTGGTGACCAACTTGCGGGTTCCGCCCATGAATCTATGCATAGGGGTTGGCACACGTTTTCGTCTTGACTCTCCGGTAGAAACTTTGGGGCACTCTTTGAAGTACTTTGTGTTGGTTGAATAGATGAATCTGAGATTGTGTGGTGCATATCGTATAATCATGCCCACGGATACTTGAGGTGACAATGGAGTATCTAGGTGACATTAGGGTTTTGGTTGATTTGTGTCTTAAGGTGTTATTCTAGTATGAACTCTATGATAGATTGAGCGGGAAGAATAGCTTCATGTTATTTTACTACGAACTCTTGAATAGATAGAACAGAAAGGATAACTTTGAGGTGGTTTCGTACCCTACCATAATCTCTTCGTTTGTTCTCCGCTATTAGTGGCTTTGGAGTGACTCTTTGTTGCATGTTGAGGGATAGTTATATGATCTATCTATGTTATTATTGTTGAGAGAACTTGCACTAGTGAAAGTATGAACCCTATGCCCTGTTTCCTACCATCGCAATACTGTTTACGCTCACTTTTATCACTTGCTACCTTGATGTTTTTATATTTTCAGATTACAAATACCTTTATCTACCATCCATATTGCACTTGTATCACCATCTCTTCGCCGAACTAGTGCACCTATACAATTTACCATTGTATTAGGTGTGTTGGGGACACAAGAGACTCTTTGTTATTTGGTTGCAGGGTTGTTTGAGAGAGACCATCTTCGTCCTACGCCTCCTACGGATAGATAAACCTTAGGTCATCCACTTGAGGGAAATTTGCTACTGTCCTACAAACCTGTGCACTTGCAGGCCCAACAACGTCTACAAGAAGAAGGTTGTGTAGTAGACATCATTGGTCTGCTTCCCGAGCCTCCCAATAGCTCGGGAGCGGGCCTCTTGCGAGGCTGCAAGTGATGCTTCGGCCTTCACATTGTGAAGATCCCGCTGATGACGCGCGAGGCTGACCGCCACCTTCAGCTTGCGTCGCTCCTCAACCAGCCGCAAGCCTTCAGCTTCAAGACACGCGTCCACGTCCGCAAGCTCTCCACCGAGTTGGCCCATCGCGTACATCGCCTTCTAGAGGAACCCCTGGCGGACGAAGTTGCGCTCTCGCGCTCGCCTGAGCACGTCATTGATATCATCCTCCGCTCTCAGCGTTGGCGGCGGGCTCTTGAGCGGTACGCCCCCTCTCGGCAGGGGGCTGGGGGCTGGCGCCCCCATGATCGTCGGACGGGCTCCGCAAGGGACCCAAGCCGGTGCAGATCCACCCCGAGAAGAAAAGCCTAGGGCCAACCTCAACCATTCGCCGTCCACAATCAGGGGATGAGCCTTGGGAAGGCTGGTCACGCCCTGGGCAAGGAAGCGAAGGAAGGGAGGCAAGGGCGCAGATTCCAGGCGCTCTACAGGCCGGATTGCCTCTCCGGTCGGACTCGCGTCAGGGACAGCGCGAAAGCTCGGGACGCACAAGGCCAGCGATGGAGGCGAGGCTGGAAGAACTCCCTTGGAAGACTCCGCAGGCTTGACAGGAGGGATCCTGAAGGGCCACAATCAGAAAAGGGAGCAGCGACTGAGGAATTGCAAGAATGAGGTACTTACTCATCTATGGCGAAGTATTTCCTGTGCTTCAATGGTCGGAAGGGGCACCCACTGCCGCTCGAAGACTCCTTCCTCTTGCGGAGGGCGTCTAAGTCCACGCGGAACCGACCCAAGCGCGCAACATGGGGACCAGCACGCGGCACGAATGAAGAAGCACCCAGAGATCCAACCTTAGGGGCGCCAAGCTGGGAGGAGCGATCAGGCACCACCTCCTGATGACCTGTCGAGGCCTCGGGGGTCGCGGGCCGCATCCCCCCATTGACAACTGCCTCAGGATGGGCTTCATGGGCTCCGGAGGATGACGCCTCGGGAGCCCCGTGTGGTGTCAGCACCACGACACCAGAGCCTCCAGCCTCATCCGATGCTTGCCTCCCTGCACCCGCTCCTGGGGCAAGATCGATGTTTGCGGCGGGGAAGGGAGCCACGGTGACGGGATTCTCGTGAGGTCCCACGAGGCCAGCCGGGCGCAGCCCCCATTCATCAAAGTGAGGCATCTGCCTCGCGAAATCGGCCCCGCCCGAGCAGAGATACAGAAGGCTGCCCCCGTGCCGAATGTCGCCCGGCGCGGGGTCACCTGCCAAGACCTCCAGCACCTTCTTCAGTGTTTCAGGCGCCAGCTCTGTCTCCTGGAGCCTCATGCGGTCCTGGTACCCAGTCAAGGCCCACATCGGGCAGGAGTGGCACTGGAGAGGAGCAATGCGACACCGGAGGAACTCCTACACCACCCAGGGCGCGGTCACGCCGAGCTCTCTCAACCTCCCCAGTCGGCGCCAGATGAAGGAGAGCCAGGGGCTAATGAGCTCCTTGTGGTCCCAGCCCGGATTGGGAATAGCAGGCAATGTCAGATGCGAGAGCAGGGAGCTGGGCACCCCGACATCCACATACAGCCACCGCGTCCGGAACCCGCTCGTGGAAGGTGGAAGGCCAAAATCAATCCCTGAGGCGGCCGTCTCTGCCATGGCCTGGAAGCTCACGCACCCCGAGCACTGCGATGGGTCGGTCAGGCGCAAAGAGAAGAAGTGGCGCAAGAGGGTAATGGAAGGAGCAATGCCCACCATGGCTTCACAGACATAAGCAAAGACAGCAAGAAGGGTAACGGATTGAGGATCAAGATGCATCATATGGATCTGATAATGGGATAGCACTGCATTGAAAAAGGTGGAGAAAGGAGGAACCAGACCAGCCCACAGGGCATCAACGAAGAATCGAACCTCCATGACAATCCTGTCGACGGAGGCATGGGACGCAGGCCAAGCCATCGTCTTTCCGCACTCGTTGAGGCTCGGGGCGAGTGCGGAGCGGACCTTGTCCAAGGCTTCACGATTGAGCACCAACGACTGGCCGACGGCGGGCTCGATTGCTGGAGGCGAGCTGGACGAGGGCGCAATTTCTTTCGTTTCTCTTTGTTGGTTGGCGCCATGGCGATGGAGGAGGCAGAGCTCGAGTCAGATTGGAAGTGGAAACAGAGGCTCGAGGAAGAAGGGGGAACAGGAAGCTCGTGGGCGGCAAAGGGGAAATAACTGTGTAAAGCTTCGTGGCCGCCTAGCTAGGCGAATATTGGGGGAGCGTGGGGAAGTGGAGACGCCCACATCCAATCAGTCGCCACGCGTCGACTAGGGCCACAGGCTGTTGGGGCCCGCGGCGCTCCGTACTTGCCCTTTGGCTTCGCCGCTAAGCCAAGTCCGAGCGCGCCTTGAGCCCGGGGGCTACTGTCGGCATCCTGGATATGGGGGTATCCAGACTTACCTGCCTGCGGCCTATGGCGTGGCTCATCAATGGCCCAGTACGACCCGTCTTCATCAACCCAAGTTCAAGACCCTCGCGAGGGGCCAAGCCTCGCGGGGTAGACAACGCAAGGCCTCCTCAAGGGCAGCCTCACCAGGCAGGCTCACGAGGAGGCGGAGAGATCAAGGCAAGGAGTACCTCGCGAGGTGCACATGACGCAAGCCATGGCGATCAAGACTAGGCGGGCGCCGGCCAGCGCAGTGTCCTTGTTTTCTCTTTGGTGCAAAGGGAGCAAGCGCGGGCGCGGAGTACCGAGGCATCAAGAAAAGGTTTCCATATCGGTGCAACAAGACCAGGACCAGGAGGACGGCAAGATGGAGGTCACCGTGGAGCCCAAGACGGCGTCATCGCCAGTGCCTTTGGCAGTCGAAGACCACCTTTAGTCAGGATAGCATGTACTGACTGTCCCCCTTTAAATCCCGCCATTGTGGAATCCCTTCCCGCTCAATATTTGGGAAGAGGACCAAGGCCTCTATAAATAGGGCTAGCCACCACCGTAGCAAAGGACGGATCCATTCGGATCAGAACCACCCACACCAGCACAAGAACACCTCTCCTCGCGAGGCTGTTCTTCCCCTTGTACTGTTCATCATCAGTTCCAGAGGCAATCCACACACCATACACTAAAGTAGGGTATTACACCACAATGGTGGCATGAACCAGTATAAACCTCGTGTCCCTTGTGTTGTTCATCTTGTTAGCTTAGAATCGCGGCGAAGTTGTGGGCATGGATCGGTAGGGAGAAGATCTTCGTGCGCACCCCAGAGTTCGAACCTTAAGGGTTTTGCCAGAACCGGATATCCGACAGTGGCGCTACACATACTTTGTGCACTCGTCGAGGATGCCGAATTTAGGATGGTGGAAGAACAAGCGAGCTTGGAACAAAAGATTTTTGGTCAAAAGATATTAAGAGGACAGACACGACAGTTTGCACAGCTTGCAGTGGAGTTAACACTGACCATCCCAAGCCTCTGTTGCTCTCCCAGCGACAATACGTCTTCCCAGTTTTGGGTAGAGTCCCAACCTTCCCTCTCTAGAAGATAGACCAACCGAACATTCACAAGAACCGTCTTCAGGTGGTCATCTAGCAACTCAGGAGCACTAGACCTGTTGCCTACATTAGCACAGGATTTCAGGTTACCAGGAGAAGCAAACATATAATTTACTACTTCATTTTGACAAGCAATTTCGTAGTAAAAAGGAAGGATATGCAGTTCAATATATACAGTTTTCGGTAATTCAATATGTCCACATTCTGGGTGGCACCTACTAGCTTTATATAATGAAAGAATCTTCATCTCTGCTTCCTCCCTTGACAGAGGATATATGATCTGATCCCGAAGGGTTCCCAAGCTGGTGTATGGACTCTGAGGAACATGGAACATCCCTTCAGAGGGCTTGGTAACTCTCCTAGAAAAGGCAGGCCATAAATCTCTGAGCACCCTAAAAACATAGCTCTTCCCGGTACCATTGGGGCCTTAAGAAAATCAAGGTAAAAAGGCAAGTCAGCATGATTCACTGCCTTATAAAAAGATAACTGAAGGCTTCAGAGCGCAGACAGGTGATATACAAGTCAAAAGAAGGCTTTTCCCTTGTACCACACTGCATGACAGCTTCCTCGCCAATAGCTTCTGCGATGGTGTTACAATATCCACTTCATGGAATTCAATAATTTCGTCTGAGGCTGCACTAATGGCACTGGAAGGCACTGGGATATCTGCAGGCAATAATTGAAAAGACATGCTTAATTAGCAGAAGATATTGCTGTAAAACTTGCAAAATGATCATACCATCCGCTACCTTAGGACATTATTAATATAAAATGACAGTACAACCCAGTGGTACAAGTTACCAACTATGCCCAGAGCTGGTCATTAATGCTAAAAAGTATCAATAATTTAACACAAATATGCAACTTTTAACGGAACATCAAATTCCTGCAACCATTCTATGTGGCACTAACATCCGGTGTAATGAGAAGGCAGACAGTTTTAGATCGAGAATGCTGCAGTTCATGTGCCAAAGTTTCATCATAATATGCTAAACAGGATGTGCCATAACAAACATGGTGTAGGAAATTGCCACAATTTAAACCAAACATGTTGCATGCCATACAACAAGATTACTCATGCACTGCTCTTCTACTCAATTTTTCTTCTATAACTCTTCCCAAATGTGTTTCAGATGAAGAAAAAACATATTTGAATATTTTTGTCCATGGACACGATGAACTACCCCGGCACTATCTAATGGTCAGATAGCGCGGCGGACCCGTATCAATTTAGTCTAAAAACGTACGCTGATTGATAAAAGCGACAGCAAACTCGATCCCTGCATCTCCATGCTCGAAGTCAATGAAATCGCCACGCCGGAGATTTCATTTCCCTATATAAACTGCCTAGGCTTCCATGGCTCTGCCAACTCAAAGCACACACGAAGACGTACACGAAGGCATTATGGTTTCCGCCATGAAGCTGTCGGTCACCCTCGTCCTCCTCCTCTCAGGTGCGTCCATCGTAAATTCTTACCCATATTCCGGTGAGAGATGGATCTTTTTAACAAATTTTATGTGCGTGTGCTGGCCGGACGAACCTGCAGGGCTCGTGTTGTTCGGGGAGATCGCGGACGCCAAGGCCAAGGCGTCGTGCGCTGTGGTGTGCCTCCAGGGAGGCCACATCACCTGCGACAACTACCCCGGCCAGGAGCTCGATGGGTGCGACTGCGAGTGCGCGCCGGCCGACGACAAGGGCTGTGGTGCTCCACCTCGACGACGGTGTCACCAACACCAACTGCCGCACGCCCAATATGTAGCTGAATTAATTGTTGGTTTGATTTAGTTCAATAAGGCTCTGCAAGTTTGTTGCCGAATAACGAAAATGTTCGCGTGTCTGTGGTTTGGCAGTGTAATTCAACTTTACACGCTTCGAATAAAATTTCCGAGCATAATGTGTTAAGGCCCATAAAGAAAACAAATAATGTACAAACGATAGAAAACAATGAAAATAAAGGAAGGTTTCGTGGACGCTTCGACTGGTTTTAGAACCTTGTGTGTGTGTGTTTTACTTTCATTTTTATGTGTTTAACAGATTTTCATTGCTTTATTGGTTTTTCTAATACGTGTCTACTTTTTTCAACAGATATTGTACATTTGTTGCGTACACGTGGAAGAATATTTTATACACATTAAACATTTGCAAATACATGATTAACATATTTTAAATAAATTTTTTAACAATTTTTTGAACAGTTGTTAAATATTTTTCAAATACACATTGATACATTTTTCTGAAAGACGTGGAACATTTTTTTAAACTACTCGAACATTTTTAGAAATTTATAATTTTTTGTGTAAATATCAAGTAAATATGCGTGAATATTTTTAGTGTCTCGTACATTTTATGAACAATATGGAAACCTTTTTAAATTTACATTAACATTTTTTTATCCTGTATAAACATTTTTAAAATGTCATGTGCTTTTTTCAAAAGGCTTGATCCTTTTTTTAATGTCACAAACATCTATTTTGAATGCTATCAACATATTCTTAAAACCACTCTAACAAACTTTTGCGTTGCGTTGACATTTTTCAATTTGCTGATTTTTCAAGTTTTTGTTACGGAATATATGTATTTAGAATATTTTTGAAAATGAAAAAAAAATGAATGAAGCAACAAAGAAAACAAACTAGCCTGCAGGAAGCTACTCGAGACGGCCAAATAGTAGCAACGAGGGCACTCCTTGAGGCGAGACCTCCTTCGGCCACTCTAGAAGCGAGACATTTCCCTGCGCAATTCCTATTTGACGCATTAAAAACTTGGTTCTTTCATTAACCGTAGATGACACTCACATCTCCACATCTCCCACATATACTTTCTATACGGGCATGCCCATGTGGGTTTTTTCCCACCGTTTTTGGGAAACTTTTAGGCTGCTACTAACACACTGGTGCTTAGATAAGATGTTAAGCGCATTAAATAGCTTAGCAATTATACTCCCCAATACATAGGTGCTTATCTTTTTTAGCTAAACTTTCTTCCTTTAATAATTTAGCAACTAAAGTTCTCCATGCTTGTGGGCTTCTTTCATTTAAATGTTTTGCCTAGGTTCACGCGATTGACATTGTTTCTTCCTGGGGTCACCACACTCATCTCTTTCCTCTTAAATAATTTGCCACATTAGATTTTTCGCCTACATGGCAGGCTTAGCACCTATGCAAGGTAGATGGGAGGGGCTTTAGAAGGTTTTAGAAGGTTCCCACCAGTTTTCTTTAGGGGCAGCTTTTTCTCTGATTTTAAAAGGACGAGTTTACTTCAGGTTTTTCGTATTTACTTTCCTTTCTGTTTTTTTTTACTTTTCCAATGTTTCTTTTTCATTTTTCCTTTTAGCATTTTTCTCTTTACCCATTTTTCGTCAAATGTTTGCGCAAAAAATATTTAGTCGAAAACTTTTCTCAAATTCATGATTATTTTTTCAAAACGAAACTCTCTCTATTTGTAAATTTCCTCAAACTCATGATTTTTTTCTCAAATTTGTTAAGTTTTTCACATTCGTGAATTTTTCTCAAATTTGTTAAGTTTTTTACATTCGTGAATTTTTCTCAAATTTGTGTTTTTTTAAATTCATACCTTTCTTCAAAATTGTGATATTTTTAAAGTTGGTGAACTTTTCTAAAATCTGTGAATTATTTTCAATTCAGTGTATTTTATTATATTCTAAAATTTCAAATTTGTTTTTTCATATTCTTAAACTTTTTTCTCAAATTTATGACTTCACTTCAAGTCTCTGAAATATGTGCGAACTTTTTTGAATTTATGATTTTTTGTAGATTCATGATTTTTCTAAAGTCGACTCACAAACAGTCAATGGTCAAACCGTCGAATGAAAGAGCGCGCGGGGGGGCGGGGTGTTGGGAAGGGATAGTACCTCGCGTTTTGGTGGTCCTGCCCACACGATAAAGGCCAGTGAGCGCCGGCTTGCTAGCCAGCGCCATAAGTAATAAAAGTACTTATTTCTTTGGAGATTGATAGTTTATTTATTGAGGATGAGTTAGCCCTTCCCTTCTCACTTCGAGATTGATCATCTCAAGCTATCAATAGTACCTCGCGTTTTGGTGGTCCTGCCCACACGATAAAGGCCAGTGAGCGCCGGCTTGCTAGCCAGCGCCATAAGTAATAAAAGTACTTATTTCTTCGGAGATTGATAGTTTATTTATTGAAGATGAGTTAGCCCTTTCCTTCTCACTTCGAGATTGATCATCTCAAGCTATCAATTGAGGATGAAAATTTAATAATAAATATGTTTTAAGCAATTTATTTAGTCGTCCTTTTCAAACATGGTTCATTCATATGGTAGAATTATAATATGTATTTAAATTAACCGGATCTTAGTGGAGGCTTGCTGGACGAGTACTTACTTTCTTTTATCCATATTGCTCATAAGCGTCAGCTCTCTTTTCCCGTGTGACTTGGATGTGTTCCAGCGTTGGATTCATCTACAGGGGAGGTGAAGGTGTCGGGCTGCGCCCTGGGCCGATTTTGAAAATTTCTAAAATATAGGGTAGCCAAATTTTCCACACCATGGTGGGTCCTATTTACCTCATACTGCAGCGAATAGGCAGCGAATGCACAACTTACCCAAATGCTGGTTGCTACATGGGCCGGCGCATCTTTCATATTTTTTCCCGTGTGAGCTTCTCACCGGTTTTGGGAAGGTTCTAAAACCTTCCTTGAACCGGCTTTTTTTCTCTTTTTTCTGTGCTGTTTTTTTTGGTATCTTCTTTTCTTTATACCTTTTTCTATTAATTCTTATTGTTTAGTGCACATTTTAAAAAATTGAGAAATTTTTTAATTTTCGATTTTTTTGAAATACAAGAAATTGTTTTGAATTCACGAACATATTTTGAATTCGTGAACATTTTCCAGTTTCATTTTTTTTCAAAATCCTGGACATTTTTATGCTGCAAACATTTTTGTAGATCACAAACATTTTTTTCAATTCATGATCTTGTGAAGTTGTGATTTTAAAAAAATAAAAAAATCAAAAATCATGTTGAATTCGTGAATATTTTTTGAATGCACGGACTTTTTTCAAAACCGTGAACATTTTTTCAAACCACAGACCTTCTCTGTATTTGTGTAAATTTTCTTAAATGCATGAACATTTTTCTAAATTGCGAACATTTTCTAAAGGTATGAACATAGTTAAATTTTGTGGTAGTATTGTAACATAAAAACAGGTCAAAGTATAAAAGCCTGGCTGAAAACTCGATGAGACAAAAATTACTAGTGCGCACAATACCGCAGTGTGCTGGCCCATTTTTGTTTCCAGCGCAGTGCGATTGGTGACTTTGCAGCGCAGTGCGCGCGGAACAGGAGCCTTTGTGCGTCGTCCACCTCGCTGACGGGTCGACTGAGAGTGAGAGGTGCTGAACCTGAACCTTTTCCATTTGTACTTCTATTTGAATCAGATAGAAAAAGCATTTGCGAGGATGCTTCCCTGGCTGCTCTAATTAGTGTCTGCATGGCACTTTGGAAAATGATCAGTGGTGCCGATCCCTAGTGTTTTGGTGCTACCTTTCAAGTGAGATGAAAGCGCGCAGCACACACAAGAAGACGCCGCGACCTCTTCATCAAATCTAGTGAAACTGTTGGCCGCTTCCTATCCGAAAGGGAAGAAATGGAGAGTTTGCACTGTTCGGGTCAGAGAGCGCGGCGAATCCGTATCAGTTTAGTCTAAGACGTACGCTGACTGACAAAAGCGATAGCAAACTCGATCCATGCATCTCCATGCTCAAAGTCAATGAAATCGCCACGCTAGCAATTTCATTTCCCTATATAAGCTCTCTATGCATCCATGGTTGTGCCAAGTCAAAGCACTCACAAAGACAACGCTACAGGAAGGCATTATGGTTTCCGCCATGAAGCTATCGGTCACCCTCGTCCTCCTCCTCTCAGGTGCGTCCATCGTAAATTCTTACCCATAATCCGGTGAGAGATGGATCTTTTTGACAAATGTTATGTGCGTGTGCTGGCCGGATGAACCTGCAGGGCTCGTGGTGTTCGGGGAGACCGCGGACGCCAAGGCGAAGGCGCCGTGCGCCGTGGTGTGCTTCCAGGGAGGCCACATCACCTGCGACAACTACCCCGGCCAGGAGCTCGACGGGTGCGACTGCGAGTGCGCGCCGGACGACGGCAAGGGCTACGTGCTCCACCTCGACGACGGCGTGACCCACACCAACTGCCGCACGCCCAATATGTAGCTGAATTGTTGGTTCGAGTTTGAGTTCAGTAATGCTCTGCAAGCTTGTTGTCGAATAACGAAAGTGTTCGCGTGTCTGTAGTTTGGCAGTGTAATTCAACTTACATGCTTCGAATAAAATTTCCGAGCATAATGTGTTAAGGCCCATAAAGGAAAACAAATAATGTACAAACAATAGAAAACAACGAAAGGGAGAAGAAAACGGAAAAGTTAATTGTTTGTCGTGTGCAATAAAAAGGCACTTGGCAAAGAGAAAGGAGAAGAAATTTAAGAAAACAAAAAAAAATATTTGCCTAGTGCTAAAAGGAAAAGAACTCTGCAAAGATTTCTTTGCCTGGTGCCGTCCACGCTCCGCCACTCGCCAGGAAGTGGTCGCCGCAGAGGTGTAGTTGCAGGCGATCGCGGAGGAGAATAACGCCAACTGCACCTCCTACACGCTGCCGCCGAACCTTCAGGCGGCCCGATGGGACAACGACAGCGCCGGCGCTACCGTTTTCATCATGGACCTCACGTCCACTAGCAACGGACAGATTGTGGACTCCTCTGAGGATGATTGCCACGGGTGGCGGCAGGGCCTTGTGTTCCATGTGGACCGGTCCGTCTCCCGTGTTCTAGTCTTCCTCGTCGGACCCGCACGTTCACTTTATCGGTCTTATAGTTGGTGCTCACGGAGACGGCGGATGAAGGACGACACGGGCTTGGGCGCCGGGCGCCGCCGCCGTAGAATAGCTTTAGGGTCGGGTAGTTTTCTTCTTCTAAATGTTAGAAATGCAATGAAAATCCACTGTGTTTATATGAAATCTGTCATGTTTCTATGAAATCCAGCCTTATTTGCATGAATTCGTTCCGACTTGTTAAAAGAGAGTTTAAAATGTATGCGGCTGCGGTTGGATAGTGGCCTTTTGCATCTGTGTCCGCGGATACATGCGGGAGAAAATTTGCAGGTTGCCATTGATCCAATCTGATGGAGTCCTGAGCAGAGAATCGATGATATTGCGTTTGCCTACACACGTTCCACTCTTCCTCAACTAACTTTGACAAAAAACAGTAAGCGGCTAAGTGCTGCTTTCCGCATTCATGAAGTAAAGTACAGTACAGTATAGTAAGCGGCTAAGTACCGTCATCACCCTCCCTCATTAGAGCCAGGCAAATTTTTTTGTAATAGATAATCGGGAAATCATCGTGTTAAGGTCGCATAGGACCAGCGCACCAAAGCAACCATCATCGCTGAAGAAAGTAGTAGACCAAAAGGATCAAACCTATAAACACCAGAGTGAGATGAACGACGACTGGGTCCAAAAAGATCGACCGAAGAACGGCACCAACTGAATCCCGCGAGATGCGACGGAGACACACCTTCAAACGCCCTCCGACGAAGCCAGACGCACCATCAGGACGGGGATCGAACGTGGGAAAAATTAGTCCTACCGAGGGACATCATCGCCGCCATGCAACCCAAAACAAGACGCTTAACCTAACAGAAACGAGAGCAGGCGGGGGGCTGAGGTCCTCCGCACCTCCATGGCCCGAAGGTCATCAGAGACGGGACAGGCCGGCGACGGCGCCGACGAGAGGAGGAGGAAAGCCTGAAGTTTTTTTTTTTTTTTTTTTGTGCATGAGGAAAGAGGCTAGACAGATGTTTCGTAAAGATCCAAACTGAGCCTCCATACTTCAACTCGAAGCAGTGAACCTGCCATGCGTGATGGTCGATGGACCTCGATAAGTAGCTCTAGAAATAAAGAAAGGAAATAGTGATGATTGTTTGACTGGACCATTTTGGATCCAGATCGCAATGTTGAATGCACGATAAGTTTTCAAGCTGAAAGAAGTAGGCCGAAAGCTTTGCAGGTCACATCCCACTGTGTGTGATTTGTGAACTCCACGAGTCAGACTTTTGAGCGGTACGTCAACCCGATCCACATCGAAATCGAAGAAACAGTGGTACGGGCTGGCCGCTGATCCATCCAGCAGGGCAAACCCCACAAACCAAGAGGCACTCGACCAAGTCGGCAACCTCCTCTGACTTTTTGCCCTCGACCGGCCGGACAAAGCATGCTGCCTGAGATCGACGGGAAACGTGGCCATAGTTCTGAAATCCACGAAGCGGCCGTCGACGCAAGCACGTACGTATTGGAGATTTGAAGCACATCAGTATCGCCTGCCACGCGATCTCGCTTCAGGTCTCTAGTGAACCTACGCGGCACAAAGTCAGAGAGGGCGGCGGATCCAGCATGCAGTTTGGCTGAGCTCAACTGAAGTCCCACATCCAACCATCCAGAGTCCCTATATAAACGCACCCGCACCGCGCTGCAACCACAGATCGCACGACGCACAGACACGAAAGCGCAAGCATGGCGGCCACCATGAAGCTGTCACTCACCTTCGTCCTCCTCCTCTCCGGTATGCCTCCGTTCGCATCCTTGCTTGTGTTTACTATGATCAAGCAGCACTCCCTCTGACGCTTTATCCTTGCTTGTGTTTGTTGTGGATCGAGCAGCGCTGGTGGTGTTCGGGGACGCGCAGGCGACCTGCGACATCATCCGGTGCAAACAGGGAGGGTACATCACCTGCAAGAACTACCCCGGCCAGAAGCTCGACGGGTGCGCCTGCGTGTGCGCGCCCGAGGACGGCAAGGGCTGCCTTCTCCACCTCGACGACGGCTCCACCAACAAATGCACTAAGTACTGAATCGGATTACACGCGTTCGTCATTTTCATCTCTGCTCTCGTGTTTGAGTTCGAGCTCAATAAAGCTGCATGTGTGTTGTACATGGAGTAGGTAACGAATGAAATGTAAGCTTGTGTCGTGGAAGGAATGGAATGCAATTCGTTGATAAGTTTTGTAGTAGGGCTAAGGGCATCTCCAATGCCGACTCTCAAACCGCCCGTACACATCTGGGCCACACGATTCGAACGTGTTGTGTCATCCAACGTGGGCCTGTATCGACCACTTCTGACTGTCATGATCCACCCAACCGTCTCTTTCCTCGCCCGTCGTGTGGTTTAGCTTGCCGAGGAATGCCGAGTTGCTCCAAGCCAGCACGGCGGCACGGGCATCATGGTTGCCGTGTCGTACCGCGCCAGCCGACGTCAACGCTTGTGTAACCGCGCCCTGACGGCAAATACAGATGCCGGCCACGCGGACATCAACGAGGCGACAGCCACCATGTCCGCGCTCGTCGTCTTCATCAAGGAGAAGTAGAATACGTGAGGCCGTCGCCGCTTGGGTCCCATGAATGCCACCACCGAGGCAACGCCGAAGTACACAACCGGTGTCTTGCCCTCTGGCAGGCCACCGTCGCCCCCTACCCTAAAACCAACCCTGATCCGTGCAGCATAGGGACCCTTCCCCTCCGACTAAAGCATCAACCGGCGGTTCCACTCTGATGAGCGGTGGGGAAGCGAGCCGCCCTTTGCGCTGAAGCGTATACCTCCGGGGCACACAGCTGCCGGACATGGGGATGACAATGAAGATCCGTCGCGGCTGGCAGTAGACTAGTCAAGGGTATCCATGTCGTCAGAATGGATATCCACCGGCGCTGGCCGTAGACTAGTTTTATCCTAGTTCAATATCGTTTTCAGTTAAAAATGTGTCCAAAATGTAAACGTTTTCGTTCGATTTGTACGAAATCCGTTGTGTTTGCATGAATTTCATCTGGTTTGTTGAAAAAGTGTCTGAAATATATGCGGGCAACGTTGGATGGCGGCCTTCGGCCTTAATTAACTTTGAATAAAAGCAGTAAGCGGCTAAGCGCTCCTTTCCACATTCATGAAGTACAGTACAGCAATATACTACGTCCGTCCTGCTTTATTAGTCCCTCTTGTATTTAGAGTCATATTTTGATCAGGATTTTCACTAATAAATATAAGTTATACATAGCAAAAATAATATCAACAGAAACTATATTCAAATACGAATCCAACGATATAATTTTTTATGACATGCATTAACATTTTGCTAGTTAAATCTATGATTGAAGAATGACACAAAATACAAAGGGAACAAATAAACCAAGACGGAGGTAGTATATAATAAGTTCGCTACAAGTGCTCTTCACGAACAACTTATGGCCAGTTTGGGTAATTGGCACTTCCAGATAAGATTGCAATGTGTATGTGTGACAATGGTCCACTTAGTCTAGATCCAAGAGGCTGCTACCTTTTTTACGTAGTTGTTGCTCTGAACCTAATCGCAAGAGACATGTTACTTTCTTTAAGAAGGCCTAACGGGAAGGATCTGCCCACCTGAACTTTTCATCAATCCATGGTGCAAAAGGGAAACAACAGAAGCAGCAGAAAACACCTGCTAAAATGTGAAGCAAAATGGAAAATAGTCTAGAGCTGTGAAGTTCTAGACCCAAGCGAGAGCATCGCAACCGCCACAAAAGCACATCCACGACAATGTAACGGGCGACGACTTCACGCTGGCGCAGTTCATCCAGAACCCTAAGAGCACCCCATCACAGCAATGGCTTGGCGGGAGGAGCACTGATCTGATCTCTGTCAATGTGTAAGACCCCCAGAGGATGTAGTGATGCAATGGAGCTAGCGATTGGAAAACATAGCAAAGGGTTATTCGCCATGGATTTTCCTAATCTTTTGGTTCATGCCTCTCTGACTAACGAAAATGTTATCTTTCCCAAACGTGAGGGCATGGAAAGCTTCGGAAACCATCAAAAGATTTTGGAAACAACTATTTTGCAATCGAAGGTTTAGTGGTCATAATATGAGGCATAGGTGCAAAGCTCTTCCACATAGAGGATCGGTGGCGTACCAGTGGGGAGCATCTGCTCCCGAATGACATGTGCATGAACACAAGCAAAGAACATGTGCTCGATGGTCTCCTCATCGCCATAGAATGTGTTAAGGCTCATAAAAAGTACGTACACGCACATTGGTGGAGTCGTGAGCAGATCTTTTACAGTACCCCGTGTTAAAGTTGTATTTTATATATATGTATACGTGTTGTATACCCATTATATTTCCTTGTTGTACAAGTTGATCTAGTCAATATAAAGAGATGCCAGCCGGTTGAGGCTAACCACGGCAAATAATTCTTTTGATTTGGTATACAGAGCGGGTCGATCCGACCTAGGGTTTCGCTCACGCGCTTCCTCCGCCGCCATCTCTTTTCCCCGCTGCCGCCACCGCCGCAGCACCTCGACGCGATGGGTGACACCGCCGCCGCGTTGCAGCTTGCCCTCTCCACTTCGAGCACCTCGTTCAGTCCTCCGCATCATCCATCCCCGCCGGCGCCATCATCTCCGCCCCTACCGGCCAGAACCTCAACACCATCACGGTGCGTCTAGATCGCACCAATTATCTTCTCTGGAAGATGCAGGTCGTCCCCAACATCGCCGGCCAGGGATGGTACGGCTTCCTGGATGGCTCCTACGGAGCCCCTCCGACCACGATCACCGAAGGAGACAGTGCCAAGGCCGTGACCAAGCCCAATCCGGAGTACGCCTTGTGGTTCTACACAGATTAGCGTGTTCTCAGCATCCTCATCGGCTCCATGACGGAGGAGATCCTCGGCCATGTCATCTGCCGCACCACCGCGTCCTCTGTGTGGGCGTGCCTTGAGTCCATGTTCTCGGCGCAGAACAGGGCCGGGGTGCGCCAGATGCGGCGTCAACTCTCGACGCTGAAGAAGAACGACCTCACCGCCGCCACATACTTTCACAAGATGAAGGGTTTCGCGGACGCCATGGCCCAGGTGGGGTTGCCTCTCTCCAATGCTGAGGTGATCGACTACATCGTCGTCGGTCTCGGGCCTCAGTACGAGTCCCTCCAACATTCTCTCACGGTGTTGGCAGCCGCCGGCGCTGACAACCTCAGCCTATCGGATTTTTACTCCATGCTCCTCTCCTGCGAATCCCTCAAGGAGCAAAACTCCTTCGCCCCCGAGTTCTCCACCTCCGCTAATGCTGTGGCACGGCAAGGCGACGTCCGTGGAGGGGGGTGCATCTTCGTCGACACCACCAATGACGGCCGCGGCGGGGGTCGTCCTACTGGCTCGCACGGAGGCGGCCAGTACAACGGCGGCCAGCAGGCCTCCCGCGGTAACAACCTCCCCAACCAAGGGGGCGGTGGTTGTGGCAACTGCGGAGGAGGAGGACAGGGCAACGGCGGTGGCAGGCGCAACAACCGATGCGAGTGCCCCCACTGTCAAGTTTGTCGGTACTAGGGGCATGAGGCTCTCTAGTGCAAACAACGCTACAACCACGCGTTTCAGTACGACGAAAACCGTGCTGGCAATTCTGCCTCTTTCCAACCTGCCCCCAGTCAACCTTGGCTCTTCGACACCGGCGCCACGGATCATCTCACCAACAACATGAGCCGGATGAACATCCAGGAGCAATACAACGGCACGGATCAAGTGCAAGTTGCCAACGATGCAGGTTTGTCTATTACACATGTTGGTCATTCTCGTTTACCTGGTTCATCCGCCCCCATTGAACTCAAAAATATTCTTCTTGTTCCTGACCTTAGCACTAATTTGCTCTCCGTTTATCGTCTTGTTTCTGACAATAAAATCTTTGTTGAATTTCATAAATTCTTTTTCTATGTCAAGGACAAGTTCACGAAGAAAATTCTTCTTCGCGGTAGGAGTCGTGGCGGCCTCTACCCTCTTCCGTTCAGCGCCGTCACCTCTGGACGTCATGCGTCTTCCGGCGTTAGGCTGACTACCGAGCAGTGGCATCGGCGTCTTGACCATCCTTCAAATAAAATAGTTCATACCATTGTTAGCTCCAATAAATTGTTGTGCTCTCCAAACAATGAGTCCTCTATGTGTGATGCTTGTCGGCGTGCTAAGAGTCACCAGTTACCATAATTATTCTACTCGTGTTTCTACATCACCACTTGAGCTTATTCATACCGATGTTTGGGGGCCTGCTTTGCCATCTTCCGAGGGTTTTAAGTACTATGTCAGCTTCATTAATGACTATAGTCGTTACTGCTGGATATACTTGATCAAGCATAAATCTGATGTTGAGAGCATTGTTTACACTTTTCAAAACCATGTTGAGCGTCTCTTGAATGCTAAGGTTCGTTCTGCTCAATCAGACTGGGGTGGTGAGTATCACCGTCTCCATGCTTATTTTCAGTGCACCGGCATTGCTCATCGTGTGTCTTGTCCACATACCTCCCAACAGAATGGTATAGCTGAACGCAAGCACCGTCATCTCGTTGAGACGGGTCTAGCCCTCCTCGCACACTCCTCCCCGCCTCTTCAGTTTTGGGATGAGGCGTTTCTTACTACTTGCTATCTCATCAATAGGATGCCTACGCCTGTTATCAACAATGCCACACCCGTGTTTCGCCTCCTCAACATGCTTCCTGAGTATTTTTTTTCTCCGCACTTTTGGTTGTGTGTGTTGGCCTAGTTTGCGTAAATACAATTCACGTAAAGTCGAGTTTCGCTCTAGGATGTGTGTGTTTCTTGGTTATAGTCCCATGCATAAAGGCTACAAGTGCCTTGATCGGTCCGTTGGTCGTATTTACATCTCCCGTGACGTCGTGTTCGACGAGACGGTGTTTCCCTATGCCACTCCCGGTGCCACTGTTGATGTATCCAAACTCCTTCCCGTGTCGTTTCCGTCAGATGAGATAGTTACAGAGTACCGACACGCTAATTATGACACTACCTTGTTACCGGCTAATGCACCTGGTGTTGTTGTTAGTTCTCCTATGCAGGTCCCCGTGACGTCAACTTCGCCGCTCGATGTCCCTGCTCCATCAGCGCCACCGCCTCTGCATGTCTCGAGCAGCCCGCCTGGGCCCGCCTCTCATGCAGGCATGCCCGGTTCGCCCGAGCCGGCCTCTCCTCTGGATGCCTCGGACGGCACGCCAGGGGCCCGCTTGCATGCAGGCACGCAGACTGCTCCCAGATCGGCACCGCTTTTGCATGCCTCGGCTGGCGCGCCTCGGCCCGGCTCGCATGCAGGCACGCCCCGCTTGCCCGGGTCGCCCCGGTCGGCTTCTTGTGCCGCTTCTGGTGCCGACCCCGCCCAGGCCGATTCGCTGGTCCCGGTCGTCGACCACAGCCCGCGGTCTCGCTCTCCGTCGCCAGCACGGTCGTCTGCCTCGCCGGCTCCCGACGGGGCTTCTTCGCCTGGCATGTCTCCGGACCATGACGAGGCCGCTTCTTCGCCCTCGTCGACGTCTTCTACACCACCAGTGTCGCCGCCTCCAGCGCCTCCTGCTGCTGAACCGGCTCGGGTCATCGTCACGCGACGGTGCAATGATATCTCTCGTCCCAAGGTGTATCGGGATGGCACGGTTCGATATGATCCCTATCGTCGCCGTGCGTTTATGGTGGAGCATGCATCTCATCGTACTGCTCTCTCTGAGCCAGCTTGGTGTGCTGCTATGGAGGCTGAGTTCGAGGCACTTCAGCTAACAAAACGTGGATATTGGTACCCCGTCCACCTGGCACTAACATTGTTGGCAGCAAATGGATCTTCAAGACGAAGTTCCGTCCCGATGGTTCTGTTGATAAATACAAGGCATGGCTTGTGGCTCGAGGCTTCACACGGCAGTACGGTATAGATTATCATGATACTTTCAGTCATGTGGTTAAACCAGTCACTGTTCGCCTGGTGCTTGCTCTTGCTGTCTCTCGTGGTTGGTGCCTTCGTCAGATTGATGTGAGTAATGCCTTCCTTCATGGTTTTCTGTCTGAGGAAGTGTATATGCAGCAGCCCCCCGGCTTTGAGGATTCACGGTACCCTTGGCATGTTTGCAAGCTGCAGCGTGCTCTCTATGGTCTCAAACAGTCGCCTCATGCCTGGTATGCCCGTTTGAGTGACAAGCTTCATCAGCTCGGTTTTGTTGCTAGCAAGGCCCATACATCTCTGTTCATTTTTTATCATCATGGGGTTATTATATATATGCTTGTCTATGTTGACGATATTGTTTTGGCTGGGTCCTCTTCGGCTGTTGTTGAGAAACTGGTTACCGCTCTTTCTGGTTCTTTTCCTGTCAAAGACCTTGGGCGCCTGGAGTATTTTCTTGGTATTGAGGCCACTTATAATTCTGAGGGTCTGGTCTTGTCGCAGCACAAATATGCTCTTGATCTCTTGCATCGGGCCAACATGGAGCAATGTCGGTCTGTTACTACTCCCATGTCTACTTCTGACAAAATGTCTCGAGATCAAGGCCAGCCGTTGAGCTCTGAGTATGTTTTCAAGTACAGGAGTCTTGTTGGGGGTCTCCAGTATGTACCTCACTCTGACACGTCCTGACTTGTCCTTTGTTGTTAACCAGGTGTGCCAGTACTTGTCGCAGCCTACTACCACTCACTATGAGGCAGTGAAGCGAATTCTTCGCTATATCTGAGGTACTGTGTCTACTGGCTTGCGTTTCCGGCGCTCCGCTTCTATGGGACTGAGTATTTTCACTGATGCCGATTGGGTGGGCTGCCCTGATGATCGTCGGTCTACGGGCGGTTTTGCCATTTTTTCTTGGCTCCAACCTCGTCTCTTGGAGTTTTTGCAAGCAACCTACAGTTTCTCGTTCTAGCACTGAGGCAGAATACAAGGCTTTGGCTAATGGTACCGCTGAGGCTATATGGATACACTCGGTGTTGAAGGAGCTTGGTGTGTTTCTTTCTCGCCCTCCGGTGTTGTGGTGTGACAATGTTGGCGCCACATACTTATCTGCCAATCCAGTTTTTCATGCCCGCACGAAGCATATCGAGGCTGATTTTCACTTTGTGCATGAGCGGGTTGCTTTGGGTGCCCTTGATGTTCGGTTCATCTCCACTGGCGATCAGTTGGCTGATGTATTCACGAAGCCTACTTCTCAGCTCACACTTCGTCGTTTTAGTTCCAATCTCAACCTTGTTCACGACGGTTCAGATTGAGGGGGGTGTTAAGAGTTGTATTATATATTTATGTGTGTACGTGTTGTATACCCATTGTATTTTCTTGTTGTACAAGTTAATCTAATCAATATAAAGAGATGCCAGCCAGTTGGGGCTAACCACGATAAATAATTCTTTTTGATTCCCCGGTACACCATAAGGGCATTTTCAACACCGACCCGTAAACCTCCGGAATATTTCGGACCGCATTGTCCGGACAGTGAAAGCCATCCAACACGGTTTTGTATCGGTCCGCGGCACGGTCCGGGCGTAATTTCCTTCGCAAACCGGAGACAAACATGAGCTTTGCGGGGGTCCGTACTGATCCCACGCCCGCTTCTGACCGTCCTGCCCCACCAAAACTCCTCCCTTGCCCGCGCGTGTTCCCGCCTGGCGCCAGCTACCCGCATTCATGCCGCTGTAGAGTGCGCCGCTCAACAGTGAAGATGGCTCATGGCGGACGAGACCTCTCACTGCCTCTGGCATTGAAGCGGCGTGCCGGTCGAGGGCACCGCCCGCGACGCGTCTTCGGTGTCCGTGCTTGTTCAATGCCGGAGACACGTGCATGGACGGGACGGGGCGGATATCTACCACACCCGATTAATGTCGTTGTCCGTCCGTAGACACCTCGCTTCACCGGAAGCCGTTATTTAAAGGAGGACACATCCGGCTAACTCCACACCACAAGACAAGCCTCTCGCCATCCTCCTCTCTTGCACTACATCTGCCATGACTGTAGGCGGAGAAGCTCTGTGGGAGAGCCTTTCCACGAAGATGAAGCACGCCGTGGCTGCCCTTGCCGCCATCTGGCAGAGCCGCCGTGCAAGGCGGATCGAGGCTGACTTGCCGGCCAGCTTGCCCGAGGTCTCCGACGACACCGTCCTGGCTCCCGCGCCTCGTGTGCACGCCGGCTTCACCATAGAGCAGGCGCAGGGGCACTACAACACCGCTATGGCGGAGGTGCAGCCTGCGTCGGCTCCTCTGTCAGCGTTCCAGCAAGCACGGGAGGAACATAGGTACAACATGTTCCTCCTGGAACATCACCGGCTGTTGAAGGGTCAGATCTACGGCGAGCGGGCGAGCGAGGAAGCTACTTTATGTTAGTAGTAATCTCGATTCCCACTAGGAACTGGAGCTACGTAAACCTTGCGAAAAATATTTTTGTCAATGAAAAATGTAATGAATGTTTTTTCTCTGCCCTTCTACAGTGGCTTTTTTCCAACGTTACATTAAACTTATTAAATGTCATATGTTTAAATCTCTACAAAAAAGTGAGAAATAATGCCTCTAGAAATTTGAATACCAAACTAAATTTCAAAGACGTCAAATACCATACTCTCATACTTTCCATGATCATCCAGTAAAAAGTAGGAGTGGCGATAACATAAATCATTGTCATTTTAATTGCCTGAAGAGTACTATTGGAAGAAAAAAGCTGCTTCTTCATCTGTGTCTTCGAAAACCTTGATGTCACATCTCGTTCATAAACCTTGATGTCAGTAACAACAGTCCACCACTTCCACCATCACTCTCATGCACTGCTCTTCTACTCAATTTTTCTTCTATAACTCTTCCCAAATGTGTTTCAGATGAAGAAAAAACATATTTGAATATTTTTGTCCATGGACACGATGAACTACCCCGGCACTATCTAACCGTGGCACTTCAACTTCTTTCATACAGTGGTTCTTCTTTGTCTGGGTCTTCTTTCATGCTTATGGATGTACTAGAATTTTAGGTTTTCCCTGCAACTACTGGTCTTGCTTGCATCTGCATTTCAGTCTTATGGTGGTTCATTATGCTTAAAACATCGGGAAAAATTTAGCAAGCAACCTATTGCCAGATGTGTTTAAGGTTTTGGTCACATTACTCTCACTGCGCAAAGGCCGAGTTTTACTCGATAAGAATACTGCATACAAGTCGATGTGTGTCGCACAAAGCGACATAAACATAGTTTACAATCTATCAAGTTACATAAAAGATCTAACAGGTGGCGGTTAGTTGACACTCTGCATACTTATATATCTTGCTAGGTTCAGTAATAGGTCGACGACCAAGAAACCGTCACCGACACCACGGCACCGTTGCCGAAATGGTATTCTCTCTCTTGGCTGCCATGAACTGCTGCCTTGAAAGAAATCGACAGCTTTCCCTCCATGAAGTCAACAAACAGTGTATCTTCAAACGGCACAGCTGCTATGAAGTACTGTGGATGTTTCCCAGCAGAGGCAACGAACCGATCACACTCACGCTGCTCGCCCATGAAGTCATAAAGGCTCTTCGAAATCGCCGTGTATCCACACATCTTCACCTCCATGCCTCCGGCACCTTTGTGAAATTCAACTCTATCGTCGCCTCAAGCGCTCTACGAAAGATGATAAAATCGAACATGGCCGCACCATTTGTATCTCCATCGTGCACTCGATTTCTGTGTCATATAGACAACGACTCTCAATGAGATCGGAACACCCATCGACTAGAGTGACATCTTCTATATCTCCCTTTATTCTGATATCAACTTCGATCAAGCATTCAAATGTCATGGACATGCCTCTTATCGGACTCATCAAAGGCAGGTAGTCGCTGGTCTGAATTTCGACAGGGAAAAGAATTAGCATGTCAAAATCTTTTCTTGATGGCAACATGTCAGAGATGTTGCAACTATATAGCCAAGTTAGTTGAGACGTCAAATGAGATGGAACTTTTCAGAACAAATCAGCATGAATGTCTTGAAAAATAATCTACACGTGTTTAATTTTATTTATCATGTCATCTAAGTTAAGCTTACCAAGGATGTGTGCTGTGATACTGATGCATTCACATTTGAGGGCTTTCAGAGCCAAAAGAGGTGAACAGTGTGCATTTCTAAGTAAGATATATGATCACAAGTTCCAACTTTACTGTGAAGTGTTATGCTAATCTTGCACCATGATCAATGAATGTAAAAGCATTATATCCAAGACAAACATACAAATTTACTTAGATTATGTAAAGAGTAAAATACACAACAAGTCCTAAAACTATTTGAGGGATGCCTAGTTAGTCCTAATACAAGGTTGCTAAGTGTGTCACCCGCAGTCCTATCCGCGTTGTATCAGCTTTGACTTGCACATGTGGCAGGTTGACCACTGTCATGTGGCAGGTCGCCCCCGCCACCGGCAATCACCAGAGCATGCTGACCCGATTCCACCCATGTAGAGGACCACCACAACGAGCCGGACAAATCCCACCAGACTTGTTGTCCCACGTTCCACAACGTTTCAACTGGAATGTTTGTCCCCGACATCAGATGTCGAGCCGCTGCCCTCCACCTCCACCATTGGTGAGTTCTAGCTCGATTAGTCTAGTGTGTGCCTTCCTCTCTGCTCCCTTGTTATTTCCCATTGGTCAATTTTATGGTGCCGCTGTTGTAGCTCTGCTTCCACATGCGATGCACACCACCGTGATCGATCCCCTTTGCTTCCACGTTTCTGTCTTTTTTTTCCTGCTTTGTGCTATGCTATTAGCCTATGTACGAGAATTGCAAGTGTTTTGGTTAGTTGATGGCTAGATGGCATCGGCATAGGTGGAGAGGAGGGCAAGGGAGAGGAATAGATGATACGTGCAAAGATGAGGGGTAATAAAATTCAAAGAGAAGACCTTTCCGGGGAATTTGTGCAAAAAGTTGCCACATGGCAGTTGTCGACCTGCCACCTGTGCAAATCAAAGCTGATGCAGTGCAGATAGGACTGCAGGTGACACACTTAGCAAACTTTTAGTATGTAGATGTGCATTTTCATAGTATCAGGACTAGCTTGACAATCCTTAAATAGTTTTAGGACCTACTGTGCATTTTTTTACTCTAATGTAAACATGTCCATACAAAAATAGAAGAAAGCCGCAAAAGCTTGACTGGACACTACAGAAGACCATTATATGCACATTTACTACCAAAATATCAAGTCAAATTTAAGGCGTAAAAGTAATTACCGTGTTGATGGTCACTGGGTCAGTTCGGGGTCGATTGAAAAGATAATTTCGGTGATAATCCTCACCATCCCGGACTGCAACAAAACCATATACATCGACTGAACTGCCAATAGCTTGGAGATATGCCTTCAGCTTGATAGAAAAAACCTGGAGCATAGCCTGTGGCTCGTGAAAGCACCGCACCGCAGTCAAAGGTTCGCACCGAGTATACCGCTTTGGTGGCAAAACAGCTAAAAAAAGGATATTTATTCAGTATATAAGTACGTGTCTGCAAATAAAGTAAATAGACACAGGGTAAGGAAAAAGTTGCTTACTCTGAGATACTTCACTCATGTGATAATACTCGTGCCAACAAAGATCACCACTATGCCTAAAATCTCTCGAAGATTCTGGAATCATACTTAACTTCGTATTGACACCTAACTCAGCAGAAGAGATACTCAAAGCAGATCTCTTCAATAGTAGCCTTTTGATATATTCCATAGGACTAACCCTTTGGATAATTCCTATCCCTGATACAGACAAAAAAGGGCAACCTCGTGTCGGACCCTTCCCTGGACCCTGCGCAAGCGGGAGCTACATGCACCAGGTTGCCCTTTTTTGTCTGTATCAGGGATAGGAATTATCCAAAGGGTTAGTCCTATGGAATAAACAGAATTTGCCCTTGAATGCCAGTTCTGATAATATTCTTCAATAAGAAAACCTTAGCATTCATACACGTAAGTGAGAGTGGGGCAGGGAGGGAGAGGAAGTACCATCATCATCTGTAAGCGTATCACCGGAATCATCCTCAAGAGGGAGAAAATCATTGTAATAAGGGATGTTTCCAAGACTGTCATCATTTTTTAGGTCGAGATTGTTGCTAAGGCTGTCCTTAGCAGCAGTGGCGTTGCCATTATCACTGAGGCAACTTTCAGCACCAGTGGTGTAAAGCAACCGATGGCTGACATGTGTCGTTGGGAACTCATAGCCATGCTTTTGAAATCCTTCGCAACTAGGCATGAGATCAGAACTCGACAATGAAGCCTACAAAATAATAAATCAAACATATGTTACACATGGAAATCTTATAATCACTTTTTTAGGGACTTCAAAACATAGGTCTGAGAAATGTATGCACTAATACGACATACAAAAAAATACTTTGGCTGAGAACTAAGCAAATGAAAACAAGCGCAAGTGAAACAATTGAACTGAATTCGAAAAGCACCCCTCAACGTCGAGTAAGGAGCTACAAACCTGTCGGCCTGCCATAGAAGATGGAGATGGTGAAGTAGCTAACTTTTTCTTGCTTGTGCCCTCCTCAGCAAACCCATGGCCACGTTTCTGAAACCGCTCACAACTCTGGATGAGATCAAAAGTTGAACGCATGCACACCTACAAAATGAGAACTTGGAAATGTCTAATGAAGAAGCGCAAAAACTGATCACTATGTGGACTTTGAAACATACGTACAAAATACAGGTTGAATGCAACCCCACTGATGAACAAAAAGCAAACAAGAATGGCAACTAATGCAAGTGAAACATTTAAACTGACTAGACAGAACATGTCCATCTAGTAATGTATTCCCAAAAGAACTATTTTACTTTTCTGACTTATTCAGTCAATTCAAATAAGACATGTCTTGTTCAGGTCAATAAACAGAGCTGGGGAGCTTCACCAAATAGCTACAAACCATGGCTGCCCGCCATAATACGTATGTACTGACAACGCGCTGAAGAGCATTGGGAAACTGATATTACAGCTGAGATCAAGGATGACCACGGAATCCTACCATGTGGGAAGAAACTGAGACTACCAGAAGAGAAGAGGAAGGACTTGATCAGTCAACCTCTTGAGCAAGCAAAAGCGGGGAATCAATCTCTTGGTGTAAACCAGCCATAAGTTGTCATCTTTGCTACCGAAGAACAAATAGTTGGATACATAGAAAAATAAGGTGAGACACAAGTGCCAAGGAGGGTATTACATCGCTTTTAAAACTAGTCGTCAGGCACTATAGTTCCTGTGGCAAAGGATTTAATTCTGGTTCCGGTCACTCAATTGACACAGATACCAAGGAAAAAGGACACGGGACCAAAGACAGGAAGGGAAGAAGATTAATGGAAGTGACAAGGTTGGATGGTGGTCCTGCACTAGCTCTTGAAGTGCTGCCCAATGGACAGTGGACCATCGATGATTCTGCTGATGAGACAGGGTCAGAGATGGAAGTTAAGACGCGGAAAATGGAGTTCTCGTCCCCGAATGCATCATCAGCCAGGGTCAAAGACCCACAATGGCTGTGGGACTTTTGCCCCAATGTGTAGGGTAAAAGAAAGACCCACAATGTATCTGCTAAGTATGAACTGCCAGTGCTTTGGAAGCCCGAGGCAGTTCATGAAATCTTCAGTTTAGTGGATTGTATAATCCTATGGTGGTGTTCCACTGCAGAACAAAGATGAATAAACCCAGGTGGAGATCTTTCAGCCGAGAATTGGCTCCCACATAGACTGAATGTTCCATGCAAGAGATGTACTGAAAGCCTGTCTCTATTTTGGAGGCGGATGTCACTGCATGGCTGCAATCTCTATGGTCTCAGTTTGGCGTCATCTTGTCTGATGGTTCTGAAGGAAACAAAGGAGATGAGCCTGATTTTATGGCAATCCTAAAAGGAAGCTTAACGGGAATAGTTGGTTCCTTCTTAAGTCGGTGACTTTATTGAAACCCTTCATGAGCATGAGCAATTTGGTCGCAATGAACATGAAGAGTGGAAGATAGCATACTTGCGAGAATTATCATTCAAGAACCTCGTAATGTGAAGGTGCACCTCAACCAAGCCCTAGTGAGGCGAGAAATTTCAACGTCTTTTCCTGTGTACTCTAGTGGAACAAATCCCTACGACTAACTCCGCTCAATGTGCACTGCTGGTGAGGACAGAGTAACCGATCGAAAGCAAACTGAGAAACATTTCCAGTATATGAGAACATGCTGCAACGACATGAAAGCGATGAGAAACATGGTAGCTGAGGCTTGGCAGAAGGGTGGTCATGTACAGAATTCGTGACACCGACACGTAAGATAAACTTGATGCTGTATGATCCTCGGTGAAACCCTGGAGCCTCACCTCCTTTGATGGTGTCAGAAAAGGAGATAAGGTGCCTTCAGCATAAGCTAGGTGAAAATCAAGGCTGCATCGATCGGGTCAGCTCCATCAGTGAATGATAGAAGGATCATACAGAAGCCGAAAGATATGTTGGCAAGAGAAAAGGGCAAGGGACGACAGAGGTCCCGGTCCCAAGTTCAATGGTTGTCAGCTAGTGACAAGAAGGCAACATTTTTTTTCAACCCCTGTAGACAAGACAACCAGAGCAAGAAGAAACAGAATTGCCAACATCTGTAAACCTGATGGCATGTCATAATTGATCAAAAATAAATCAAAGACATCATACAAGGGATAAATTCTAGACACCTTGAGAACCGAACAAGAGTTGGTTACCCAGTTTGTGCCAACAATTGCTATCGATCGTCACATGAATAAGCTATATATAGTGTGCACTTTCACTGACGATCGAACCAGTGGCGAAAGTAAACATGTACCATGTAATTTTTGTTGATTCCAAATACCACTTATCCTCCAGATTTAACAAATTTCACTGGCCAATGTCATCATCTACAAACTCGCTTCGGGAGTTGTACTAGCTAATTGCGTGTAATAAAGATAGCAACACACGTGAGGAACACTTAACAGAGCAGTAATGTTTCCTGTTGTGGTAAAAACGATAGAAACCAGATAGAAATCGATAATAATAATAATAATAATAATAATAATAATAATAATAATAATAATAATAATAATAATAATAATAATAATAATAATAATACTCCCTCCGTTCCCCTATATAGTGCGCCTTTGCTTATGGCGTTTATACCAAGATGTGTGCTGGCCCTTTTATCTGGACTAGAAATGCCCTTTGCTTTTGTCAGACTGTAACGCATGTGGGTGCATGCAACTTCGCTGCAGTGGTCCAGCAGAGGGATATCTTCGTCCAAAGGTGTTAATGCGCACTACATTCCGGAATTTGATCCAAATTGTTATGCGCACTATAATATGGAACTGAGGGAGTAATAATAATAATACGCAAGGGGCAATTCGAGTTTCGAGAACGACCTCGTTCGCCATGTGGAACGAGTGGCGCGCCTCCTCCCGAGAGAAACCCTAGGCTGAACTGAGGAACCGGGGGCCTTGGATCTCCGCCGAATCCGGTGAGGGCGACGGGGAGCGGTGCTCGTCGAGGTGCGGCGACGGATTTTGGCGGAGGGCGGCGGCGGCGACGCGTTCGAGGTGCGGTGGGGTGGGAGGGGACGGAAACTCTGTGGGGCTATCGACCACCCAATTTCTATTTTTTTGGGCCGCCTCCGTCCGGCTCTCGGGCCCGTCTATCTCGGTTCTCTCGGGCCCGTCTATCGGGACTCCGATTTCATTAAGACTAGAAGAACTCCCGACATTGATGATTTTTTTACCATCAAATTCTCACACACACTCTCCTCCCTCCCTCTTCCTCACTCTCTCTCCCTCTCTCTCTCTAACACACACACATAGCCTATTTTCCCCGCCAATAAGACTTACTCAATTGGCACGGGCTTTTTAAAAACTTACTTATTGCGTATATAAACATAATGCATGTCAAATTTCAGATGTGTAGAAAAATTGAATTTCACTTTAATTGCAATGTATTTAGATAAAAAAAATGTAATTCAATGACCTATACTGACTCATCTGATGCACAAAATAAAAGAAGGTGGTTTAAGAATATACAATAGTTTTGCACTGCATCACAAACGATAGATAACACCTGAAAGCGTTTTTATACAGGTGCTATCTACTCCCTCCATTCCTAAATATAAGACATTCCTAAATATATGCCATCAGGTTTTATGCCAAGATCGAGGTAGTAGAGCTCCCTCAATCTCTCTTGCCAAGCCCTCCCTCTGACCATCAATAGAACGGTCACTCTCGCTTGCCCTGCTTTTGAAATCTCCTTCTGTGCCGCCACAGATCAGTTGGTAGCATAGGCCGAGCTCTCCCATGTATCATCACATTTAACAAAATACGCATCTATGCTTACTTCTCTTCTATCATCACAACGGATGCTATAAATTTGCTTGTGTCCTCGTCATAAATCTGAATCCTGCACAATATGAAAAAGAAAGAAAGTCAGATTTGTTAATACAACAATGATAGTTCTTTGGAAACACGTGCTACGTAGAAACTGGCCATGATAGTACGGATGTCATGTGGATGGACGTATTTGTCCAGGAATAACCAGGAAGAGTACTCAGAGCTCGACAACCCACCGGAGAGATCAGTGCACCCTACTTTAAACGTAGTTTCGTGGTTATGGCCGAGGCACATGTCGCCACGGTGGTTGATGTTGCAGCAATACCTGAGTCTGGCTTCAAAATTCAAAGAACATGGCGTCGTCGACAACACCCAAGGATGCAGTGAGAGCATGGAGACACTACAAGAAATATGTCAACTAGTGACCTTCTCTTAGTGACCCTAGCTGAATTAGTCGTAAATCCACGGCCATTTCGCTTAGAAGGGCTCAAACCCTGAATTGCCTTAGACCAAATGGTCATAAAAGCAAACAAGAGTGGTCCATGACCTTATTTCTACCTGATTACGACCAATATAAATGGTCATGAGATTGTGAACGTGGATGCATTAGTACTTATTGCTATGACTAGGCGCCACCTCATCAGTTTTGCCTATGTGTCATGTCCATGTGTCAATTTTTGCCCTAGGTTGTGAAGCAACCTATATTTCTGTTATTCCAAAAATTCCCAAAAAATTCTCATAAATTGTTTCGATCATACCTTCATCAAATATGTCAAAAACCTTCCTTGCCTAGTTCAAAAATAACTCAACAATATTCATTTTCCTATTCTGTTCAGAGCAGCACTTTGTGAAGGAAGTGTTATTTATATATTCTTGATTTCCCTAAAAAATTGTGAAGACATTCTTCTTAGTATATGATCATCCTCAGCCAAAACTCACGCCCATTGGCCATGTGCATTTTCCGTACCGCTAATCAAACACTTGGCTGCTAATTCATGTTTGAGCATAGTTCGGTCTCCTCATGAGAATCTTATGTTATAATTTTTTTCCTAGCACCTACCTGGGGAGTGTCCAACCCACTAGACATTCCTAGGCCGCCTAGAACACATGGCAACGCCACGGTCACGGGATGACCACGCGGCGGGCATGCGAGCTTACGCGCTTTAGAGTTGGGGCCCTCGGCCACCGTCCAAACCTCGATGTCTCGCCACCAAACCATGTATTTCTGATTAAATAGATACTTAAGTATCTAGAAATGATTTTTGGAAAAAATAAAGAGTAAACTATGAGGCAGCTGCAGTTCAAATTTGACCCGCTTCCTATTGAATCGGCGGGAATTTGTCTTTTTCACCAGAGGTGGATCAAAACTTTTGACACCCAACCATTTTGTCAATTGTGCATTAAATATGGCCTAGTATTTTATAAAATTGATTAGGTCCAATTTTGCAACAAATATATGGTAGGTCCTTCACAAAAAAACTCATTTCGGGCACTCGAAAAATGGAAAATGTATTTTCCGTGAAAAGAAAATGAAAACTCCCTTAGGAAACATTGTTTGGAATTCCAATATGCACCCTTGTGCATCATATGAGATCATTTGAACAAACTATGCCATGAATGTGGCCATAAGATTGATCATTTGGCTTGAAAGCCATGAATCTTCATGCATGATAGCTCATTTCTGAAAACACTTTTTTAAAATAATTGCTGTATTACAAGTTTATTATTTTTTATGGAAACTTGGTCACATGTAATGACACAATGCGAAGGTTTTGCAATTTTTTGATTTTTTTTTGATTTTTTTATGCCCGTTTCAAAATACGGTCAAAACGGCGGGCTTGACCGTTCCTAGCTAGTGGTTGAATCTTGAATTTTTTTTGGTGTTTCTCTGATTAAATAGATAGTTACGTACCTATAAATGATTTTTTGAAAAAATAAATAGCAAACTATAAGGCAGCTGCAGTTCAAATTTGACCCGTTTCCACCTGAATCGGCGAAAATTTGTCTTTTTCACCAGAGGTGGATCAAAACTTTTTACACCAAACCATTTGGTCAATTGTGCATTAAATATGTCCTAGTATTTTATAAAATTGATTTGGTACAATTTTGCAACAAATATATTATAGGTCCTTCACAAAAAAACTCATTTTGGGCACTCGAAAAATGGAAAATGAATTTAAAAGAACTCATTTCTCATAACTCTTTAAAAAAATATCTGTCTTATTTCAATTTGTGATTATTCCTGAAAACTATAGTCAAATTTGCTGACACAATGAGAAGTTTTTTTTTCAAATTTTCAGATCATAATAAAATAGCTAACATGATTTAGCGCATTACTTTTAGTCAATTACGACCAATTTAAATGGTCAAAGTATCATACCGGTATACTGCGTTTTGATTGGTCCAGGGACCTCTCACGCGGATCATGGATAAATCACCGTCGGATCCTCCTGGATCCAACGGCCCTCACCTCACCCTCTCACGGTCTCACCCACCCACCGCGAGCTACCCCTAAAAAAACCATCGCACAACACTCCTCTCTCTCCCCGCGCAGCAAACCCTAGAGCTCTCACCCTCTCCCTCCCTCTGGATCCACCGCCGCCGCCCCAACCTCATTCCCTCCCTCTGGATCTCGACGTGCCGCCGCCCCCACCCCACTCCTCTAGCGTTCCCCACACACTCTCACCGCTCAGAGACCCCCACCCTTGCGGACCCAACGCGCCGGTGCCTCCTCCGATCCAGATCGACACCCCCCCTTCCGCCACCCCCGCCCGCTCCGCCTAATCCACCGCTGCCCACATCGGCGCCGCCGTCTCCCTCGGACCACGCCGCCGGTAGGGCTGGACTAACGAGCAGCTCGGCTCATTAAGCTCGTACTCGTTAAGCTCGTGCTCGTTAAGGCTCGGCTCATTAAGCTCGTTAAGATTAACGAGCAGAAAACCCTGCTCGGCTTGGCTCGTTTGAAGCTCGTTAAGCTCGTGAGCGCTCGCGAGCGCTCGTTAACAGATTATAATGTGTTATGATATACATGATGAATGTGTAGGTATGGTTTTTAAGATGAAATATGGTGACTACAAAAATAAATAAAGTAGTTTGTTGCCTCATATGTCGATTAGATTAAATAGATGGGCTGAGGTGCTACAAAGAGTTTGTCACATAATATGAAAATATGTGTTGTGTTGTTATAACGAGCTTAACGAGCTACTCGTGAAACTCGTTAGCTCGCTCGTTAAGCTCGTTAAGCTTAACGAGCTAAAATCAATGATTGGCTCTGTTCATTAAGAAGCGAGCTACGAGCTTAACGAGCCGAACTATCGAGCGCTCGTTAAGCTTGCGAGCTACGAGCTTTTGGTCCAGCCCTAGCCGCGGTCTTCCCTACACTCTCCCCTCCCCTCCCCTTCCCTACCCACATAAGAATAAAAGAGAAGAGGGAGATCGAGTGAGCGTCATCAAGGGCGCGGCGGCCATGGAGCTCCCTCCCAAATCGGACAGCGCCGTCGTCAAGGGCTTCTGCAACACGGGTTCTCGACGCACGCGCGCTTCCGCTTCTCCGACGAGGCGGCCGTGCGTGAGGAGGCGGCTGCTTCAAGATGCATGCCTACCACCAAGCTCCGTCCGTCTACTGCCGAGAGGAAGGCGCGTTGGACCACAGGCCACGCGCGTTGCCTCGCCGCCGACCGATCCGGGAGCGCCTGGCCTGTACGCTAGCCTGACTCTTCCCTTTCATTTCCGCCTGCCTACAAGTTTGGCGACAGTCGCCACAGCCGGCGACCTCACCTGACCTTCTTTTCTTATGATATATCCAGCACGCCACGGCTTCCTTCGTTGACCAAGGTGAGGGGGGAGTTCTTCTGCTCGGCCGCCTGACTGATGGATGCTCGTCAAGGTACTCGCCCATCTTCTCCTCTGAGATTCACTCTTCTTCCCTTCCCTCAGCTCATGTGCTTTCTGTTGGTTTCCTCACGCAGGTACACGCGAGGGACACCCAGTTTCGTCAAGGTGCCTGATTCGTTTCGATTTCGATTTGCTTCTGCTTTTGGTTGTTGCTCAGTTCTGTACTGTTGGTGATGCCATGGTCCTCCCTTTCCATTGTTGCAGGAGAAGAAGAAAAAACCCTAGCTAGGCCTGGAGGATGTGTTGGATTGGAGAACCACCCGAGCAGGGAGGGAGGAAGCAAGGAAGGTCACCATGGACCTCGCCCAACTCCCACCCTGCAGCTGCAGGTAATCCCCTCCCTCGCCCCGCCTTGTCAGACCTGAAGATGCAGTGTCTCTGTGCAGTTTGTGAAGATATTCAGTAATCTCCCTTTGTTCGTTTCGCTGTGGCGACCGTCAAGTGTTTGATTGGAGTATACGCGAGGAGAATATGTCATGTATTTCATTAGACAAATAATACTGCATGTATTTGCATGCTTGCATGATTGTGTCAAATACTTGTTATGTACATGTAGTGGCACAAGAGTCAAGATTTACTAGTGCTTGCCTTCTTGTGTTATCTGGACACACTGGTTAATCTACTTTTCTTGTGATTTCCCAATTCAATATCTAAGAAATGAATCTATAGACTTTAATGAATTCAATGTATGATCCTGATGAGAATTATATGATATCTACCTGTTTTTATCCTTGACCAGTATCAATTGTGGTAGCTCTTAAGCGACACATACTTTTTCTCTCTCCGAGTTCCTAAGCATGGTATCATATTTTTGTTAGCTAGAACATACAATCTTTGAATTTGCTGAACATTAGTAGCTAACTAAGTTGTGCCCCATTGATGTCTAAATTGTTACATTACATCTAAAAAAGTTAGCCTCAACTAACTATGAAGTTTAGAATGTTCAAATTCAGATATTAAGTTCTCAAACTGGACCTGCTTTGGGACTTATATATACACAAATCAGTATTGAAGTAGATTTGTATGATCTCCTGTTAGTAAAATTACAACATAAAATAACTTCCCATGTAGTTCTTCTATTTTTAGTTTGGGTTCAAGTGATTGGCAGGCCTAGTGGTTGTGCGATTCTGTGATCCTATCGTGTAAAATTTATATGCACACCTCATATGAATCTGTGATCATATCCAGTGAAATTTATATGCATGTTCCACTCCACTGTCTACACATTTACTTAGTAATACATACTTCTGCACTTCTGTTATGCTTCCCTCTTTGTTTGTATGCGGCGGCCAGGCTGCCTATTTTGTAGCAGTCTGCTTCCATAGTGTTTGTATGGAGTCGAGATAATTGTGTTTTCCTCGGCTGCAGGTCAGCAGACACGGCTCCTGCTATATATGCTAAGCTGCCGCCAGTGTTTGTGCAATGTTGCCGGCTTAGAGTATCATCTCCAATAGCTGCTGCCTGTTGATGTGCTTGTTGTGGTGCCATGTTCTTCTCCTGAATCTGTTGTATGCTTAGCTGATTAAACATGCCGTTTTTTTAGTATTTTAGTCTGACGGTGTTTCTTTTTTTGGCTCAAGTGCTTAACTGATGAGCTTATGTTGAAGTGTGCTGATTTTGCACTATTGAAGTTGATAGGAGATACTATGGATGCAAGATTCATTGTTTGTTCTTGCTCACTATGTGCTTAACTAATGATGATTGTTGTTGTTAGAAATTATGATTGCTTGTGTCTTAATTTTTTTTCTTCTGTAATGATGATATGAAATGTCACGCAGGTCCTTATTGGTGCTGCTGCTGCTGCTGTGGTTGTCGGAGGTGTTGCTGCCGCATTTGACGGAGCTGCAGTCCGAGAATGTCAAGGATAAGATCATCCTCGATGGGAATGCCATTGAGCTCATCTCCCGCTCTGCCGCCCTCATCAACTAGGTGAATCAAACAGGACCCAGAACCTGTCTTTGTTCATGTGCATGTTGTGCTGCTTGAATAATTTGGTTGATGAGATGCAAATGATATTGTATCATGTTTGCTTATGCTCTTTGCGGAAACTAGTATGCTAGATGTTCTTAGAAATCATTGCAATGCATGTCTTCAGATATTGGATGTCGAGTGTTCTTTCTTTGCGTTGCATATATGGCTGCTTGTGTTGTTCAACATGATGCAAATAGGGCTACTTCTGCCGTTGTGCTGTTGTTTGTGGTTTGTCCAGTTTTGGCCTATATAGCTGCTTCTTTCTCTTCATGTATTATTATGTGCTCCATAATGATTTGGTTTTTGCTTCAATATAATCTGCTTCTACATTCTGTTCCTGTGTAATCTGATGTGCAATGATTCAGTTTTTGGTTCCATATAATTAATCTGCTTCTATGCTCTTTTCTTGTGCAATTTTCCTGCTGTTCTATGCGTTCGCCTTCCAAGGACAACATATATGTGCTTTACTTACTTGTTTTTCTTTATTTAAGCTGGTAGCTTTTTATGTTCACTCTTTTTTAGGAGCTTCAGGCCTAATCTTTTTGAGTGTGAAGCCGTGAAGCCAAGTGCGAAGCAGCGAAGCCCTACTTAGGAAGATGGCGAAGCAGCAAAGCCCTACTTAGCAAAGAGTTTTTTGATTCTGTAGTATACAGTAAATTGTAATATTGTAACAGATTGTAAAAGACTAATGTAGTGTTATTTGATGAATTATATTTGTCCCATCCTATTTGAAATAGTGATTATGTATGTTAAAAATATGTGAAATGGAAACTTGACGAGCAGGACCAATTTATGTCCCACTTATGAATATAATCTGAGAATTTTTGAAATTTTTGACATGTGGGACCCATCTGACTAGTGGGACCAGCTCTAAAATAAAACAATTGAAAAATAGAAAATCAATTGATGGAAAGAGGGCCATGGCCCAACAAAAATAAGGCTGCAATATTGGGCTTGGCCCATGAACCCAACCAAAAATTGACAGATAGAAAAAAACACAAATGAGCTGAATTGTTGGGCTTGGCCCATGTAAAACACTGAATCGGACCGGGCTGATTCTTGTGCCACATCAGCTTGCCATGCTGGATGCCTACGTGGTCTGGGGATGTTGCTTGTGACCAAAAATTTGGTCGTGGAACCAACGACCTTTTACACATCGCAAAGAAGGTCGCTATAGTCAGTTTACGACCGCCACCTTTTGACCTTCTGGTTTTGGTCACAAAAAGGTCGCAAATGAAAAACTATGACCTTTCAGTGACCAATAGTGGTGGTCACAAGTTGACATATTTCTTGTAGTGAGCCCGCTCTGCCAAATGGGTTCAACGCCACGTTCAGCAGGAACAGGTACTGTCGGCCTTTGGCACGGGTCGAGAAGGCTTTGAAGTCGTCACAAAGCTGGACCTCGACGCACACCCAGGCCCGAAGCTCAATCGTGCACGACCACCCGTGCGCGTCGGCGAAGTGGTCCAGGAGCACCGCCGTGGAGCGAGCGAAACCACAGTCTGCCTGCGGGCAGTAGCACGACATCGTGAGGGCACGCCTTGAGGTTGGGGGGTGGTCGTAGTAGGCCGACGTGGTGGTGCAGCAGTGGGCGGCGTTGGCGCACGGCACCCGGATGGACTCCATTAGCCTCTCCAGTGCGATGTTCCAGTGATAGCCGCTGGTCAACCGGACGTGACACACATGGCACCTTCTTGCAGCCATCATCTTGTCGCGGCACCACGAGCATATGGTATGACCGAAACCACACTGCACCCAAGCAGAAATGATGTTCCAGTGTTATTGGTACACAAACTTGTGATGGATCGGCCTAGCATGGACGACGAGCGTACGCACTTGGAAGACTGGTGGCTTGAGAGGGAGGTAGCAGATGCCGCAGTTGAGGGTATCGGCGTCATCCACTATCACAGTATCATGTTTGCAAGCGCTATGCGCTTCGGTGCCGGCTCCATCGTACCTGGAACCCGAGATGGTCGTCGTTCTTGTTCTTCTTCTCTTTTTTTCCCTCTAGAAATACTAACCACATCTCCTCCCTCTTCGGTGGTCTCGGGCCAACACCTTGAATCTGGAGGTGTCGCGGGCGCTCCTCCTGATGCCACAAACCCTCACCGCCGACTGCCTCACACGGATGGCCGTCCTGTCCTGCATCCTGCCTTGTACCGCAACACCGACACCAGCACCACCGATCCCCGTTCCCGGCGCCACCCTGCCATAGCAAATTAAATAGGTACATAAATGCTTTCATGATGAGGTTTATTTGTCATGATAGGTATATGCACGTGCGTTGCATCGGGCATTAATTTTTTTTAAGCGACAAGGGAACATATGGGCACACATCATGATGCAAATAAAATAACAAAAAGGAGATTATGTTTTGGTTATGAAGCATAGAAGTTCTGACAACTTTGTCCTAAGATATACTAAAGCCAAAGAATATCATAGAGGGAAATCAAATTATCTGAACGACATGATGTTATTTCACAAAATAAGTTAAATGTACATTTAAAATTTAAAATTTCCAATTGGTTATCTTTACATGTAAATAAAAAGGTGGAGTCAATATTACAATAGCTTACCAAAAATGTTCCTCTATGAAAAATTATCATGAAGAATCACCTGCCAAGATTAAAAACTGAGAGCAAGTCTGCAAAATAACAAATTGTTAACAATATGTTCAGTAATATAAATCTCACTGTTCTTGCACACCCTTGAGACTTGAGAGCATATCATTTTTTTCCTTCAGACTATACTCTCGTCTGTGAACAGAAAAAGAAAACCATAGAAACTAAATTCAAGTCTGCAGAATAACACAAAGCATCACTAACAGTTAAGTACCATGTGAATGGAGACATATCATACCATCCTTTTTACCTTCTGACTGCACTTCTATTTGTGAGAATTCCAGTAAGTAGATGGACAATTTAGCAAAATATAACCATTGGAATATGGGAAGCCGTATAAACTGAATAATGTAGATAATATCACATGTGCATTATTGGCCTCTAAGATGGAACAAAACTGAATACTACCCAAAACAACACACAAATCTGACTAACACTTTTAAAATTTCATATCTCTCCTATACTACCTAATAAATTCAAGTTGGGTGGCAACGCACGGAGCTCGCTCACTCGGAACCGGCGAGGAACGCCGCCGCCAAGAACTTGGAGTTCAAGCCCCGCCGCTGGACCTCCTCCCGCGCCTCCTAGATCATGTCCACACCATCCCGGAACATGATTCGACTCCTACTCGTCGCCTCAGCCGGATCTGGCCGGAGATCACCGTCGCCACACCCGGCGGCGCGCAGCAGCGTGGCGGTGGGTGGCGGGGCACTGGAGGCGGCGCACTGGAGGTGGGGGGTGGCGCGCAGCAACGTGGTGGTGGGTGGCGGTGCACTGGAGGCGTGGGCGGGGTCGTGCGGGTGGGGGGTTCTTTTTTTATTTTCTCTCTTTGTTAGGAATGCAATGCGTACTTTATTAGTATGGAAGGAGATCGGTGGGAGAAATAAATCGGAGAGGGAGGTGATTTGTTTGGAAGGTGATCTTCTGTATATGGTATTATTTTTGAATTCTTAATTATCAAATATTTACATGATTAAATTGAATCGACACCTGCCAGATCAAGCACGAATATATGGTAACTAATCTGATGGGTTTATGTGGGTGGTGAAGCGAAAAGGCAGGTGGGAGGGAGACGAAATAAAACCAGCGAAATACTCCCTCCGTCCGAAAATACTTGTCATCAAAATGGACAAAAAGGGATGCATCTAGAACTTCTAGATGCATCCCTTGGACAAAAAGGGATGCATCTAGAACTTCTAGATGCATCCCTTTTTGTCCATTTTGATGACAAGTATTTTCGGACGGAGGGAGTAAAACCAACGAAAGTGGTGAGACGGAAAAAACCAGCGAAAAATAACCGGCGGACTATTCACCAACTGCTCTATTAGGAGTAGAGAAAAAGTTGCCCCATTAATTGCGGAAAAAACAATCAAAAACCGATACCAGCTAGGGCACACAGGTCGATCTGGCTACCAACAAGACTCACGCACATCATCGTCGAGGTTGTCTACAAATGTCATCCTCATCACCGTCCTTCGAGCAAACGGCTCTGACTTCATTGCAGACGACCCCTCAACTTCTTTCGGAACAAAATCAAGGGCTAGGAAGCTTCAACTTATTAAAAAAAACAAGCATCACTAGAGAAAGAAAGCATGCCTTGCATCAACATAATAGTCTAATCTGTCAATCACATGGCGTAGTTGCCCGTTGCATCGCCTTGTGTCACCGCAGCTCTGACTTCATGGTCAAGGACATATGCCACATGATCGACCACAAAAACAAAGTTGCGGCCTTGCTCCTCCTGCTATCACCATCGTTGTCGCAATGCTTGCGGCAATGTCGCACCCACATCGCATGTCAGATACCTGACGACCACGATGATGTTTGTGTCCTGCCCTTTGGAAGTGCGAGAAGGATCACTGTTAAAAATTTGTGTGAATATGTGCATTGGGCTACGGTTAAGCTTGGCGTACACAGAGGGTTAGCTATTTGAGTCGAACACTTGTAACCTAAGCTACTATATAAAGGCATTCGGGGTGACCAAAGAGACTAGACATAAATCGGTAGGCTAGACAAAGAACACAGGAGGGACGGTCCGACATCCTATATAAAGTAATTTGGTACATAGGGAGGAGCGTTTGTGGTCAATGCCCCAGAAAATAGTCATGTTGACGAACCTCGTTAACAAATCCCGAAGTTAGGCTCATGTTGTGTGATTGCTTGTCCTCGACAGATTGATGTGCACCTTGATTATTCTAAGAGAACAATGTTGACCTTCTTGAGTTAAAACTAGAGCTGGACATTCCGCTCCCCTCCTCTTAGCCCCTGCGTCGTGTTGGGGAACGTAGTAATTTCAAAAAAAATCCTACGCACACGCAAGATCATGGTGATGGCATAGCAACGAGAGGGGAGAGTGTTGTCCACGTACCCTCGTAGACCGTAAGCGGAAGCGTTAGCACAACACGGTTGATGTAGTCGTACGTCTTCACGATCCGACCGATCCAAGTACCGAACGTACGGCACCTCCGAGTTCAGCACACGTTCAGCTCGATGATGATCCCCGGGCTCCGATCCAGCAAAGCTTCGGGGATGAGTTCTGTCAGCACGACGGCATGGTGACGATGATGATGTTCTACCGGCGCAGGGCTTCGCCTAAACTCCGCGACGATATGACCGAGGTGGAATATGGTGGAGGGGGGCACCGCACACGGCTAAGGAACAATCCGTAGATCAACTTGTGTGTCTATGGGGTGCCCCCGCCCCCGTATATAAAGGAGGGAGGGGGGAGGCCGGCCGGCCCTTGTGGGCGCGCCAAGGAGGAGGAGTCCTCCTCCTAGTAGGAGTAGGACTCCTCCTTTCCTACTCCTACTAGGAGGGGAAAGGAAGGGGAGAGGGGGGAAGGAAAGAGGGGGGCGCCGCCCCCCCCCTAGTCCAATTCGGACCAGAGGGAGAGGGGCGTGCGGCCCTCCCTGGCCGCCCCTCTCTCTTCCCACCAAGGCCCATGTGGCCCATTAACTCTCCCGGGGGGGTGGGGGGGTTCCGGTAACCCTCCGGCACTCCGGTTTTCTCCGAAATCACCCGGAACACTTCCGGTGTCCAAATATAGTCGTCCAATATATCAATCTTTATGTCTCGACCATTTCAAGACTCCTCGTCATGTCCGTGATCACATCCGGGACTCCGAACAAACTTCGGTACATCAAAACTTATAAACTCATAATAAAACTATCATCGTAACTTTAAGCGTGCGGACCCTACGGGTTCGAGAACTATGTAGACATGACCTAGAACTATTCTCAGTCAATAACCAATAGCGGAACCTGGATGCCCATATTGGTTCCTACATATTCTACAAAGATCTTTATCGGTCAAACCGCATAACAACATACGTTGTTCCCTTTGTCATCGGTATGTTACTTGCCTGAGATTCGATCGTCGGTATCTAATACCTAGTTCAATCTCGTTACTGGCAAGTCTCTTTACTCGTTACATAATACATCATCTCGTAACTAACTCATTAGCTACATTGCTTGCAAGGCTTATAGCGATGTGCATTACCGAGAGGGCCCAGAGATACCTCTCCGACAATCAGAGTGACAAAACCTAATCTTGAAATACGCCAACCCAACAGGTACCTTCGGAGACACCTGTAGTACTCCTTTATAATCACCCAGTTACGTTGTGACGTTTGGTAGTACCCAAAGTGTTCCTCCGGTAAACGGGAGTTGCATAATCTCATAGTTACAGGAACATGTATAAGTCATGAAGAAAGCAATAGCAATATACTAAACGATCAAGTGCTAGGCTAACGGAATGGGTCATGTCAATCACGTCATTCTCCTAATGATGTGATCCCGTTAATCAAATGACAACACATGTCTATGGTTAGGAAACATAACCATCTTTGATTAATGAGCTAGTCAAGTAGAGACATACTAGTGACTATATGTTTGTCTATGTATTCACACATGTATCATGTTTCCGGTTAATACAATTCTAGCATGAATAATAAACATTTATCATGATATGAGGAAATAAATAATAACTTTATTATTGCCTCTAGGGCATATTTCCTTCAGTCTCCCACTTGCACTAGAGTCAATAATCTAGATTACATAGTAATGATTCTAACACCCATGGAGTCTTGGTGCTGATCATGTTTTGCTCGTGAGAGAGGCTTAGTCAACGGGTCTGCAATATTAAGATCCGTATGTATCTTGCAAATCTCTATGTCTCCCACTTGGACTAGGTCCCAGATGGAATTGAAGCGTCTCTTGATGTGTTTGGTCCTCTTGTGAAATCTGGATTCCTTTGCCAAGGCAATTGCACCAGTATTGTCACAGAAGATCTTCATTGGTCCCGATGCACTAGGTATGACACCTAGATCGGTAATGAACTCCTTCATCCAGACTCCTTCATTTGCTGCTTCCGAAGCAGCTATGTACTCCGCTTCACATGTAGATCCCGCCATGATGCTTTGTTTAGAACTGCACCAACTTACAGCTCCACCGTTTAATAAAAACACGTATCCGGTTTGCGATTTAGAATCGTCCGGATCAGTGTCAAAGCTTGCATCAACGTAACAATTTACGACTAGCTCTTTGTCACCTCCATATACGAGAAACATATCCTTAGTCCTTTTCAGGTATTTCAGGATGTTCTTGACCGCTGTCCAGTGATCCACTTCTGGATTACTTTGGTACCTTCCTGCCAAGCTTATTGCTAAGCATACATCAGGTCTGGTACACAGCATTGCATACATGATAGAGCCTATGGCTGAAGCATAGGGAACATCTTTCATTTTCTCTCTATCTTCTGCAGTAGTCGGGCATTGAGTTTGACTCAACTTCACACCTTCTAACACGGGCAAGAACCCTTTCTTTGCCTGATCCATTTTGAAATTTTTCAAAATTTTATCAAGGTATGTGCTTTGTGAAAGTCCTATTAAGCGTCTTGATCTATCTCTATAAATCTTGATGCCTAATATGTAAAGCAGCTTCACCGAGGTCTTTCATTGAAAAACTTTTATTCAAGTATCCTTTTATGCTATCCAGAAATTCTATATCATTTCCAATTAATAATATGTCATCTACATATAATATTAGAAATGCTACAAAGCTCCCACTCACTTTCTTGTAAATACAGGATTCTCCAAAAGTCTGTATAAAACCATATGCTTTGATCACACTATCAAAGCGTTTATTCCAACTCCGAGATGCTTGCACCAGTCCATAAATGGATCGCTGGAGTTTGCACACTTTGTTAGCACTTTTTGGATCAACAAAACCTTCTGGCTGCATCATATACAACTCTTCTTCCAGAAATCCATTCAAGAATGCAGTTTTAACATCCATTTGCCAAATTTCATAATCATGAAATGTAGCAATAGCTAACATTATTCGGACAGACTTAAGCATCGCTACAGGTGAGAAAGTCTCATCGTAGTCAACCCCTTGAACTTGTCGAAAACCTTTTGCAACAAGTCGAGCTTTATAGAAAATTACATTACCATCAGCGTCAGTCTTCTTCTTAAAGATCCATTTATTCTCAATGGCTTGCCGATCATCGGGCAAGTCAACCAAAGTCCATACTTTGTTTTCATACATGGATCCCATCTCAGATTTCATGGCTTCTAGCCATTTTGCGGAATCTGGGCTCATCATCGCTTCCTCATAGTTCGTAGGTTCGTCATGGTCAAGTAACATGACTTCCAGAATAGGATTACCGTACCACTCTGGTGCGGATCTTACTCTGGTAGACCTTCGAAGTTCAGTAGAAACTTGATCTGAAGTTTCATGATCAATATCATTAGCTTCCTCACTAATTGGTGTAGGTGTCACAGGAACCGGTTTCTGTGATGAACTACTTTCCAATAAGGGAGCAGGTATAGTTACCTCATCAAGTTCTACTTTCCTCCCACTCACTTCTTTCGAGAGAAACTCATTCTCTAGAAAGGATCCATTTTTAGCAACGAATGTCTTGCCTTCGGATCTGTGATAGAAGGTATACCCAACTGTCTCTTTCGGGTATCCTATGAAGACACATTTCTCCGATTTAGGTTCGAGCTTATCTGGTTGAAGTTTCTTCACATAAGCATTGCAGCCCCAAACTTTAAGAAACGACAACTTTGGTTTCTTGCCAAACCACAGTTCATAAGGTGTCGTCTCAACGGATTTTGATGGTGCCCTATTTAACGTGAATGCGGCCGTCTCTAAAGCATAAGCCCAGAATGATAGTGGTAAATCAGTAAGAGACATCATAGATCGCACCATATCTAGTAATGTACGATTACGACGTTCGGACACACCATTTCGTTGTGGTGTTCCGGGTGGCGTGAGTTGCGAAACTATTCCGCATTGTTTCAAATGTAAACCAAACTCGTAACTCAAATATTCTCCTCCACGATCAGATTGTAGGAATTTTATTTTCTTGTTACGATGATTTTCTACTTCACTCTGAAATTCTTTGAACTTTTCAAATGTTTCAGACTTGTGTTTCATTAAGTAGATATACCCATATCTGCTTAAATCATCTGTGAAGGTGAGAAAATAACAATATCCGCCACGAGCTTCAACATTCATCGGACCACATACATCTGTATGTATGATTTCCAATAAATCTGTTGCTCTCTCCATAGTACCGGAGAACGGTGTTTTAGTCATCTTGCCCATGAGGCACGGTTCGCAAGTACCAAGTGATTCATAATCAAGTGATTCCAAAAGTCCATCAGTATGGAGTTTCTTCATGCGTTTTACACCGATATGACCTAAACGACAGTGCCACAAATAAGTTGCACTATCAGTATTAACTCTGCATCTTTTGGCTTCGACATTATGAATATGTGTATTACTACTATCGAGATTCAAAAAAAAATAGACCACTCTTCAAGGGTGCATGACCATAAAAGATATTACTCATATAAATAGAACAACCATTATTCTCTGATTTAAATGAATAACCGTCTCGCATCAAACAAGATCCAGATATAATGTTCATGCTCAACGCTGGCACCAAATAACAGGTCTAAAACTAACCCCAAAGGTAGATGTAGAGGTAGCGTGCCGACTGTGATCACATCGACTTTGGAACCATTTCCCACGCGCATCGTCACCTCATCCTTGGCCAGTGCTCGCTTATTCTGTAGTCCCTGTTTCGAGTTGCAAATATTAGCAACAGAACCAGTATCAAATATCCAGGTGCTACTGCGAGCTCTAGTAAGGTACACATCAATAACATGTATATCACATATACCTTTGTTCACCTTGCCATCCTTCTTATCCGCCAAATACTTGGGGCAGTTCCGCTTCCAGTGTCCAGTCTGCTTGCAGTAGAAGCACTCAGTTTCAAGCTTAGGTCCAGACTTGGGTTTCTTCTCTTGAGCAGCAACTTGCTTGCTGTTCTTCTTGAAGTTCCCCTTCTTCTTCCCTTTGCCCTTTTTCTTGAAACTAGTGGTCTTGTTAACCATCAACACTTGATGCTCCTTCTTGATTTCCACTTCCGCAGCTTTTAGCATTGCGAAGAGCTCGGGAATTGTCTTGTTCATCCCTTGCATATTATAGTTCATCACGAAGCTCTTGTAGCTTGGTGGCAGTGATTGGAGAATTCTGTCAATGACACTATCATCAGGAAGATTAACTCACAGTTGAATCAAGTGATTATTATACCCAGACATTTTGAGTATGTGTTCACTGACAGAACTATTCTCCTCCATCTTGCAGCTATAGAACTTATTGGAGACTTCATATCTCTCAATCCGGGCATTTGCTTGAAATATTAACTTCAACTCCTGGAACATCTCATATGCTCCATGACGTTCAAAATGTCGTTGAAGACCCGGTTCTAAGCCGTAAAGCATGGCACACTGAACTATTGAGTAGTCATCAGCTTTGCTCTGCCAGACGTTCTTAACGTCGTCAGTTGCATCAGCAGCAGGCCTGGCACCCGGCGGTGCTTCCAGGACGTAATTCTTCTATGCAGCAATGAGGATAATCCTCAAGTTACGGAGCCAGTCCGTGTAATTGCTACCATCATCTTTCAACTTTGCTTTCTCAAGGAACGCATTAAAATTCAACGGAACAACAGCACGAGCCATCTATCTACAATCAAACATAGACAAGCAAAATACTATCAGGTACTAAGTTCATGATAAATTTAAGTTCAATTAATCATATTACTTAAGAACTCCCACTTAGACATACATATCTCTAGTCATCTAAGTGATCACGTGATCCAAATCAACTAAACCATAACCGATCATCACGTGAGATGGAGTAGTTTTCAATGGTGAACATCATTATGTTGATCATATCTACTATATGATTCACACTCGACCTTTCGGTCTCTGTGTTCCGAGGCCATATCTGCATATGCTAGGCTCGTCAAGTTTAACCTGAGTATTCTGCGTGTGCAAAAACTGGCTTGCACCCATTGTAGATGGACGTTGAGCTTATCACACCCGATCATCACGTGGTGTCTGGGCACGACGAACTTTGGCAACGGTGCATACTCAGGGAGAACACTTCTTGATAATTTAAGTGAGAGATCATCTTAAAATGCTACCGTCAATCAAAGCAAGATAAGATGCATAAAGGATAAACATCACATGCAATCAATATAAGTGATATGATATGGACATCATCATCTTGTGCTTGTGATCTCCATCTCCGAAGCACCGTCGTGATCACCATCGTCACCGGCGCGACACCTTGATCTTCATCGTAGCATCGTTGTCGTTTACGCCAGCTATTGCTTCTACGACTATCTCTACCGCTTAGTGATAAAGTAAAGCAATTACAGGGCGTTTGCATTTCATACAATAAAGCGACAACCATATGGCTCCTGCCAGTTGCCGATAACTTCGGTTACAATACATGATCATCTCATACAATAAAATATAGCATCACGTCTTGACCATATCACATCACAACATGCCCTGCAAAAACAAGTTAGACGTCCTCTACTTTGTTGTTGCAAATTTTACGTGGCTGCTATGGGCTGAGCAAGAACCGTTCTTACCTACGCATCAAAACCACAACGATAGTTCGTCAAGTTAGTGTTGTTTTAACCTTCGCAAGGACCGGGCATAGCCACACTCGGTTCAACTAAAGTGAGAGAGACAGACACCCGCCAGCCACCTTTAAGCACGAGTGCTCGTAATGGTGAAACCAGTCTCGCATAAGCGTACGCGTAATGTCGGTCCGGGCCGCTTCATCTCACAATGCCGCTGAACCAAAGTATGACATGCTGGTAAGTAGTATGACTTATATTGCCCACAACTCACTTGTGTTCTACTCGTGCATATGACATCTACGCATAAAACCTGGCTCGGATGCCACTGTTGGGGAACGTAGTAATTTCAAAAAAATTCCTACGCACACGCAAGATCATGGTGATGGCATAGCAACGAGAGGCAAGAGTGTTGTCCACGTACCCTCGTAGTCCGTAAGCGGAAGCGTTAGCACAACGCGGTTGATGTAGTCGTACGTCTTCACGATCCGACCGATCCAAGTACCGAACGTACGGCACCTCCGAGTTCAGCACACGTTCAGCTCGATGACGATCCCCGGGCTCCGATCCAGCAAAGCTTGGGGGATGAGTTCCGTCAGCACGACGGCGTGGTGACGATGATGATGTTCTACCGGCGCAGGGCTTCGCCTAAACTCCGCGACGATATGACCGAGGTGGAATATGGTGGAGGGGGCACCGCACACGGCTAAGGAACGATCCGTAGATCAACTTGTGTGTCTATGGGGTGCCCCCGCCCCCGTATATAAAGGAGGGAGGGGGGAGGCCGGCCGGCCCTTGTGGGCGCGCCAAGGAGGAGGAGTCCTCCTCCTAGTAGGAGTAGGACTCCTCCTTTCCTACTCCTACTAGGAGGGGAAAGGAAGGGGGAGAGGGGGGAAGGAAAGAGGGGGGCGCCACCCCCCCTCCTAGTCCAATTCGGACCAGAGGGAGAGGGGGCGCGCGGCCCTCCCTGGCCGCCCCTCTCTCTTCCCACCAAGGCCCATGTGGCCCATTAACTCCCCGGGGGGGGGGGGGGTTCCGGTAACCCTCCGGCACTCCGGTTTTCTCCGAAATCACCTGGAACACTTCCGGTGTCCGAATATAGTCGTCCAATATATCAATCTTTATGTCTCGACCATTTCAAGACTCCTCGTCATGTCCGTGATCACATCCGGGACTCTGAACAAACTTCGGTACATCAAAACTTATAAACTCATAATAAAACTATCATCGTAACTTTAAGCGTGCGGACCCTACGGGTTCGAGAACTATGTAGACATGACCTAGAACTATTCTCGGTCAATAACCAATAGCGGAACCTGGATGACCATATTGGTTCCTACATATTCTACGAAGATCTTTATCGGTCAAACCGCATAACAACATACGTTGTTCCCTTTGTCATCAGTATGTTACTTGCCCGAGATTCGATCGTCGGTATCTAATACCTAGTTCAATCTCGTTACCGGCAAGTCTCTTTACTCGTTACGTAATACATCATCTCGTAACTAACTCATTAGCTACATTGCTTGCAAGGCTTATAGTGATGTGCATTACCGAGAGGGCCCAGAGATACCTCTCCGACAATCGGAGTGACAAAACCTAATCTTGAAATACGCCAACCCAACATGTACCTTCGGAGACACCTGTAGTACTCCTTTATAATCACCCAGTTACGTTGTGACGTTTGGTAGTACCCAAAGTGTTCCTCCGGTAAACGGGAGTTGCATAATCTCATAGTTACAGGAACATGTATAAGTCATGAAGAAAGCAATAGCAATATACTAAACGATCAAGTGCTAGGCTAACGGAATGGGTCATGTCAATCACATCATTCTCCTAATGATGTGATCCCGTTAATCAAATGACAACACATGTCTATGGTTAGGAAACATAACCATCTTTGATTAATGAGCTAGTCAAGTAGAGGCATACTAGTGACTATATGTCTGTCTATGTATTCACACATGTATCATGTTTCCGGTTAATACAATTCTAGCATGAATAATAAACATTTATCATGATATGAGGAAATAAATAATAACTTTATTATTGCCTCTAGGGCATATTTCCTTCACGTCGTCCCCTCCACACCCCCCCCCACGGCTGACACGGGCGGCGGCGCGACCACCCCCTCCTCTCCTCCTCCCCGCCCTTCCCCGTCCCCACTGCTGGCCGCAGCTGCCGGGGCAAAGTCCCTTGCGGTGGCTGGTGGTGGGGCCCCTCTATCCACCGCTAATGGGTGGCTGGTGCGGGGCAGCCTGTCGGTGGCGTCGGGCGTGCATGGGGCTCGGCGGTGGCTCCCGGTGGCGGCGTTGTGGGCGACGGCGGCTACGTGCCCATGGTGGCGGCGGTGGTTCAGATCCGGCTACGGGCTACAGCGGGTGGGTTCCGGTGGACCCCTTCTCTACGGGCTACGACTCGGCATCCCACTCCTCTCGGTCGGGGGGCGGAGGTGGGCTGGAGCTGGTGGAAGTGGGGCCATGCCTGCCAAATTTAACGTGACTTTTCCGGTAGGCGGCGCGGGTTGGGAAGCGGCCGGGCGTGGTTGTTGCTCCGGCCGTGGGAGGCGGCGCGCGCGGGGAGGTCCAGGGGTGGTGGCCTCCCAGTGGCGCGGCGGCTACACGGTGGGCGGTGGCTCTGCCCACGGCGGTGGGCGGCTTCTCCGGCGTCGCCTCGTCTGCGGTCGGGCCGTTTCGACCTTCGCTTCATCTCCTCGTCATCTAGGCTCTACTTGCATCGAAGGGCTGGCCCGCTCCCAGCTGCGGTCCATTGCTCGTCTTACACCTGGTGCTGCAGGACCGACCTCGTCTCGCGCCCGACAGCAGAATCGAGCTCATATCGCGCCCAGAGCTACAGAACGGGGCAATGGTGGCTAGTTTTGACCGACCTATTTGGTCTCGGTGCTGGGGGTCGGTCATGGGTGCGAAAGGACGTGCCTTTCCACTCGTCTCTTTGGTTGGGGTAGCAACGGGTCTCGATTGAGGTGTTGTCTTGGTCTTGGATGCCGGGGCGGCGACCTTGGTGATGGTAGCGCGGTGCTCATGGGCAGAGCCCGTGGCTTGATGATGGTAGAGCGGTGCTCATGGGCAGACCCCATGGCTTGGTGCTGCCCGGCGGTCGTGTTGGCGGTGTGGTGGCCGGGATGTAGTGTTCGGTGGCGGTGAGTGTTGGCCGGGGTGAAAACATGTTCTATCCTCGGATGGACCGATAGCGGCGAAGCTTGTTCCCTTCTTGAAGGCGTCGTTTGCGACTCTCATTGCCCGTTGTGTTGCTCCATAGGAAACTCTGACCCTCGGGTCGGGTAATGGCGACGCTCCGGTGTCGTATCCTTCCTGAAGGCGCCGCCTTGGAGTCCACGGTTCGCCGTATGCGGCTTCATCTCTTTGTAGATAGGGGTGAAGTTATTGCGATCCGCGCCTATGTATCCTGCCTTGTGTGTGTGTGCATGTGTTATGGCGACATGCATTTGTACCATTGTGTTGATGATCGTTGCTTTACATGTAAAGCGGGGCGAAAGCCTTTTTCGGTAAGATTCATGGGTCTTCAAAGCAACGCCCCAAAGGGAAAAAACACCATAGGAACAACGCCGTCACCTGAACCAACCGAGTCTAAGCTTTCGACCAAAAAAGGAAATACACTACTAGAAAAAGGGCTATAGATGGAATGGGCACTAATGGCGCACCTGTCATGTGGTACGCCACTACTATATAGCAGTGGTGCACCATGTGCAGGTGCGCCATTAGTGTGGAAGACACTAATGGCGCACCAGGCACACGGTGCGCCACTAGTAAAAAAAATTCTTATTTTCCGAAGATACTAATGGCGCATCATGGCAAGGTGCGCCATTACTAGTGCTAACTAGTAATGGCGCACCGGCCACATAGTGCGCCACTACTGTTGTTTTTTTAATTCTTTTTTTTGCAAAACTCCCTCCCTCGCCAGATTCCCCAACCGTACGCCACCGCCCCCTCCATCCGTCGCAGCCGCCCACGCGCCCCCGCTACCGCCCTCTCCCCTTCCTCCCCCTCGAGCGCCGCCGCCCCCTCCGTCCGCCGCAGCCGCCCACGCGCCCCCGCCGCCTCCCTCTCCCCTTCCTCCCCCTCGAGCGCCGCCTCCCCCTCGAGCCCCACCTCCCCTGCGAGCGCTGCCTCCCTTGCCTCCCTCCCTAACCCTCGGAGCCGCCGGAGACTTGGAGCCTCAGCGCCGCCCCACGCCCACCAGGAGAGGAGGCCCCACGTCCACCAGGAGAGGAGGCCCGCGACCTCCCCGCCGTCTATCGCCGCCTCCCCCAAGCTCGCCATCTCCGCCCTCCGTCGTCTCCGCTCCGGCCACCACCTCATCGTTGTCGGGTAACCTTCCTCCCTCTGCCTCTCTTCTCCTCTCTTCCTCCTCTCCTCCCTCCCGGCCGTGCCTTCTTCTTCTCTCTATTGCTAGGTTTAGGTCAAATCCCTCTCTAATTTAGGTCAAATTAGGTTCAAAAAATTGCTAATTTTGGTCAGCAACCCATCAGTTCTATGCTGAGAATGCCCTGTAGATGCAATAATATTTTAATCATGATCAAATATAACTGCACCCATAAACAGAACCATTTGCATAATAGGTATGTGTTTCCCTCTTCAGTGAAGGGAATTAAATGGTCTACACCACTTGGCTAGTGTGGTCAGTAACCCAAGGCCAAGGTTCTTTCATTTTAGGCAGGCAAGAGCTTCAATCCAAAAGCATTTGCTGTGGACTCCACTCAAAAGCCATTACTCAAAGTTCAACTAGCACTAAAAAGGCTACTCCTAGTAGAAGTGTTGAATTAAACAAAGTATTTCCACTGGAACAACTATGTATGTTTTCAGTGAGACTGTGCATGCTCTTTGTTTCATGCAATCTAGTGTCGTACTGCCATCACAAAGTACATGACAAAACTAACAACACAGATGGCTTGTTGAAGTATCATAAGGTTATAGGATGATATTAAACAAAAGAAAACTATAAGCTAGGAATGAGTAGTCCTCTTTGAATCTCTTCAACCCAGCTTCTCTAGATGGTGCTATCCCTCTGAAATGTTTGTTGTATGGTTACGTCATGTTTATCTAGACTATATGTTATAAGAGCAAGTATATGAGCAAAAGTTCAGTAGTGTGAATAAATCAATACTAATTCATTTGCTGATCAAGATGTTTGATTGTTTTCCTCTTGTTGATTGTTTGGTCAAAGCTGTCATGTTCTATTCAGGTAGACAGAGCTGTATAGGATTGTTCAAAATATAAGGGTTGAGCTCAAGGAGCACAACAGCAGCTGTTAGTAGTTACACACTTGCACTGCATCTATGATATTTGGATGCAATATATTTCCTACTGTATTTGACTAGTGTTTAGGTCAACAGCAATCCATGATTTTTTTTAGTTAACAACAATCCATGATTTTTAGTTAACAGCAACCCATGATTTTTAGTTATAAGCAATCCATGATTTTTAGTTAACAGCAATCCATGATTTTTTGGCTGTTGGCTGCTGCTGTATGTTGCTACTACTACTTGTTGGTGGGGCACTGGTGCTACTGCTAGTCTGCCACTTGTGCTGGATGTGCTACTGCTAGTCTGCTGCTCGTGTGTTGTTGTTAGTTACTTCGGTTGCTCGTTGGCTTCTGCTAGTGCTAGGCTACTAGTAGTTCTGTAGTGTAGTTGCGGCTACTCTATTGTGTCATATACAGATATGCTCATGTAGTCATGTGTACTGCAGATTTATTGGATCTGTGGACTGTGGCCAACCATTTTGATTCTAACTGAACATTTTCAAGCTACTGGTTGCTGGTGCTGTTTTTCTTGCAGCTGGTCATGCTCTGCCGCTGCTGGTTGCTGGTATACTGGTGCGGTGGTGCTCTGTACTGTGTTTCCTTGTGCTATGCTGCACTGTTGCTTGCTGCTATACATAGTGTGTTGTTTTGTGCTCTGCTGCTGCTAGTTAGTTGTGTTGTGCTGCTGACCTGCTGTTTACTTAGTACTTACTTGTGATGTGCTACTATAACTATTTAGCAAGTGTTTAAAGCTTTAATTCATTAATTGCATGGGTACTAATTGGTCTCTTCTGCTGCTTATCAGAGATGGGGGGAAGCAGGTACCGCCGCTCTGCCACACCGCAGTACGAGTTGGATGCTTCCGAGTTCTTCATTATCATACTTGGGACTTCAGTATCATCCATGACGCAGGTATATAAAATGAGAGATCTCCCCTTCACCCATCTCATCATGATATCTGTTGTTTGCTACATCACTCATTGTCCCAAACTGCAGAGGCTGCCTGACAGTTTTATGAACATGCTGGGTGAAGATCCGCCAAATAATGTGAAGCTGCGACAGGCCGACAGCGGGTTACGCAGGCTATGGGATGTGGAGTTGGTGATCAAGGAGGGCCACATGTACTTGTATCGTGGGTGGGAGAAGTTCTACTGTGCCTATGACCTGCGGCTGGGGTACTTCCTTCTCTTCAGGTACGACGACGATGCCACCATGCTCATCGTGAAGGTGTTCAACGCGACTATGTGTCGCATGCGCTACGCTGCTGATGATGATGCCAGTACGTTCTGCCTCTTCTTATTCCTCTACATTTGGCTTTGTCTCACATCGATTGTTAACGGGCATTGTTGCATTTGGACAGGCAATGGGAGCAGCAGCAGCGACACTGGCTACCGCCAAAGCAGCAGCGACTATGGCTGTAGCAAAAGCAACAGCGATTCTGGCTTTAGCGAAAGCAGCAGCGATTCTGGTAGCAACAAAGACAACAAGAAGGATGATCCGGACTGGAGTGCGGGAGAATAGGAGCAGAGTGGGGATGAGGGCTGCAAGATGACAATGGGCATCAGGCTGAGGATGACCTAGCACTGGTGTTGGCTGACCAAGGGCAAGAGATGGTGGTGGCTGACCATGGGCAAGAGATGGAGGTGGCTGAGGATGACCTAGCGATGGTCATGCCCGTTCGGCCTGAAGGTGGCCTCGTGATGGTGGTGGTGCCTGACAATGACCACGCACCGGTGGTGGCACCGGCGATCCCACAGCTGGGCGACATGACCATGCCAATTGTGGTAGAAGACTACATCCCAGTGCCTCCACCGCCTCGCCGCTCTTGGCGCATCAGGCTGAGGAAGGAGAAGGAGAAGAACAATGAGAACTGAACTATGTCAGGTATGTCAGATCTCCAAAATGATATATATATATATATATATACTTAGTTACCTATGTTATCTCTAATATGCTTAGTTTCCTATAGGTTAGCTTCATTTTACCTAAGTTGGCTCTAATATGCTAACTTAGAGCTTATATGCTTAGTTTCCTATAGGTTAGCTCCAAAATAACTTATGTTAGCACAAAATGATCAAGTTTACATAATAAGCTTATAGTCTTCTTCTTATTCTTCTTCTTTTCCAAAATGGCATAGGTTAGCTTCATTTTACCTAAGTTGGCTCTAATATGCTAACTTAGAGCTTATATGCTTAGTTTCCTATAGGTTAGCTCCAAAATTACTTATGTTAGCACAAAATGATCAAGTTTACATAATAAGCTTATAGTCTTCTTCTTATTCTTCTTATTCTTCTTCTTTTCCAAAATGACATAGGTTAGCTTCATTTTACCTAAGTTGGCTCTAATATGCTAACTTAGAGAGCTTATATGCTTAGTTTCCTATAGGTTAGCTCCAAAATTACTTATGTTAGCACAAAATGATCAAGTTTACATAATAAGCTTATAGTCTTCTTCTTATTCTTCTTATTCTTCTTTTTTTCCAAAATGACATAGGTTAGCTTCATTTTACCTAAGTTGGCTCTAATATGCTAACTTAGAGAGCTTATATGCTTAGTTTCCTATAGGTTAGCTCCAAAATTACTTATGTTAGCACAAAATGATCAAGTTTACATAATAAGCTTATAGTCTTCTTCTTATTCTTCTTATTCTTCTTCTAGTATTCTTCTTCTTCTAGTATTCTTCTAGTCTTCTTTTTCTTCTTCTCTTCTTCTTCTTCTTCTTCTTCTTCTTCTAACTTCTTGTTTATCATTTTGTAGATTTGATTTAATTCACGGAAGCTTGCATGGATGGAGTGCTTCTTTTCCATTTGTGTTTTTATTTTGTATCAATGTGAAACTTTTGTGAATTGATGGATAACGGTGTTGGATGAACAATGTGAAACTTTTGTAATATGTAACGATGGAACTATGTGTTGGCTATGTTTGTATATATGATGAAACTTGTGTGTTGGATATGATTGTTATATGGATGCTTGTTGTATATATATGTGTTGGATATCTCACATGTGAAATAGTGACCTGAGATTAAGAAAAAACAAAAAAAATTAAAAAATTGTTACTAATGGCGCACTACCATGTGGTGCGCCATTAGTATAGCAGACACTAGTGGCGCACTGTGGGCAATACTAATGGCGCACTACGTGGTGCGCCATTAGAACACCAGATACTAATGGCGCACCAGTGGTGCGCCATTAGAATTTAATACTAGTGGCATGGTTCTAGTGGCGCACCAGTAGTGCGCCATTAGTAGGCAAAACTGGTGCACCACTAGTAGGCCTTTTCCTAGTAGTGATACGAGGGTGGAGCGGGTTGAAGAAACACCACGACGGTGCCTGCAAGAAGGGGAACGACGCCCATAGGTGCCACCACCACCGGCCGATGAGAGTCAAATACTCCCTCTACTCTATCCCAAAAAGCTTGTCACTCAATTGGATGTATCTAGCACTTAGTTGAGAGAATTTCTCATATAAGGCAACATTATATCCCAGGATTCTTTGCATAATCTAGCAACATCTCTAGACCTAACAGTTACCCCTGCCAGCATATAAAATTCTTTAACTTTCAAAAGATCCTTCCAAATAGGAGACTTAAAAAACTTCCCTTTAACACTGGCAATTGTATCTCTCTTGAAGTATTTAGGCCTGAAAATGTCTTGCCAAAGACAAGAAAAAATGTTCAAGTTTCCACCACCACTTAACCAGGAAACTTAAATTTTGTCTTCTCGAAATACCCAACCCCCCTTTAGTTTCAGATCCACGCACTCTAGACCGTTTAAACAAACAATACCTCTTCCTCCCTCTCTCTGCCAGAAAAAGTTTCTAAGATGTTTATCCAAACTTTCCAACATATGAAAATAGGAAATACTGGACCTAATGGCTTCCCCTTACCAAATGCAATTTGAGTGATACTAATCAATGTATCCTTAACAGGTTCCAACCAGAGCTTTATCAATCAATTTATACAAGCATCTAAGGAGGCAAATGGGTCAAAACGGTTGGATTTTATTAGCATAGGAAGATTCGGAGATTAGGGTAATAATCCCATAATTCAGCCTCCGCACATCCATTGTGCCAGCATGAAAAGCATGGAACATTTTCATAATATCAGCATGTACAATGTCCCAGCAACACTGAATGAACTCATCAGGTATATTATCAGGACCATGCGCATTGTTTTTATCCATAGAAAAAAGCACATCTAACCTCTTCTACAGTAAATGGTCTATTGAGCATTTCATTATCAAGGTCAGATAGTTTCTCACGACTAGACCAAGAGTTAGGAGACATATGGAAATGGTTTCCTGAAGCAGTTCCAAAAAGATTATTATATAATTCAGTAGCATGAACCAAAAGATTCTCTGCACCCTCAATAGTAACACCATTAGCAGTTAGAGAGCGAATAGTAGTTTTTCTTTTCTTTCCATTAGCAATCTTCTGGAAATAGGCAATGTTTTTATCCCCTTATAAAAGCCACCTCTCATGTGACTCTTGAAGGAGGTAAAGTTCCTCATTAATTAAGATATCATTGAGTTCTACATTAATGTTAGCTCTTCTACAATAGAGCTCAGGCTCAAGGGGGGGGGGGCAGTTCCTCCAACTCTTCCAGAGCAGAAAGCTCTGTGAGCTCCTCATTCCTCTTTCCTCTTTCTAGCATGCTCAAAAGAATTGGAGCTCCATACATTAAAGAAAATTTTAAACCTCTTAAGATTAATATTCAACACATAATAGGATCCTGGGAGTTAACAGCTGGTTGTGCTTGTGTCCAGATTTTGTAAACCAAAAGGAGGAAATCTTTATTTTTAACCCAGCTCAACTCAAACTGAAACTCTCTCTTTTTGGGACAAGTAATGTTGCCATTCATATCCTAGATAGATCTTGCATGAGCATAGGAATTTTTTTGAAATTGCATGCTACGTTCCCCAGTAGTGGCATCCGAGTCATGTCTATGCGTAGATTATATGCACGGGTAGAACACAAAGAGTTATGGGCGGTGATCGTCATACTGCTTACCCGCAATGTCTTAGTTTGATTCGGCGGTATTGTTGGATGAGGCGGCCCGGACCAACCTTACATGACCACGTTCATGACACCGGTTCCACCGACAGACATGCAACTAGTTTTGCATAAAGGTGGTCGGCGGGTGTCTGTTTCTCCAATTTTAGTTGAATTGAATTTGACTGCGGCCGGTCCTTGTTGAAGGTTAAAACAACAAACTTGATAAATCACAGTTGTGGTTATTGTGTCGTAGGTAAGAATGGTTCTTGCTAGAAGCCCGTAGCAGCCACGTAAAACTTGCAACAACAAAGTAGAGGACGTCTAACTTGTTTTTGCAGGGCATGTTGTGATGTGATATGGTCAAGACATGATGTGATATACATTGTTGTATGAGATGATCATGTTTTGTAAAATTTATCGGCAACTGGCAGGAGCCTTATGGTTGTCGCTTTAATGCATGAAATGCAAATGCCATGTAATTGTTTTACTTTATCGCTAAGCGGTAGCGATAGTTATAGAAGCAATAGTTTGCGAGACGACCACGACGCTACAATGGATATCAAGGTGTCAAGCCGGTGATGATGGAGATCATGATGATGCTTTGGAGATGGACATCAAAAGCACAAGATGATGATGGCCATATCATGTCACATATTTTGATTGCATGTGATGTTTATCTTTTATCCATCTTATTTTGGTTAGTACGGCGGTAGCATTATAAGATGATCCCTTAACTAAAATTTCAAGGTATAAGTGTTCTCCGTGAGTATGCAGCATTGCAACAGTTCTTCACATACAATGGGTGCAAGACAGTTTTGCCTGTGCGGAATACTCAGGTTAAACTTGACGAGCCTAGCATGTACAGACATGGCCTCGGAACACTAGAGACCGAAAGGTCGAGTGTGAATCATATAGTAGATATGATCAACATAGAGATGTTCACCATTGATGACTACCCCATCTCACATGATGATCGGACATGGGTTAGTTGATTTGGATCACGTTACACTTAGATGACTCGAGGGATGTCAATTTAAGTGGGAGTTCTTAAGTAATTTGATTAATTGAACTTTAATTTATCATGAACTTAGTCCTGATAATATTTGCAAATTATGTTGTAGATCAATAGCTCGCGTTGCAACTCCCCTATGTTTTTTTGATATGTTCCTAGAGAAAAAGTTGAAAGATGATAGTAGAAATGATGCAGACTGGGTTCGTGATTTGAGGATTATCCTCATTGCGGCACAGAAGAATTATGTCCTTGATGCACCGCTAGGTGACAGACCTATTGTAGGAGCGGATGCAGACGTTATGAACGTTCGACAAGCTCGATATGATGACTACTTGATAGTTTAGTGCGCCATGCTTTACAACTTAGAATCGGGCCTTCAAAGATGTTTTGAACGCCATGAAGCATATGAGATGTTCCAAGAGCTGAAATTGGTATTTCATACTCATGCCCGTGTCGAGACATATGAGACCTCTGGCAAGTACTTTGCCTACAAGATGGAGGAGAATAGCTCAGCTAGTGAGCATGTGCTCAGAATGTCTGGGCACTATAATCGCTTGATTCAAGTGGGAGTTAATCTTCCAGATAAGATAGTGATTGACAGAGTTCTCTAGTCACTATCACCAAGCTACTAGAACTTCGTGATGAACTATCATATGCAAGGGATGACGAAAACGATTCCTGAGCTTTTCGTGATGCTGAAATTGGTGAAAGTAGAAATCAAGAAAGAGCATCAAGTGTTGATGATTAACAAACCACTAGTTTCAAGAAAAAGCACAAGGGAAAGAAAGGGAACTTCAAGAAGAATGGCAAGCAAGTTGGCACTCCCATGAAGAAGCCCAAAGCTGGGCCTAAGCCTGAAACTGAGTGCTTCTACTGCAAAGGAAATGGTCACTGGAAGCAGAACTACCCCAAATATTTGGCGTATAAGAAGGATGGAAAAGTGAACATAGGTATATTTGATATACATGTTATTGATGTGTACCTTACTGGTGCTCGTAGTATCCCCTGGGTATTTGATACTTGTTCGGTTGCTAAGATTAGTAACTCAAAACAGGAGTTGCAGAATAAATGGAGACTCATTGAGGGTGAAGTGATGATGTGTGTTGGAAGTGGTTCCAGGATTGATATGATCATCATCACACACTCCCTATACTTTCGGGATTAGTGTTGAACCTAAATAAATGTTATTTGATGTTTGCTTTGAGCATGAACAAGATAGGATCGTGTTTATTGCAATATGGTTATTCATTTAAGACAAATAATAATCGTTATTCCGTTTACATGAATAAAACCTTCTATGGTCATACACCGAATGTTAATGGTTTATTGAATCTCGATCGTAGTGATACACATATTCATAATATTGATGCCAAAAGATGCAAAGTTGATAATGATAGTGCAACATACTTGTGGCACTACCGTTTAGGTCATATTGGTGTAAAGCGCATGAAGAAACTCCATGCCGATGGGCTTTTGGAATCACTTGATTATGAATCATTTGATACTTGTGAACCATGCCTCATGGACAAGATGACTACAACTCCATTCTCCGAAAAAATGGAGCGAGCCAATGACATATTGGAAATAGTACATACCGATGTATGCGGTCCAATGAGTGTTGAGGCTCGTGGTGGGTATCGTTATTTTCTGACCTTCACAGATGATTTGAGCAGATATGAGTATATCTACTTAATGAAACACAAGTCCGAAACATTTGAAAAGTTCAAAGAATTTCAGAGTGAAGTGGACAAGAAAATAAAGTTTCTATGATCTGATCGCGGAGGCGAATATTTGAGTTACGAGTTTTTCCTTCATTTAAAACAATGTGCAATAGTTTCACAACTCACGCCACCTGGAACACCACAACGTAATGGTGCATCCAAACATCATAACCGTACTTCATTAGATATGGTGCGATCTATGATGTCTCTTACCGATTTACCACTATCGTTTTGGGGTTATGCATTAGAGACAGCTGCATTCACGTTAAATAGGGCACTGTCTAAATCCGTTGAGACAACACCATATGAACTATGGTTTGGCAATAAACCTAAGCTGTCGTTTCAAAAAGTTTGGGGTTGCGACACTTATGTCAAAAGGCTTCAACCTGATAAGCTCGAACCCAAATTGGAGAAGTGCGTCTTCATAGGATACCCCAAGGAAACAATTGGGTACACCTTCTACCACAGATCCAAAGGCAAGGTCTTTATTGCCAAGAATGGAACCTTTATAGAGAAGGGTTTTCTCTTGAAATAAGTGAGTGGGAGGAAAGTAGAACTTGATGAGGTAATTATACCTTCTCTCAATTTGGAAAGTAGCTCATCAGAGAAATCTGTTCCCATGATGCCTACACCAACTAGAGAGGAAGCTAATGATGATGATCATGAAACTTCATATCAAGTTACTACCGAACCTCGTAGGTCAACCAAAACACGTTTGAAACCATAGTGGTACTGTAATCCTGTTCTGGAAGTCATGTTACTAGACCATGGCGAACCTACGAACTATGAAGAAGCTATGATGAGCCCAGATTCCGACATATGGTTTGAGGCCATGAAATCTGAGATAGGATCCATGTATGGGAACAAAGTGTGGACTTTGGTGGATTTTCCCGATGATGGGCAACCCATATAGAATAAATGGATCTTCAAGAAGAAGACTGACACTGATGGTAATGTTACTGTCTAAAAAGCTTGACTTGTCACAAAAGGTTTTTCGACAAGTTCATGGGGTTGACTTCTCAATCGTAGCGATGCTTATGTCTGCCCGAATCATGTTAGCAATTGCCACATTTTATCAAATCTGGCAAATGGATGTCAAAACTGCATTCATTAATGGATATTTCTTAAAAAGAGATGTATATGATGCAACCAGAAGGTTTTGTCAATGCTAAAGGTGCTAACCAAGTATGCAAGCTCCAGCAATCCATCTATGGACTGGTGCAAGCATCTCGGAGTTGGAATATACGCTTTGATGAGGTGATCAAAGCATATGGTCTTATACAGACTTTTAGAAAAGCCTGTATTTACAAGAAAGTGAGTGGGAGCTCTATAAAATTTCTAATATTATATGTGGATGACATATTGTTGATTGGAAATGATATAGAATTTCTGGATAGCATGAAAGGATACTTGAATAAGTATTTTTCAATAAAAGACCTCGGTAAAGCTACTTATGTATTGGGCATCAAGATCTATAGAGATAGATCGAGACCCTTAATAGGACTTTCACAAAGCACACACCTTGACAAGATTTTCAAGGAGTTCAAAATGGATCAGTCACAGAAGGAGTTCTAGCCTCTATTGTAAAGTGTGAAGTTGAGTAAGACTCAAAGCCCAACCACGACAGAAGATAGAGAAAGAATGAAAGTCATTCCCTATGCCTCAACCATAGGTTCTGTAAAGTATGCCATGTTGTGTACCAGACCTGTTATGTGCCTTGCCGTGAGTTTTGGCAAGGGGGTACAATAGTGATCCAGGAGTATATCACTAGACAGTGGTCAAAATTATCCTTAGTTACCTAAGAGGACTAAGGAAATGTTTCTCGGTTATGGAGGTGATGAAGAGTTCGTGGTAAAGATTTACATCGATGCAAGCTTTAACACTAATCTAGATGACTCTAAGTCTCAATCTAGATACGTATTGAACGTGGGAGCAATTAGCTACAGTAGCTCCATGCAGAGCATTGTAGACATAGAAATTTGCAAAAAAATATACGGATCTAAATGAGGCAGACCCGTTGACTAAATTTCTCTCACAAGCAAAACATGATCACACCTTACTACTCTTTGGGTGTTAATCACATAGCGATGTGAACTAGATTATTGACTCTAGTAAACCCTTTGGGTGTTGGTTACATGGCGATGTGAACTATGGGTGTTAATCACATAAAGATGTGAACTATTGGTGTTAAATCACATGGCGATGCGAACTAGACTATTGACTCTATTACAAGTGGGAGACTGAAGGAAATATGCCCTAGAGGTAATAATAAAGTTGTTATTTTATATTTCCTTATTTCATGATAAATGTTTATTATTCATGCTATAATTGTATTAACCAGAAACTTAATACATGTATGGATACATAGACAAAACACCATGTCCCTAGTAAGCCTCTACTAGACTAGCTCGTTAATCAAAGATGGTTAAGTTTCCTAACCATAAACATGTATTGTCATTTGATGAACAGGATCACATCATTAGGAGAATGATGTGATGGACAAGACCCATCCGTTAGCATAGCATATTGATCGTTAAGTTTTATTGCTATTGCTTTCTTCATGTCAAATACATATTACTTCGACTATGAGATTATGCAACTCCCGGATAGCGGAGGAATGCCTTGTGTGCTATCAAACGTCACAACGTAACTGGGTGATTATAAAGATGCTCTACAGGTATCTCCGAAGGTGTTTGTTGGGTTGGCATAGATCGAGATTAGGATTTGTCACTTCGAGTATCAGAGAGGTATCTCTCGGTCCTCTCGGTAATGCACATCATAAGAAGCCTTGCAAGAAAAGTGACTAATGAGTTAGTTGCAGGATGATGCATTACGGAACGAGTAAAGAGACTTGCCGGTAATGAGATTAAACTAGGTATGAAGATACCGACCATCGAATCTCGGGCAAGTAAAATACCGATGGACAAAGGGAATAACGTATGTTGTCATAATGGTCCGACCGATAAAGATCTTTATAGAATATGTGGGAGCCAATATGAGAATCCAGGTTTCGCTATTGGTTATTGACCGGAGAAGTGTCTCGGTCATGTCTACATAGTTCTCGAACCCGTAGGGTCGCACGCTTAACGTTCGTTGACGCTAGACTAGTATTGGGATATTTGATGAGTGGTAACCAAATGTTGTTCGGAGTCCCGGATGAGATCCCGGACGTTACGAGGAGTCTCGGAATGGTCGAGAGGTAAAGATTTATATATGGGAAGTCATTTTGGGTTCCGGAAAAAGGTGCAATTTTTTCGGTATTGTACCGGGAAGCTTCCAGAAGGTTCCGGAGGACTCCGGAGGGGTCCGTAAGTTAGCAAGTGCTTTCACCATGACCCAAGGGCTAGCATGGGCTGCGGGGAGGTGCACTGACCTTATTGGGCTAGGCGCACCAAGTCCTGAAAAGCCCATGTGGCCAGGGAAGGCAAAAAAGGAAGGAGTCCTAGTAGGAATAGGATTGGACTTGGAGTCCAAGTCCTCTCCCCCTTAGCTGCGCCCTAGGGCTTGGAGGGGTTGTTTGCCACGCCCCTCCACCTATATATAGAGAGGAGGGGCGCCCCAAGAGGACACACCAAGCCCTTGGCGCCCCTCTCTTTCCCGTTACTCCGTAGTTCCACCGCCTCGTCCCGGTGACGCTTAGCGAAGTGCTGTCGGTGCTCCACCACCACCATCACCACCATGCCGTCATGTTGGTTGTGATACCATCTACTTCTCCTCTCCCACTTGCTAGATCAAGAAGTAGGAGACGTCATGGAGCCGCACGTGTGCTAAACTCAGAGGTGTCATCCGTTCGGCACTAGATCAGTTGGATTGTGATCTAATCGTGAAGAGTACGACTACATCAACTGCGTGATAAACGTTTCTGCTTTCAATCTATGAGGGTACGTAGACACACTCTCCCCCTCTTTTTGCTATGCATCTCCTAGATAGATCTTGTGTGAGGTAGGAATTTTTTTGAAATTGCATGCTACATTCCCCAACAGCAGGATCTTCAAGAAGATCTGCATGCCGCCACGCAGGTGTTTGCTTGTTTGGTAGGCTGGCCACCATGCTGGAACGGCCATAGGGTGGCGAAACCTTTTCGTGTGCAGGCCTAGTTATGGCCCCGCAGTTGTCCCTAGCAAGGGTCTTGCAGGGGCCTCGCAGTCGTCCCCGGCAAGGGCCTTGTCGGTGGTCTTCGTCTTCTTGTCTCCATGATGACCTGCATGCAGGAATCTTCACAAAGATCTGCATGCTACTATGCATGTGCCCCTGAGTCTTGGTCCTGACATTGTCGATGGTGTTAGAGCTCTCATCCTCAAGGGTTGTGGCCTTGCTGGTGCTTCACAAATTACCCCGCAAGGATCTTGTCGAGGCCTCGTGAGCCATCCCGGCAAGGGTCTTGCCGGGGGCTCAGCTCGTCTTCTGTTCTCTGTTTACTGGCTTGAGTGTTGCCTTGGTAGTCTTGCATCTTGCCTTCTACTGCCCCATCAAGCCCTGCCACAGGTGCGGCTACAACTGCCCGTGCACAAGTAAGGGGTACAGAAGGGCCCAGACTTATGTACACCGACACAATGGCATGGGAAGGTCATATATTGAGGATGAATGTGGACGTGTGGAGTGCTTCGACTAGAATAGTGGTGGATGGTGTCTTGGAGAAGAAGCGTGCATAAAATTTCATTTGTGGATTAAATGACACATCCAGCCTTGTTGTGTTTGCAGCAAAGTGTGAGGGCAGGAGAGACGCAACGATATGTCATGATTAATGAAGAAAGTGTGTAAACGAACTTCAATAATTCACCACCTTATCACATTGCATACACTACAACAGTGCGATAGGTGGTGCTGGGTAGAACGATGACGAGGCCATCGATTGAGGCACGCAACACGATGGAATCAGGTGGGGCAGAGGAGGAGATGCCAGTTATGGCATGGAGCAACATTAAGGAGTGGATCTAATTACCAAGAAGAATGGGACATCAAAAGTGGGAAGTTATTTGTAGGATTTCTATTCCTCACACTAATTCCCTTTAATTATATTCATGTTCCATACAACACCCTATGCAACAGTCTAGCCTGCATGGGTGCGGGCGAGAGAGCGCATACCTTTTGAGCCATGTGTAGGACTCGGTCCAACCGTTGTACTGGAAGACGTTATCCAACGCTCGCTACTGAGCTCAAGATGGAGACTTTAAGAAATAAATATGAGTTCTTTTAACCATCATACTTGAGGGAAGATGTTGCAACTCCGGTGGGATGGATAACAAAGCGGCAAGAAGAATAACAGAGCAACAATTTGAACACATAAATGGATGCTCACGGGCGAAGGTGCAAGGTTGGTGTGAAAGGAAGATGTCATGTGCGGCAAAGGAAGTCCTCTTGAAGTCAGTGGTCCAAGCTTTACCAGTCATTCTATGAGTTGTTTCAAACTCACAAAAGGCTTGTGCAAGACTGACGACAAATATGTCACGCTATTCATGGGCTAGATTACTTGACAGAAGAGGAATGCATTGGCAGTCTTGGGATATAATGTGCATTGCCAAGTCGAAAGGAAGTCTTGGTTTTAGGGATTTGGAGACGTTCAATGATGCGATGCTAGCCAAACAAGCATAGAGGCTCCTTGAGAACCCTAATATCTTGTGTGCTAGAGTGCTTAAGGGTAGATATTACCCCAGTGAAGAGTTCCTCATGGTGGAGTGTCCAAAGGGTGCATCCAAAACATGGCAGGCTATAATAAAAGGAAGAAAGATGCTCAAGTGGATATGGAACACCGACCGATGTTTGGAATGGTCAATGGATCGAAGGAAAAATCTCGATGTAGCCAATGGGCGCCCTTGCTGCAAACTCGGTACAACTGGTCTCAGACTTAATTAACCCTGTGTCAAATAGGTGGGACTTGGAGTGTTGGGGAACGTTGCATGGAAAACAAAAAATTTCTATGCACACACAAGATCTATCCATGGAGATGCATAACTACGAGAGGGGGAGAACATCTTCATACCCTTGAAGATCGCTAAGAGGAAGCATTTTATCAACGTGGTTGATGTAGTAGTACACCTTCATGACCCGTCCCGATCAAGTAACGAATGTACGGCACCTCCGTGTTCAGCACATGTTCAGCTCGATGGCAAGGACCCACCCCGATCAAGTACCGAATGTACGGCACCTCCGTGTTCAGCTCGATGACTTCCTCTCCTTCTTGATCCAGGAAGAGGGGCAAGTACTAGATGAGTTCCAGTAGCACGACGGCATGGTGCTGGTGAAGAACAATCTCCACAGGGCTTCGCCAAGCACTACAGAAACTATGACAGAGGATAAACTAGAAGGTCGGGGTTGCTGGCACACGGATTGGTATATCTTGTTGTCTCTTGGGTGCTAGCCCTGCTCCTCTATTTATATGTTGAGCCCTGGAGTCGAAACTCAGAGTAAAAGCCTCCTCAAAGTCGGTTTTGCCCGAAAGGCAAGAGTCCTGTCGGACTCCAGGGCCAGACGCCAGGGTTCCCGGTGTCTGGGCCCAGACGCCAGGGACCCTGGCGTCTAGCCTCTGGTCTCCACAAAACTTCCTTTTGCACTTTCCAAAAACCTCGTGGGCTTTACCCCTTGGCCCAAATAAAGTGTTCTCACACCAGAACATTTTGGGAAACATCCGAAACCCCTTCCGTGAATTTCGGAACCCTTCAAAGACCAAACACTATTATCTCATATATCAATCTTTACCTCTGGACCATTCCAGAGCTCTTCGTCATGTCCATGATCTCATCCGGGACTCCGAACAACATTCAGTCACCAACATACATAACTCATATAATACTATATCGTTAACGAACGTTAAGCGTGCGGACCCTACGGGTTCGAGAACTATGTAGACATTGCCGAGACACCTATCCGCTCAATAACCAATAGCGGAACCAAGATGCCCATATTGATTTCTACATATTCTATGAAGATCTTTATCGGTAGAACCTTATGACAACATACATAATTCCCTTTGTCTGTCGGTATGTTACTTTCCCGGGATTCGATCCTCGGTATCTTCATACCTAGTTCAATCTCATTACCGACAAGTCTCTTTACTCATTCTGTAATACACCATCTCGTAACTAACTCCTTAGTTACTTTGTTTGCAAGCTTCTTGTGATGTGTATTACCGAGAGGGCCCAGAGATACCTCTTCGATACACGGAGTGAAAAATCCTAATCTCGATCCATGCCAACTCAATGGACACCTTCAGAGATACCTGTAGAGCATATTTTTGATCATCTAGTTACGCTGTGACGTTTGATAGCACACAAGGTATTCCTCCGGTATCCGGGACTTGCATGTTCTCATAGTCGAAGGAATATGTATTTGACATTAAGAAAGCAATAACAATAAACTGAACGATCATATGCTAAGCTAACAAATGGGTCTTGTCCATCACATCATTCTCCTAATGATGTGATCTCGTTATCAAGTGACAACACATGCCTATGGTTAGGAAACCTTAACCATCTTTGATCAACGAGCTAGTCTAGTAGAGGCTCACTAGGGACACGATATTTGTTTATGTATCCACACATGTATTTAAGTTTCCGATCAATATAATTCTAGCATGAATAATAAACTTTTATCATGAATAAGGAAATAAAAAATAACAGCTTTATTATTGCCTCTAGGGAATATTTCCTTCAGTCTCCCACCTGCACTAGAGTCAATAATCTAGTTCACATCGCCATGTTACTAACACCCAAAGAGTACTAAGGTGTGATCATGTTTTGCTTGTGAGAGAGGTTTAGTCAAAAAGTCTGCCACATTCAGATCCGTATGTATTTTGCAAATTTCTATGTCTACAATGCTCTGCATGGAGCTACTCTAGCTAATTGATCTCATTTTCAATACATATCCAGAATGAGGCCCAGAGTCATCTGAATCGGTGTTTAAAGCATGCATCGATGTAACCCTTTACAACAAACTCTTTATCACATCCATAACCAAGAAACATTTCCTTAGTCCTCTTATGTAACTAACGATAATTTTGACCGTTGTCTAGTGATCTACTCCTGGATCACTATTTTACCCCCTTGACAAACTCATGGCAAGGCACACAACAGGTCTGGTACACAACATGGCATACTTTATAGAACCTATGGCTGAGGCATAGGTAATGAGTTTCAGTCTCTATCTCTATCTTCTGTCGTGGTTGGCCTTTGAGTCTTACTCAACTTCACACCTTGCAGCGCGGGCAAGAAACCTTTCTTAGACTGATCCATTTTGAAGTTCTTCAAAACTTTGCGAAGGTATGTGCTTTGTTAAAGTTCTATTAAGCGTCTCGATCTATCCCTATAGATCTTGATGCCCAATATGTAAGTAGCTTCACCGAGGTCTCTCATTGAAAAATTCTTATTTCAAATATCCTTTTATGCTAACTAGAAATTCTATATCATTTCCAATCAACAGAGCTCCCACTCACTTTCTTATAAATACAAGCTTCACCGTAAGTCTGTATAAAACCATATGCTTTGATCACCTCATCAAAGCGTATATTCCAACTCCGAGATGCTTGTACAGGTCCATAGATGGATCGCTGGAGCTTGCGCACTTTGTTAGCACTTTTAGTATCGAAAAAACCTTCTAGTTGCATCATATACAACTCTTCTTTAAGAAATACATTAAGGAATGCAGTTTTGACGTCCATTTGCTAGATTTCATAATCATAAAATGCGGCAATTGCTAACATGATTCAGACAGACTTAAGCATCGCTACGGGTGACAAAGTCTCATCATAGTCAACTCCTTGAACTTGTTGAAAATCTTTTGCGACATGTCCAGCTTTGTAGACAGTAACATTACCATCAGCGTCTATCTTCTTCTTGAAGATCCATTTATTCTCAATGGCTTGCCGATTGCTGGGCAAGTCCACCAAAGTCCATACTTTGTTCTCATACATGGATCCTATCTCAGATTTCATGGCCTCAAGACATTTATCAGAATCTGGGCTCATCGCAGCTTCTTCATAGTTCGTAGGCTTGCCATGGTCTAATAACATGACTTCCAGGGTAGGATTATCGTACCACTCTGGTGCGGAACGTGCTCTGGTCGACCTACGAGGTCTAGTATGAAGTTTCATGATCATTATCATTTGCTTGCTCTCTAGTTGGTGTAGGCATCATAGGAGCAGTTTTCTCTGATGTACTACTTTCCAATTCAAGAGAAGGTACAATTACCTCATCAAGTTCTACTACTCACTTCTTTTGAGAGAAACTCCTTCTCTAGAAAGGACCCATTCTTGGCAACAAAGATCTTGCCTTCGGATCTGTGGTAGAAGGTGTACCCAATAGTTTCCTTAGGGTATCCTATGAAGACGCACTTCTCCGATTTGGGTCTGAGCTTATCAGGCTGAAGCCTTTTGACATAAGTGTCACATCCCCAAACTTTAAGAAATGACAGCTTAGGTTTCTTGCCAAACCATAGTTCATACAGTGTCGTCCCAGCGGATTTAGACGGTGCCCTACTTAACATGAATGCAACCTTCTCTAATGCATAACCCCAAAACGATAGTGGTAAATCGGTAAGAGTCATCATAGATCATACCATATCTAATAAATTACGGTTATGACGTTTGGACACACCATTACGCCGTGGTGTTCCAGGTGGTGTGAGTTGTGAAACAATTCCACATTGTTTTAAATGAAGGACAATCTCGTAACTCATATATTCACCTACACGATCAGATTGTAGAAATTTATTTTCTTGTTACGATGATTCTCCACTTCACTCTGAAATTCTTTGAAGTTTACAATTTTCAGACTTGTGTTTCATCAATTAGATATATCCATACCTACTCAAATCATCTGTGAAGGTCAGAAAATAACGATACCCGTCGCGTGCTTCAACACTCATCAGACCGCATACATCAGTATGTATTATTTCCAATAAGTCATTAGCTCGCTCCATTGTTCCGGAGAATGGAGTTTTAGTCATCTTGCCCATGAGGCATGGTTCGCAAATATCAAATGATTCATAATCAAGTGATTCGAAAGGTCCATCTGCATGGGGTTTCTTCATGCGCTTTACACCAATATGACCTAAACGGCAGTGCCACAAATATGTTGCACTATCATTATCAATTTTGCATCTTTTGGCATCAATATTATGAACATGTGTATCACTACAATCGGGATTCAACAAGAATAGACCATTCATCAAGGGTGCATGACCATAAAAGATACTATTCATATAAATAGAACAACCATTATTCTTTGACTTAAATGAATGACCGTCTCGCAATAAACAAGATCCAGATATAATGTTCATGCTTAATGCTGGCACCAACTAACAATTATTGATGTCTAATACTAGTCCCGAGGTAGATGTAGAGGTAGCGTGCCGACGGGGATCACATTGACCTTGGAACCATTCCTGACATACATCATCACCTCTTCCTTTGCCAATCTTCGTTTATTCCGCAGCTCCTGTTTTGAGTTACAAATATGAGCCACCGAACTAGCATCAAATATCCAGGTGCTACTACGAGCATTAGGAAGAAACACATCAATTACATGTATATCAAATATACCTTTGTTCACTTTGCCATCCTTCTTATCCGCCAAATACTTGGGGCAATTCTGCTTCCAATGACCATTCCCTTTGCAGTAGAAGCACTCAGTTTCAGGCTTGGGTCCATCTTTGGGCTTCTTCCTGGGAGTGGCAACTTGCTTGCCATTCTTCTTGAAGTTCCCTTTCTTTCCCTTGACCTTTTTCTTGAAACTAGTGGTCTTGTTAACCATCAACACTTGATGCTCCTTCTTGATTTCTACCTCCACGGCCTTAAGCATTGCGAAGAGCTCAGGAATCATTTATTCATCCCTTGCATATTATAGTTCATCATGAAGCCTTTGTAGCTTGGTGGCAGTGATTGAAGAACTCTGTCAATAACAGTATCAACTAGAAGATCAACTCCCAGATGAGTCAAGTGATTATGATACGCACACATTTTGAGTATGTCTTCATTAACACAACTGTTCTCCTCCATCTTGCAGCTATAGAACTTGTTGGAGACTTCATATCTCTCAACCCGGGAATTTGCTTGAAATATTAACTTCAACTCCTGGAACATCTCGTATGCTCCATGACGTTCAAAACGTCTTTGAAGTCTCGGTTCTAAGTTGTAAAGCATGGCACATTGAACTATTGAGTAGTCATTAGACTAAGCTTGCCAGACATCCATAACATCTGCATCAGCTTCTGCAGCAGGTCTGTCACCTAGTGGTGCATCAAGGACATAATTCTTTAGTGCAACAATGAGGATAATCCTCAAGTTATAGACCCAGTCTGTGTAGTTGCTACCATCATCTTTCGACTTAGCTTTCTCTAGGAACGCATTAAAATTCAGGGGAATAGTAGCTCGGGCCATTGATCTACAACATAGATATGCAAAACTATAAGACTAAGTTCATGATAAATTAAGTTCAATTAATCAAATTACTAATGAACTCCCACTTAAATAAACATCCCTTAAGTTATCTAAGTGATACATGATACGTCCATTTTGCATCATGTTTTCCTACTGTTATTTATGTTGTTTTATTGTATAATAATACTTTTTGGAGTAATTCTAATGCCTTTTCTCTCATAATATGCAAGGTATGCACAAAGGGGGAGAATTCTGGCAGCTGGAAATCTGGACCTGAAAAAGCTATGCCAAGATACCTATTCTGCATAACTCCAGATGAGTTGAAACTTCCCGAGGATTTTTTATGGAATATTTAAGAATTATTGGAGCAAATAAGTACTAGAGGGGGGCCACCAGGTGGGCACAACCCACTTGGGTGCGCCAGGAGGCCCAGGCGCGCCCTGGTGGGTGTTGCCCTCCTCGGCTCGCCTCCGCTGCCCATCTTCTGGTATATAAGTCATTTTGACCTAGGAAAAAAATAAGGAGAGGACTTTCGAGACGAAGCGCTGCCACCTAGATGCAGAACTTGGGCAGGAGCACTTTTGCCCTTCGGCAGAGCGATTCCGCCGGGTGAACTTCCCTCCTGGAGGGGGAAATCATCGTCATCATCATCACCAACAACTCTCCCATCTTGGGGAGGGCTATCTTCATCAACATCTTCAACAAAGCCAACTTCTCTCAAACCCTAGTTCATCTCTTGTATTCAATCTTTGTACCAAAACTATAGATTGGTGCTTGTGGGTGACTAGTAGTGTTGATTACATCTTGTAGTTGATTACTATATGGTTTATTTGGTGGAAGATTATATGTTCAAATCCATTATGGTATTTAATACCCCTCTGATCCTCAGCATGATTATCATTTGTGAGTAGTTACTTTCGTTCTTGAGGTCATGGGAGAAATCATGTTGCAAGTAATCATGTGAACTTGATATGTACGTGTTTGATATTTTGATGATATGTATGTTGTCATTCTCTTAGTGGTGTCATGTGAATGTCGACTACATGAAACTTCACCATATGTGGGCCTAAGGGAATACATTGTGGAGTAGTTATTAGATGGTGGGTTGCGAGAGTGACAGAAGCTTAAACCCCGGTTTATGCGCTATTCCGTAAGGGACCGATTGGATCCAAAAGTTTAATGCTATGTGTCGGGGATATACCCCGCGGTATTACCCGGCCGGAGTCGTAAACCGGTCGGGACTTGGTAAACCGACGGACGGTAAACCGGCAGACAGTTAAGACAGATGGCTAAGACACACGGTAAACCGGCAAGTGTTAAACCGGCAGACATTGTTAAACCGGCAGACATTGTTAAACCGGCAGACATTGTTAAACCGGCAGACAATGTTAAACCGGCAGACGTTGAATAGCCCAGGAAAGGAAGTCAAAATAGTTTAAGTTAAAGTCCGAGTTGGACTCCACATGTAACCCGCCCCTTCAACATATATAAGGAGGGGCAGGGCTCCCCAAAGAGGGACAAGCAAGAAACAATCTCTAGGGCTAGGCACAACTAGAGGAGAGCCGGTTTATGGTGACTCCCTCGTGATGATAATGAGATCTAGCCTCAAACAGCATGTAGGGTTTTTACCGGATGATGTTTCCCGGGGCCCGAAGCTGTCTAAACCCTTGTCTTGTGTTGCATCTCTCGATTCCGCTCAACCCCTCTCAAGCTACCACATAGATGCATTGGCCTCGCGACTAAGTCCTCACACTAAGGACATCTGACGTGTTAATTCCACGACACTATGGTTAGAATTTATTCTTAATACTTTTCTTGTAGTTGTGGATGCTTGCGAGAGGGTTAATCATAAGTAGGAGTTTTGTTCAAGTAAGAACAGCACCTAAGCACCGGTCCACCCACATATAAAATTATCAAAGTAGTGAACATGAATTAAGCCTACATGATGAAAGTGACTAGATGAAATTCCCGTGTACCCTCAAGAACACTTTGCTTATCATAAGAGACCATTTTGGCCTGTCCTTTGCCTCAAAAGGATTGGGCTACCTTGCTGCACTTTTGTTACTACTATCATTACTTTTATCATTGCATATTATCTTGCTATCAAACTACTCCGCTACTTACAATTTTAGCACTTGCAGACAATACCTTGTTGAAAACCACTTGTCATTTCCTTTTGCTCCTCGTTGGGTTCGGCACTCTGACTTATCGAAAATGCTACAATTGACCACATATACTTGTGGGTCATCAAGGCTATTTTCTGGCGCCGTTGCCGGGGAGTGAAGTGCTCTTGGTAGGTGGAAATTGGTAAGGAAATATTATCACTTCATGCTGAAATTTATTGTCACTTGGTACTATGGAAAACAATCCTTTGAGGGGTTTGTTTGAGCTATCTTCACCTCGACCGGAATGACAATTAGTTGCCCCTTAACCTACTGCACCTACTGAAAATATTGAATATGAAATTCCTTCGGGTATGTTAGAAAAACTGCTAGCTAATCCTTATGCAGGAGATGGAACCGAACATCCTAATATGCACTTGATATATGTGGATGAAATTTGTGGATTGTTTAAGCTTGCAGGTTTGCCCGGAGATGAAGCTAAGTAGAAGTTTTTCCCTTTATCTTTGAAGGGAAAAGCATTGACATGGTATAGGCTATGCGATGATGTTGGATCTTGGAACTGGAATCGGTTGAAATTGGAATTTCATCAAAAAAATTATCCTAAGCATCTAGTTCATCGTGATCGGAATTATATATATAATTTTTGGCCTCATGAAGGATAAAGTATCACTCTAGCTTGGAGGAGGCTTAAGTCAATGTTATATTAATCCCCCAATCATGAGCTCTCAAGAGAATTATTATTCATAATTTTTATGCTCGGATTTGTCGTAATGATCAATCATGCTCGATACTTCTTGTACTGGTTTTTTTATGAAGAAGACTATTGAATTCCAGTGGGATCTTTTGGAAAGAATTAAACACAACTCTAAAGATTGGGAACTCGATGAAGGTAAAGAGCAAAGTATTGAACCTAAGTTTGATTGTGTTAAATCTTTATGAATACCGATGCTTTTCAAAAGTTTAGCACTAAATATGGACTTGACTCTGAGATAGTAGCCTCCTTTTGTGAATCTTTTGGTACTCACGTTGATCTCCCTAAGGAGAAGTGGTTTAAATATCACCCACCATTTAAAGAAGAAGTTAAAGAACCGGCAAAAGCTAAAGAAAAACTATCATTTACAATGTTGATCTAGTTGTTCCCACTGCTTATATTGAAAAACCACCCTTCCTGTTAGGATGAAAGAATGTGTTAAAGCTTCAACTATGGTTAACAAAAGTTATGTTAGAACACCCAAACCATATGAACAAATCAGAGTTGAACCTAGTGTTTCTATGGTTAAAGATCTCTTAGTCTATAATATTGATGAGCATGTTATTTAATTCTATGATGAAGCTTCTAGAATTGCCAAACCTGATAAAAAGGATAAACATAGACCAATTGTTGGCATGCCTATTGTCTTAGTTAAGATAGTAGATCATTGGCATCATGGGTTATGTGACCTAGCTGCTAGTGTGAGTGCTATTCCTTTCTCCTTATATAAAGAAATTAAGGATGAAATGGCACCTGCTGAAATAGAAGGCATAGATGTCACTACTAAACTTGCTAATAGAGATACTATATCACCAATTGGGATTCTTAGAGATGTTGAAGTCTTGTGTGGGAAAATAAAATACCCTGCTGATTTTCTTTTTCTTAGCTCCCCACAAGATGACTTTTGTCCCATTATTTTTGATAGACCTTTCTTGAACACCGTAAATGCAAAATAGATTGTGAGAAACAAACTGTCGGTGTTAGCTTTGGTGATGAATCTCATGAATTTAAATTTTCCAACTTTAGTAGACACCCTCATAAGAAAGATTTGCCTAGTAAGGATGAATCTATTGGTCTTGCTTCTATTGTTGTACATCCTACTAATACTTTGGAATAATACTTGCTGGACCATGAAAATGATTTGCATATGCGTGAACGAAATGAAATAGTTAGAATCTTTTTCGAACAACAACCTCTGCTTAAACACAATTTTCCTATTGAAACTCTAGGAGGTCCTCCTCCACCTAAAGGTTATCCTGTGTTTGAATTAAAACAATTGCCCGACACTTGGAAATATGCTTATCTTGATGAGAAAAGGATATATCTTGTTATTATTAGGGCTAACCTTTCAGAACATGAAGAGGAAAGATTATTGCAAGTTCTAAGGAAGCACAGGGCTTCTTGATGATCTTAAGGGCATTAGTCCCACTCTATGTCAGCACAAGATTAATATGGAACCTGATGCTAAACCCGTTGTTGATCACCAACGTTGGTTAAATCTGAAGATGAAAGAAGTGGTAAGATCAGAAATATTGAAATTTCTAGAAGCAGGTATAATCTATCCTATAGCTGATAGTAGATGGGTAAGTCCTGTTCAATATGTCCCTAAGAAGGGAGGTATTATTGTTGTTCCTAATGATAAGAATGAGCTCATCCCACAAAGAATTGTCACATGCTATAGAATGGTAATTGATTATAGAAAATTAAATAAAGCAACTAGAAAAGATCATTACCCTCTGCCTTTTATTGACCAAATGTTAGAAAGATTATCTAAGCACACACATTTTTGCTTTCTTGATGGATATTCTGGTTTTTCACAAATACATGTTTTACATATGATCAAGAAAAGACCACTTTCACTTGTCCCTTTGGAACTTTTGCTTATAGAGGTATGCCTTTTGGTTTATGCAATGCATCTGCTACCTTTCAACGATGTATGACTGCTATATTCTCTGATTTTTGTGAAAATATTGTTAATGTTTTCATGGATGAATTTTCTATTTATGGGAAGTGTTTTGATGATTGTTTAAGCAATCTTGATCGAGTTTTGCAGAGATGTGAACAAACAAATCTTGTCTTGAATTGGGAGAAGTGCCACATTATGGTTAATGAAGGTATTGTTTTGGGCCATAGAATTTCTGAGAAAGGCATTAAGTTGGACAAAGCCAAGGTTGATGCAATTGAGAAAATGCCATATCCTAAAGATATCAAAGGTATTCGTAGTTTTCTTTGGTCATGCTGGTTTCTATAGGAGGTTTATCAATGACTTTTCTATAATTTCTAGGCCTCTTACGAATCTTTTGCAAAAGGATATTCCCTTTGTGTTTGATGATGATTGTTTGGAAGCCTTTGAAACACTAAAGAAAGCCTTAATTACTGAAACCTATTGTTCAACCACCTGATTGGAACTTGCCTTTTGAGATTATGTGTGATGCTAGCGATTATGCTGTTGGTGTTGTTCTAGGACAAAGAGTTGATAAAAAACTAGATGTTATTCATTATGCCAGTAAAACTCTAGACAGTGCTCAACAAAACTATGCTACTACTGAAAAAGAATTCTTAGAAGTGGTGTTTGCTTGTGATAAATTCAGATCTTACATTGTTGATTCTAAAGTGATTCTTCACACCAATCATGTTGCTATAAAATATCTTATGGAAAAGAAAGATGCTAAAGCTAGACTCATCAGATGGGTTCTACTGCTACAAGAATTGATTTGCATATTACTGATATGAAAGGGGCAGAGAACCCCGTAGCTGATAAATTGTCTAGGCTCAAAAATATTCTTGATGACCCACAACCTATTAATGATAGCTTTCTTGATGAACAATTAGCTGCAATAAATATTTCTAATAGTACACCTTGGTATGCTGACTATGCTAATTATATTGTTGCTAAATACATACCACGTAGCTTTACATACCAACAAAAGAAAAAAGTTCTTCTATGATTTAATACATTAGTTTTGGGATGACCCACATCTTTATAAAGAAGGAGTAGATGGTATTATTAGGCGTTGTGTACTTGAGCATGAATAGGAACAAATCCTATGGAAATGTCAATCTGAAGCTTATGGAGGACATCATGCGGGAGATAGAGCCGCTCATAAGGTATTGAAATCTGGTTTTTATTGGCCTACTCTCTTCAAAGATGCCCGTAAGTATGTCTCGTCTTGTGATGAATGCCAAAGAATAGGTAATATCGGTAAGCGTCAAGAAATGCCTATGAATTATTCTCTTGCAGTCGAACCATTTGATGTTTGGGGATTTGATTTCATGGGACCTTTTCCTTCCTCTAATGGGTATACACATATTTTGGTTGTTGTTGATTATGTTACTAAGTGGGTAGAAGCTATTCCGACCAGTAGTGTTAATCACAACACCTCTATTAAAATGCTCAAGGAAGTTATTTTCTCAAGGTCTGGAGTCCCTAGATATTTAATGACTAATGGTGGTTCACACTTTATTCATGGTGCTTTCCATAAAATGCTTGCTAAGTATGATGTTAACCATATAATTGCATCACCTTATCATCCTCAGTCTAGTGGTCAAGTTGAACTTAGCAATAGAGAAATAAAACTAATCTTACAAAAGACTGTCAATAGGTCCCAGAAGAATTGGTCTAAGAAATTAGATGATGCACTTTGGGCTTATAGAACAGCTTATAAAAATCCTATGGGTATGTCTCCATATAAAATGTTTATGGAAAAGCTTGTCATTTGCCTCTTGAGCTAGAACATAAAGCATATTGGGAAATTAAAGAACTCAATTATGATTTCAAACTTGCTGGTGAAAAGAGGTTATTTGATATTAGCTCATTAGATGAATGGAGAACCCAGGCTTATGAAAATGCAAAGTTATTTAAAGAAAAAGTTAAAAGATGGCATGACAAAAGAATCCAAAAGCGTGAGTCCAAAGTTGGAGAATATGTTCTTTTGTACAACTCTTGTTTCAGATTCTTTGCAGGAAAACTACTCTCCAAGTGGGAAGGAACCTATGTCATCAAGGAGGTCTATCGGCCCGGAGCTATCAAAATAAATAATGCCGAAGGTACTAACCCGAAGGTTGTCAATGGGCAACGAATAAAACACTATATCTCAGGTACGCCCATTAATGTTGAAAGCAATATTATCCAAACTTTGACACCGGAAGAATACATAAAGGAAACCTTCCGGAACACTCCAGAATCATGAAAAAAGGAGGTACGTGACATGGTAAGTAAATAGACTCCAAAAAATACACAAAAATATTTTTTGTCAGTTTTGGAATATTTTGAAAATTAGGAAAATAAGAAACTTCCAGGAAAGTGACCCTGGTGGGCACGATACACCAGGGTGCGCCTGGCATGCCAGGCGCGCCCAGGTGGGTTATGCCCACCTCAGGTACTGTCCGGACTCCATTTTTCTTCTGTTCTGCTTGTTACCCAAGATTAAAAAAAATCTTTATTTACCTCCCGAACCTGTTGACCTCTGTATCGCAGAGAAATCTCCGGTTTTCTTTTCTTGTTGTTTTTTGTCAGATCTGTTGAGCCAGGCATCATGTATTGTTCTCCCTCTGATCATATGGAAGAGGATGCTTGGTTGATGAAGATCGAGCTGAAGAGAGAAGACCCCGTTTGAGCAGCTAAGGAGGACAAGAGCAAGGAGGCCACCGGAGGTCAAATGCCGATGGACAAGCAAGCCTTGCCCGCCGATGAGGAAGAGGAAGATATCCTTAAACCCTACTATTCTCATCTTACCCCCATCGAGATTGCAACCTTCAGGATCATTGAAATGGCTCATATACAAAATAAGTACCTCACTCGTAAAAATATTCTGCACATGGAGCACATCGCTTCCCTGCGGAGCGTCATCCGAAGATTGGAGAGTCTCTTGGTCCTTAAAAATCGGATCGCTTCTACTTCATCACCACCGCCTCCTTCACCACCCAAAGAAAACTGAGTATTGGGTATGGGCACTCCCCTTGGCTTTCGCCAAGCTTGGGGGAGGTGCCCCGGTATAGTATCATCTATACTATCCTTTGCCTTTACTTTCTTAGTTCGATCCATGGTTATCTTTTGCTATTAGATGAATAAAAGTTTAGTTTGATCCTTTCTTTTTGTGAGTTTGCTTAGTGACAAATCCTTGTAATTGTGTGCGATATATATAATAAAGTATAGTTTGAGTTTTGCCTTCTTTACTCTCTTGTTTCAATAAAAAGAAAGGAAATAAAAGAAAAGGATCATATGCTAATCTTATGGTAAGTGATGACATTACACAAGGAAAAGTATAAGTATAAAATTTTATTGTAGATTGACAAACATAACATTGGTCAATGATGCAACTCATGAAAGAATTAATAAGGGAAGAGAAGATTCGTATATAAATATACTATCCTGGAAATCTTTTATGAATGTGAGCACCCATCAAAATATTATATGCCAAAATTGTTGATGTTGGACAACGAAGACAACTTAATGATTTATGTTTGTTCATATTCACATAGAAGTTATATTGTCATAGATCCTTCAACATGTGGTGCTTGCCCCCTATCTTTGCTAGCCAAAAACTCAGCACTAAGTATAGATACTACTTGTGCATCCAAAACCCTTAAACCCAAATCTTGTTTGAGAGTCCACCATACCTACCTATGGATTGATTAAGATCCTTCAAGTAAGTTGTCATCGGTGCAAAAAGGGCAATAAAAATTGCTTCTAAAAGTGTGAGATCATTTAGTGTAAGGGAAAATTGAGCGTTATACGAACTTGTGATGATGAAGAATAAAAGCGACAGACTTCATAATAAAGGTTGCCATCACAAGGGGCAATATAACGTGATGTTCTCTTGCACTAAGGGGTTGAGCATACAAACGAAAAGTGCATCGCAACCTCTGCTTCCCTCTGCGAAGGGCCTATCTTTTACTTACATGTATTTACTTCCATGCAAGAGTCAAAGTTTTTCTCTCTATTCCTTTTATTTTTATCCTTTGGCAAGCATCATATGGTGAGGAAAGATCTAGGCACATATATCCAGTTGAATATGGGTAGCATGAGTTATTATTGTTGACATCGCCCTTGAGGTGAGTGTGTTGGGAGGCGAAACTATAAGCCCCTATCTTTCTATGTGTCCAGATGAAACGTTTTTCTCATGTGTACGCGCTGAGTGTTAGCAATTATAGAAGACTAAATGACTGTTGAGTATGTGGACTTGCCTAAAGGCTCTGATACGTGACCCTTCCTGAAAAGATGATGAATTGTAGTTGCAAAGTTGACTGAGAACATAGTTTGTTGGTTTCCAATAGAGTTTATTCTTTATAGTTCGATGTTGTGATGAATTGTCACTTGTTCATGAGAATTCTATGATAAAAAGTTCTATGATAAAAGTATTATGTTAAAGTTTGTTGATGTTATAATAAGTCACATGAAGCTGCTATGTCCATATTTTTGTTTTTATCGACACCTCTCTCTCTCTCTCTAAGCATGTGGACATGTTTTTCGATTTCGGTTTTCGCTTGAGGACAAGCGAGGTCTAAGCTTGGGGAAGTTGATACATCCATTTTGCATCATGTTTTCCTACTGTTATTTATGTTGTTTTGTTGTATAATAATGCTTTTTGGAGTAATTCTAATGCCTTTTCTCTCATAATATGCAAGGTATGCACAAAGGGGGGGAATTCCGGCAGTTGGAAATCTGGACCTGAAAAAGCTACGTCAAGCTACCTATTCTGCACAACCCCAAATGAGCTGAAACTTCCCGAGGATTTTTTATGAATTTTTAAGAATTATTGGAGCAAATAAGTACCAGAGGGGGGCTACCAGGTGGGCACAACCCACCTGGGTGCGCCAGGAGGCCCAGGCGCGCCCTGGTGGGTGTTGCCCTCCTCGGCCCGCCTCCGGTGCCCATCTTATGGTATATAAATCATTTTGACCTAGAAAAATAAATAAGGAGAGGACTTTCGGGACAAAGCGCCACCACCTCGATGCGGAACTTGGGCAGGATCACTTTTGCCCTTCGGCGGAGCGATTCCGCCGGGTGAACTTCCCTCCTCGAGGGGGAAATCATCGTCATCATCATCACCAACAACTCTCCCATCTTGGGGAGGGCTATCTTCATCAACATCTTCAATAGAGCCAACTTCTCTCAAACCCTAGTTCATCTCTTGTGTTCAATCTTTGTACCAAAACTATAGATTGGTGCTTGTGGGTGACTAGTAGTGTTGATTACATCTTGTAGTTGATTACTATATGGTTTATTTGGTGGAAGATTATATGTTCAGATCCATTATGGTATTTAATACCCCTCTGATCCTCAGCATGATTATCATTTGTGAGTAGTTACTTTCGTTCTTGAGGTCACGGGATAAATCATGTTGCAAGTAATCATGTGAACTTGATATGTACGTGTTCGATATTTTGATGATATGTATGTTGTCATTCTCTTAGTGGTGTCATGTGAACATCGACTATATGACACTTCACCATATTTGGGCCTAAGGGAATGCATTGTGGAGTTGTTATTAGATGGTGGGTTGCGAGAGTGACAGAAGCTTAAACCCTTGTTTATGCGCTATTCCGTAAGGGACCGATTGGATCCAAAAGTTTAATGCTATGGTTAGAATTTATTCTTAATACTTTTCTCGTAGTTGCGGATGCTTGCGAGAGGGTTAATCATAAGTAGGAGGTTTGTTCAAGTAAGAACAACACCTAAGCACCGGTCCACCCCACATATCAAATTATCAAAGTAGTGAACACGAATTAAGCCAATATGATGAAAGTGACTAGATGAAATTCCCGTGTACCCTCAAGAATACTTTCCTTATCATAGGAGACTGTTTTGGCCTGTCCTTTGCCTCAAAAGGATTGGGCTACTTTGCTGCACTTTTGTTACTACTATCATTACTTGCTCGTTACAAATTATCTTGCTATCAAACTACTCTGCTACTTACAGTTTTAGCACTTGCAGACAATACCTTGCTGAAAGCCACTTGTCATTTCCTTCTGCTCCTCGTTGGGTTCGACACTCTTACTTATCGAAATGGCTACAATTGACCCCTGATACGTCTCCAACGTATCTATATTTTTTGATGTATTCATGACATGTTTACAATATTTTTACATGATTTTGGTATGATTTGGTTAGAAGTAACCCATACTGACACTGTTTTCAGCACAACTACTGTGGTGTTGTTTTTGTGCAGAAATAAAAGTTCTCGGAATGCGTTGAAAATCAATGGAGATTTTTTATAGAAAATAAAAAAAATGGAACGAAGAGTTACCGGAGGGGAGTCCCATGGGTCCCTAGGGGGCGCCCCCTGCCTAGTGAACTCTCAATGAGGCTCCATGACTTGTTCTCAATGCCAACCTCTCCCATAAATCCCCAAACCTCTGGAACATAACCTAGATCGGGAGTTCCGCCGCTGCAAGCCTCTGTTGCCACCAAAAACCAATCTAGACCTTGTTCCGGCACCCTGCCGGAGGGGGAATCATCACTAGTGGCCATCTTCATCATCCCGGCGCTCTCCATGACGAGGAGGGAGTAGTTCACCCTCGGGGCTGAGGGTATGTACCAGTAGCTATGTGTTTGATCTCTCTCTCTCTCTCTCATGTTCTTGATATGGCACGATCTTGATGTATCGCGAGCTTTGCTATTATAGTTGGATCATATGATGTTTCTCCCCCTCTACCTTCTTGTAATGGATCGAGTTTTCCCTTTGAAGTTATCTTATCGGATTGAGTCTTTAAGGATTTGACAACACTTGATGTATGTCTCACGTGGATACCTGTGGTGACAATGGGGTATTCTATTGATTCACTTGATGTATGTTTTGGTGATCAACTTGCGGGTTCTGTGACCTTGGGAATCTATGCATAGGGGTTGGCACACGTTTTCGTCTTGACTCTCTGGTAGAAACTTTGGGGAACTCTTTGAAGTTCTTTGTGTAAGTATGAATAGAAGAATCTGAGATTGTGTGATTCATATCGTATAATCAAACCCGCGGATACTTGAGGTGACATTGGAGTATCTAGGTGACATTAGGGTTTTGGTCGATGTGTGTCTTAAGGTGTTATTTTACTATGAACTCTTGGGCTCTTTGTGAAACTTATAGGAATATCCCAATGGATTGATCGGAAAGAATAACTTTGAGGTGGTTTCGTGCCCTACAATAATCTCTTCGTTTGTTCTCCGCTATTAGTGACTTTGGAGTGACTCTTTGTTGCACGTTGAGGGATTGTTATCACGTTGAGGGATTGCTGCTATGTCCGTATTTTTGTTTTTATCGACACCTCTCTCTCTCTCTCTAAGCATGTGGACATGTTTTTCGATTTCGGTTTTCGTTTGAGGACAAGCGAGGTCTAAGCTTGGGGAAGTTGATACGTCCATTTTGCATCATGTTTTCCTACTGTTATTTATGTTGTTTTATTGTATAATAATGCTTTTTGGAGTAATTCTATTGCCTTTTCTCTCATAATATGCAAGGTATGCACAAAGGGGGAGAATTCTGGCAGTTGGAAATCTGGACCTGAAAAAGCTACATCAAGCTACCTATTCTGCACAACTCCAAATGAGCTCAAACTTCCCGAGGATTTTTTATGAATTTTTAAGAATTATTGGAGCAAATAAGTACCAGAGGGGGGCTACCAGGTGGGCACAACCCACCTGGGTGCGCCAGGAGGCCCAGGCGCGCCCTGGTGGGTGTTGCCCTCCTTGGCCCGCCTCCAGTGCCCATCTTCTGGTATATAAGTCATTTTGACCTAGAAAAAAAATAAGGAGAGGACTTTCGGGATGAAGCGCCGCCACCTCGATGCGGAACTTGGGCAGGAGCACTTTTGCCCTTCGGCGGAGCGATTCCGCCGGGTGAACTTCCCTCCTGGAGGGGAAAATCATCGTCATCATCATCACCAACAACTCTCCCATCTTAGGGAGGGCTATCTTCATCAACATCTTCAACAGAGCCAACTTCTCTCAAACCCTAGTTCATCTCTTGTGTTCAATCTTTGTACCAAAACTATAGATTGGTGCTTGTGGGTGACTAGTAGTGTTGATTACATCTTATAGTTGATTACTATATGGTTTATTTGGTGGAAGATTATATGTTCAGATCCATTATGGTATTTAATACCCCTCTGATCCTCAGCATGATTATCATTTGTGAGTAGCTACTTTCGTTCTTGAGGTCACGGGATAAATCATGTTGCAAGTAATCATGTGAACTTGATATGTATGTTGTCATTCTCTTAGTGCTGTCATGTGAACGTCGACTACATGACACTTCACCATATTTGGGCCTAAGGGAATGCATTGTGGAGTTGTTATTAGATGGTGGGTTGCGAGAGTGACAGAAGCTTAAACCCTTGTTTATGTGTTATTCCGTAAGGGACCGATTGGATCCAAAAGTTTAATGATATGGTTAGAATTTATTCTTAATACTTTTCTCATAGTTGCTACTTTTCTCGGGGAGAACACTTTTATCTTGAAATTTAGTGAAGGGATCATCTTATAATGCTACCACCATTCTAAGCAAAATAAGATGCATAAAAGATGAACACCACATGCAATCAAAATATGTGACATGATATGGCCATCATCATCTTGTGCTTTTTGATCTCCATCTCCAAAGCATCGTCATGATCTCCATCGCCACTGGCTCGACACCTTGATCTCCATCGTTGCGTCGGGTTCGTCTCACCAACTATTGCTTCTACAACTATTGCTAAGGCATAGCGATAAAGTAAAGCAGTTACATGGTGATAACATTTCATACAATAATCAAGAGACAACCCAAAGGCTCCTGCCAGTTGTCGATATTACAAAACATGATCATCTCATGCAACAACGTATATCACATCACGTCTTGACCATATCACATCACAACATGCCCTGCAAAAACAAGTTAGACGTCCTTTACTTTGTTGTTGCAAGTTTTACGTGGCTGCTACGGGGTTCTAGCAAGAAACTTTCTTACCTACGGCAAAAACCACAACGGCGATTTATCAAGTTTGTTGTTTTGACCTTCTATAAGGACCGGCCATAGTCAAATTCGATTCAACTAAAGTAGGAGAAACAAACACCCGCCAACCACCTTTATGCAAAATAATTTGCATGTTTGTTGGTGGAACCGTCTCATGTACATGGACATGTAAGGATGGTCCGGGCCGCTTCATCTTACAATACCACCGAAAATAAGATGTTGGTGGTAAGCAGTATGATATCACCGCCCACAACTCTTTGTGTTCTACTCGTGCATATCATCTACGCATAGACCTGGCTCAGATACCACTATTGGGGAATGTTGCATGGAAAACAAAAACTTTCTACGCACACGCGAGATCTATCCATGGAGATGCATAGCTACGATAGGGGGAGAGCATCTTCATACCCTTGAAGATTGCTAAGCGAAAGTGTTTTATCAATGCGGTTGATGTAGTCATACACCTTCATGGTCCGTCCCGATCAAGTACCGAATGTACGACACCTCCGCGTTCAGCACACGTTCAGCTAGATGACGTCCTCGCCTTCTTGATCCAACAAGAGGGGTGAAGTAGTAGATGAGTTCCGGCAGCACGACGGCGTGGTGACGGTGGTGGTGAAGAACAATCTCCACAGGGCTTTGCCAAGAACTATGGAAACTGTGACGACGGATAAACTAGAGGGTCAGGGTTGCCAGCACACGGCTTGGTGTATCTTGATGTCTCTTGGGTGCTAGCCCTGCCAATCTGTTTATATGTTGAGCCCTGGGGTCGAAACTAGGAGTAAAAGCCTCCTCAAAGTCGGTTTTGCCCGAAAGGCAGGAGTCCTTCTTGAAGGAAATATGCCCTAGAGGCAATAATAAAGTTATTATTTATTTCCTCATATCATGATAAATGTTTATTATTCATGCTAGAATTGTATTAACCGGAAACATGATACATGTGTGAGTACATAGACAAACTAAATGTCACTAGTATGCCTCTACTTGACTAGCTCATTAATCAAAGATGGTTGTGTTTCCTAACCATAGACATGTGATGTCATTTGATTAAAGAGATCACATAATTAGGAGAATGATGTGATTTACATGACCAATTCCGTTAGCCTAGCACTTGATCGTTTAGTATGTTGCTATTGCTTTCTTCATGACTTATACAAAGTTCCTACAAAGTCACTCCGATTGTCGGAGAGGTATATCTGGGCCCTCTCGGTAATGCACATCACTATAAGCCTTGCAAGCAATGTAGCTAATGAGTTGGTTACGGAATGATGCATTACGTAACGAGTAAAGAGACTTGCCGGTAATGAGATTGAACTAGGTATTAGATACCGACGATCAAATCTCGGGCAAGTAACATGCCGATGACAAAGGGAACAACGTATGTTGTTATGCGGTTTGACCGATAGAGATCTTCGTAGAATATGTGGGATACAATATGAGCATCTAGGTTCCGCTATTGGTTATTGACCGAGAATAGTTCTAGGTCATGTCTACATAGTTCTCGAACCCGTAGGGTCTGCACGCTTAACGTTACGATGACAATTTTATTACGAGTTTATATGTTTTGATGTACCGAAGGTTTTTCGTAGTCCCGGATGTGATCCTGGACATGACGAGGAGTCTCGAAATGGTCGAGACATAAAGATTGATATATTGGAAGCCTATATTTGGATATCGGAATCGTTCCGGGAGAAACCGGGATTTTTCGGAGTACCGGGGGGTTATCGGAACCCCCCCGAGGGTTATTGGGCCTACATGGGCCATGAGGGAGAAGAGGAGGGCCGGCCAGGGCAGTCCGCACGCCCCCTCCCCCCCTAGTCCGAATATGACAAGGAAGGGGGGGGAGGCGCCCCCCTTTCCTCTTTCCCCTCCCCCTTTCCTTCTCCACCAAGGCAAGAGGGGGGAGTCCTACTCCCGGTGGGAGTAGGACTCCTCCAGGCGCACCCCTAGGGGGCTAGCCGCACCTCCACCCTCCCTCCTTTATATATGGGGGCAGGGGGCACCTCTAGACACACAAGTTGATCTTCGTGATCGTTCCTTAGCCGTGTGCGGTGCCCCCCTCCACCATATTCCACCTCGGTCATATCGTTGCGGTGCTGACGCGAAGCCCTGCGTCGGTAGAACATCATCATCGTCACCACGCCGTCGTGCTGACAGACCTCATCCCCGACACCCTGCTGGATCGGAGTCCGGGGATCGTCATCGAGCTGAACGTGTGCTGAACTCGGAGGTGCCGTACGTTCGGTGCTTGGATCGGTCGGATCGTGAAGACGTACGACTACATCAACCGCGTTTTCATAACATTTCCGCTTACGGTCTACGAGGGTACGTGGACAACACTCTCCCCTCTCGTTGCTATAGATCACCATGATCTTGTGTGTGCGTAGGAATTTTTTTGAAATTACTATGTTCCCCAACAGTGGCATCCGAGCCTAGGTTTTATGCGTTGATGTTATATGCACGACTAGAACACAAGTGAGTTGTGGGCGATACAAGTCATACTGCTTACCAGTATGTCATACTTTGGTTCGGCGGTATTGTTGGATGAAGTGGCCCGGACCGACATTACGCGTACGCTTACGCGAGACTGGTTCTACCGACGTGCTTTGCACACAGGTGGCTGGCGGGTGTCAGTTTCTCCAACTTTAGTTGAACCGAGTGTGGCTACGCCCGGTCCTTGCGAAGGTTAAAACAGCACTAACTTGACGAACTATCGTTGTGGTTTTGATGCGTAGGTAAGAACGGTTCTTGCTCAGCCCGTAGCAGCCACGTAAAATTTGCAACAACAAAGTAGAGGACGTCTAACTTGTTTTTGCAGGGCATGTTGTGATGTGATATGGTCAAGACGTGATGCTATATTTTATTGTATGAGATGATCATGTTTTGTAACCGAAGTTATCGGCAACTGGCAGGAGCCATATGGTTGTCGCTTTATTGTATGAAATGCAAACGCCCTATAATTGCTTTACTTTATCACTAAGTGGTAGCGATAGTCATAGAAGCAATAGATGGCGTAACGACAATGATGCTACGATGGAGATCAAGGTGTCGCGCCGTTGACGATGGTGATCACGACGGTGCTTCGAAGATGGAGATCACAAGCACAATATGATGATGGCCATATCATATCACTTATATTGATTGCATGTGATGTTTATCCTTTATGCATCTTATCTTGCTTTGATTGACGGTAGCATTTTAAGATGATCTCTCACTAAATATTCAAGAAGTGTTCTCCCTGAGTATGCGCCGTTGTGAAAGTTCTTCGTGCTGAGACACCACGTGATCATCGGGTGTGATAGGCTCTACGTTCAACTACAACGGGTGCAAAACAGCTGCACACACGAAATACTCAAGTTAAACTTGACGAGCCTAGCATATACAGATATGGCCTCGGAACACAGAGACCGAAAGATCGAGCGTGAATCATATAGTAGATATGATCAACATAGTGATGTTCACCATTGAAAACTACTCCATCTCACGTGATGATCGGACATGGTTTAGTTGATTTGGATCACGTGATCACTTAGATGACAAGAGAGATGTGTGTCTAAGTGGGAGTTCTTAAGTAATATGATTAATTGAACTTAAATTTATCATGAACTTAGTACCTGATAGTATTTTGCTTGTCTATGTTTGTTGTAGATAGATGACTCGTGCTGTTGTTCCATTGAATTTTAATGCGTTCCTTGAGAAAGCAAAGTTGAAAGATGATGGTAGCAATTACACGGACTGGGTCCGTAACCTGAAGATTATCCTCATTGCTGCACAGAAGAATTACGTCCCGGAAGCACCGCTGGGTGCCAGGCCTGCTGCAGATGCAACTGACAACGTTAAGAATGTCTGGCAAAGCAAAGCTGATGACTACTCGATAGTTCAGTGTGCCATGCTTTACGGTTTGGAACCGGGTCTTCAACGACGTTTTGAACATCATGGAGCATATGAGATGTTCCAGGAGTTGAAGTTAATATTTCAAGCAAATGCCCGTATTGAGAGATATGAAGTCTCCAATAAGTTCTATAGATGTAAGATGGAGGAGAATAGTTCTGTCAGTGAACACATACTCAAAATGTCTGGGTATAATAATCACTTGATTCAACTGGGAGTTAATCTTCCTGATGATAGTGTCATTGACAGAATTCTTCAATCACTGCCACCAAGCTACAAGAGCTTCGTGATGAACTATAATATGCAAGGGATGGACAAGACTATACCCGAGCTCTTCGCAATGCTAAAGGCTGCGGAGGTAGAAATCAAGAAGGAGCATCAAGTGTTGATGGTCAATAAGACCACCAGTTTCAAGAAGAAGGGCAAAGGGAAGAAGAAGGGGAACTTCAAAAAGAACAGCAAACAAGTTGCTGCTCAAGAGAAGAAACCCAAGTCTGGACCTAAGCCTGAGACTGAGTGCTTCGACTGCAAGCAGACTGGACACTGGAAGCGGAACTGCCCCAAGTATTTGGCGGATAAGAAGGATGGCAAAGTGAACAAAGGTATATGTGATATACATGTTATTGATGTGTAACTTACTAATGCTCGCAGTAGCACCTCGGTATTTGATACTGGTTCTGTTGCTAATATTTGCAACTCGAAACAGGGACTACGGAATAGGCGAAGATTGGCTTAGGACGAGGTGACGATGCGCGTGGGAAATGGTTCCAAAGTCGATGTGATTGCGGTCGGCACGCTACCTCTACATCTACCATCGGGATTAGTTTTAGACCTAAATAATTGTTATTTTGTGCCAGCATCGAGCATGAACATTATATCTGGATCTTATTTAATGCAAGACGGTTATTCATTTAAATCAGAGAATAATGGTTGTTCTATTTATATGAGTAATATCTTTTATGGTCATGCACACTTATAGAATGGTCTATTTTTATTAAGTCTCAATAGTAGTGATACACATATTCATAATGTTGAAGCCAAAAGATGCAGAGTTAATAATGATAGTGCAACTTATTTGTGGCACTGCCGTTTAGGTCATATCGGTGTAAAGCGCATGAAGAAACTCCATACTGATGGACTTTTGGAATCACTTGATTATGAATCACTTGGTACTTGCGAACCGTGCCTCATGGGCAAGATGACTAAAACGCCATTCTCCGGAACTATGGAGCGAGCAACTGATTTGTTGGAAATCATACATACTGATGTATGTGGTCCAATGAATGTCGAAGCTCGCGGCGGGTATCGTTATTTTCTCACCTTCACAGATGATTTGAGCAGATATGGGTATATCTACTTAATGAAACACAAGTCTGAAACATTTGAAAAGTTCAAAGAATTTCAGAGTGAAGTAGAAAATCATCATAACAAGAAAATAAAATTTCTACGATCTGATCGTGGAGGAGAATATTTGAGTTACGAGTTTGGTTTACATTTGAAGCAATGCGGAATAGTTTCGCAACTCACACCACCTGGAACACCACAACGAAATGGTGTGTCCGAACGTCATAATCGTACTTTACTGGATATGGTACGATCTATGATGTCTCTTACTGATTTACCGCTATCATTTTGGGGTTATGCTTTAGAGACGGCCGCATTCACATTAAATAGGACACCATCAAAATCCGTTGAGACGACGCCTTATGAACTGTGGTTTGGCAAGAAACCAAAGTTGTCATTTCTTAAAGTTTGGGGCTACGATGCTTATGTGAAGAAACTTCAACCAGATAAGTTCGAACCCAAATCGGAGAAATGTGTCTTCATAGGATACCCAAAAGAGACTATTGGGTACACCTTCTATCACAGATCTGAGGGCAAGATTTTCGTTGCTAAATTCGGATCCTTTCCAGAGAAGGAGTTTCTCTCGAAAGAAGTGAGTGGGAGGAAAGTAGAACTTGATGAGGTAACTGTACCTGCTCCCTTATTGGAAAGTAGTTCATCACAAGAACCGGTTCATGTGACAACTACACCAATTAGTGATGAAGCTAATGATATTGATCATGAATCTTCAGATCAAGTTTCTACTGAACCTCGTAGGTCTACCAGAGTTAGATCCGCACCAGAGTGGTATGGTAATCCTGTTCTGAAAGTCATGTTACTTGACCATGGCGAACCTGCGAACTATGAGGAAGCGATGATGAGCCCAGATTCCGCAAAATGGCTTGAAGCCATGAAATCTGAGATAGGATCCATGTATGAGAACAAAGTATGGACTTTGGTTAACTTGCGCGATGATCGGCAAGCTATTGAGAATAAATGGATCTTCAAGAAGAAGACTGACGCTGATGGTAATATAACTGTCTACAAAGCTCGACTTGTTGCAAAAGGTTTTCGACAAGTTCAAGGGGTTGACTACGATGAGACTTTCTCACTCGTAGCGATGCTTAAGTCTGTCCGAATCATGTTAGCAATTGCCGCATTTTATGATTATGAAATTTGGCAAATGGATGTAAAAACTGCATTCCTGAATGGTTTTCTGGAAGAAGAGTTGTATATGATGCAACCGGAAGGTTTTGTCGATCCAAAAGGTGCTAACAAAGTGTGCAAGCTCCAGCGATCCATTTATGGACTGGTGCAAGCATCTCGGAGTTGGAATAAACGCTTTGATAGTGTGATCAAAGCATATGGTTTTATACAGACTTTTGGAGAAGCCTGTATTTACAAGAAAGTGAGTGGGAGCTCTGTAGCATTTCTGATATTATATGTAGATGACATATTGTTAATTGGAAATGATATAGAATTTCTGGATAGCATAAAGGGATACTTGAATAAAAGTTTTTCAATGAAAGACCTCGGTGAAGCTGCTTACATATTGGGCATCAAGATTTATAGAGATAGATCAAGACGTTTAATTGGACTTTCACAAAGCACATACCTTGATAAAGTTTTGAGAAAGTTCAAAATGGATCAGGCAAAGAAAGGGTTCTTGCCTGTATTGCAAGGTGTGAAGTTGAGTCAGACTCAATGCCCGACCACAGCAGAAGATAGAGAGAAAATGAAAGATGTTCCCTATGCTTCAGCCATAGGCTCTATCATGTATGCAATGGTGTGTACCAGACCTGATGTATGCTTAGAAATAGGTTTAGCAGGGAGGTACCAAAGTAATCCAGGAGTGGATCACTGGACAGCGGTCAAGAACATCCTGAAATACCTGAAAAGGACTAAGGATATGTTTCTCGTTTATGGAGGTGACAAAGAGCTACTCGTAAATGGTTACGTCGATGCAAGCTTTGACACTGATCCGGACGATTCTAAATCGCAAACCGGATACATGTTTTTATTAAACGGTGGAGCTGTAAGTTGGTGCAGTTCTAAACAAAGCGTCGTGGCGGGATCTACATGTGAAGCGGAGTACATAGCTACTTCGGAAGCAGCAAATGAAGGAGTCTGGATGAAGGAGTTCATGTTGGGGAACGTAGCAGAAATTCAAAATTTTCCTACGTGTCACCAAGATCTATCTATGGAGAAACCAGCTACGAGTAGAAGGAGAGTGCATCTACATACCCTTGTAGATCGCTAAGCGGAAGCGTTCAAGTGAACGGGGTTGATGGAGTCGTACTCGTCGTGATTCAAATCACCGATGATCAAGTGCCGAACGCACGGCACCTCCGCGTTCAACACACGTACAGCCCGGTGACGTCTCCCACGCCTTGATCCAGCAAGGAGAGAGGGAGAGGTTGAGGAAGACTCCATCCAACAGCAGCACAACGGCGTGGTGGTGGTGGAGGAGCGTGGCAATCCTGCAGGGCTTCGCCAAGCACCGCGGGAGAGGAGGAGTACTTGTGAGAGGGGGAGGGCTGCGCCAGAACTTCGTCTGAAGCTCCCATGCGCCTCCCCACTATATATAGGGGTGGAGGGGCTGGTTTCTTGCCCTCCAAGTCCATTGGGGCGTTGGCCAAGGTGGGAGGAAAGAAATCTCATTATTTCCTTCCCCACCGATTGTTATCCCCCCTTTTTAGGGATCTTGATCTTATCCCTTCGGGATATGATCTTATTCCTTCTAAGGGGGGATCTTGGTGCGCCTTGACCAGGGGTGTGGGGCCTTGCCCCCACTACCCACTTTCATGTGGGCCCCCCCATGCAGGTGGGCCCCACTCCGGAACCTTCTAGAACCTTCCCGGTACAATACCGAAAAATCCCGAACATTTTCCGGTGGCCAAAATAGGACTTCCCATATATAAATCTTTACCTCCGGACCATTCCTGAACTCCTCGTGACGTCCGGGATCTCATCCGGGACTCCGAACAACATTCAGTAACCACATACAAACTTCCTTTATAACCCTAGCGTCATCGAACCTTAAGTGTGTAGACCCTACGGGTTCGGGAGACATGTAGACATGACCGAGACGTTCTCCGGTCAATAACCAACAGCGGGATCTGGATACCCATGATGGCTCCCACATGTTCCATGATGATCTCATCGGATGAACCACGATGTCAAGGACTTAATCAATCCCGTATTCAATTCCCTTTGTCTATCGGTATGTTACTTGCCCGAGATTCGATCGTCGGTATCCAATACCTTGTTCAATCTCGTTACCGGCAAGTCACTTTACTCGTTCCGTAACACATCATCCCGTGATCAACTCCTTGGTCACATTGCGCATATGATGATGTCCTACCGAGTGGGCCCAGAGATACCTCTCCGTTTACACGGAGTGACAAATCCCAGTCTCGATCCGCATAAAACAATAGATACTTTCGGAGATACCTGTAGTGCACCTTTATAGTCACCCAGTTACGTTGTGACGTTTGATACACCCAAAGCACTCCTACGGTATCCAGGAGTTACACGCTCTCATGGTCAAAGGAAGAGATACTTGACATTGGCAAAGCTCTAGCAAACGAACTACACGACCTTTTGTGCTAGGCTTAGGATTGGGTCTTGTCCATCACATCATTCTCCTAATGATGTGATCCCGTTATCAACGACATCCAATGTCCATAGCCAGGAAACCATGACTATCTGTTGATCACAACGAGCTAGTCAACTAGAGGCTCACTAGGGACATATTGTGGTCTATGTATTCACACATGTATTACGATTTCCGGATAATACAGTTATAGCATGAATAAAAGACTATTATCATGAACAAAGAAATATAATAATAACACTTTTATTATTGCCTCTAGGGCATATTTCCAACAGTCTCCCACTTGCACTAGAGTCAATAATCTAGTTCACATCGCCATGTGATTAACACTCACAGGTCACATCGCCATGTGACTAACACCCAAGAGTTTACTAGAATCAGTAGTCTAGTTCACATCACTATGTGATTAATACTCAATGAGTTTTAGGTTTGATCATGTTGCTTGTGAGAGAGGTTTTAGTCAACGGGTCCGAACCTTTCAGATCCGTGTGTGTTTTACAAATCTCTATGTCATCTCCTAGATGTAGCTACCACGCTCTATTTGGAGCTAATCCAAATAACTGTTCTACTTGGAGCTATTCTAAATTGTTGCTCCATTATATGTATCCGGTATCTCTACTCAGAGCTATCCGGATAGGTGTCAAGCTTGCATCGACGTAACCCTTTACGACGAACTCTTTTACCACCTCCATAATCGAGAAAATTCCTTAGTCCACTAATTTCTAAGGATAACTTTGACCGCTGTCCTGTGATCCATTCTTGGATCACTCTTGTACCCCTTGACTGACTCATGGCAAGGCACACTTCAGGTGCGGTACTCAGCATGGCATACTGTAGAGCCTACGTCTAAAGTATAGGGGACGACCTTCGTCCTTTCTCTCTTTTCTGCCGTGGTCGAGCTTTAAGTCCTAACTTCATACCTTACAACTCAGGCAAGAACTCCTTCTTTGACTGGTCCATCTTGAACACCTTCAAGATCATGTCAAGGTATGTGCTCATTTGAAAGTATTATTAAGCATTTTGATCTATCCTTATAGATCTTGATGCTCAATGTTCAAGTAGCTTAATCCAGGCTTTCCATTGAAAAACATCTTTCAAATAACCCTATATGCTTTACAGAAAATTCTACATCATTTCTGATCATCAATATGTCAACAACATATACTTATCAGAAATTCTATAGTGCTCCCACTCACTTCTTTGGAAATACAAGTTTCTCATAAACTTTGTATAAACCCAAAATCTTTGATCATCTCATCAAAGCGTACATTCCAACTCCGAGATGCTTACTCCAGTCCATTGAAGGATCGCTGGAGCTAGCATACCTTTTAGCATCCTTAGGATCGACAAAAACTTTCTGATTGTATTACATACAACCTTTCCTTACGAAAACTGGTAAGGAAACTTGTTTTGATATCCATCTGCCAGATTTCATAAATGCGGCTAGTGCTAACATGAATCCGACGGACTTAAGCATCGCTACGGATGAGAAAATCTCATCGTAGTCAACTCCTTGAACTTGTGAAAAACTCTTCGCCACAAGTCGTGCTTCATAGATGGTGACATTACTATCCACGTCTATCTTCTTCTTAAAAGATCCATTTATCTCAATGGTTTGCCGATCATCGGGCAAGTCCACCAAAGTCCATGCTTTGTTCTGATACATGAATCCTATCTCGGATTTCATGGTTTCTAACCATTTGTCGGAATTTGGGCCCACCATTGCTTCTCCATAGCTCGTAGGTTCATTGTTGTCTAGCAACATGACCTTCAAGACAGGATTACGTACCACTCTTAAGTAGTACGCATCCTTGTCATCCTACGAGGTTTGGGAGTGACTTGATCCGAAGTTTCATGATCAATATCATAAGCTTCCACTTCAATTGGTGTAGGTGCCACAGGAACAACTCCCTGTGCCCTGTCACACACTAGTTGAAGAGACGGTTCAATAACCTCATCAAGTCTCCACCATCCTCCCACTCAATTCTTTCGAGAGAAACTTTTCCTCGAGAAAGGACCCGATTCTAGAAACAATTCATATTGCTTTCGGATCTGAATTAGGAGGTATACCCAACTGTTTTGGGTGTCCTATGAAGATGCATTTTATCCGCTTTGGGTTCGAGCTTATCAACCTGAAACTTTTTCACATAAGCGTCGCAGCCCCAAACTTTAAGAAACGACAACTTAGGTTTCTCTAAACCATAATTCATATGGTGTCATCTCATCGGAATTACGTGGTGCCCTATTTAAAGTGAATGTGGTTGTCTCTAATGCCTAACCCATGAATGATAGTGGTAATTCGATAAGAGACATCATGGTACGCACCATATCCAATAGGGTGCAACTATGATGTTCGGACACACCATCACACTATGGTGTTCCAGGCGGTATTAATTGCGAAACAATTTCCACAATGTCTTAATTGTGTGCCAAAACTCGTAACTTAGATATTCACATCATAGACATTTTATCCTCTTGTCACAATGATCTTCTACTTCACTCTGAAATTACTTGAACCATTCAATAATTCAGACTTGTATTTCATCAAGTAAATATTCTCAACATCTACTCGAATCATCTGTGAAGTAAGATCATAACGATATTCACTGCATGGCTCAGCACTCATTGGATTGGATACATCAAAATGTGTTACTTCCAACAAGTTGCTATCTTGTTCCATCTTACTGAAAACGAGGCTTTTCAGTCATCTTGCCCATGTGGTATGATTTGCATATCTCAAGTGATTCAAAATCAAGTGAGTCCAAACGATCCATCTGCATGGAGTTTCTTCATGCGTATACACCAATAGACATGGTTCACATGTCTCAAACTTTTCTAAAACGAGTGAGTCCAAAGATCCATCAACATGGAGCTTCTTCATGCGTTTTATACCATTATGACTTACATGGCAGTGCCACAAGTAAGTGGTACTATCATTACTATCTTATATCTTTTGGCATGAAAATGTGTATCATTACGATCGAGATTCAATAAACCATTCCTTTAGGTGCAAGACCATTGAAGGTTTTATTCAAATAAATAGAGTAATCATTATTCTCCTTAAATGAATAACCGTATTGCGATAGACATAATCCAATCATGTCTATGCTCAACGCAAGCACCAAATGACAATTATTCAGGTTTAATACTAATCTTGATGGTAGAGGGAGCGTGCGATGTTTGATCACATCAAACTTGGAAACACTTCCAACACATATCGTCAGCTCACCTTTAGCTAGTCTCCGTTTATTCCGTAGCTCTTTATTTCGAGTTACTAACACTTAGCAACCGAACCGGTATCTTATACCCTGGTGCTACTAGGAGTACTAGTAAAGTACACATTAACATAATGTATATCCAATATACTTCTATCGACCTTGCCAGCCTTCTTATCTACCAAGTATCTAGGGTAATTCTGCTCTAGCGGCTATTCCCCTTATCACAGAAGCACTTAGTCTCGGGTTTGGGTTCAACCTCGGGTTTCTTCACTGGTGCAGCAGCTGATTTGCCGTTTCATGAAGTATCCCTTCTTGCCCTTGCCCTTCTTGAAACTAGTGGTTTCACCAACCATCAACAATTGATGCTCCTTCTTGATTTCTACTTTCGCGGTGTCAAACATCGTGAATACCTCAAGGATCATCATGTCTATCCCTGATATGTTATAGTTCATCACGAAGCTCTAGCAGCTTGGTGGCAATGACTTTGGAGAAACATCACTATCTCATTTGGAAGATCAACTCCCACTCAATTCAAGTGATTGTTGCACTCAGACAATCTGAGCACAAGCTCAACGATTGAGATTTTCTCCCTTAGCTTGCAGGCTAAGAGAATCGTCGGAGGTCTTATACCTCTTGACGTGAGCACGAGCCTGAGATCCCAATTTCAGCCCTCGAAACATCTCATATGTTCCGCGATGTTTCGAAAACGTCTTTGGTGCCTCTACTTAAACCATTTAACTGAACTATCACGTAGTTATCAAAACGTGTATGTTCGATGTTCGAAACATCCACAAACGACGTTTGGGGTTCAGCACACTGAGCAGTGCATTAAGGACATAAGCTTTCTACTGTCCGCATAATCGCTACTGTCAACTTTCAACTATATTTTCTCTAGGAACATATCTAAACAGTGGAACTAAAGCGCGAGCTACGACATAATTTGCAAAAGGTCTTTTGACTATGTTCAGGATAATTAAGTTCATCTTATGAACTCCCACTCAGATAGACATCCCTCTGGTCATCTAAGTGATTACATGATCCGAGTCAACTAGGCCGTGTCCGATCATCACGTGAGACGGACTAGTCATCATCGGTGAACATCTTCATGTTGATCGTATCTACTATACGACTCATGCTCGACCTTTCGGTCTCCGTGTTCCGAGGCCATGTCTGTACATGCTAGGCTCGTCAAGTTAACCCTAAGTGTTTTCGCTGTGTAAAACTGTCTTACACCCGTTGTATGTGAACGTAAGAATCCATCACACCCGATCATCACGTGGTGCTTAGAAGCGACGAACTGTAGCAACGGTGCACAGTTAGGGGAGAATACTTCTTGAAATTGTTGTAAGGGATCATCTTATTTACTACCGTCGTCCTAAGCAAACAAGATGCATAAACATGATAAACATCACATGCAATCAAATAGTGACATGATATGGCCAATATCATTTTGCTCCTTTTGATCTTCATCTTCGGGGCTCCATGATCATCATCGTCACCGGCACGACACCATGATCTGCATCATCATGATCTCCATCATCGTGTCTTCATGAAGTTGTCACGCCAACGACTACTTCTACTTCTATGACTAACGCGTTTAGCAATAAAGTAAAGTAGTTTACATGGCATTCTTCAATGACACGCAGGTCATACAATAAATAAAGACAACTCCTATGGCTCCTGCCGGTTGTCATACTCATCGACATGCAAGTCGTGAATCCTATTACAAGAACATGATCAATCTCATACATCACATATATCATTCATCACATCCTTTTGGCCATATCACATCACATAGCATACCCTGCAAAAACAAGTTAGACGTCCTCTAATTGTTGTTTGCATGTTTTACGTGGCTGCTATGGGTTTCTAGCAAGAACGTTTCTTACCTACGCAAAACCACAACGTGATATGCCAATTGCTATTTAACCTTCATAAGGACCCTTTTCATCGAATCCGTTCCGACTAAAGTGGGAGAGACTGGCACCCGCTAGCCACCTTATGCACCAAGTGCATGTCCATCGGTGGAACCTGTCTCACGTAAGAGTACGTGTAAGGTCGGTCCGGGCCGCTTCATCCCACAATACCATCGAAACAAGATTGGACTAGTAACGGTAAGCATATTGAACAACATCAACGCCCACAACTACTTTGTGTTCTACTCGTGCAAAGAATCTACGCAATAAACCTGGCTCTGATACCACTGTTGGGGAACGTAGCAGAAATTCAAAATTTTCCTACGTGTGACCAAGATCTATCTATGGAGAAACCAGCTACGAGTAGAAGGAGAGTGCATCTACATACCCTTGTAGATCGCTAAGCGGAAGCGTTCAAGTGAACGGGGTTGATGGAGTCGTACTCGTCGTGATTCAAATCACCGATGATCAAGTGCCGAACGCACGGCACCTCCGCGTTCAACACACGTACAGCCCGGTGACGTCTCCCACGCCTTGATCCAGCAAGGAGAGAGGGAGAGGTTGAGGAAGACTCCATCCAACAGCAGCACAACGGCGTGGTGGTGGTGGAGGAGCGTGGCAATCCTGCAGGGCTTCGCCAAGCACCGCGGGAGAGGAGGAGTACTTGTGAGAGGGGGAGGGCTGCGCCAGAACTTCGTCTGAAGCTCCCATGCGCCTCCCCACTATATATAGGGGTGGAGGGGCTGGTTTCTTGCCCTCCAAGTCCATTGGGGCGTTGGCCAAGGTGGGAGGAAAGAAATCTCATTATTTCCTTCCCCACCGATTGTTATCCCCCCTTTTTAGGGATCTTGATCTTATCCCTTCGGGATATGATCTTATTCCTTCTAAGGGGGGGTCTTGGTGCGCCTTGACCAGGGGTGTGGGGCCTTGCCCCCACTACCCACGTTCATGTGGGCCCCCTCATGCAGGTGGGCCCCACTCCGGAACCTTCTAGAACCTTCCCGGTACAATACCGAAAAATCCCGAACATTTTCCGGTGGCCAAAATAGGACTTCACATATATAAATCTTTACCTCCGGACCATTACGGAACTCCTCGTGACGTCCGGGATCTCATCCGGGACTCCGAACAACATTCGGTAACCACATACAAACTTCCTTTATAACCCTAGCGTCATCGAACCTTAAGTGTGTAGACCCTACGGGTTCGGGAGACATGTAGACATGACCGAGACGTTCTCCGGTCAATAACCAACAGCGGGATCTGGATACCCATGATGGCTCCCACATGTTCCATGATGATCTCATCGGATGAACCACGATGTCAAGGACTTAATCAATCCCGTATTCAATTCCCTTTGTCTATCGGTATGTTACTTGCCCGAGATTCGATCGTCGGTATCCAATACCTTGTTCAATCTCGTTACCGGCAAGTCACTTTACTCGTTCCGTAACACATCATCCCGTGATCAACTCCTTGGTCACATTGCGCATATGATGATGTCCTACCGAGTGGGCCCAGAGATACCTCTCCGTTTACACGGAGTGACAAATCCCAGTCTCGATCCGCATAAAACAATAGATACTTTCGGAGATACCTGTAGTGCACCTTTATAGTCACCCAGTTACGTTGTGACGTTTGATACACCCAAAGCACTCCTACGGTATCCAGGAGTTACACGCTCTCATGGTCAAAGGAAGAGATACTTGACATTGGCAAAGCTCTAGCAAACGAACTACACGACCTTTTGTGCTAGGCTTAGGATTGGGTCTTGTCCATCACATCATTCTCCTAATGATGTGATCCCGTTATCAACGACATCCAATGTCCATAGCCAGGAAACCATGACTATCTGTTGATCACAACGAGCTAGTCAACTAGAGGCTCACTAGGGACATATTGTGGTCTATGTATTCACACGTGTATTACGATTTCCGGATAATACAGTTATAGCATGAATAAAAGACTATTATCATGAACAAAGAAATATAATAATAACACTTTTATTATTGCCTCTAGGGCATATTTCCAACAGTTCATTTCCGATCTAGGTGTCATACCTAGTGCATCGGGACCAATGAAGATCTTCTGTGACAATACTGGTGCAATTGCCTTGGCAAAGGAATCCAGATTTCACAAGAGGACCAAGCACATCAAGAGACGCTTCAATTCCATCCGGGACCAAGTCCAGGTGGGAGACATAGTGATTTGCAAGATACATACGGATCTAAATATAGCAGACCCGTTGACTAAGCCTCTTGCACGAGCAAAACATGATCAGCACCAAGGCTCCATGGGTGTTAGAATCATTACTGTGTAATCTAGATTATTGACTCTAGTGCAAGTGGGAGACTGAAGGAAATATGCCCTAGAGGCAATAATAAAGTTATTATTTATTTCCTCATATCATGATAAATGTTTATTATTCATGCTAGAATTATATTAACCGGAAACATGATACATGTGTGAGTACATAGACAAACTAAATGTCACTAGTATGCCTCTACTTGACTAGCTCATTAATCAAAGATGGTTATGTTTCCTAACCATAGACATGTGATATCATTTGATTAAAGAGATCACGTCATTAGGAGAATGATGTGATTGACATGACCCATTCCGTTAGCCTAGCACTTGATCGTTTAGTATGTTGCTATTGCTTTCTTCATGACTTATACAAAGTTCCTACAACTATGAGATTATGCAACTCCCGTTTACCGGAGGAACACTTTGTGTGCTACCAAACGTCACAACGTAACTGGGTGATTATAAAGGAGCTCTACAGGTGTCTCCAAAGATAGATGTTGAGTTGGCGTATTTCGAGATTAGGTTTTGTCACTCCGATTATCGGAGAGGTATCTCTGGGCCCTCTCGGTAATGCACATCACTATAAGCCTTGCAAGCAATGTAGCTAATGAGTTGGTTACGGAATGATGCATTACGTAACAAGTAAAGAGACTTGCCGGTAATGAGATTGAACTAGGTATTAGATACCGACGATCAAATCTCGGGCAAGTAACATGCCGATGACAAAGGGAACAACGTATGTTGTTATGCGGTTTGACCGATAAAGATCTTCGTAGAATATGTGGGAGCAAATATGAGCATCCAGGTTCCGCTATTGGTTATTGACCGAGAATAGTTCCAGGTCATGTCTACATAGTTCTCGAACCCGTAGGGTCCGCACGCTTAACGTTACGATGACAGTTTTATTATGAGTTTATATGTTTTGATGTACCGAAGGTTGTTCGGAGTCTTGGATGTGATCCCGGACATGACGAGGAGTCTTGAAATGGTCGAGACATAACGATTGATATATTGGAAGCCTATATTTGGATATCGAAATCGTTCCGGGAGAAACCGGGATTTTTCCGGAGTACCGGGGGGGTTACCGGAACCCCCCCCCCCCCCCGGGGGTTATTGGGCCTACATGGGCCATGAGGGAGAAGAGGAGGGCCGGCCAGGGCAGGCCGCGCCCCCTCCCCCTAGTCCGAATAGAACAAGGAAGGGGGGGCAGTGCCCCCCTTTCCTCTTTCCCCTCCCCCCTTTCCTTCTCCACCAAGGCAAGAGGGGGGAGTCCTACTCCCGGTGGGAGTAGGACTCCTCAAGGCGCACCCCTAGGGGGCCGGCCGCACCTCCCCCCTCCCTCCTTTATATACGGGGGCAGGGGGCACCTCTATACACACAAGTTGATCTTCGTGATCATTCCTTAGCCGTGTGCGGTGCCCCCCTCCACCATATTCCACCTCGGTCATATCGTTGCGGTGCTTAGGCGAAGCCCTGCGTCGGTAGAACATCATCATTGTCACCACGCCATCATGCTGACGGAACTCATCCCCGACACCCTGCTGGATCGGAGTCTGGGGATCGTCATCGAGCTGAACGTGTGCTGAACTCGGAGGTGCCGTACGTTCGGTGCTTGGATCGGTCGGATCGTGAAGACGTACGACTACATCAACCGCGTTGTCATAATGCTTCCGCTTACGGTCTACGAGGGTACGTGGACAACAATCTCCCCTCTTATTGCTATACATCACCATGATCTTGTGTGTGCGTAGGAAATTTTTTGAAATTACTACGTTCCCCAACACTTCTCGGACTCCAAGGCCAAACGCCAGGGTTCCCGGTGTCTGGGCCCAGACACCAGGGACCCTGGCGTCTGGCCTTTGGTCTGCGCAAAACTTCCTTTTACACTTTCCAAAAACCTCGTGGGCTTTACCCCTTGGCCCAAATAAAGTGTTCTCGCGCCAGAACATTTTGGGAAACATCCAAAACCCCTTCGGAAGAATTCTGGAACCCTTACGGAGACCAAACACTATTATCCCATATATAAATCTTTACCTCCGGAGCTCTTTGTCATGTCCCTGACGTCATCCGGGACTCCGAACAACATTCGGTTACCAACATACATAACTCATATAATACTATATCATCAACGAAATTAAGTGTGCGACCCTACGGGTTTGAGAACTATGTAGAATGGCCGAGACAACTCGCCGGTCAATACTAATAGTGGAACCTGGATGCCCATATTGGTTCCTACATATTCTACGAAGATCTTTATCAGTCGAACCTTATGACAACATACGTAATTCCCTTTGTCTGTCGGTATGTTACTTGCCCGAGATTCGATCGTCGGTATCTTCATACCTAGTTCAATCTCGTTACTGGCAAGTCTCTTTACTCATTCCATAATACACCATCTCGTAACTAACTCATTAGTCACTTTGCTTGCAAGCTTCTTATGATGTGTATTACCGAGAGGGCCCAGAGATACCTCTTCGATACACGGAGTGACAAATTCTAATCTCGATCCATGCCAACTCAACAGACACCTTCGGAGATACCTGTAGAGCATATTTATGATCACCCACTTACATTGTGGCGTTTGATAGCACACAAGGTATTCCTCCGGTATCCGGGAGTTGCTTGATCTCATAGTCGAAGGAATATGTATTTGACATTAAGAAAGCAATAGCAATAAACTGAACGATCATATGCTAAGCTAACAGACGGGTCTTGTCCATCACATCATTCTCCTAATGATGTGATCCCGTTATCAAGTGACAACACATGTCTATGGTTAGGAAACCCTAACCATCTTTGAGCAACGAGCTAGTCTAGTAGAGGCTCACTAGGGACACGGTATCTGTTTATGTATCCGCACATGTGTTTAAGTTTCCGACCAATACAATTCTAGCATGAATAATATTTTTTATGATGAATAAGGAAATATAAAATAACAACTTTATTATTGCCTCTAGGGCATATTTCCTACACGGAGCTCATCCGAGAAGTGTTTTACCCTCTTGACACGGATGCAATCCTATGTCTGGCTAGGCCTCGAAGGGCAGGGACTGACATATGGGCATGGGCATGGGAGAAGTCCGAAATTTTTCTCTGCTCTTGGCGTATAGAGAAATGATGAACTTGAAATTAAGGGATACAATAATATCTTCGAGCTCTAATGGGGAGGAGGATACATGGATATCATTGTGGAAGATTAATGTGCTCCCAAAGATTAGAGTTTTCTGGTGGCGTGTGGTCAAGGATTTTCTGCCTTGTTATGGTGAGTTGCAGCGGCGGCATGTCAGGACTGTATAACACTGCCCTATGTGCAAGCATGATCACAAATCTTTATTCCACAACCTGCTAGAGTGCGATCATGCAAAGGGTTTCTAGTAGGCGGCATCTCATTACTTTGACATCAAGCAGCCTAAACTGAATCTGAGGACATCGTCGCGAGATGTCCTTGATCATTAGCTTATAAAGCAAGAGGATGTTGTGATTATGATCACTTTTATGTGGGCATTGTGGCACTCACGAAACAAGTATACACATGGGGAAAAGGAGTACTAGCCACTTCAGTCAATGATCATCATAGAGGAGATTGTACGTGCTCTGGAGCTGCCACCAAGTGGGCAAGTTCATAGTGTTACTATGGAAAAATGGCAGGCCCCAGAGGACGGATGGATCAAGATTAATGCAGATGGGGAAACTGAATCTGGAAGGAATATAGGAGGGGCAGGTATTATTGCCTGAAATGATCAAGGGGATTGTTTGAGAGCAGCATGCATCCATTATGACGGAGTAATTGATCCCCTGCCCATAGAGATCTTGGCTTGCCGAGATGCGATGGGCATGGCTGAGGGAGTCCTGGATTAGGGGGTCCTCGAACAGCCGGACTATATACTTTGGCCGGACTGTTTAACCATGAAGATACAGGATTGAAGACTTCATCCCGTGTCCGGGTGGGACTCCTTTGCGTGGAAGGCAAGCTTGGCAATTCAGATATGTAGATCTCCTTCTCTGTAACCGACTCTGTGTAACCCTAGCCCCCTCCGGTGTCTATATAAAGTAAAGGGTTTAGTCCATAGGACGACAACAATCATAATCATAGGCTAGCTTCTAGGGTTTAGCCTCAACGATCTCGTGGTAGATCAACTCTTGTAATACTCATACCATCAAGATAAATCAAGCAGGAAGTAGGGTATTACCTCCATCGAGAGGGCCCGAACCTGAGTAAACATCATGTCCCCCGCCTCCTGTTACCATTAGCCTTAGACGCACAGTTCGGGACCCCCTACCCGAGATCCCAAGTGAAGACGAGGATGAGCCTCGCGAGCCGAACAGTGGGGGATAGAAAAAATTCCCACCAGAAGTCAAAATAGTGAATATGATTTACGCAACTCACATACGGAAGAGAAGGCGCAAACGCGCACTCCGAGACATATACATTGTAGAGCCCGTCGCCCCCAAATACAGCCCTTGGTCGGCCTACCCGATCACTCTTGATCACAGGGATCATACGACTAGTATCCGGCACGGAGGATCAGCTGCCTTGGTGCTCGACCCAATAATTAACGGATACCATCTCACCTGAGTCCTTATGGACGGCGGCAGTAGTCTTAATCTGATATATCAAGACACTGTCTGCAAGATGGGGATAGACCCATCAAGAATTAGCCAAAGTAGTACTACCTTTAAAGGAGTAATACCAGGCATTGAGGCCCGCTGCACGGGCTCTCTAACAATAGAGGTTGTATTCGGCTCACCCGACAACTTCCGCAGCGAAGAACTAATCTTCGACATCGCTCCATCCTGAAGCGGCAACCATGCACTACTCGGAAGAACGACCTTTGCCCGTTTCAATGCAGTTCCACATTACGCTTATCTTAAACTCAAGATGCTCGGTCCACGAGGCGTCATCACAATCAGCGGAAATACAGAACGCTCTCTACATGCGGAAGCATACGTGGCGGCTCTAGCAGCCGAACGGCCTCCCCAACAAGAATAACTGATCGGTCGTCAAGACCACGGACACGGTTAGACATGTCCGGCGCACCACTAGTTGTAGTATCCCAGATAAACCTTAGCTCGGGTGGATGGATATACCCCAATAGGCGGTGCCAGGGGCTGCCCGCATAAAAAAGAAGCCCATAGTTTGGCTTGACCCTATTAATACAATAATAGAATGCATCTTCATGGTTCATTAAGAATAACCAACTTTTAGCACGATCACACTAGACCTTTTTTTACCTGGGGTTTTCTTCTTTACAGATGATCATCGTGCTACACCCTTCCAGGATACGGCACAACGGAGACAAAGGCGCAGACGTGCAACAGGGCCCCGCTCAAAGGTTTCTCTTTAGATTAATCCCATGTGTAAACCTTTTCTAATGTCTCTTGTTGCTTGACACCCTCCGAGCACTTAACACAACCGAGAGGGATACTGGTGTTATTGGCATTTCGCCACGCCAGATTAATGCGTGTACCTAGAAATTCAGGGCTCATTATCGAGGGCGTTACTCAGCCCAGTATATGTTATAAAGTCTGAATACCTTCGGGAGTTTTCGGCGTCGCGAGTTTGGCCTTATATGCATCAGCTCCGAATCATGCCTTTGGTCAAATGTTGGGTTTGCCCGGCTCCTGGGTTTTGCTGCCTTACGTTCCGTTTTATCGTCTAAGGCGGCCAAAGGAGGACTATTGCGATTGTGCCCTAGTTATTCCGGATGAGCACCTCAGTAGAGAAAGCCGAAAACTGACTGTCATGATACATCCAGAGACTGATCAACCACTCGATGACTCAGTGGAATCTTCGCGATTCCTCCGCATTAACGAAGGACCAGTTTCCCGGTCTTGTACGTACGCGCACCCTATTTGGATGAATGCGGAAGTACCAAGGGCTATATAGTAGTCCCACCGTCAAACTCCTATGGCTAAGTGAAAGTGTTAAAGCTATATAGTCCGATTGCCTGGTTCGCCACGCTATCACCTCCTTAAGGGACCAAGACGTTGGATCAGGTGTGATTACACGCTCTTTCGAACACCCCTCCATTATATGCGTGGGGGCTGAAGTCGACGACTGCAAACTTTCAGGTTATATACATACATAAACTGCCGCACAGGAGGCACTATAATACTTTCGGGCAAAAGTATAAACACAACCTTTATAATCAAAATAGCATTGTTTTTACAATTCAGATACATGTCACTCGAACATGGTACTCTTCAAGCATTGAGCCTCTATTAAATGGGCGCCTTCTAGGACTTCCTCGAAATAGTGCTCGGCCGGGTCCTGGCCTCCGGCCGGACCCCGGGTTGCAATAGCGGTGGCCTCCATCCCTGCCCAATATGTTTTAACACGGGCAAGAGCCATCCGCACACGCTCTATGCACGCCGACCTCGTTAAAGCGTCGATATGTGGCACAACACCAAGGAATCATTGCACCAAGCCAAAATAATTGTCCGGCCTTGGTCCCTTCGGCCAAAGATGATCCACGACAGACCTCATGGCAAGCCCGGATAACCTGTGGAGCTTGGACCACTCAGCCATTTGCTCGTTTAATAGCAGCGGATGCTTTGGAGCACTAAACTGCGACCAGAACAACCGTTCCACCTCATGATCTTTCTGATCTTTGAAATATTCAGTCGCATCAGCAGCACTCTTGGCCAAGTCCAAGTACGCGTCCTCAACACTCCATAATTGATCCAGAGGGGCATACTTCAGATCTCCGAACTTTGTCCACAACAGAAAGGGCTTCCCAACCGTGATATCTCTGGCTTGCCGAAGCTCCTCCCTTGCCGCTCTGATCTCAGAGCGAGTTTCCTTGGCTGCTTCTAAGGCCTTCTTCAGGTCAGCCGCATTCGCTTGGTTTTCCTTTTCAAGGAGTTCATATCGGTCGACGGTATCCTTCAGCTCAACAACCATTTTGGCTATTTAATCTTTGCTCTGGCGATGAGCAGCCTGTTCGGATCTTAACTCCTCGGCCGCCTTTAGGGCAGCCGCATCACTCATCCTAGCTTGATCCTGGGCTTGGGCAAGTTCCACCCAAAGGGTCTCCACGGTGGCAGCTCCATCCGCGGTCACATCATATTACAGATACTAGCATCGAGCTCCTCTTAATATTTGATGACAATTCAAAAAAACATACCCTGTGCCCCGTCAAGCCGCTTGTTCACAAGCGCGATGTCGGCATCCGCCACATCAAGCTGTCGCCTCAGTTCGGTGAAATCAGCAGTTCGGTCAGCCGCCGGACCCTCAGCCGCCTGCACATGAAAGCGGCGCAATCATTACCTGGGACTATGATCCTCTGATTACCGCCTTTGGACGACAACCAGAGTCTCAGGGGCTACTATTTATACATAGCACACCTAGCGCGTACGGTACCATCAAAAATACATATATTACTTTGCGTACCTCAAAGCCTCTTAGCAGGCTCGTAAAAGCTTCATTCAACCCGCTTTTGGTGGATGAAATCCTCTCAACCACCCTACCCATTAAGGTACGATGCGCCTCTTAGATAGACGCTTGCTCCAAAAGACCCATCAGTGTGTCCGGTCGTGCACCAGACAATCCCAGACTCTTTCTGTTGCTCTCCTTAGGGGCCGAATACTCCGGACTTCGGGTAGCCGAAAACTTACCTTTCGGCCTTGGTGGATCAAGAGAAATCCTCCGTGACGACACCTCGGGGTCGTCCGCCCCATGAGGCGGGGAGGCAGGAGGAGGCGTTTCACTCTCCACCATCTCCGGAAGAAGATCCCCCGAAGACGAACTCTGCTAAGAAGGGCTACGAGCTGGACTGCAAGATATATGTCGTGGTTCTTATTCTCAGAGATGAAACGGGATATATTTACCAAAGTACTTTTGATTCACTTATAGCTTGATGGAGGGCTGGCCCTCTTGTGAGCGTTGTGTGGTGAGGACGCCCTCTGGGGCAGGGCCCCCTGCCGAAGGTTTTTTCCCTCGTTTGGAAACCTCTGCTTCCAAGTCTTCGAAGGCGGCCCTTTTCTTCCCGTGGGGGGAGGGGATTTTCAATTCACATCCCCGATTATCCTCCTTCTTGGAGACATCAATTCCCCCGGTCTGGATGTATAATGTAAGAAGCCCGCTCTCGGCTTCTCTATGCATCCCTTCATCTTCTCCTGATGGCACTTGATAAGGTGCGCGCTCAAGCATCCTGGTTAGCACATGGTCCGGCGAGCCTTCGGGAAGAGGGGCCGAACACCTGATCCTCTCTGTCTTTCTTAGCCAATCCTGGCCAAGGGTAGTTTTCAAAATAATGTTACGACAAACATAAACAGCGTGTTCGGCTGTGGAGTTACTTACTTGGGTATCTGGATGATTGCAGTTCAGGCCCACATCCTCGGTGGTGTCGGGACACTTTATTCGTGATCCGAAGAATAACCGATACATCTCTTCGAGCGTCATGCTGAAGAAGTGCTGAATAGTTTACGGTCCTTCTAGGTTGAACTCCCACATCCAGAGAGATCGATGTTTGCATGGCAGGACCCGACGGACTAGCATTACTTGAATTATTTTGACGACGCTGACATCCCTCTTGAGAAGATCTCGGACGCGGCTTTGTAATGTTAGCACATCATTCACTGGCCCCCAGTCCAGCCCTTTGTTGACCCATGGCGCCAGTTGAGGCGGAGGGCCCGGGCGGAAGGCTGGGGCGGCCACCCACTTCGTACCTCGGGGAGCTGTGATGTAAAACCACTCCCGTTGCCATAGGTCGGACACATCTGGGAAGGAAATCTTTGGCCATAGGGCCCCAGCACCTTTGCTTATTACAATGCCTCCGCACTCCGCGTGTCGCCCGTCGATCATCTTCGGCGTCACATCAAAGGTCTTGAGCCACAAGCCAAAGTGTGGGGTAATGCGGAGGAAGGATTCACACACGACGTTAAACGACGAGATGTGAAGGATGGCATCTGGAGCTAGATCGTGGAAATCTAGCCCATAATAAAACATGAATCCTCTTATGAAAGGATCAAGACTAAAGCCAAGCCCTCGGAGGAAGTGGGATACGAATATGACACTCTCGTTGGGTTCAGGAGTAGGAATAACCTGCCCTTGAGCAGGTAGCCTGTGGGGGATTTCAGCGGTCAGATATCTAGCCTCCCTAAGCTTCTTGATGTCCTCCTCTGTGACAGAGGAGGCCATCCACCGGCCTTGAAGGTCGGATCCAGACATGGTTGGAGGTCCGAAGTGCTTAGCTTGTACCTTGGGTGTTGGAACTCGAGGTAGGAGAAGAGAAGGATCGAGCGTGGAAAGAAAAGGACAGTCCATGGCCCCTTTATAAAGAAGGTGAATATCAAGCGTCCTCCGCGTGGCCGTTCGGAACTTGCCTAAAATCGAGGAGTTATACTAACAAGCACGGTTGGGTTACCCACACCCGTATTGATGAGAATCCCGTGATAAGGGGACACGATCCCTGCTTCAACAAGACTTGCCAATTAAACCGCCTCGCAACACGTGTAGTAGCAGGCTGGGAAAATGGTTCGTATAATGACCGGGTCGCGGCGTGGTTTCATGCTATGGAAAGACGTCAACAGATTAGATTTGTGGAATATTGCGCTCTCTATGGTGGTATGTGGAATTTTTTTTGCATAGCTGGACATGATTCATGTGTTCAAAATCTACCTTGGAGTATTCGGAGAAGGAATCCGCCTTGCAATGCCGAAGACAATCTGCGCGCTGGACTCATCGTCATTGAAGCCTGGTTCAGGGGCTACTGAGGGAGTCCTGGATTAGGGGGTCCTTGGACAGCCGGACTATATACTTTGGCCGGACTGTTGGACTATGAAGATACAGGATTGAAGACTTCGTCCCGTGTCCGGGTTGGACTCTCCTTTGTGTGGAAGGCAAGCTTGGAAATTCGGATATGTAGATCTCCTTCTCTGTAACCGACTCTGTGTAACCCTAGCCCCCTCCGGTGTCTATATAAACCGGAGGTTTAGTCCATAGGAGGACAACAATCATAATCATAGGCTAGCTTCTAGGGTTTAGCCTCAACGATCTCGTGGTAGATCAACTCTTGTAATACTCATATCATCAAGATCAATCAAGCCGGAAGTAGGGTATTACCTCCATCGAGAGGGCCCGAACCTGGGCAAACATCGTGTCCCCCGCCTCCTGTTACCATTAGCCTTAGACGCACAGTCGGGACCCCCTACCCGAGATCCGCCGGTTTTGACACCGACAATGGCCCTAGACATGGGAATTCAGCAAGTGGTAATTGAAACTAACTGTCAACACATTCAGCACCTTTGGGAATCACAACAGAATTCCGATGGTTATCACATTCTATGTGAGATGAAGGAAATGAGTAATCTTCTCCAGGGATTGAAGATACGGTTTTCTAGTCGCTCTACTAATAAAGCAACTCACCGTTTATCTAGGAAAGCTTTAGTTATTCATACTTTTGTTAAAACTTTTGATGTAATCTCTAGCTGGCTGGCTAAGGTTGTTCAGTCAGACATGCTTGCGCATGTTAAATAAAGAGCTGAAGGGCGTTTGAGCTTCAAAAAAGGGTGGGATGGAATCTCGCTGATGAGCCCAAGGTGACAAAGCTTGACGCCCAATATATTTGTGTTTTTCTAATAGTACAAACGAATACGCTCATAAACACATAGACTCGTCTCTATGAATGCACGCATGCACACCTTATCTTTGTGAGTACCCTCAAGAAACTGCGTCTACACATCTTCTGGAGATTGATGAACTAGCTACAGACGCTCCATGGGAACATCTCCACCCACTGAACGCACATCGCCAGAAGGCTTGTAATAAATCCAGGGAAATGCGACCGCCAATGCTTAGCCTAGGAGTTGTACCCTGGTAGGTTAGTTCCACCACAAGGAATCTAATCATAGGTAGCTCAATTCGCATATATTTGTGTTAGAAGGTTAGTGATTCGAGAATTTTGAGATGTTGTACATGTTGGTTTGACATGTTACAGCCTTGTTCTTGTTTTTCTGCAGACACATGGACTGTATGATGTAGCTATTGGGCGCTCATTGAAAAAAATTCGTTCATGCTTTTTTTCATTGATTTAAGTGTCCATTTCATATGTGGGATGATATTTTTTACAACTATTTGCGACAACCAACGGGGATTACAAAAAAGAAAGAAAGGATCCCATGTGTTTAGGTTTTTCTCGCTTCTCGCTGCGCCGGTGCCACCGCTAATCTGCTTTGTCTTTTGTGGTCTTAGGGTCATGATGACACAGTGGATACACGCGCTTGCCGACGGGAGGACTCATTCTTTATTTTTGATTGTTTTGTGAGTCTGTTTAGGATTTATGTCCTTCTCAAGAAAGCAAGGCGGCGGCAACTCCCTGAAGATGGAATAAGGTTATCCCCGCCTAGCCTCCGTCTAGGAGATGCATCTCGCATTGTCGGATGGAGTGTGGATGTGTGTCTCCGGTGGATCTCATGGGTTGCTCGTTGTTTGTATTTGGTGGGTCCGCATAGATCTTGTCGTCATTCGTCTGTGTTCATGTGTTTACAGGTTGATATTTTCTGATCTACGCTTGTCTTCATCAATGACGGTTATTGTTCTAGTGCGTTGGTCCTTTGGGGCCTTAGCACGACAACTTTCTGACTGTCTACTACAAGAAGGTTTGCCTAGCTTCGCTGGGGGAGGGGTGATGATGGTGGTGCGCCTTTGACTCACTCTAGTGCTTGTAGTCGTAGCTTTTTTTTGAAAAGGAGGAATACCCCCAGCCTCTGCATCAATCGATGCATGCAGCCATATTATTAAATAAAAATGTAACAAGGTCATAAGTTCCAAAGGTGCTCATAAACTAAGCAGTAGTCAAAAGTAAATAAATCTGAAAAGTGCCACACCCGGTGATATAGAACTGAAAAACTGCCACATCCGGCGATATAAAAATAAGCTATGATGCCTACACACCTAGCCTATTATTAGCTCGCCACCCAAATTGGCTGAAGATAGCCCATGCTACTGTCTCCCAACTATTGCACCCAATAACCAACGGCTCCATGAAGTCCGCATGAGTGAGTAAGGACCACATATGGATCCAAGATGTAGCTCTATAGATAACCTGCAAAAAATGGTGAATTGTATCCCATTAAAAATCATATCATTTCTAGTGTTCCATATAGCCCAAAATAATGCACATACTCCTATCCAAATATGTTTATCTAAGTGTATGTCCGTTCCATTAAGCCATGTCCCAAATAATGTGTTTATGCTCCTTGGAGGTTTAATGTTAAAGGCTATATGAATTGATCACCATAATAATTGTGCAAGAGGACATTCAAGAAAGAGGTGTTTAATCGTTTCATTTTGATCACAAAAATAACACCTAGTGTTACCAACCCAATTCCTTTTTGCCAAGTTATCTTTGGTTAGAATAACCTCTTTATGGACAAACCACATAAATATTTTAATACGAAGCAGAACTTTAATCTTACAAATATGCAATGACCTCGACAATGTCCCGGAGTCAATTAGGTCAGAATACATTGATTTCACTGAGAAGATTCCATTCATGGTTAACTTCCAGCGAATTGTATCCGCCTGATCAGATAGGTGAACCTCCATCAACCTACGAACCAGGTGCAACCAAGCATTCCAGCATTCCACTACTAGGGATCTCCTAAATTGGATATTAAGCGGTATCGGATTTAATAATGTGGCAACATAATCCTCCTTATGTTGCACAATATTATATAAGGATGGAATTGCAAAGCCAAAGGTGTCTCCCCTAGCCATGTATCCTCCCAAAATCGAGCAGTATTACCATTACCAACTAGGAATTTCACTCGTTGGAAGAAATTTGCTTTCGTCCTCATTAATCCCTTCCAAAATGGTGAGTCCGTTGGCCTAGTGGTGACTTGGGCCAAAGTCTTAGAGTGTAAGTATTTATTCCACAAGATTTGTATCCGCATAACCTCGGCCTCAGTAGATATTCTGTATAGCCAGTTGCTAAGCAGACATCTATTTTTTACCTATAAATTTTCGATCCCTAACCCGCCCTGGTCTTTTTGTTTGCAAATAATATCCCATCTAGCCAATTTGTACTTCTTCTTGGCCTCATCACTTTACCAAAAGAAACTGTATCTATAAAAGTTAAGTCTTTTTCGTACCCTACTGGTACCTCAAAGAAGGATAGAAGGAACATCGGCAGGCTCGTCAAAACCGAATTTATCAAAACCAACCGACCTCCGTATGACATGAGCTTGCCCTTCCAGTAGCTTAGTTTCTTTTCAAATCGATCTTCTATACATTTCCATTCCTTGTTCGTTAAACGTCTATGATGAATTGGGATCCCTAGATAACTAAAAGGTAAGGATCTCATTTCACAGCCGAACAAATTTCTATAGTCATCTTGTTCCTCTTTGGATCTCCAAAAATAGAACAATTCGCTTTTATTGAATTTGATTTTGAGCCCATACAGTTTCTCAAAAAGACACCGTACAAGCTTCATATTCCTAGCTTTCGCAAGATCATGTACCATGAATATAGTAGTGTCATTCGCATTTTGTAGTACGAAGACTCCCCCTCTATAAGGCAGGGGATGAGTCCTCCTACTTGGACACTCTCTTTGGCCCGGCCAATTAGTACTGCTAACATATCCGCTACAATGTTAAACAGCACCGGAGACATGGAATCTCCTTGTCGTAACCCCTTACATGTCTGAAAAAATGTCATGTATCGTTGTTGACTTTTACTCCAACACTACCTTCCTGTATGAATGAATCCACCTGGGATCTCCAAGACTCATTGAACCCTTTCATACGTAAGCCTTGCTACAAAAGGGCAATTTGACCTTATCATACACTTATCAAAATCCACTTTGAAGATAACACCATCCAGTTTCTTCGTATGGATTTCATGCAGTGTTTCACGTAAGACCATAACCCCTTCAAGGATGTGTTGTCCTGGCATGAAAGCAGTTTTGTGTTGGTTGCACAATCAAATGGGCTATCTGTGTCAACCTGTTCATGCCAGCCTTTGTAAAAATCTTAAATTTTACATTGAGAAGACAGATCGTTCTGAATTGCTCAATGTGAATAGCCTCAGCCCTCTTTGGCAACCATGTTATTGTTCCAAAATTGAGATGAAAGAGGTTTAAGTGGCCATCGAATAAATCACGGAACATAGGCATAAGATCTCCGTTTATGATATGTTAGCATTTCTTATAAAATTCCGTCGGGAACCCATCCGGTCCAGGGGCTTTATTATGCTTCATTTGCATTATTGCATCAAACACCTCTTTCTCAATGAACGGAGAAGACAAGAGCTCATTCTCTACTAAGTTTAGTTTAGGTATGTCCCCGATCGAACTCTCATCTAGAGCTACAAAACTTTCTTCTGGTGCTCCAAAAATCTTCTTATAATATTCAGAGATGTACAATTTTAGGTTCTCGTGTACTACAGTTGTACCCTCATCTTGTTTGAGCTGTATTATCTTCTTCTTTCTATGTTTCCCATTAGCTATCATATGAAAAAACTGTGTATTATCATCTCCTGGGACGATCTTAGACACCTTTGCTCTAAGCGCCCATTTCATTTCCTCCTCACAAGGGCTTGTAACTTCTTCTTGGCCTCATTCTTAATATCTCGCTCCGACATATTAACAAGGGTGGATTCCGCTTTCACATTAAGTTCATTAATAATTTGTGTTAGCCTCTCCTTTTCAACTTTGTAAATACCACTTTGGTTTTTGTCCCATCCCCTCAAGAATTGGCGCAAATCTCTAATTTTGTTTTGCCATATTTCCACATGAGAAGTCACACCACACTCCTTGGCCCATTCTGTGGCAATAAGATTTAGGAATCCCTCCCTCTCGAACCATCCTAGTTTGAAAGAGAACGTATTTTTGTTGCCCACATAGGTCGATTCCTCGGAATCAACCAACAATGGGGCATGATTCGAAATGGCCCTCTGTAGAGCATGAACCATTACCAATGGAAAATTATGTTCCCACTTAACACTAGTAAGGACCCTATCCAATTTCTCATAGGTAGGAATTGGTAAGGAATTAGCCCACATGAATTGTCTACCAGAGAGTTCAATGTCCCTCAAGTCGAGACTCTCAATGATCATATTGAAAATGAATGACCACCTTCCGTCAAAATTGTCATTATTTTTCTCATCTTGTATTCTAATGATGTTGAAATCTCCTCCAACCATAATGGGCAGTCTTTCAGCCCCACAAATTCTCACTAAATCTGCAAGGAAGTCAGGCTTAAGTTGTGGCTGCACCGCACCATATACGGCCATCAAATCCCATCTGAAGCCATCAATTTTCGATCTCACACGAAATTTGACAGGAAATTCACAGTGAACCACATTTAGCACTTCTAAAGTTTCGCACTTCACCCCAAGTAGGATCCCTCCAAATCGCCCCCTTGGAGGAAGACAGTGCCAATCAAAATCACCCCCCTGAAATGGTGTTGAGAAACTGGGGATTAAAATTATCCCTACACGTCTCTAATAAAGCCATGAAATCCAATTTTTGCTCTATCGGTGTATCACTACAGAATCTTATTTTAGCCAAGTCCGCTAGACCTATGCTATTTCAGAATATTCCTTTTGTATTTCATCATGGAATTTTTTTTCTTTTGTTTAACTCTCGTGCTCCTACGCATCGCCGATGTGGGATAAACCTTCCTCTTTCAGGTTCTTTTTGGTTAATCATTCAACTCCTCTGTGTGAAGAGGGTAGGTGTCAGTAGAAACAATGACATTTGGTTGCAAATGGGCCATATACCTCTCGGCAATCACATCCTCATCCTCGTCTTCTAAGCCCTCCGTGGGGACTAACTCTTCACAGAGACTCTGAAGCATTGTTACTCCTAGATCATTAATATCATTGCCGTTCATGGGTTTTAACGCCGCTATATTTTGGATTAAATCTAGAGCTCTATCTATTTCTAAATCTAACAGATCATTAATGGATTTGGCGGTTTCTTTGCCATTACTATCAAGAGAGATCCCTAAGTTGCTAGCTTTATCAATAATTTCATGTTCAGAAAAGTGCAGAATGGAACAACTTGAATTAACCGACAAACCTGTATGAGCTTCGATGTCGCAAAGCTTGGCAGCCCTCGTAGCACGCCCCATCTGTATGTCATCAGCATCCGGCTGGCCCTGGATCCAGTGACTGAACCATCTGTCACCGGGCATAGGATCCAGAATACCTCCAAAAGCGACCACGTCCTCCACAGCGGCTCCATCCGGGCTGTGACCACCTGTCATATGCCCGAACAAGTCCGAAGAAGTGGGAGGTATGGACCTCCCAGACTACTCCACCATTGTATCGTCAACCGCAACACCTGAAGCAGTGATCACCGTTGATCGTCTATCATCACTGACCGTACGGGACACCACCTGTGTTGAGCTGGTCGGACGTGGCAGCGGAGAGCGAGATGGGGGCCTAGACGTCTCCACTGTAGGGGAGGAGGAGTCGCCATCAGTTGCCCCTCTGCAGCAACCACCACCTTAGACACATCCATCACCACCAGAGTGTCCGGCCACAACTGCGGCTTCGGCTGCGGTGGAACCTCATCCACCATCTATCGGTGGTGCTCCTCCACCACCTATGATGGAATATCATCATCAGAGGTCTCCATCCCCATGCAGTCACCCCAAAGACGGCTCGGTGCAGACACCGCCTGGAACGAACCAAACTGGAGAGATGTCGCCAGAGTGGACGGGGCCCCACCCCCTTCTCAATCCTTGGCTCAGTCGACTATGCTGGTTTTTTGCCTGGTTTGTCCTTCCCACTATGGTTATCGGGATTACCATCCATCCCCTGGTCACCACTACCATCACCACTACCATCTCCACCATCAATCACATCAACATCAATAATCCCAATATTATTATTTGCTTGTTGAACCTCCTCAACCACAATATCAATATCATAAGACATCCCATCATATATCCATGGTACAAAGTCAGGAATATAATCCGCATTCACAACACCGACAAGTAGCCTCGCCACTCCATGCAGGCGTGTAAATGGCATGTCCACCTTCTCTGTTTGACCTAACAGAGATCCAAGACTCTTAACAATAAGATAGTTATGTAAGTGCATCTAGTGCCCCTTAGTGATTTTGGTGTATTGAAGACTTATAGGTTAAGGGACTGATGCGTTTGTGAGTGTACACAGGTCTATAAGTCTATGAGGAGTTTGATATTTACAGACAAAGTCGACCCCTAAAAATGAAGTTCTTCGACTGAAGACTTTGGATTTCTGAAGACTTTGAAAGTGAAGAAATTGGTGTGACCTTGAAGACTTGGTAATCATTCGAGGAACATGAAGCATGAAGACTCTTGTTTTTACTGTTTCATTTTCTCTTTCTTGAGTCATAGGAAACACCGTACTTTTAAAGGGGGTCGAGGAAATACTAAGGAAAATTTTCCATGTGATGCTCAACTCAAAATCCTACACCTACCAATCCCTTCGAGTGAAGCCATTGGAAATCTCGCACAGTTCAGTCATATTCTTCAGTGACAGAGACAAAGTTCTTCTGGTCTCTGAGGAATTTGTTCTGACTGAAGAGTTAGGAATTCGCCAGTGCGGATTGCCTACGAAGTGAGGAACATGATAGCCCTGAGGACTTCAAACCTCAAATATTCCGACCGTTGCTGTGCTACGCGCCAACTGTCCCAAAATATCTACCCACCTAACGGTCATATCAGTCGAGGGCATTTATGTCTTATCATGTCGGGCTGCTCCCCGGCTATAAATAGCCGCCCCCTACAACCACTAGTTGGTTGGCTCCTCTGAGAGAAACTGGCACTTGTCATTTGAGAGCAGCCCATCCTCCGAGGACTTTGAGTGAAAATCATCAAGTGAGGAAATCCCAAACCCAAACCTACAAAACCCCAAGTGATTGAGCATCACTGAATAGATTGATCCTGCGTGTATCTGACGCTTGTTTCCTTTGAAGACTGTGCTTCCAGACGGTTAGGTGTCAAGGTCTAGAGCATCCAAGAGGAATTGTGGATCACCGAGTGACCGAGTTTGTGAAGGTTCGGAAGTCACCTAAAGACTTACCACGAGGAGAATACGGTGACCTTAGCTCAAGGAGAATACAGTGAGGACTGTGTATCCGGGACTGAGTGTCCTCGAGTTTAAATACTCAGCCGCTCCAACCAGATGTACAACTGAGACAGCAGTTGGAACTGGTCTGCCAAATCATTGTCTTCACCGAGCTAACTGGTTCTATCTCCTCAACTCTTTCATTTCCTCATGTATGTTGTTGTGTGCTTGTTCATATCTGTTTGAACACATTGACTGAAGACTTTCTCAATTTCCTCAATTCCATTTCTTCAGTCTACCCGTCTTCTTCATTGTGTTATCCTGTGTTTACGCTTTCTGTACTTTGTGCTTGTCTTCATTCATCATGATGACTATGCTTGTGTTTTGTTATGTTCCTTTCTGAGTACTTATTCCGCTGCAAGTAGTTCTTCTTAGGAATTTCCTCACCAGCAAATTCCTCAGTGAAGAATTCATAAAAATTGCCTATTCAGCCCCCTCTAGTCGATATAACGCACTTTCAATTGGTATCAGAGCAAGGTACTCCCTTGTTCTGTGTGATTTTGGTTTAACCACCTGGAGTTCTAGTTATGTCGACTGCAGGATCAAGGAACATTTCCTGCCCCATCTTTGATGGTCATGAGTATCCTCGATGGAAGGCCATGATGAAAAAGTGACTCATGGCTATGGACAGCGAACTATGGACCGTCACTGAGATCGGTCTTACCAATCTATGCAAGATGGCGGAGGCTGATGACATTTGCAGGTACACCCTACTGAACCTCATAGCGAAGGATGTCATCTGCTCCAGTCTGTCCCAAAATCAGTTCAGGAACGTCATGCATCTCAATCACGCGAAGCTAATCTAGGACCGTCTTTCTGAGGTCTATGAAGGTCATCGGACTCGTCATCATCCTTGGTTTGAGGATTACAAGGAATCTCTCAATGTGATGACATTCGAACCGGAATCATCATCATCTACCCCCTGCCTTATGGCAAATAGTGCTAAGGTAACTAAATACCCCTCCTCTAAATCAAGTGAGGATGAATCTGATGAAAATCTTAAGCCTAGCTACTCTAAACTTGCTAAGATTGCTGTGAAACAACAAAAGGTTATTGAAAAGCTTCAAAACATGCTAGACAAAAATGATGATATGTTGGGTGATGAAATGGACCGCACTAAAGACTTAACTGAAAATCTTCAGAGACTTCAGTCTAAGTTTGACAACCTTCAAAGTCATCATAACACTCTCTTATCTGATCACAAGAAGCTTTCTTATGAATTTCTTCAAAGAAAGCAAGATCTTGAGAAGCTAAGAGTGAGTTATGAAGATCTTTAGAAGGAACGCGATTCATTACTTGCTAAACAAATCAGTGCTACTCAGGAAGAATTTGTTCCTCCATGTCTAAAGTGCATTGAACGTGAATCTGCTAATTCTTCACCTGAATGTTCAAATGCTTCAAATGTTACAAATTCTTCACCTGTCTCTGCTATCACTAATTCCTCATTTGAGGACATTGCTAGTACTACTAATGATGCAGGGCTGAAGGAATTGTACACCACAGGCATGTACAAAAGCCTCAAAGGGCATCAGATTCTTTGTGATGTGCTCAAAAAGCAGATCCTCAACAGGAACCCTAGGAAAGAGGGTATTGCCTTTGAGAGGAAAGTCAATGCTGATGGAACATATTGGAAGCCTGAGCAATACCCCAAAACCTCATGGGTTGCTGCAAAGGGACCTCCAGTTGATCTGTCCAACTTATCTCGCTTTACATGTGAATCTCCTCATTCTTCTGATGAGTCATTTGACCCTAACTATAAACTGTTCAAAAATCAGAATGGTGAAGTATTTTCTAGATATGTTGGGACTAACTGCAGGAACGGTTCCCCTATGAAGAAAATCTGGGTTCCCAAAAGTTGCCTTGAAAGTCTTCAGGTGAATGTCCTCATGACACCACCTGTGAAGAATAGGAACCCCAGATCAACTTCTTCATGTGAACCAAATTTTTCATATGGATCCAAGTCCTCAAGTGGACCAAATTCCTCACATGGATCAAATTCCTCAAATGGATCAAAGACCTCATATGATCATCATCGTGCTAACCCTTCTGTTTCGCAGGGTAGAGCTAAGGGCTATGAATATGAGCGTTATTCTTCAAATCATTATGTTCATAAGTCCTCGAAGAATTTCGCTGCTTACTCATATGCTTACCCTAACCCCTCTTATGTGAAACGAAGCGGACTGGCTTCTATGCCACCTTTCTCATATGGTGCTCGCAGAGTGATGAATTCTTTGCCACCCCTATAGATGTGGGTGGTGAAGAAAAAGAAATAATCTCTTTTGCAGGGCCAGGTCTCCACTCGTGCTCAAAATGACTGAAGAATTTGTTGGAGACCTGGACAGTGCCTGAAAGGACGCGGGCTAATCATGAAGAAATGGATTTTCATTTCTCACGTCCTCATACTGAATTATCTGTGCTATTGCTTGATGAAATTGATCAGATGATATTGATGTCATATTCTTCACTGATGAAGTATATGAGTTTGTAAGATGCACTAATTCATCTGCAGGATGATCAACCCAAAGCAAACGAGTGGGTCCTCGATATTGGATGTACAAATCACATGACGTGTGACAAGAATCTATTGATGGATTCTCCTTTATCACCATCACATCTGAAGCATATCATCTTCGCTGACAAACGCAAAAGTCAGGTATTGGGTCTAGGTAAGGTTGCGATCTCAAAGGATCGTCACATGGACAAAGTCATGCTTGTCGAGTCCTTAGGATACAACCTCATCTCTGTCTCAATGCTTTGTGATCTTGATATGGTTGTTGTCTTTGGAAGATATTGTTGTGTTGTGATCATGGAAGTTGACCATTCCAAAGTCTTTGAAGGATTTAGGAGAGGAGATCTGTATATTGATGATTTCTCTACAGGACCGCAACTAGCCGTGTGCTTACTTGCAAAAGCTTCAGAAGGCTGGCTATGGCATCGACGACTTGGTCATGCTGGCATGAGGAATCTGCACACGCTTGCGAAGAAGAAGCATGTCATTGGCATTGAGAATGTCAAATTCCTCAAGGATCACTTATGCGGAGCTTGTGAAGCTGGAAAGATGACAAAGGCCAAGCATCCAGCGAAGACTGTCATGACTACCACTCGACCATTTGAATTGCTTCACATGGATCTCTTTGATCCTAACCACTATTCTGCAATTTTGAATGATGCATCTCAATATGGATTTGTTATTGTTGATGATTATTCTCGTTACACATGGGTGCACATTGTCACTTACAAACATGAAGTCCAGGAAGTCTTCAAACAATTTTCCTTGAGGGCTTCAACCAACTTTGGTGTGAAGATCAAGCACATCAGAACTGACAATGGGACCGAGTTCAAGAATTCCGGTCTAGATGGCTATCTTGATGAACTTGGTATTACTCATGAGTTATCTGTTCCTTATACTCCTCAGCAGAATGGCATCATGGAGCGCAAGAACAGAACCCTCGCTGAAATGGCTCGCACTATGCTTGATGAATACAAGACTCCCCGTCGCTTCTGGATTGAGGCAATTGATACTGCGTGCCACGTCATCAACAGGGTATATCTTCACAAATTCAAGAAAACTGCGTATGAACTCCTCACTGATAAAAAGCCCAATGTGAGTTATTTCAAAGTCTTCGGTGCTAAATGTTGGATTAGAGATCCTCATCACACTTCCAAATTCTCACCGAAAGCAGATGAAGGTTTTATGCTTGGTTATGGAAAGGACTCGCACACCTACAGAGTTTTCAACAACGTTCTTCACAAAGTTGTTGAAACTGTAGATGTGCGGTTCGATGAAACTAATGGCTCGCAAAGAGAGCACCTACCTTCTGTGATAGATGAACCAGCACCTGAGGATTCTATCAAGTTCAAGGCTACTGAGGATGTCATTCCTACCGAAGAATCTGCTGAAGAATTCATTCCAGATCGTGATGATCACCGGGTTGGCGCACCTCAAGAAAATGGTGCTGAAGAAAATGCTCCTGAAGGGAATGCTGATCAAATTCCTCGAAGACAACCCACTCATCCTCGCATTGCTAATGAAGTGCAAATTGAGAAGATCATTGAGGACATTGAAGCACCAGGTCCTCTCACTCGCTCAAAATCTTCACATTTATCTAACTTTTGTGGGCACTTTGCTTTTGTCTCTATCTCAGAGCCCACTAAGGTAGATGAAGCATTTCTCGAGCCTGAGTGGATTCAGGCTATGCAAGAAGAATTACATCAGTTCGAGCTCAACAATGTCTAGGAACTGGTCAAACGTCCAGATCCTCGCAAGCACAACATCATTGGCACAAAGTGGATCTACCGCAACAAGCAAGATGAAAATGGTCAAGACTTCGATCAAAAGGTATACCGCTCCATGATTGGCTCTTTATTGTACCTATGTGCATCTAGGCCAGATATTATGCTTAGTGTTTGCATGTGTGCCTTATTTCAAGCTACACCGAAGGAATCACACCATAAGGCTGTGAAGCATATTCTTCGATATCTAGCTCACACACCAACACTTGGATTATGGTATCCCAAGGGCTCTTCATTTAATCTCATTGGATATTCAGACTCTGACTATGCTGGTGATCGCGTGGACCGCAAGTCAACATCAGGCACATGCCATTTCCTAGGACGATCTTTGGTCTGTTGGTCCTCGAAGAAATAGAACTGCGTATCTCTCTCCACTGCAGAAGCTGAGTACATTGCTGCTGGATCGTGTTGTGCTAAATTTCTATGGATGAAGCAAACACTCAAGGAATATGGCATCGACATGAAGAATGTGCCTCTCTTCTGGGAAATGAGAGCGCTATCAAGATTTCTCGCAACCCAGTTCAGCACTCGAAGACAAAGCACATCCAGATTCGTCATCATTTTCTTCGTGATCATGTGTTGAAGGGCGATATCTCCATCTGCCATGCAAGCACTGAAGATCAGCTGGCCGATATCTTCACTAAGCCCTTGGATGAGAAGAGATTTAGCAAGTTGCGGTGTGAGCTAAATATCCTAGAATCTTCGAATGTTCTCTGAAATGGACACTCATCCTAACACTTATGCTGACTTGATGACTTAGATGCGCAACACACGAAGTAACGTTTTTCTTCAATCAATGAAGACTAACCCTCTAAGTGTGAAGAAACTAATGAAGAAATTGATTCTCAAAGCCCTACGACAATTGTACGCGGTGTCTAAAATCATCTTTCTTATGCGGTGGGTTACGCCACCACCCAAAGTTGAAAATCTTCAATTTGAGTTTTTCTTCGTTTTTTAAATTCCTCAGTGTTTTTAAAATTCTTCAACTTTGCATTGTCTTCACTCTTTCCAGTGTTGTTCTTCATTTGAACATATATATATATATATGAGTTTTATGTCCTCTACAACATTCACTTATTGCTAATTCTTCAAGTTGACTTTTTCCGCTAAGTGAATGTGATCGGACCCTTCCCCCTCTATGCTAAACTCAATCTAATATTTTCACAAATTCTTCATGTGCGTTCTAATTTGAAACTCGTTCAAAATCTTCACTGTGTCCTTGACAGCTGAAGAAATTGCGAACGGAAACTTAAAAAATCTTATCTGAATTTTCAGCTTTGCCACTCAAACCGTTCCGCATTCCACGATAAAGTACTTATCTATTCACCCACGATCCTACAAGATCACCACCTCACAGTACGTGGGTGACACATGTCATGTGAGTGAGAAGGGCCAGGGGCACGTTCGTCCGAAATCTTCGGGCACACAGTTTTTCACTACCGCTATAAATACCCCTGCCTCTTCTCACTTCACTTTTACTCCGCTCGACCTCTCTCCCACTCGAGCTTCCCAAACCCTAGTGCCGCCGCTACTTCATCGTTGCCGGTGAGGAAGAGCTTCACTGCCTCGACCTCGTCGCCGTCGTACTCGCGCCGGTTGCGGATTTCTTCACTCCACCGCCGCCGTAGTTGTCTTCCTCTGCCGAGTTAGGGCGTGGAAGATCTGAACGGACGAACTTCACCTCAACACTTCCCTGTTCGTCGTGTTCTTCACTTCGGGTAGTTAAAAGTTACTTTTATTGCCCGCTTTGATTCATGTGTTTTCTTAAAAATCTTCAAAGGTGTTTATTATTCAAATCTTCACACACTAAACACCTCACATGTTATCTGTTCTTGATTCGTTTCTCTAAGCAATGATTTTCTTCAAGATTCCTCAATTGTGTGGATTTTCATATCTGTACAACTCTGGAACCTAAGATAAAGAACGCTTAGTGAAATTCTTCAAGACTCATCGGTCAAATTCCTCAAACCTATTCTTTTTGAAAATCTTCTGAGAACGCATATGACCTCTCCAAATTCCTCGCAACTATACTATGTTCACAGGTACACATGTCCGCTGCTGAATCACTAGGTTCTCATCAACTTAACTCATTTGCAGCGTTCCTTGAAGAAAAGTTGCATACCTCTTCAGAAACTTCAGTTGTTCATCCTCAGCTGAAGAAAATGGCTGACGGTAAGAAGCCACAGAAGGGAGGAAAGAGGCCAGAGGTCAATACTGCGTTTGAAATACCTGAGAATATTTATGCTGGATACTGCACTCCTGATGAGGCCAAGTTTGGCAAGGAGGACAAGAATCAGCGCAAGGTGCACATACAACGGATTGAGAGGAGATGGGCATGAGAATGGAGGGAGTACAGGTATGTTACTCCCAAATGCATGAAGAAATTCGCGCTCAACCCTCCATGCTCAAGACCTCCATTGAGACCTGGCCAACTGGCGGATCCCACCAGCCTCAAGCGCGGTGAGGACTATGCTACTGAATGGGCTAGGCGCCAGGACAAACTGGCCAAGCAAGCAAAGGAAGCAGTGAGGAAATTCAATGAGGATTATGCTGCTGCTGCTAACGCTGATGAGGCCTCTGGTAGTAAGCCCAGGAAGGCTATGCCAAAGAAGCCTGCCCATAAGTCTAGTGCTTCTCCTTCAATGCCCTCACGACCAAGCTCCTCAGAAATGCCCTCAAGGCCAGTATCTTCAAAGCCCTCACGGAAAATTCCTCAGTCTGTTCCTCCTCCTCCTCCAAAGTCCTCAGTTCCTCCGACAAAGTCTTCAGCTGCTCCGACCAAATCTTCGGCACCTATGCATCTCGCCACGTGCCAAAGGACTCAAGGCATCTATATTGCCTCAGGAGCATCTGCTAGCTCCACTTCTGCACCAAGTTCCTCAGCCGGTCCATCTCTGCTGAAGAAAAAGGCCACTGCTGGACGAGGCCTTCGCCCAAGTCCTCACAAGAAGCAGGTTGCCTTCCAAATCCCCTCTAATGACAATGAGGTTGATGATGAAGAACTTGCTGGAATCATCAGGGACAGGCAAGCTAAGGCCGCTAGAGCCAAAGGTAGCAATGTGCCACTAATGCTGGATCCCAAGTTGATCTTTGATTTCATTGACTTATGGCACAAGGACCCCACTATACCTCTGCCGGAGATGAACCTCACTCCTGGTCAAAGTCATATTCTGACTCACTTCATTGAGGAAGAGAAGTGGAAATATGAAGAAGGACGAAGGTTGATGAAAGCGAAGTACAAGAAACAGCGCTACCTCAAGGACAATGTCCTCACTCTTACTCCTGAACAACTCATCACAGTATAAGCTGAAATCAAGCGATTGAGTGATGATTTCAATCGATACTATGCTGATTGGAAGGGAGCAAAGGTTCGGTTCATTAATTTGACGAAGACTTTCTCTTCAACTGCCACTGCTCCGGTGGACGTTGAAATTCCTCAGGCTGAAGCATCTGCCCAGCCCACTGAAGAACATGCCAGCACCGCTGATGTAATTCAGGCTGCTGAAGATAATGAGAGTACCAGGGCTGATGACTCCATTCCAGCCGCTGAAGATATTGCCAGGGCATCCACTAGTGATGTGCCTGAGGAAAGTGAACAAATCAGGACAACTGCATCAGTTGTGCCTGAGGAAAATGAACCAAAGTCCTCTGCACCTCCTGCGCCTACCCCAACTCCAAGCCTTCCATCCGCATCAGATGCGAAGAAGACCAAAGCTGCAGAGCATGCAGCAATGAAAAAGAGGAAGGCATCAACTTCTTCAAATTCTTCAGCTCCAAAGAAGATGAAGACTCTGATCAGTTCAATTGACAATCCAATTGATGCCGTTCCAGTCTCATCAATGCCATCAAAGGACCTTGTTCCTTTTGGTTAAGACTATGAGATTCCTGAGGAATCCGATGGAGAAACTCCTTCTGTTGCTTCGACAGAGCAGTTGGACGAAGAAATTGAAGTGGATGAGATCCCGTCAACCCCAGTCATTTCCTCACCTACGCCTCAGTTTACTGCTGAAGAGGGTAGGTGTTGAAGAAATGTAAGATGAGGATGTGGACATCGGATGTACCACACCAGTACTGAATGATGACTTTTGGGAAAGTCAGCACCCCAACTCTCCGTTGTTCACTCCTCTCCAAGCTGTTCCTCAGTCCCCAGCCGCTACTGAAGTACAGGTGGGATCTGATGAACCTTGTGCAACCCCGTCTGTCCATGAAGAAATTCCAGCCACTAGTGCTGAAGAAAATGTGAATGAAGAAGTAGTGACCCAAGCTGCAACTGCAGAAGAACCTGAAATTCCTCAGCATGAGGAACCTGAGATTGCGATTCCTGAGGTGGTTCTGCAGATCACTGACACCCCTCAACCTAAGCCAAAGAATCCCTTCTCCAAGAAGCCAAAATTCAAGGCTGATGATTTCTTCGGCGAGCGTGTGTTCTTCACTGATTTTAACCCATATGACAATGCTCGTCTTAGAAGGAAGCGTTTCTGGACTGCCAGCCAGGCCAACTTCTATTCCTCAGTTCTCTTCGACAAGGACAAAGTCTTCGACCACGAGCACATTCCTCACGTGGACATGGAATCTATGCCTTGCTTCACGCCGGTTCTCAGTATGCTTCACATTGCAGGTCTGCTTAACTTCTGCACTGACATCGTTGACTGGAATGAAGAGCTAATTCTTCAATTCTATGCGACGCTGCATATCACTGGTGAAGCACATGACATCAACTCCTGGGTGTTGGGCTAGATGATAGAAAACACTCATTACAAGGCACCGGCCTCTGAATTGCTTCTTGCCTTGCCAATCAGTCTTCCACCAGAAGGCGCTTGTTGTCTGTATGATGAACCTGAACTCACTGACCACTATATGCAAGTGCTCATGAAGCCACTGAAGCCTGGACAAGTTCAAAGGACTAAATTCCTCATGAAGGATTTGTTGTATGTACCAAGGACCATCTATCGCATTCTGACAAAGACTATCAGTCCAATCAAAGGTCATGATTCATCAGATGAAGAAATTGTGGGGATGATGAAGAATATGCTCTTCAACATCATGCATGGTATCCCTATCAATTACCATGATTTCTTCATGTGGACTCTAGCGAATGTTGCACTTTCACCGTTTGAGCTGAAGCCTTATGCTCCATGGATCATGAGATTCCTTAGATCAAGGTCTTCACTCAACTACAAGGCTGATACTCTTAACCATGGCAGCTACTTGCCCCCGATTCAAGTCCTCAAACGGACTATTCCTCATCTAAAGGAAAGGGCAAGGCACCTGCTATTGTCGATGAAGGCATTCGTCCATTGGATGGTCAGTTCCGCAAAGCTGCATCTTACTCCACCAATGATGACTCCGCCACTCATGATACTGCTGCCAATGCTACCAAGACAAGTCCTCAAGCTACTTCTCCTCGCGTGATGACTGACCGTGAACTGCTTATAAGTCTTCACCAGAAGGTCGATCGGAATCACAAATGGGTTAAGCGTCAGTTTGGCTCTATTCTTCACAACATGACTTCTACACATAATGCAGTGAAGAAAAACCACTACTACCTCCATAAAGTGTTTGATCGCACCTGGGCTATTCTGTCACATCTATATGGTGAAGAAGATCTGAAGCAAATGGGCTTCAAGGAAGACTTTGACTGGTCTGCACCTCCACTAAAGAGATTCAAGAAAGTCAAGGTTCCTTCCTTGGTGGCCAGCTCATATTCTTCATCACGTGCCACGGACGAGCATGAAGACTTGGACGACACTGCAGCAGTCCCTACAATGACTCAAGACCCTGACAACGCTGGCGCTCCTCCATCATCATGATATTCTTTAGGGGCATTAGTCCTCAGTTTCAACCCTTTTGGTCATTCGATGACAAAGGGGGAGAAATTTGAGTTAGTCTTCAAGCGGGTCTATCTTATATGGGCGTTTTTTGCTAAGTTACAACTCTCGTTCTTGTGATGACTTTGCTGGATCGAGTTGTAATCTTAAACTCTATGGTGACTTGATACTTTTGCTGTGTTCCTCTGCATGCTTATTCCTCATTAATGTTAATGCACGCATGCTGAATTACATCAGTCACCATATTTCATCATGCATTTCAAATTCTTCATATTATATATCAAATGCGTGTATGAATTACAAGATATAGGGGGAGATCTCCATGATTATACTCTTCAAGTGTGCATTGCTTCAAAAGCAAATTCCTCACGATGCACATCTTCAGGGGGAGTTCTTCTATATCTTGCAATCAAATTCCTCAATATCAGTATTTACACTTCACATGTTTATCCCCGTTGAAAACTTAACCTATATTGTCATCAATCACCAAAAAGGGGGAGATTGTAAGTGCATCTAGTGCCCCTTAGTGATTTTGGTGTATTGAAGACTTATAGGTTAAGGGACTGATGCGTTTGTGAGTGTACACAGGTCTATAAGTCTATGAGGAGTTTGATATTTACAGAGAAAGTCGACCCCTAAAAATGAAGTTCTTCGACTGAAGACTTTGGATTTCTGAAGACTTTGAAAGTGAAGAAATTGGTGTGACCTTGAAGACTTGGTAATCATTCGAGGAACATGAAGCATGAAGACTCTTGTTTTTACTATTTCATTTTCTCTTTCTTGAGTCATAGGAAACACCGTACTGTTAAAGGGGGTCGAGGAAATACTAAGGAAAAAATTTCCATGTGATGCTCAACTCAAAATCCTACACCTACCAATCCTTTTGAATGAAGCCATTGGAAATCTCGTACAGTTCAGTCATATTCTTCAGTGACAGAGACGAAGTTCTTCTGGTCTCTGAGGAATTTGTTTTGACTGAAGAGTTAGGAATTCGCCAGTGCGGATTGCCTACAAGTGAGGAACATGATAGCCCTGAGGAATTCGAACCTCAAATATTCCGACCGTTGCTGTGCTACGCGCCAGCTGTCCCAAAATATCTACCCACCTAACGGTCATATCAGACAAGGGCATTTATGTCTTATCATGTCGGGCTGCTCCCCGGCTATAAATAGCCGCCCCCTACAACCACTAGTTGGTTGGCTGCTCCGAGAGAAACTGACACTTGTCATTTGAGAGCAACCCATCCTCCGAGGACTTTGAGTGAAAATCATCAAGTGAGGAAATCCCAAACCCAAACCTACAAAACCCCAAAGTGATTGAGCATCACTGAAGAGATTGATCCTGCGTGGATCCGACGCTTGTTTCCTTTGAAGACTGTGCTTCTTCCAGACGGTTAGGCGTCAAGGTCTAGAGCATCCAAGAGGAATTGTGGATCGCCGAGTGACCGAGTTTGTGAAGGTTCGGAAGTCACCTGAAGACTTACCACGAGTGATTGGGCGAGGTCTGTGTGACCTTAGCTCAAGGAGAATACGGTGAGGACTGTGTGTCCGGGACTGGGTGTCCTCGAGTTTAAATACTCAGCTGCTCCAACCAGATGTACAACTGAGACAGCAGTTGGAACTGGTCTACCAAATCATTGTCTTCACCGAGCTAACTGGTTCTATCTCCTCAACTCTTTCATTTCCTCATGTATGTTGTTGTGTGCTTGTTCATATCTATTTGAAGACATTGACTGAAGACTTTCTCAATTTCCTCAGTTCCATTTCTTCAGTCTGTCCATCTTCTTCCTTGTGTTATCCTGTGTTTACGCTTTCTGTACTCTGTGCTTGTCTTCATTTCATCATGATGACTATGCTTGTGTTCTGTTATGTTCCTTTCTGAGTACTTATTCAGCTGCAAGTAGTTCTTCATTTAGGAATTTCCTCACCAGCAAATTCCTCAGTGAAGAATTCATAAAAATCACCTATTAACCCCCCCCCCTCTAGTCGATATAACGCACTTTCAAGTCATTAAGCAGAGTCTCTGGAACACTAGAAAGTCTAACCCAAACCTTTTCTAGCGGTATCCCTATCGGCTCAGGTTTTTTGCACTCGTCGAACTCAATAATGCACTTACTCATCGGCACCTTACTAAGCCCACACTTCAGCAGGTGGTTAAAATCCTCCCTCCTAGGGGACTCCACTCTATAAACCTGATCCTCCAACTTGACGAGTGACCAGTGAAAAGACTTAGACACTAGCCGTCTGAGCTGCTGATACACATGTTCCTCTGTAAATGTCCTCTGAGTAACCCTGACCAGACCAAACTTTGAACTGTCCACCACGGGAGTCACCGAAATCGTGCGTGGAGTCTCAAAGAACATAAGCTTGGTATTACAGACACCGTAAATGTTCACCATAGGTGTAGGTACCAGAAGCAACGGACAGTCATTGGATGAGTGTCCCAACTTCAGACATATATCACATAGTACCGACGTGCAGTCAATCATAAAGTGGCCTGGCACACCACAATGGTAACAGGTCATCGTTTCTTTCTTACGTGCCGCTTTGTTAGCACGCGCCGCATCCGCTTTATTGCTACCTTTGTCACTACAACCATCTTTGTCATCTCAAGGTGTGGAAGTTGGAATGATGACCCCAGCCAGCGCTTTAACCGCCGCGGCCACCACCTCGGGCAACGCTGCAGAAGAAGAAGCGGTGGCATCTACCACTTTGGCCGCCCCACTGGCAATCCCCTTCGGCGGGAGCACCGGCTTAGGAGTCGTCTTCGGCACAAAGGGACGGCACGGAGGAGGATTTATGCCACCCCCCCCCCCCCCCGACCACCTCACTGACGGTAATTAGGCCCCGTGGCACCCATGACGAATTCGCCGGGTGGAGGGTTGGATTTTCTCTGCCATTGCCGTTGTACCCCTGCCCCCCATCGTCCTGCCATTGATTCCATCCGTTCCGGTAGCCCTGATAGCCACCTTCATACCCACGGCCAGCACCATAGCCACCGCGACCACCATTAAAACCTCCGCGACCCGTGCCATAATCATAGTGGCCGTTGTTATTGTAGCCGGCTCCAAAATCCTCGCGGTAGCCTGATATGTCTCCAATGTATCTATAATTTTTTATTGTTCCACGCTATTATATTATCTGTTTTGGATGTTTTATATGCATTATTATGTTATTTTATATTATTTTTGGGACTAACCTATTAACCTAGAGCCTAGTGCCAGTTCTTGTCCCCCCCCCCCTATTTTAGAGTTTTGTAGAAAAGGAATACCAAACGGAGTCCAAACGGAATAAAACTTTCACGATGATCTTTCTTGGACCATAAGCAAACCAGAAGACTTAGAGATGAAGTCAGAGGAACCTCAAGGCAGCCACAAGGGTGGAGGGGGCGCCCTGGGGGGTAAGGCGCGCCCCCTATCTTGTGGGCCTCTCATGGGTCTCCTGGCCTAATTCTTTCGCCTAATATATACTCTTATACTCCAAAACCACCAAGGGCATCCATGAAAACACTTTTCCACCGCTGCAACCTTCTATACCCGTGAGATCCCATCTAGGGGCCTTTTCCAGCGTCTTGCCGGAGGGGGATTCAATCACGGAGGCCTTCTACATCAACACCATTGCCCTTTCGGTGAAACATGACTAGTTTACCTCAGACCTACGGGTCCATAGCTAGTAGCTAGATGGCTTCTTCTCTCTCTTTGATTCTCAATACCATGTTCTCCTCGATGTTCTTGGAGATCTATTCGATGTAATACTTTTTTGCGGTGTGTTTGCCGAGATCCGATGTATTGTGGATTTATGATCAGCTTATCTATGAATGTTATTTGAATCTCCTATGAATTCTTATATGCATGATTTGATGTCTTTGCAAGTCTCTTCGAATTATCGGTTTGGTTTGGCCAACTAGATTGGTTCTTCTTGCAATGGGAGAAGTGCTTAGGTTTGGGTTCAATCTTGTGGTGTCCTTGCCCAGTGACAGTAGGGGCAGCAAGGCATGTATTGTATTGTTGCCATCGAGGATAGAAAGATGGGGTTTTCATCATATTGCTTGAGTTAATTCCTCTACATCATGTCATCTTACTTAATGCATTTCTCCATTCTTTATGAACTTAATTATCTAGATGCATTCTTGATAGCGGTCGATGTGTGGAGGAATAGTAGTAGATGCAGAATCGTTTCGGTCTACTTAACACAGACGTGATGGCTATATTCATGATCATTGCCTTAGATATCGTCATAACTTTGCGCTTTTCTATCAATTGCTCGGCAATAATTTGTTCACCCACCGTATTATTTTCTATCTTGAGAGAAGCTTCTAGTGAAACCTATGGCCCCCGGGTCTCTTTTCCATCATATAAGTTCTCTTTTCCATCATACAAGTTTCCGATCCACAATGTTAGTTTCCGATCTACTATTCTTGCAATCTTTTACTTTCCGATCTATAAACCAAAAATATCAAAAATATTTACTTTATCGTTTATCTCTCTCTATCAGATCTCACTTTTGCAAGTAACCATGAAGGGATTGACAACCCCTTTATCACGTTAGGCACAAGTTTGTTTGATTGTTTGTGCAGGTATTAGGTGATTTGTGCATTGTCTCCTACTAGATTGATACCTTGGTTCTCAAACTGAGGGAAATACTTATCTCTAATTTGTCACATCACCCTTTCCTTTTCAAGGGAAAAACCAATGCAAGCTCAAGAAGTAGCACCCAAGTGACCAAAAATGGACTTGCTCTAGTACTATGCTTCACTTAAATGCAAGCTCAAGAAGTAGCAGGAAGAATCCTATGCTTCACTTAAATTTTTAGAGCCACGGACTTGCTCTAGTACTTCACTTGTATCTTTTTGAGCATGGTGTGCTTTGTTAATTTTGAAGAAACGCTCTCATGCTTCACTTAGATTTATTTGGGAGTTAGTAAATTTTGAAGAAATTCTCTCTTGTTTCACTTAGATTAATTTGAGAGAAAGAAAAAAAATTATGCTCACGATCTTCACTTATATTTGTTTGAGCTTACCAAAAGCAACATATGAAAATAGTTTCAAAGTGATAGATATCCAAGGAGGATATAACAAAAACTTTCATGAAGATCATTGGACAAAATAAACTTGATTCTTAGTAATGGTTTTGAGATATGACGATATGATATGTGAGTCATGTTGATGAGTAATTGTGCTTTAGTAAGAATATTGATGTTAAGGTCTGTGATTCCCTATGCAAGCACGAAAGTTAATAGTTATGCAATGAAATTTATATATTACTTATGGTGCATTATTTGGTGTTACTTATGCTTAATGCTTGGGTACGAGATTTTTCGCTTTTTGGTTGGTCGCTTCTCAATCTTTTTGCTAGCCTTCATTTTGCACTAAGTATGATCACTACTTGTGCATCAAAAACCATTTAAACCAGTTTTGCCATATGAGTCCACTATATCTACCTATATGCGGTATTTCTATGCCGTTCTAAGCAAATTTGCATGTGCCATCTCTAATGTTCAAAATAAATTTCTCTTTTGTGTGCTCTACTACTCGCGAGGCGATAAAGAGTAGCCAATATTTTCCATGCTAGATGTGTTATTCTCACGATGAGTGTTTATTCACTTGTCATTGCACGAGAGTACGACAAAGGTATTAGGGATGCCCAGTCCCAAAATTAAAAATGAATTTACTTTATGTCGGGGATATACCCCGCGGTGTGACCCGACATACAGTTAAGCATTGTAAGCCGGCGGACAGTTAAGAATTGTAAGCCGGCGGACAGTTAAGCATTGTAAGCCGGCAAACAGTTAAGCATTGTGAGCCGGTGAACAGTTAAGCATTGCAAGTCGGTAGACAGTTAAGATGGTAAGCCAGATTTATAAGCCAGATGGTAAGCCAGATGGTAAGCCAGATGGTAAGTCAGATTTGTAAGTCAGATGGTAAGCCAGATTTGTAAGCCAGATTTGTAAGCCAGATTGTAAGCCGGCAGATATTGGTAAGCTGGCTTACATTAAGAAGCCAAGACGTTAAGAAGCCCATGGTGAGAAGCCCATGATAAGACGTCAGAATAGGTTAAGTCCTAATCCGAGTTTGACTCTACATGTAACCCACCCTTTCAACTTGTATAAGGAGGGGTGGGGCACCCCAAGAGGGACAGGTTGAATAATCTTAAGGCTAGACATAATTAGGAGTGCCGACTTATACGGTGACTCCCTCATGATGATAATGAGACCTAGCCACAAACAACATGCAGGGTTGTTACCGGATGATGTTTCCCGGGGCCTGAAGCTGTCTAAACCCTTGTCTTGTGTTGCATCTCTCGATTACGATCAACCCCTCTGAAGCTACCACATGGATTCATTGGCCCCACGACTAAGTCCTCACACTAGGATATCTGTCGTGACTATTCCACGACACTTTATGTTGTCAAATAATAAATTCCTTGGAAAGTGTTGGTATGGAAGGCACCCATGGATATGGCTAGTCATGGAAAGTGAAAGTTATGGTGGAAAAAGGAATAAACTTTATTTTCTATTTGGGAACCGCCTATGATGTATCTAGCATGGAAAGCGTTGGGATGCTCCAAGTCGTTTTTGTTTGTAGGAAAAGTATGGCTCTCAAAAATAATTTTATCTCTCAATTTAAGCTTCGAGCTCTGGCACCTCTACAAATCACTACTTCCCTCCGCGAAGGGCCTTTCTTTTACTTACGCAATTTTTATTTTGAATTTGAGTCTCCATCTTCTCTTATAAAGCACCAACTAAGGGGAACTATGATCATATTTGAGCATTGGGTGTAGCTAATATTCGAGTGTGTTTCATGAATGGATCAATGATTGAGCATGATGGCTAGGGGTAACTTGCTTTAGTGTTGATATTTTGAAAGACGTGATTGCTTGTTGGTATGCGTGAGTATTAAAGTCTTCATGTCAAAACTAGACTATTGCTTTGAATCATATAAAATTCCATATGTCCATGCTATAAAGAAAAGAATTTGATGAACATGTTAGGCAACATTCCACATCAAAAAATATGTTTTTATCATTGACCTACTCAAGGACGAGCAGGAATTAAGCTTGGGGATGCTGATACATCTCCAACGTATCTATATTTTTTGATTGTTCCATGCTGTTATATTACCATTCTTGGATATTTTACAATCATTTATAGTCATTTTATATCATTTTAAGGTACTAACCTATTGACATAGTGCCAAGTGCCAGTTGCGATTTTCTGCATGTTTTTTACATCATAGGAAATCAATATCAGACGGAGTCCAAATGCCACGCAACTTTACGATGATTTGTTTTGGACCAAAAGGAAGAAGTTGGGCCCTGGTTGCACTTGGGGGGAGTCTCGAGGAGGGGACAACCCACCAGGGCGCGGCAGGAGGCCCAAGCGTGCCCTAGTGGGTTGTGCCCACCTCGGGTGCCCTCCGGACCGCCTCTTTGCTCTATAGATACCCCAATATTCCAGAAACCCTAGGGGAGGCGACGAAATATTCATCCAGCCGCCGCAGAGTCCAGAACCACCAGATCCAATCTAGACACCATCATGAAGGGGTTCACCACTTCCATTAGTGCGTCTCCTATGATGCGTGAGTAGTTCTTTGTAGACCTACGGGTCCGTAGTTAGTAGCTAGATGGCCTCCTTTCTCTCTCTCTCTCTCTCTCTATCTCTCTCTCGATTATTAATACAATGGTCTCTTGGAGATCCATATGATGTAAGTCTTTTGGCGGTATGTTTGTTGGGATTCGATGAACTTTGAGTTTATGATCAGATCTATGTTTTTATCCATGAAAGTTATTTGAGTCTTCTTTGATCTCTTATATGCACGATTGCTTATAGCCTCGTATTTCTTCTTTGATATTTGGGTTTTGTTTTGGCCAACTTGATCTATTTATCTTGCAATGGAAAGAGGTGCTTTGTAGTGGGTTTGATCTTACGGTGCTTGATCCCAGTGACAGAAAGGGAACCGACACGTATGTTGCTATTAAGGATAACAAGATGAGATCTATATCTGCTGCAATAGATAAACGGATCTTGTCTACATCATGTCATCATTATTATTGCATTACTCCGTTTTCTCACGAACTTAATACACTAGATGCATGCTGGATAGCGGTCGATGTGTGGAGTAATAGTAGTAGATGCAGGCAGGAGTCGGTCTACTAATCTTGGACATGATGCCTATATAATGATCATTGTCTGGATATAGACATAATTATTTGAAGTTCTATCAATTGCCCAACAGTAATTGTTTTCTCACCGTTTGCTATTTTTCTTGAGAGAAGCCACTAGTGAAACCTACGGCCCTCGGGTCTCTTTTCATCATGTTTGCCTTGCGATCTACTTTTTTCCTTGTGTTTATTTTCAGATCTATTAAACCAAAAATACAAAAATACCTTGCTGCAATTTATTCTTATTTATTTTATTTGGTGTTCGATCTATCAATCTACTACAAATTTACCTCACGTCTCTTGCCTATCTTGAGGCATTGTACCCCGAAAGGGATTGACAACCCCTTTAACACGTCGGGTTGCGAGGTGTTGTTCTTTGTGTGCAGGGGCTGTTTACGTTGTGTTGCTTGGTTCTCCTATTGGTTCAATAACCTTGGTTTCATATCTGAGGGAAATACCTACCGTCGTTGTGCTGCATCATCCCTTCCTCTTTGGGGAAATACCGACATAGCTTCAAGCGATATCACATCCCATCTAAACAATTTCATTAATTTGTGTGATATGCAAAAGAAAAAGGATGTGGATAATGATATTGTTAAACTGAAGCAGTTTTGATTTTTTGCTTAGAGATCATGCTAAAACTTGGTTTTCATTTTTGCCTAAAAATAGTATTGATTCATGGAACAAGTGTAAAGATGCTTTCATATCTAAGTATTTTCCTCCCGCTAAGATCATCTCCCTAAGGAACGATATTATGAATTTTAAGCAAATTGATCATGAATATGTTGCACAATCTTTGGAGAGGATGAAATTGATGATACAAAATTGCCCTACATATGGTTTGAATTTGTGCATGATTATACAATTTTTTATGCCAGATTGAATTTGGCTTCTAGAAACCTTTTAGATTCGGCGCGGGAGGCACTTTTATGGAAATTACTTTATGAGAGGCTACTAAACTCCTAGATAATATTATGGTTAATTATTCTCAATGGCATACCGAAAGATCTTCCACTAGTAAAAAGTGCATGCAATTGAAGAAATTAATGTTTTGAGTGGAAAGATGGATGAACTTATGAAAATATTTGCTACTAAGAGTGCTTCTATTGATCCTAGTTATATGCCTTTGTCCACTTTGATTGATAATAATAATGAATCTATGGATGTGAATTTTGTTGGTAGGAACAATTTTGGTAATAACGTGTACAGAGGTAATTTTAATCCTAGGCCATTTCCTAGTAATTCCTTTAATAATTATGGTAATTCCTACAACAATTCTTATGGAAATTTTAAAAGATGCCCTCCGTTTTTTAGATTAGTTTTAAAGAATTTATGAGTTCGCAAAAGAATTTCAGTGCTTTGATTGAAGAAAATTTTCTAAAGATCGATGATTTGGCTAGGAACGTGGATAGAATTTCTCTTGATGTTGATTCTTTGAAACTTAGATCTATTCCACCCAAGCATGATTTTAGTGAGTCTCTCAAAGCCATGAGAATTTCCATTGATGAGTGTAAAGAAAGAACCGTTAAGATGCATGCTAAAAAAGATTTGTTTGAAAAAATGTGTTCTTCTAGTTTTCATGAAAATAATGATGAAGATCTTAAGATGATTGATGTGACTCCTATTGAATATTTGTTTTCTAATATAAATCTTGATAAAGATGGGACAAGAGATGATTCAACTTTAGTTAAAAGGCGTCCCAATGATTCGGAGCTTTTAGATCTAGATGCAAAAAATGATAAAAGTGGGATTGGAGAGGTCAAGACTTTAAGTAGCAATGAACCCACTCTTTTGGATTTCAAGGAATTTAATTATGATAACTGTTGTTTAATAGATTGTATTTCCTTGTTGCAATCCATGTTGAATTCTCCTCATGCTTATAATCAAAACAAAGCTTTTACTAAACATATTGTTGATGCTATGATGCGATGTTTTGAAGAAAAGCTTGAATTGGAAGTTTCTATCCCTAGAAAACTTTATGATGAGTGGGAACCTACTATTAAGATTAAAATTAAAGATTATGAGTGCCATGCTTTGTGTGATTTGGGTGCTAGCGTTTCCACAATTGCAAAAACTTCATGTGAAGTGTTAGGTTTCGGTGAATTTGATGATTGTTCTTTAAATTTGCATCTTGCGGATTCCATTATTAAGAAACCTATGGGAAGGATTAATGATGTTCTTATTATTGCAAATAGGAATTATATGCCCATAGATTTCATTGTTCTTGATATAGACTGCAATCCTACATAACCTATTATTCTTGGTAGACCCTTCCTTAGAACGATTGGTGCAATTATTGATATGAAAGAAGGAATCATTAGAATTCAATTTTCATTAAGGAAGGGCATGGAAAAATTTCCTATAAATAAAATTAAATTTCCATATGAATCTATTATGAGAGCTAGTTATGGATTGCATACCAAAGATGATTATACCTAGATCTATTCATGTTTTTATGCCTAGCTTAGGGCGTTAAACAATAGCGCTTGTTGGGAGGCATTTTATTTTTGGTCTTTGCTTTTTGTTCATGTTTTTCTTTGAATAATTCATCTATCCTATGGTTAGATGTGGTTTTGTGTTTTAATTAGTGTTTGTGCCAAGTAAGACCTTTGGGATAGCTTACGGTGATAGTTGTTTTGATCCTGCTGAAAAACAGAAACTTTCAGGCCCAGTAAATAATTTCCAGGAATTTATTGAAATGTCCTTTTGATCTAATTCTTTTTTCTCTTGGTTGGTGACAAATTGCCCTAGTTGTCCTAATTTTCAGAATTTTTGGAGTTACAGAAGTATTCGAGAGTTAAAGATTGGTACAGATTGTTTTGTTTTTGACAGATTCCGTTTTCTATGTGTTGTTTGCTTATTTTAATGAATCTATGGGTAGTATCAAGGGGTATGAAACATGGAAAAGTTGGAATACATTATATATTACACCAATATAAATAAATAATGAGTTTGCAACAGTACCATAAAGTGGTGGTTTATTTTCTTATACTAACGGAGCTTATGAGATTTTTTGTTGAGTTTTGTATTGTGAAGTTTTCAAGTTTTGGGTAAGGATTTGATGGACTAAGGAATAAGGAGTGGCAAGATCCTAAACTTGGGGATGCCCAAGGCACCCCAAGGTAATATTCAAGGACAACCAAGAGCCTAAGCTTGGGGATGCCCCGGAAGACATCCCCTCTTTCGTCTTCGTCTATCGGTAACTTTACTTGAGGCTATATTTTTATTCATCACATGATATGTGTTTTGCCTGGAGCGTCTTGTATGATTTGAGTCTTTGCTTTTTAGTTTTCCACAATCATCCTTGTTGTACACTCCTTTTGAGAGGGGCACGCATGAATCGTGATTTATTAGAATACTCTATGTGCTTCACTTATATCTTTTGAGCTAGGCAATATTACTCTAGTGCTTCACTTATATCTTTTTAGAGCACGACGGTGGTTTTATTTTATAGAAGTTGATGAACTCTCGTGCTTCATTTATATTATTTTGAGAGTCTCTAAACAACATGGTAATTTGCTTTGGTTATAAATTTAGTCCTAATATGATGGTGAACTGTTATGTGATGAAGTCGGAGCATGATTTATTTTTTTGATTGTCTTCCTTATGAGTGAAGGTCGGGGACGAGCGATGGTATTTTCCTACCAATCTATCCCCCTAGGACCATGCATGTAGTACTTCTTTTTGATAACTAATAGATTTTTGCAATAAGTATGTGAGTTCTTTACGAAAATCCGCATCTGAGCCCAGGCTCGGATGCTCCCGCTCAGAAAAAATTCAAAACAAATACTAAACAAATTCAAAAAAAATCCAAATTTGTTTTTGTAAAGTAGATAATTTGTTGCGTGAGGACCGCTGCAAATTTCAACTCATTTCAACATTTGAGCAGCTCTCGGCAAAAAAAAAGACAAATCGGGTCAAAACAGTTTGTGAACAGTAAACTTTTTTACACACCCTGATTTTGCCCTTTTTTTGCCGAGAGATGCTCAAATGTCCAAACGAGTTGAATTTTGCAGCGAACCTCACGCATCAAATTATCTACCACACAAAAAGAATTGGAATTTTTTGAATTTTTCTAGTATTTGTTTTGTTTTTTTCGTCGGCGCGGGTGCAGCTGAGCCCGGGAGCCAAATTGGCCTTCTTAGTTCTTTATGACTAATGTTGAGTCCATAGATTATATGCACTCTCACCCTTCCACCATTGCTAGCATCTCTTTTGTCGCACGACTCGCTGGTACTATACACCCACCATATACCTTCCTCAAAACAGCCACCATACCTACCTATTATGGCACTTCCATAGCCATTTCGAAATATATTGCCACGCACCTTTCCACCGTTTCGTTTATTATGACATGCTTTATCATTGTCATATTGCTTTGCATGATCATGTAGTTGACATTGTATTTATGGCAAAGCCACCTTTCATAACTCTTTCATACATGTCACTCTTGATTCATTGCACATCTCGGTACACCGCCGCAGGCATTCATATAGAGTCATATTTTGTTTTAAGTATCAAGTTGTAATTATTGAGTAGTAAGTAAATAAAAATGTGATGATCTTCATTATTAGAGCATTGTCCTAGTGAGGAAAGGATGATGGAGGCTATGATTCCCCCACAAGTCGGGATGAGACTCCGGACGAAAAAAAAGAGGCCAAAAAATTAGAAAGGCCCAAAGAAAAAAAAAATGAGAGAAAAAGATAGAGAGGGAAATATTACTATCCTTTTACCACACTCGTGCTTCAAAGTAGCACCATGATCATGGGAATTTTTTGTTATAGAACTTGGCTTGTATATTCCAATGATGGGCTTCCAAATTGCCCTAGGTCTTCGTGAGCAAGCGAGTTGGATGCACACCCACTTAGTTTCTTTTTGAGCTTTCATAAACTTATAGGTCTAGTGTATCCGTTGCATGGCAATCCCTACTCACTCACATTGATATCTGTTGATGGGCATCTCCATAGTCCGTTGATACGCCTAGTTGATGTGAGACTATTTCCCTCTTTTTGTCTTCTCCACAACCACCGTATTCTATTCCACTTATAGTCTATATCCATGGCTCACGCTCATGTATTGCGTGAAACTTGAAAAAGTTTGAGAACATCAAAAGTATGAAACAATTGCTTGGCTTGTCATCGGGGTTGTGCATGATTTAAATGTTTTGTGTGATGAAGATGAAGCATAGCCAGACTATATGATTTTGTAGGGATAGCTTTCTTTGGCCATGTTATTTTGAGAAGACATGATTGCTTTATTAGTATGCTTGAAGTATTATCATTTTTATGTCAATATTAAACTTTTGTTTTGAATCTTGAACATTCAGGCCACAATAAAGAAAATTACATGGATAAATATGTTAGGAAGTATTCCACATCAAAAATTCTGATTTTATCATTTACCTACTCGAGGGCGAGCAGGAATTAAGCTTGGGGATGCTTGATACGTCTCCAACGTATCTATAATTTTTTATTGTTCCATGCTATTATATTATCTGTTCTGGATGTTTTATATGCATTATTATCCTATTTTATATGATTTTTGGGACTAACCTATTAACCTAGAGCCTAGTGTCAGTTCCTGTTTTTTTTTCTATTTTAGAGTTTCGCAGAAAAGGAATACCAAACGGAGTCCAAACAGAATAAAACTTTCACGATGATCTTTCTTGGACCAGAAGCAAACCAGGAGACTTGGAGATGAAGTCGGACGAGCGTCGAGGTGGCCACAAGGGTGGAGGGCGCGCCCCCTGTCTTGTGGGCCCATGTGGGTCTCCTGACCTAATTCTTTCGCCTATATATACTCTTATTCCCCCTAACCACCTGGGGCATCCACGAAAACACTTTTCCACCGTCGCAACCTTCTGTACCCGTGAGATCCCATCTAGGGGCCTTTCCGGCATCCTGCCGGAGGGGGATTCGATCGTGGAGGGCTTCTACATCAACACCATTGCCCTTCCCATGAAGCGTAGGTAGTTTACCTCAGACCTATGGGTCCATAGCTAGTAGCTAGATGGCTTCTTCTCTCTCTTTGATTCTCAATACCATGTTCTCCTCGATGTTCTTGGAGATCTATTCGATGTAATACTTTTTTGTGGTGTGTTTGTCGAGATCCAATGAGTTGTGGATTTATGATCAGCTTATCTATGAATATTATTTGAATCTCCTCTGAAATCTTGTATGCATGATTTGATGTCTTTGCAAGTCTCTTCGAATTATCGTTTGGTTTGGCCAACTAGATTGGTTTTTCTTGCAATGGGAGAAGTGCCTATCTTTGGGTTCAATTTTGCGGTGTCCTTTCCCAGTGACAGTAGGGGCAGCAAGGCACGTATTGTATTCTTGCCATCGAGGATAAAAAGATGCGGGTTTGATCATATTGCTTGAGTTAATTCCTCTACATCATGTCATCTTACTTAATGCATTACTCCGTTCTTTATGAACTTAATACTCTAGATGCATGCTGGATAGCGGTCGATGTGTGGAATAATAGTAGTAGATGCAGAATCGTTTCGGTCTACTTGACACAGACGTGATGCCTATATTCATGATCATTGCCTTAGATATCGTCATAACTTTGTGCTTTTCTATCAATTGGTTTATAGTAATTTGTTCACCCACCATATTATTTTCTATCTTGAGAGAAGCCTCTAGTGAAACCTATGGCCCCCGGGTCTCTTTTCCCTCATATAAGTTCTCTTTTCCATCATACAGGTTTCCGATCTACAATTTTAGTTTCCGATCTACTATCTTGCAGTCTTTTATTTTCTGATCTATAAAGCAAAAATACCAAAAACATTTACTTTACATTTATCTATCTCTATCAGATCTCACTTTTGCAAGTAACCATGAAGGGATTGACAACCCTTTTATCGCGTTGGGTGCAAGTTTGTTTGATTGTTTGTGCATGTATTAGGTGATTTGTGCATTGTCTCCTACTGGATTGATACATTGGTTCTCAAACTTGGGGAAATACTTATCTCTACTTTGCTGCATCACCTTTTCCTCTTCAAGGGAAAAACCAACGCAAGCTCAAGAAGTAGCACCGCCACCGCCGTTTCCAGCTCGTCCAACAACCGCCCCGCCAGACATCGTGCCCTGGCCAGCACCCCGTCCGCCATTACCATCAAGCTGATGATGCTGTTGCACAGGAAGGGGTGGAGGATCCTGTCGTTGCTGATTCAGAGCGTCCCCCGAAGGCGGCACCACCCCGGTGCCCCGGCCAGCCATCACCGGAGGGACGTGAGGTGCACGGCCACTGCGTGAAGGGAAGCCAACAATCGCGTGCCATCAAGCCCTAGGTCGAGACAATGGGGATGCTCACAAGAAATGACCTCCTGGTGCAAAGGATCGATCGACGGACTTCTAGTCTTCGCACAATGGGTAAACGCGATGGCCTGAGGCCTATCATCGACGGATACCACCTTGGCCGTATACCCAGTGGATGTGGCCTCCGGATCTCGAGGCCCACTTTTCTCAGGATCGGGCCCGAAAGAGCCCACCAGCTCTTTCAAACGCAGCGATCTGGCCGCCCTGATCCCGATCGGGATTGCCGGAATCGGCGGCGGTGCCGCCCGGTGTCCTCTCTTCTTTCCCACAACCTTCGTCCATGCCTCCGGTGGAACAAGATCGAGCAGGGTAAGTTTAGGCAAACTTACCTTGGGATTGGCCCCTTCCAAGGCTGGATCGCCGACGACGTCGTCCTCCGATGAACAACCTGCCGCACTATCTCCGTCTTCTCCCCGGAACGAAGCCCAACTCTGGGCGGATCGTCCGGAGGGAGCATCTCCTCCACGACCATAGCCACCTCCTCCTCGTCGTAGCCGTCGTTGAATAGCTCGCACACCATGTCAGATGGCGTCGACGAGTACATTTGCGGCGAGCCGCCGCCCGCCTCCCCATCCTCTTCGTCTTCATCCTCGTTAGCCAGCGCCCAGAATCGGTCGTCGATCTGCCGCCTGTCGCGCGAGCCGAGGGCCTGGCCATGCGCTACTGCGCCGGCTGACCTTGCGGTCGCCCCGTCATCCACAAACAAACCACTTGTATTGGAGGATGAGTCCCAGAATCGGCCGTCGATCTGCCGCCTGTCGCGCGAGCCGAGGGCCTGGCCATGCGCTAGTGCGCCGGCTAACCTCGCGGTCGCCCCGTCATCCACAAACAAACCACTTGTATTGGAGGATGAGCGTGCACACAAGTCCACCATGAATTTACACGCACACTATACCGTGAATGGGTAGCCGTCGTTGAATAGCTCGCACACCATGTCAGATGGCGTCGACGAGTACATCTGCGGCGAGCCGCCGCCCGCCTCCCCATCCTCTTCGTCTTCATCCTCGTTAGCCAGCGCCCAGAATCGGCCGTCGATCTGCCGCCTGTCGCGCGAGCCCGGGGCCTGGCCATGCGCTAGTGCGTCGGCTGACCTCGCGGTCGCCATCCACAAACAAACCTCTTGTATTGGAGGATGAGTGTGCACACAAGTCCACCATGAATTTACACGCACACTATACCGTGAATGGGCTTGTAGTCGTGGCTAGGTGGTGTATACCATTTTTTTTAATTTCTCATGTTCTTTGTACTTTCATGATATTTGATGATAGACCGAACTTTTTTAAAAAAATAAAAGGATTACACGCACACAAGTATGTGTTTTAGATAATAGGATGTTTGTGTTCAAAAAGAAATACTAGGATGTTTGCTGCACGTTATTAAAACACCACGTGATCAAATGTTACCATGATATCAAACGTACGTAAAAATTATCCCACGGAAGCGTTTCACTGTATCACATAGATTCGGTCAGTAGACGACTCTGAAGAGGGCAGATTCGTCTCCCACGCCATGCAAAAAAAAAAAAAGATTCGTCTCCCACGCCGCCCACCGACGGTTAGCACGAGCGTCGCCCAGGCATGCCACCAGCCCAACACCCAACGCCCGCCCCTCACGTTGCGCTGCATGCAGGTACACGTACCATGCGACGTGGCAACCCGTTGGACAGCACAACCCTGCTCAAACGGTCTATAAAAACAGCGCCACCGCCATCGCTTCAATCCATCGGCATCCAGTTGACAATCCAATTCAATCCATAGCGCACCACACCCAAGAACACACTCACCGAGCAAGCAGTCCGTGAAGAGATGGCGCATTTCCAGGGCCAGCAGCACGGCCACCAGGCCACCCGCGTCGACGAGTACGGCAACCCTGTGACGGCCGGTCACGGCGTCATCGGGACCGAAGGCTTGGGGCACTTCCAGGGCCAGGGCCAGCAGCACGGCCACCCCACCACCCGCCTCGACGAGTACGGCAACCCGGTCACGGCCGGCCACGGCGTTGGGCTGGGATCCACCGGCACCGGAGTGCACGGCGGGTACGGGTCTACCGGCACCGGCACCCACGACACTGGCGGCCACGGCCGCCAGGTCGGTTTCGGTGCCACTGGCACGGGCACCCACGACGCTGGGGGCTATGGAGGCTCTGGAATTGCCCCTCGGCACGACACCACCGGCACTGGGGTTCACGACGCCGGTGGGTTGGGCACGCGGCATGCCGCCACCGGTACCCACGGCACAGGGCACACGGCCGGGTACGGCGCCACCGGGACCCATGGCACAGGCCACACCGCGGGGCTCGGCGGCACCGGCACAGGGATGACCGGGACCCATGGCACAGGCCATACCGCCGGGCTCGGCAGCATCGGCACAGGGATGACCGGGACCCATGGCACAGGCCACACCGCCGGGCTCGGTGGCACCGGCACAGGGATGGCCGGGACCCACGGCACAGGCCACACCGCCGGGCTCGGCGGCACCGGCACAGGGATGACCGGGACCCATGGCACAGGCCACACCGCCGGGCTCGGCGGCACCGGCACAGGGATCACCGGGACCCATGGCACAGGGCACACGGCCGGGTATGATGCCACCGGTACTCATGGCACAGGGCACACGGCCGGGTACGGCACGACCGGCACTGGGACCACCGGCGTCGGGATCGCCGGAACCCACGGCGCCGTCGGCACACACCCTCATGGCGGGGTAGCCGAGCACAAGACTCGTGGCATCCTCCACCGCTCTGGCAGCTCCAGCTCCAGCTCGGTACATAAGCAGTTTCCTTGCTTACATGTGTACTATGTGACTGTCTTACCAATCTTTTGTGTACTCACTTGTTTCTCTTGTCGATTGTGCAGTCATCCTCCGAGGACGACGGAATGGGCGGCAGGAGGAAGAAAGGCATGAAGCAGAAGATCAAGGAGAAGCTCCCCGGCGGTAACAAGGAGCAGACCACAGCCACCGGCGGCTACGGGCCAGGGTACACGGGGACCACCGGCACTGGCGGGACCTACGGAGCCACTGAGGGGACACACGAGAAGAAGGGCGTCATGGAGAAGATCAAGGAGAAGCTCCCTGGCGGACACAAGGACAACCAGCCCCACACCACGGCTACCGGCGGCTACGGACCTGGCACCACTGGCACCACTGGCACCGGCGGCTATGGTACAGGCACCACCGGCACAGCGGGGACGTACGGCGCCACTGAGGGCACCCACGAGAAGAAAGGCATGATGGAGAAGATCAAGGAGAAGCTCCCCGGCGGCCACCACTGAACTGAGCCTAACTTGCCTCGGCCTCGTACAGAGTAGTGAAGAATAAAGACTCGGGGAATCGCCGTGTGCACAATCAAGGGATAGTATTTAAGTGTTTTTATGTTATCCTTTTCTTTTCTTTTCTTTTTTTAACAAAATGTTATCTTTTTTATCCGCGTGATAGATGTTGCAGTACTGTAAAATGGCCTGGTTTCTGCGTACGTTTGTTTGGTTGGTTCGCACTTTCTTATCCGTGTCATAGAATCGATGTTGCAATACTGTGACATGCCCTGTAAACTACAACCACTTCTCTGACGCGAATCGGGAGATCTGGCCTCGAATCAATGGAGTATCTAGGAACTGTTCTTTTTCTGAACACGAGTATCTTGGAACTAGTGCTGTTCGATCCATCCACCCTTTTGCAGCTTACAGACTCGTTTGTACAATCCAAGGTGCTTAGAGAAATAAATTGGAGTTTTCTTAAACATCAATGCTTATTTGCTAAATGTTAGACTATGTATAGCTTCTGTACCTATGTACGTATATGGTATATATTGTAACACAACCATTATATATAATGAGATAAGCCACCCCTAGAGGGTTGTGTTGGTTCCCCAAAACTTATTGTCTTACATGGTATCACGCTAGGTTACGATCGCTCCCGCTTTTAAACCCTAATACCTGCACCGCCGCAGCCGCCGCCGCCTTCACCGCCGCCGCCGCGTCACCGATCGCGCCGCCGCCATGTCGAGCGCCGCCACCACCGGTTCCACTGCTGCGGGCTTCCTCCCGGCCTCTCTTGCGGCTCTGCTCAACCTCCCGCTCGATGACGTCTCTGTTCCGGCTCCGATCGGGACAAGGAGCATCGGCTCCGTCTTCTCCACGCCGCCGGCGCCCTCGCTTGGGCGTGACCTCGTGGTCCACACCGCGGCGCCGCCGTCCGCTGCGGACTCCGCAGGCGTCGTCCCGCCGCTCCTGCCGCAAGCGGATCACACTGCCCCGCTGGCGGGGTTGGCGGCGTCCGCCCCGGCCGCGGGCCTTGCGGCGTCCACACCGGCCGCGAGCTTTGCGGCGCCCGCCCTGGCTGCGGTCCCGCCTCCTCCCGCATCGGCTTCGGTGCCTCCGGCTGCCTCCATGGTGTTTGCACCCCAGGCAGCCTCCTCGATGGGATTGTCTTCGCCGCCGCCGTTTCACTTCGGTCATCTCATCACCATCAAGCTCTCCGCCGACAACTACATCTTCTGGCGTGCGCAGGTTCTCCCGCTCTTGGGGAGTCACTACCTGCTAGGCTACGTCGACGGATCGCTTCCCTGCCCACCCGCGCTGGTAGACAGCGTGCACGGTCCGGTCTACAATCCGGCCCATCGCGTCTGGACGGGGCAGGACCAGGCGAACCTCTCCTCCATCCAGGGGTCGCTCTCGCCGGCAGTTGCCGGCCTTGTTGTCTTCGCGAAGACGTCTCATGAGGCCTGGACCATCCTTGAGCGCACCTTTGCAGCGCAGTCCCAGGCTCGTGTCTCTGCACTCCGTCGTCAGCTTGGAGAGTGTCAGAAGCTTGACTCCACTGCCACTGAGTTCTACAACAAGGTCAAGGGCCTCGCCGACACATTGGCCTCCATTGGACAGCCCCTCACCGACTCCGAGTTCAACTCGTTTATTGTCAATGGTCTTGATGAGGAGTATGATGCCTTAGTCGAGATCATCAACGAGCGGGGCAACTCGACACCCATGCTGGCACACGAGGTTTTCTCTCGGCTCCTTCTCACTGAGCAACGGGTCGAGACTCGCCGCACCAAGGGCACTGGCTCCCTCTCGGCCAACGCCGCCACCAAGGGTGGCCGCTCTTCTTCATCACCCCGGTCTCCCTTGGGGCTGCCACCGTCGCCCGCCTCGGCCCCCCCACCTACTGCGACCTTACCGGGGGCTGGCGGTCCACGTATGTGTCAGCTTTGTGGCCGCGATGGGCACTGGGCCTCCAAGTGTCATAAGCGCTTCCAGCGAAGCTTCCTTGGTCTTGGCAATGACGGCAAAGATACACGCAACAATGCCCGTCAGGTCGCCATGGCTGATCGTCCCGCGCCGCAGAAGCAACAGGGACACACTCAGTCCTACTCCATCGATCCACGCTGGTACATGGACTCTGGGGCGACAGAGCATCTAACCAGCGAGATGGGGAAGCTTCACACTCGTGAACCCTATCATGGCTCTGACAAGATCCACACCGCCAATGGAGCAGGTATGCACATCTCTCATATTGGTCAAGCATCTCTTCTCACTAGACATGCCAATAGGAGTCTTCAGCTTCGCAATGTTCTTCGAGTTCCATCTGTGACCCGTAATCTTCTTTCAGTTCCTAAACTCACACGTGATAATAATGTGCTTTGTGAATTTCACCCTTTTGATCTTTTTATTAAGGATCGGGGCACGAGGGACATTCTTCTTAGTGGGCGGTTGTGCCAGGGCCTCTACCGTCTGGAGCATCCTGGTGTCGCTCGTGTTTTCAGTGGAGTTCGGGTCTCTCCGTCACAGTGGCATGCTCGTCTTGGTCACCCGGCCACACCTATTGTCCGTCATATTTTGCGTCGTCATGAGCTTCCTAGTTTGTCTAGTCATAAAGATGTAGCAGTGTGTGATGCTTGTCAGCAGGGAAGAGTCATCAACTTCCTTTTTCGGAGTCCAGTCGTGAGGTGAAACATCCTTTAGAACTTGTGTTTTCAGATGTATGGGGTCCTGCTCAGACTTCTGTCAGTGGTCATAATTACTATATCAGTTTCGTTGATGCTTATAGTCGCTTTACCTGGCTTTACCTTATTAAACGCAAATCTGATGTGTTTGATATTTTTGTTCAGTTTCAAAAACATGTTGAACGTCTTCTCAAGCACAAAATTGTTCATGTCCAGTCAGACTGGGGGGGCGAGTATCGCAACCTCAACTCTTTCTTTCAGTCGCTTGGGATAGCTCATCGTTTAGCATGTCCACATACACATCAGCAGAATGGTTCAGTCGAACGTAAGCATCGTCATATTGTTGAAGCTGGTCTTACTCTTTTGGCCCATGCATCTGTTCCGTTTCGGTTTTGGAGTGATGCTTTCACCACTGCATGCTTTCTCATCAACCGTACTCCTACTCGTGTTTTAAACATGAAGACTCCCATTGAGGTTCTCCTTAATGAACAACCTGATTATACCTTTCTCAAGGTATTTGGGTGTGCTTGCTGGCCGCATCTTCGTCCATATAACAAGCGCAAGCTTGAGTTTCATTCTAAGAAGTGTGTTTTTCTTGGCTATAGCTCTCTTCATAAAGGTTACAAATGTATTCATGTTCCCACTAATCGTGTCTATATATCTCGGGACGTCGTGTTTGATGAGCATGTTTTTCCCTTTGCCAACCTTCCTGTGTCCACTGTCGAACCACCATCCCTGCATTCATCCTCTGTTGCTTCTGACCTATTTGATGATGTTGCATACTCTCCTTTGCTGTTACCTAACCATGGTGCAGGAACCGGACGTGGAGCTCGTTTGGAGCTGTTGCAGGATTCACCATCATCATCGTCGTCTTCTGGTGGGCACGTCGATCGCCCTATGTTGCATGGCATCGATTCGCGTGCCCATGCATGGTCACCCGACGAGCCCGTCGCGCCGAGCATCTCCACTGCTCGGTCCGTTTCGCCAGCGGCCGCCGAGTCGCCCGCGGCTCGGCCCGTCACGCCGTCTTCGCCTGCGGCTCGGCCCGTCACGCCGTCTTCGCCCGCGGCTCGGGTCCTCACGTCGCCTTCATCAGCGGATCGGCCCGCGACACCGGCCGCGCCACGGCCCACTATGCCGAGCTCGCCATCGGCCCGGTCTGTGATGCCGGAGTCGCCAGCTGCTTCGTCTGCTCTGCCGGTTTCGCCGGTGGGTCGGCCTTCTTCGCCAACCGAGTCCGAGGCTACCGTGACTGGCTCCTCGTCACCGGCTGACTCGTCAACGTCGCCGTCCTCCAGCCCGTTGCAGGCTGCTCCGTCGACCTCGGTGGTTCCTGTGTCCCGACCACATACACGTAGTCGCAGTGGCATTTTCAAACCTAAGGAACGTAAGGATGGTACGGTTGCTTGGTTGGCTGCTTGTTTGGCTGCTGCTGTTGCGGATCCATCTTCTGAGCCTCGCTCATATCAGGCTGCCCTGCGCATTCCACATTGGCGAGAGGCTATGGAGCAGGAGTTTCATGCTCTTCTTCGTAACAAGACATGGACTCTCGTTCCTCCACCACCACGGGTAAATGTTATTGACTCAAAATGGGTATTCAAAGTGAAGAAGCATTCGGATGGATCTATTGAGCGTTACAAAGCGCGACTTGTTGCTCGCGGTTTTCGGCAGCGTCATGGTCTTGACTATGAGGACACCTTCAGTCCTGTCGTCAAGCCTACCACTATTCGGCTTCTTCTCTCCATTGCTGTTTCTCGTGGTTGGTCACTTCGTCAACTTGATGTGCAGAATGCTTTTCTACATGGATTTTTGGAGGAAGAGGTTTATATGAAACAGCCGCCTGGTTTCTCTGATCCTGATCGTCCTGACTATATCTGTCGTCTTTCCAAAGCACTATATGGTTTGAAGCAAGCTCCTCGTGCCTGGCATGCCCGCCTTGCCTCTACCCTTCGTGCTCATGGATTTGTGCCGTCTACTGCTGACACTTCGTTATTTCTTCTACAGAAGCCAGAAGTCACTATGTATCTTTTGGTATATGTCGATGATATTATCCTTGTCAGCTCTTCTCAGTATGCTGCTGATGCTCTTGTCTGCTCTCTTGGTGCTGATTTTGCGGTCAAAGATCTTGGGAAGCTTCACTACTTTCTTGGAGTTGAGGTCACTTCTCGTGCTACTGGTCTTGTCCTTACGCAGAAGAAGTACTCCTTGGAGTTGTTACAGAGAGCTGGCATGCTGAAGTGCAAACCGACCACCACACCCATGTCGTCTACCGACAAGATAACAGCTGTTGATGGTGAGCTTTTGTCTCCTGCGGGTGCCATAGAGTACAGGAGCATTGTTGGTGGACTTCAGTACTTGACGATCACGAGACCAGATATCTCTTATGCTGTTAACAGGGTTTGTCAGTATCTTCAGGCTCCCAGAGATACTCATTGGGCTGCTGTTAAACGCATTCTTCGTTATGTTCAGTTCACCCTGACATTTGGTATGCATATTCGGCCGACTTCCTCTCGGGTCCTTTCGGCCTTCTCTGATGCAGATTGGGCTGGTAGCCCAGATGACAGGCGATCCACGGGGGGTTATGCAGTATTCTTTGGCTCTAATTTGATCGCCTGGAGTGCTCGGAAACAGGCTACTGTGTCACGTAGCAGTACTGAAGCTGAGTACAAGGCTGTGGCTAATGCTACTGCAGAGATTATTTGGGTGCAGTCTTTGCTTCACGAGTTGGGTTTGTCTCAACCACAGCCTCCTATTCTTTGGTGTGATAACATCGGTGCTACATACCTTTCTGCAAATCCAGTATTTCATGCCCGAATGAAACACATTGAAGTTGACTATCACTTTGTACGGGAACGTGTATCACAGAAGCAACTCCAGATCAAGTTTATCTCATCTAAGGATCAACTTGCAGACATCTTCACTAAGCCTTTACCGCTGCCACAGTTTGAGGCTTGTAGGCGCAATCTTACCCTTCTCAGTTCTTTAGAAAGTGGCTAAGATTGAGGGAGGGTGTTAAACTATGTATAGCTTCTGTACCTATGTACGTATATGGTACATATTGTAACACAACCATTATATAATGAGATAAGCCACCCCTAGAGGGTTGTGCTGGTTCCCCAAAACTTATTGTCTTACACTAAACTAGCGCCGCGCCGCAAATTAGGCCGTTTTAGCGCCCGCGTTGCGCGGGCGGCTTCAGCGATGCGCAAAAACCGTGCGCGCGCTATAACGAGTGGGGCGCGCGGTCGGATACGCAATCCCGCGCGGTGTATTTGGGGGGCGCCCGTTTCCGCACGCGGCACACTTGAGCGCTCGCCCCGCACTCTCTCCTCTCCGCCTCCTACGACCCGCGCGCGCGCCGGCGCCGGCGAACTTCGCCACGGACGCATGCGCCGGCACCCCGCTCACCCTATTGTACTGCCGCGACCCCTCCCCTCGCCGCCGCCGAAAACCCTAGCGCGGGGAGCGTTGGCGTCGCCACCGCCGGAGCTCCGTCGAGTATCGGCCTCGCGCGCAACCTCTTCTTGCCGCCACGGATGACCACGTCGACGGGGGGCGTCGCGCCGGCGCCGTCCCGTGCCGCCGCCGCACCCTCGAAGCTCCCCAATGCGATGCGGCCGAAGAAGGGCAAGACATCCGCGAAGAAGAACAAGGCGACGGACGGCTCCGGCAGCTCGAAGGCGAGGGGAAAGAAGCTTGCAGGGCGTTTGACGGACGCGGCGGCTACCGAAGTGCCGGCAAGCTCACTCGTTGCATTTTGATGAATGTTTCAAACTCATTTTGTGTCCGAAATGTTTGTGTCCAAAATGCCGGCGAGTCGCGCGCGCTGTATTTTTACGCGCTGTTGGAGCGGCGCGCGCGCGCTACATTATAGCACGGCTGTTGGAGTCAGCGCTGACAGCCCGCTAAACCAGCCGAAGCGCGCGCGGCAAATAGATTTTTTACGCGCGGCGCGAAGCGCGGCTGTTGGAAATGCTCTTATACAGTATAGACGCGTCTTTTTTCTAGAAACACGCATCGGTGTTTCAGAAAAACTTGTTTTTTAGCACCTCCCTGAGCATCGCATCTCCCAAGGCCTTACAGAACCAATACCACGCATAATGATGATGCACAACATACGAAAAACTTGGTTTTTTTAGCACCTCCCTAAGCATCGCATCTCCCAAGGCCTTACAGAACCAATACCATGCATAATGATGATGCACAACATACATTCGTTGTCTTCAAAAAAGAACCAATACCGCTCTTTCCCGTCCAAGATTTTCTTTTGAGCAGTTGCGATACATCCGGGTACTGAGATACAGACTGTATAAGGGCGCGAGTTTTGTTTTTTCAGGGGGTATAAGGCGATACATCCGGGTACTGAGATACAGACTGTATAAGGGCGCGAGTTTTGTTTTTTCAGGGGGTATAAGGCGAGTTACAGGAGTGGCATAGCTTCAAGGAGGCCTTAATTTTAAGAAAGTATGAAATTCAAACTCTTAAGTTTTCAAAAATTCTGAAAAAGAATACACATATATGCAACGGATAAAATACTTCAATCGTGAGCTGCACAAAAGATAAAAAACCGAGTTTGAGGATGAACAGTCCATTTTTAAGCTAATAAAAACGCCCAGATATGCTAAAAGGCCTCATATTTGTATTTGACCTAAAGATTTACCCACATGTATATTATGTCTCTAGGTATATGTGTATTTTTGGAAAAAAATAAAACTGAGAAGTTTGATTTTGGTAGTTTTCAAATGAAGTCTCCATGGAGCTAGGTCTCCCATTTGACATTTTTCTAAGTTACAAGGCCTAATGGAGCCCAAACCTAGCTTGCAAGTATATAAGGATGAGTCACAAGGCCTAACATGGGCCCAAACATAGACATGCCTTGCTGGTTCCATCTGAGACCTCCGAGAGCAACTAGTTAACGATCGCTCCTTCGGGAGCCTTCCAACGATCAGTTGGAATGGGCTGATAGCGCGCAGCCGCCGCCACATATTGCGCAGGCCGTTTTCTCCGCACACAAAAATCCGCACACGTTTTTGGCTTCTTAGACGATTTTTTTGGTTTTTTGGCTTTTTATTTTTAACCGGTCTTCCTTACCTTTTGAAAGACAAAAATCGGGAAAAAATTGCATGAAAAAACGTTTTCCCTTTTTGCTTCTGCGGGAGGCATGTTTTTGCTTTCGTGAAAGACACCGTCATGCCTCTCGAAAATGAAAAAAATGTGTGTGTTTTTTTCCTTCCGTGGGAGTCACGGTTTTGCTTACACAAGAGGCACGGTTTTGCTTTCACGAGAGGAATAGCCGTGCCTCTCGAAAACAAAAAAATGTGTTTTATTTATTTTTTCCTTCCGTGAGAGGCACGGTTTTCCTCCGAGAGAGGCATGGTCGTGCCTCTCGAAATGACAAAAAAAAACACATTTTCTATTTATTTTTCTTCCGCGAGAGGCACGTTTTTTAGTGAAAAGAAAGTTCGTCAAAACCTATCAACAATGTGTCTAATTTTGAAAATCTAATCGGCGAATCCAATGATGAAAACGGTCTGAGATTTCGACGCCTGATTTAAGAGATAAAATATTTTGAATAAACAGATCCATGAAAAAAGGGACAACTCCCGGGTTGCAACAAGTGGCACATATGCAGCATGCCACTTGTCGCAAGCTGGGATGAGGAAGTGATCTTTGAAAGAAGTACTCCTCAATTAATGATTTCAGAGACCTCCTCTTCGGCGCCTTAGGCGCTGGTTCGCTTGGCTGGCGCTCGTAGTAGCCTCTCGTGGGTCGGCCCAGCCACGCGCTCACCTATTTCCATTTCATTAGATGCAGGTGTTCGTCTGTTCATCTCGTTTGTTCCTTTGTGTTCTTTTTGGTGTTGGTCCCTTCGTTCACAAATCTTAAAAAAACATGGATTAAAAAATTATGAATTTGAAAATAGTTCACCAATTTGAAAAGGTTCATCAATTCGAAAAAACGTTCTTCAATTTTTAAACACATTTCACAAAAAAAAAGTTCAACAAACTTGAAAAAAGTTCGTCCAATTTGGAAAAAGAATCATGTAATTAGAAAAAGGTTCATCGAATTTGAAAAAAAACATCAAAGACTTGAAAAAAGGTTCATCGATTATGAAAATAGTTCACCGAATTTGAAAAAAAATCATTAAAAATAAAAAATATTCATCAATTTTTTGGAAAAAATCACGAAGAAAGAAAGTTTCTCAAATCAGAAAAAGAAAAGAAAAAAGGACAGAAAAAAGGAAAAAGAAAAGAGAAAGAAGAAAAACAAAATATGTAGGTAATCGTAACAATTGAAGTGGCCAGGGTGGTTGTCGCGTCTTACACTAGTCCCGCCTCGCGGGATCGAATTCCAGCTCTCGCATAGTAGTTTGTAGTTTACAAACAGAAATTATATTCAAAATGGATCGGCCCAGCGCGGCGAAGGGGGTGTGCCCCCGTTTACGAGAATGGAAGAAAGGGGCGCTTAAGGCGTCGAATAGCATTTGGCGTTCATTCTTGTTACAAACCTGTTACGAACCGATTGAGAAGACCGGTCTAGTGAGTTTCCATAGGTGTTGTCCACCAGCGAACTCGCACCCTCCTTTCGAGCGATCTCGGTTTTTCCATCGAACTGATACCCTCCTTCCTATGATCCCTATTTATCGCATAGGTCGGCGGATAGACAGGTACAACCTCATGCTTAGCGCGACCTCTACTTGGGCCAGTTCAACTACCTCCTCCATTTAGGGCTTTTCCATTTTTGGAAAGAATCGAGAACCTTCCTGGACTGTTCTTTTGTTTCATTTTAGTTTTTCTGCATTTTTATTTTATTGTTGTTTTTCTTTTCATTTTTGTTTTTACTCCTTTTTATTTAGTTTTTTTTGTTCTTTTGGTGTTTTTATTTTCGTTTTTTCTTTTTTCTTTTAACTTTTTGGTTTTTCCTATTCCCCTTTACAATTTTCATGAATAATTGTTTAAAATCATGAACTATTTTGTAACCGTGAATATTTTCTGTTTTCCTGGATTTGTTTAAAATCATGAAGATATTTAAAAATCATGAATATTTTCTGTTTGCTCAGACATTTTTCGAAAACATGAATATTTTTTGAAGTCCCATTTTTTTGAAAAAATCACAACCATTTTCGGTATGCACAAACATTTTTCAAACTCACATTTGATTGAATCCGCCAATATTTTATGATGTTTTGAACTTTTATTTAAATTATGAACATTTATTGAATACGTGAATCTTTTTTCAAAATGACGAAACAATTTTGATCTCCTAGACATATTAAGAGTGTGAAAAATAAATAAATTCATGAATATTTTTTAATACATGATTATAATTTTGAAAATCATGACCAGATTTTGAATTCACAAACATTTTTAAATCATGAGCATTTTTGAATTCCTGAACAGTTTCATATTTGCAAATGCAAAATGTTCACAATTTTAAAAAACAGGAAATCCAACTTTTTCAAAACTGTGAACATAAGAGTAAAATGCATCATTAGTCTAAAATTATAGGAGGTGTGTCAGCTTAGTCATATAACTTCGAAACACATTTTTAGGTCCTAGAACTATTGGAGGTGTGTCAGATTGTTTCTATAACTACTAGAAGAACGCCCGTGCGTTGCAACGGGGTCACATTAACTTTAAAAGTTCAATATCAATTATGTTAATATTACATTGAATATTCTCATACATATTAAGTGACATCGACGACCTTTTTTACCATTAAATTCTCTCTCACACACACACACATCCTCTCCCTCCCTCTTCCTCACTCTCTCCCCCCCTCTCCCTCACTCGGGAGGTGGGACGAAAATAAACCCGAAACGGAGACTACCAACTGAGACATTAGGAGTAGAGATCATTTAGTTGATAAGAATAAATAGAAAACAGTGTTAAAAAGGAGAAACAGATTAGAATACATTGAAAAACCAAAAGGACGATGTAAAAGGGGCTTCGCCCTGCCCCCCGGGCCTTGCCACCGAACCGGCTCAGCGGTCCAGTCCCCGCGCGGTCGTCTTCTCCTGTTCCCCGAGCCGCGTCGCTACTGAGACGGGCTCCCGCCCGACCACCTCGCTGGCATCGAAGGAGAATGGATAAGGGTGACGCCCTGCCTTCCCTACCCCATGGCCTCACTCCTCCTTGACGCCCCCTCCCAAATCCACTTCTCCTCCTCGCTCGCTCGATCCCGTCGATCTGGACGAAGTCAGACGCCACGGCCACCATGACCGAACCCGTCCACATGGCCACTGCCCTCCCTGCGGGCTAGGAGCTTGTCGAGGAGCTCCGAATGCCTTCGCTACTTCGTCTGCGCCAACGAGATCAAGTCCAGCACCCCCGCATCGACTTCGCTGCCGTCTTCCTCAACCTTGGGCCACCGCGACATTGCCGTTCGACCCGCACCGCCCCGAGCTCCCATGTCTTCCCCTAGGGCGCCATTGACACCGCCATGATCTCCTCTTGCCTTTCCCTTGTCTCCCCTCTCGTTTGCTCTCGTTAGGTATTTCGCCGTGGCCGAGAACCGCCGTCCGCCATGGCCATTGCAGGGGTAGCCACCGAGCTCCTCGGATTGACCCCGTGGCACATGCCCGCTCCTATGCACGCCCATGCCCGAGCCTGCCGCTCTTCTTCCGCACCCGCGGGGCCACTCCCTCTCCATGCCCACGCCCGCTACACCGCGTCGGTCGCGCCCGCCGCTGCCGTCGCGCTCGCCGCAGCCACCGCACCACTGTGCCCCGCGCGACACACACCCTGGTCGCGCGCCACACTCTCGCTGGCTGCGCTCGCCCCGTCTGCTGCCCCCCTGCCTCGCGCCGCCTCCAGTCATGGCCATCTTCTGCCGGCCGCCCCCTCAGCCTCGCCTACTGCGTGTTGCTTCCTGCTGCTATGCGCTGCTCTACCGCTGGTACGCTGCTGCACCATGCCCTCGACACCGCCGTGGACAAATGTGGCGGAGGGATTGTTAATGGAGTACGAGAAGGAGGTGGCGGAGAAGGTGTGGAGAGGCAGGAGGTCTGGGGCGGTGTCACCTGGCTATGGTGGAGGTGTTTATCCGACAAGGAGCCGGAGTGGAAGGAGAGGTCACAATTGGAAAGAATCACAAAAAAAATCATAACCCGGAGATCTCAGTTCAAAAAAATGCTAATATCGATGGAAAACATAGAAAATGTTTGTTGTTATCAAGGAAAGGTAAAAATTTAGGAAAGTTAGGATTTTTGAACTGATTTCTATGCAAATGGGGTTTTATTGTTTGATAACGTGATATCAGTACCTGCCCGTTTGTGACGTGTCTGATTAGGAAAGTTTGCAAATGTTAAGAAACTATTTATTGGGAGGAAAGTTGTGACGTGTCTGTTATTTGTTTCCTAAAACAAATTTCACTAATAAGTTAGGAAAGTTAGATTAAAATGTATTATTTGTTTCCTAAAAATCTGTTATTTGTTTCCTAAGACAAATTGAACCAATAAAAGGAATCAATTGATTTGCATAATTTAAGGAAGTTAGATTAAAATGTATTATTTGTTTTCTGAAAATCTGTTATTTGTTTCCTAAGACAAATTGAACCAATAAAAGGAATCGATTGATTTAGATAAGTTAGGAAAGTTAGATTAAAATGTATTATTTGTTTCCTGAAAATCTGTTATTTGTTTCCTAAGACAAATTGAACCAATAAAAGAAATCGATTGATTTGCATAATTTAAGGAAGTTAGTTTAAAATGTATTATTTGTTTCCTGAAAATCTGTTATTTGTTTCTAAGACAAATTGAACCAATAAAAGGAATCGATTGATTTGCATAAGTTAGGAAAGTTAGATTAAAATGTATTATTTGTTTCCTGAAAATCTGTTATTTGTTTCCTAAGACAAATTGAACCAATAAAAGGAATCGATTGATTTGCATAATTTAAGGAAGTTAGATTAAAATAGCATAATTTAAGGAACTTGGAGGAGATCGAGGGGTGGGGCTGGCTAGGGGGTGGAGGTGGGACGAAAAAAACCGGACAAAAATAAACTGTACCAGGCTACCAAGTGCTCCATTAGGTAAACTGCAGTGCAAATAACTTGACTGCAATTTCCATTCAAGTATTCATTTGTAATTCTCCCTTTTTATTGCTATATGATATCTGATGCCTGATGCTTTTACCATATTAAAAGAACACATGCATTAGAAAAGAAATACGGTACCTTAGTACTTTTGTTCTTCTCTAGTGAGCAGGAGTCCTAGCATCTTCCTCCTGCGCATTTGTTGAAACAATCCTTTCATCATTGAAACTTCCGCAAAGCTAATAATACATGAGAACATGGCATGCGTGCCATCAGCACAAGCAGGATGTTGTCTTAGTAAGCATACATTTGTACATATAGTGTGCTGAAAATTGAAACCAGATTTTCACGCAAAATAAGTTTCCAAGGCATTCCTTTAATACTTTTAGTTCCTTATTTTGTTGCCCCTTGTTTCCATCTCTTCCAAATACAAAGATAGCAAGGAAGCCAATGCAAAACTGGGCCAGAGCATGAAAAGTGATGCCACATCTGGCATCGCAGTCTAGTGAGCCTCTGTTAGCACTTGATAAAATCAATTAGCAATAGCAACAATAACAGTGCACATGTATTAGCACTTAATATATAATCCCAACAAGAGGATCTGTTGTTGTAGAAGATGCAATGCACATTTGTCCAGCTTAATATATAATCAAATCACCAAAGAAGTACCTGTTTGTCTCACTTTATATTCTCAGAAGCTGAGACGGCTGGCTAGGATCAAGCAGCAGCAATGCAAGTGTCCCTCGCAGGTCATGTTTAACACTGAAGCAAAACAAATTTGCATTGGTGTAAAACTACAACTATTAGCTCTTTCACCTTGTCAGACAGTCCCTTCAATCCAAGAATATACAACATCTAGAAGAAATAAAACCAATGACATAATTAGTAAACAATTTCAGCGACAAAAGGATAAACAAATTGGATTTTTAAAACAAAACCTGCACCTGCACAAGTATATGTTATATTAACAAAAGTGCAGATCCCGTCCCACTCTTCACTTTTTGACAAAAAACTTCCGAATAGCAATCTTGGTGAGTGATCTCGACCGGGTTCGATCGTCATGGCGTGTCGTTCCTCCAGGAGTGGGTGCTGAGAGGAAGGATGGCAAACCTCCATTGTCAATCGGCCGGAGCTGCATCGTCATTTGGATCAGAGCATGGACGAAATTGAGATGGTAGAGGTTGAGGAATTTGTAGGACGTGAGGGTTTAGGGTGGGCATCACGAGAACTCACCCATATCTTGGGAGACGGCAGACCCGAGGTGCAGTCGTGTTCGTGCTTCAGGGGCTGCCACGTGCTGTCCTCGCCGCCATCGCCTGTCGATGCCACTTCAGCGCCACGAGCATGGGACTGAGGGACGAAGGGAAGAGAAGGGAAGGAAGCGAGCTAATGACGTACCTATGTTTGGTATGTAATACCCTCCATTAAGAGTAGATATTTTCTTAAAATCGGTTATTTTGTTTCCTAATTAATGTGATTGAGCAATTTAAGGTAAGGTTAATTAATTTAGATTTGATATTTAGAGATTGATCGTGATTGATTCTTTCACATAAAGACATTACTAAAAATAACTTGCACCAGCATGGAAAGTTATGATCCGTTAAGATTTTTTTTCGTTGTGTGAGAGGGTGACGCGAAACTAAACCGGTGGGGTGGGGGAGGGACGAAAAAAACCAGCGAAATAAAATGGTTGAAAGTGGTGGGACGAAAAAAAACCGTACGAGGCTACCAACTGCTTCCATTAGGAGTAGAGATAACGACGGGAGTTTGGGCGTGTGCGGGACTCGATCGCGGGGTTTTTCTTGATTTTTCACGGCTGAGGGGGAGGTGGGAGGAAGTACCAAAGAAGTACCAAAAAAGACCGGGTGAGGTGGGACGCAAATAAAACCTGGAACGCGACCTACCAACTGAGACATTAGGAGTAGAGATAAAACTGCAGTTTTAATTCTAAAACTATTGGAGGTGTCTCAGTTTAGTCCTATAACTTTGAAACTGCAGGTCATTAGTGGCATGATGGCTTAAGCTCCGGTGAGGAGGGTAGACTGGTTATCTTTGCCTCAACCCACAACAGCAGAACGACACGTCACATAACGCCCAATTGCTACCCACATGTGGATGTTGTTGGGGTTGTGTCACTCTCGCCGACCTTTGCGCCAGCTTCGCGGTTTCTGTGCACTCCTTCGTGTTGTCCGACAACAGCGACAATTCCCCACCCATGGGCATGCTCATGCGCAAACAACAACCTACACGAACAACTCTACGACAAGGGTGTCAGAGCAACGACAATTTCATGAGAGAGAAAGACGTGTGATGGCCCGGCGGCCGCGCCGAGGGAGAAGGCCCTCCATGTGGACTAGCTTGGGGTCTCCCAGGAGGTCATGCCAAACCTCTCAGTGAGGTTGCACTGCAGCTCATGGCCACGTAGATGTTGGGCATGCAGGTTGCAGCACACCCTACAACGTTGAAGCGTATGAACCACTTTTGCGGAAGTAAACACATATAAAGGGATCATTCAAAAAAATGTGCCCTAGATGCTGGTCATGCAAGCTTAGGAGATGAGATGAACAAACTTACATAGTTTTGGGACCCAAACTGCAGCTTTGAAGTCATAGGACTGAAACGACAAACCTCCAATAATTTTAGGACCCAAAATAGCACTTTTGAAGTTATAGGACTAAACTGACACACCGTCAATAGTTTAACGACTTATGATACATTTTACTCCTTTTCAAATTCACATTTATGAATGCATAAAAATTTCAAACTCACATTTTTTTGAATCCGCTAACATTTAATGATTTTCCAAACATTTTTCCGAAGTCGAACATTTTTTGAATACGTGAACCCTTCTTCAAAACCACAGGAAAATTGAACTCAGAGACATTTTAAAAAAATCGTGAATATATTCTCAAATTCATGAACATTTTTTAATACATGATGATATATTTTTTTCAATCAGGACCACCTTTTGAATTTATGAAGATGTTTTGAAATCATAAGCATTTGATCAAATTTGCAAATTACAAAAATTTCACAAATGTTTAAAGAATATCTAGGAAATAAAAATATTCGCAAATACCTTTCAAAACCATGAACATTTTTTTGAGTACGCAAACCCTTTTTCAAAATCACAACAATTTTCTGAATCCCTAAATATTTTAGGATTTGCCAGACTATGTTTCAAAATCATATATATTTTTAAAATTAGCAAACATTTTCCTAAATCATGAACACTTTTTTAGATTTGTGAACTGAAAGAAAAAACTGGAAAAGACCAAAAGGAAAAAAGTATTCAAAATAGAAAAAGGAAAGAAAAGCTCAAGAAGGCCGAAAGGAGAAAATGGTCATGTAACTCAGACATACGTCAAAGATTTTTTTTTTGTCCTTTTAGAGAAATGTGCGTTTAAGAATGTAAATGCGAGCCATCGGACATTCAAAAAAATGTGAGCAAGCGAGAGTTGGCCCAGCCCAGTACCGACGCTAAACTTGCTCACCCTACATGATTACTCTTTTTTTATCATGCAAGTCGCGAAATAGGAACTCCCTGTTGGCGAACATAGCATGCAATTTTAAAAAAATTTCTATGCTCACGCAAGATCTATCTAGGAGAAACATAACAACAAGAGAGGGAGAGTGTGTCTACGTACCCTCGTAGACCGAAAGCGGAGGCGTTTGACAACGCGGTTGATGTAGTCAAACTTTTTCTAGCTTCGACCGAAAGTACCGAACGTATGGCACCTCCGAATTCTACACAAGTTGAGCTCGGTGACATTCCTCGCCCTCTTGATCCAGCAAGGTGTCGAGGAAGTAGATGAGTTCTGTCGATGGTGTGGTGATGGTGATGGTGAAATTATCCGCGCAGGGCTTCGCCTAAGCACCGCGACAATATGACCGGGGGTGTAAACTATGGAGGGGGGCGCCGCACACGGCTAACAGTTGATGTTGTGTGTTGTAGGCACCCCCTCCCCCCCCCCCCAAGACACACACACACACACACACACACACACACACACACACACACACACACACACACACACACACACACACACACACACACACACATATATATATATATATATATATATATATATAGGTTGGAGGGGAGGAGAGGCATCCAAGGGGGCGCCCCAAGTAGGAGGAATCCTACTTGGGGTCCTCTCCCAATTCAGCCAACCCCCCTCTCCTATTCCTATTCGGAGTAGGAAAGGAAGAGGGGGAAGGGGGGATCCTATTCCGTTTTTCCTTTCCTCCCTTCCCTTTCCTTCTCCAATTTTTCCAACCCATATGGGTGGTGGGGGGGCGCATCAGCCCCTTTGTGGTTGATGTGTTTCCCCTCTTGGCCCATGAGGCCCATATCTTTTGCCGGGGGTGCCCGGAACCCCTTTTGGTGACTCGATAAGTACCCGGTGCTTCCCGAAACACTTTTGGTGTCCGAATACTTGTTGGGGAACGCGGTAATTTCGAAAAAGAAATCCTACAATCACGCAAGATCTATCTAGGTGATGCATAGCAATGAGAGGGGAGAGTGTGTCCACGTACCCTCGTAGACCGAAAGCGGAAGCGTTTCAATAACGCGGTTGATGTAGTCGGACTTCTTTGCGATCCAACCGATCAACCACCGAACGTACGACACCTCCGCGTTCAGCACATGTTCAGCTCGATGACGTCCCTCGTGCTCTTGATCCAGTTAAGGACAAGGGTGAGTTCCGTTAGCATGACGGCATGGTGACGGTGATGATGATGTTACCAGTGCAGGGTTTCGCCTAAGCACTACGATGGTATGATCGAGGTGTCTAACTGTGGTGGGGGGCACCGCAGACAGTTGGGAGAGAAACTTGTGTGTTCTAGGGTGCCCCCTGCCCCTGTATATAAAGGAGCAAGGGAGAAGGCCGGCCGGCCCCTAGGGCACGCCCCAAGAGGGGATTCCTACTAGGACTACTAGTCCTAGTAGGATTCCACGAAGAGGGAGAGAGGGGAAAGGAAGGAGAGGGAGAGGGAGTAGGAAAGAGGGGTGCCACCCCCTTCCCTAGTCCAATTCGGACCCAAGGGGGAGGGGGCGAGCGGTCTGCCCTGGCCACCCCACTCTCTCTCCACTAAGGCCCAATGTTGCCCATTAGTTCCTCGGGGTGGGGGGGGGGTCCGGTAACCCCTCCGGCACTCCAATTTTATCTGAAACTTTCTGGAACACTTCTGGTGTCCGAATATAGCCATCCAATATATCAATCTCTATGTCTCAACCATTTCGAGACTCCTTGTCACGTCCGTGATCTCATCCGGGATTCCGAACAAACTTCGGTCATCAAAAACACATAACTCATAATACATATTGTCATCGAACATTAAGCGTGCGGACCCTACGGGGTCGAGAACTATGTAGACATGACCGAGACACATCTCTGGTCAACAACCAATAGCGGAACCTGGATGCTCATATTGGATCCTACATATTGTATGAAGATCTTTATCGGTCAAACCGCATAACAACATACATTGTTCCCTTTGTGACCGGTGTGTTACTTGCCTGAGATTCGATCGTCGGTATCATCATACCTAGTTCAATCTCGTTACCGGCAAGTATCTTTACTTGTTCCGTAATACTTCATCCCACAACTAACTCATTAGTCACATTGCTTGCAAGGCTTATAGTGATGAGCATTACCGAGAGGGCCCAGAGATACTCTCTGAAACATGGAGTGACAAATCCTAATCTCGATCTATGCCAACCCAACAAACACCTTCAGAGACACCTGTAGAGCACCTTTATAATCACCCATTTACGTTGTGACGTTTGGTAGCACACAAAGTGTTCCTCCGGTATTCAGGAGTTGCATAATCTCATAGTCTGAGGAACATGTATAAGTCATGAAGAAAGAAGTAGCAATGAAACTGTAATGATCATAATGTCAAGCTAATGGATGGGTCATGTCCATCACATCATTCTCCTAATGATGTGATCCCGTTCATCAAATGACAACACATGTCCATGGTTAGGAAACTTAACCATCCTTGATTAACGAGCTAGTCAAGTAGAGGCATACTAGGGACATTATATTTTGTCTATGTATTCACACATGTACTAAGTTTCCGGTTAATACAATTCTAGCATGAATAGTAAACATTTATCATGAAATAAGGAAATAAATAATAAATTTATTATTGCCTCTAGGGCATATTTCCTTCAGTCTCCCACTTGCACTAGAGTCAACAATCTAGATTACAAAGTAATGATTCTAACACCCATGGAGTTTTGTGCTGATCATGTTTTGCTCGTGGAAGAGGCTTAGTCAACGGGTCTGCAACATTCAGATTCGTATGTATCTTGCAAGTCTCTATGTCCCCTTCCTACACTTGATGATGGATGGAATTGAAGCATCTCTTGATGTGCTTGGTTCTCTTGTGAAATCTGGATTCCTTTGCCAAGGCAATTGCACCAATATTGTCACAATAGATTTTCATTGGACCCGATGCACTAGGTATGACACCTAGATCGGATATGAACTCCTTCATCCAAACTCCTTCATTTGCTACTTTGGAAGCAGCAATGTACTCCGCTTCACACGTAGATCCCGCCACGACGCTCTGATTGGAACTACACCAACTGACAGCTCCTCCATTCAACATACCCGGATTGTGACTTAGAGTCATCCGGATCAGTGTCAAATCTTGCATCGACGTAACCATTTATGGCGAGCTCTTTGTCACCTCCATAAATGAGAAACATATCCTTAGTCCTTTTCAGGTATTTCAGGATGTTCTTGACCGTTGTCTAGTGCTCCACTCCGGGATTACTTTGGTACCTCCCTACTATACTTATAGCAAGGCTCACATCAGGTATGGTACACAACATTGCATACATGATAGAACCTATGGCTGAAGCATAGGGATGACTTTCGTTTTCTCTCTATTTTCTGCAGTGGTCGGGCATTGAGTCTGACTCAACTTCATACCTTATAACACAGGCAAGAACCCTTTATTTGACTGATCCATTTTGAACTTCTTCAAAACTTTATCAAGGTATGTGCTTTGTGAAAGTCCAATTAAGAGTCTTGATCTATCACTATAGATCTTGATGCCAAATATGTAAGCAGCTTCACCAAGGTCTTTCATTGAAAAACTCTTATTTAGGTATCCCTTTATGCTATCCAAAATTTTTATATCATTTCCAACCAACAATATGTCATCCACATATAATATTAGAAATTCTACAAAGCTCCCACTCACTTTCTTGTAAATACAGGCTTCTCCAAAAGTCTGTATAAAAGCATATGCTTTGATCACACTATCAAAGCATTTATTTCAACTCCGAGAGGCTTGCACAGTCCATAAATGGATCGTTGGAGCTTGCGCACTTTGTTAGCACCCTTTGGATTGACAAAACCTTCTGGTTGCATCATATACAACCCTTCTTCCAAAAATCCATTCGGGGATGCAGTTTTGACATCATCTGCCAAATTTCATAATCATAAAATGCGGCAATTGCTAACATGATTCAGACAGACTTAAACATCGCTAGTGGTAAGAAAGTCTCATCGTAGTCAACTCCGTGAATTTGTCGAAAACCTTTCGCAACAAGTCGAGCTTTGTAGACAGTAACATTACCGTTAGTGTCGGTCTTTTTCTTGAAGATCCATTTATTTTCTATGGCTTGCCGATCATCGGGCAAGTCCACCAAAGTCCACACTTTGTTCTCATACATGGATGCCATCTCAGATTTCATGGCCTCAAGCCATTTCTCAGAATCTGGGCTCATCATCGCTTCCTCATAGTTTGTAGGTTCACCATGGTCTAGTAACATGACTTCCAGAATAGGATTACTATACCACTCTGGTGCGGATCTCACTCTGGAAGACCTACGAGGTTCGGTAGTAACTTGATCTGAAGTTTCATGATCATCATCATTAGCTTTCACACTAATTGGTGTATGTATCACTGGACCTGATTTCTATGATTAACTACTTTCCAATAAGGGAGAAGGTACAATTACCTCATCAAGTTCTACTTTCCTCCCACTCACTTCTTTCGAAAGAAACACCTTCTCTAGAAAGGATCCATTCTTAGCAACAAATATCTTGCCTTCAGATCTGTGATAGAAGGTGTACCCAACAGTCTCCTTTGGGTATCCTATGAAGACGCACTTCTCGGATTTGGGTCCATGCTTATCAGGTTGAAGCTTTTTCACATAAGCATCGTAGCCCCAAACTTTAAGAAATGACAACTTTGGTTTCTTGCCAAACCACAATTCATAAGGCGTCGTCTCAACCGATTTTGATGGTGCCCTATTTAAAGTGAATGCAGCCGTCTCTAAACCATAACCCCAAAACGATAGCGGTAAATTAGTAACAGACATCATAGATCACACCATATCCAATAAAGTACGGTTACAACGTTCGGACACACCATTTCGCTGTGGTGTTCCAGGTGGTGTAACCTGTGAAACTATTCCACAATGTTTCAAATGAAGACCAAACTCGTAACTCAAATATTCACCTCCACGATCAGATCGTAGAAACTTTATTTTCTTGTTATGGTGATTTTCCACTTCACTCTGAAATTCTTTGAACTTTTCAAATGTTTCATACTTATGCTTCATTAAGTAGATATAACCATATCTGCTCAAATCATCTGTGATGGTAAGAAAATAACGATACCCGCCACGAGCCTCAACACTCATTGGACCGCATACATCTATATGTATTATTTCCAACAAGTTAGTAGCTCGTTCCATTGTTCCGGAGAACAGAGTTTTAGTCATCTTGCCCATGAGGCACGGTTCGCAAGCACCAAATCAATCATAATCAAGTGATTCCAAAAGTCCATCAATATGGAGTTTCTTCATGCGCTTTACACCGATATGACCCAAACGGCAGTGCCACAAATAAGTTGCACTATCATTATCAACTTTTCATCTTTTGGCTTCAATATTATGAACATGTGTATCATCATGACCGAGATTCAACAAAAATAGACCACTCAGCAAGTGTGCATGACCATAAAAGATATTACTCATATAAATATAACAACCATTATTCTCTGATTTAAATGAATAACCGTCTCGCATCAAACAAGATCTAGATATAATGTTCATGCTCAACGCTGGCACCAAATAACATTTATTCAGGTCTAAAACTAATCCTGAAGGTAGATGTAGAGGTAGCATGCCGACGGCGATCACAACGACTTTGGAACCATTTCCCATGCGCATCGTCACCTCGTCCTTAGCCAATCTTCGTTTAATCTGTAGCCCATGTTTCGAGTTGCAAATATGAGCAACAGAACCAGTATCAAATACCTAGGCGCTACTACGAGCATTAGTAAGGTACACATCAATAACATGTGTATCAAATATACCTTTCACTTTTCCATCCTTCTTATACGCCAAATACTTGGGGCAGTTCCGCTTCCAGTGACCAGTCCCTTTGTAGCAGAAGCACTCAGTTTCAGGCTTAGGTCCAGACTTGGGTTTCTTCTCTTGAGCAGCAACTTTCTTGCCGTTCTTCTTGAAGTTAGCCTTCTTCCCTTTGCCCCTTTTCTTGAAACTAGTGGTCTTGTTGAGCATCAACACTTGATGCTCCTTTTTGATTTCTACCTCCGTAGCTTTAGCATCGCGAAGAGCTCAGGAATAGTCTTGTTCATCCCTTGCATATTATAGTTCATCATGAAGCCTTTATAGCTTGGTGGCAGTGATTGAAGAACTTTGTCAATAACACTATCATCAGAAAGATTAACTCCAGCTGAGTCAAGTGGTTATGGTACCCAGACATTCTGAGTATGTGTTCACTGACAGAACTATTCTCCTCCATTTTGCAGCTGTAGAACTTGTTGGAGAATTCATATCTCTCAACTCGGGCATTTGTTTGAAATATTAACTTCAACTCTTGGAACATTGCATATACTCCATGATGTTTAAAACGTCTTTGAAGTCCCGATTCTAAGCCGTAAAGCATGGCACACTAAACTATCAAGTAGTCATCAGCTTTGCTCTGCCAGACGTTCTTAACGTCATCAGTAGCATTTGCAGCAGGCCTGGCACCCAACAGTGCTTCCAGGACGTAATTCTTCTGTGCAGCAATGAGGATAATCCTCAAGTTTTATGGACCCAATCCGTGTAGTTGTTGCCATCATCTTTCAACTTAGCTTTCTCTAGGAATGCATTAAAATTCAAAGGAACGGTAACACGGGCCATTGATCTACAATAACATAGACATGCAAAATAACTATCATGACTAAGTTCATGATAAATTAAAGTTCAATTAATCATATTACATAAGAACTCACACTTAGATAGACATCCCTCTAGTCATCTAAATGATCAAGTGGTCCAAAAAAACTAAACCATGTCTGATCCTCACGTGAGATGGAGTAGTTTTCAATGGTGAACCTCACTATGTTGATCATATCTACTATATGATTCACGTTCGACCTTTCGGTCTTAGTGTTCCGAGGCCATATCTGCATATGCTAGGCTCATCAAGTTTAACCTGAGTATTTTGCATGTGCAAAACTGGCTTGCACCCATTGTATGTGAACATAGAGCTTGTCACACCCGATCATTGCTACCTCTTGAGCTTGCATTGGTTTTTCCCTTGAAGAGGAAAGGGTGATGCAGCAAAGTAGCGTAAGTATTTCCCTCAATTTTGAGAACCAAGGTATCAATCTAGAAGGAGATAACACACAAGTCACCTAGTACCTGCACAAACAATCAAGAACCTTGCAACCAACGTGATAAAGGGATTGTCAATCCCTTCACGGTCACTCGCAAAAGTGAGATCTAATAAAAATAGTAAAGTAAATATTTTTGGTATTTTTGTTGTATAGGTTGGAAAGTAAAGATTGCAAAATACTAAACGAGATGCGATATAATGGAAAAGAAATGTAATATAATAAGAAAGAGACCCGAGGGTGATAGGTTTCACTAGTGGCTTCTCTCGAGATAGCATGTATTACAGTGGGTGAACAAATTACTGCCGAGCAATTGATAGAAAAGCGCATAGTTATGAAGATATCTAAGGCAATGATCATGGACATAGGCATCACGTCCGTGTCAAGTAGACCGGAACAATTCTGCATCTACTACTATTACTCCACACATCGACCGCTGCCCAGCATGCATCTAGAGTATTAAGTTCATAAGAACGGAGTAACGCATTAAGCAAGATGACATGATGTAGAGGAATAAACTCAGCAATATGATATAAACCCCATCTTTTTATCCTCGATGGCAATAATACAGTACGTGCCTTGCTGCCCCTACTGTCACTGGGAAAGGACACCGCAAGATTGAACCCAAAGCTAAGCAATTCTCCCATTGCAACAAAGATCAATCTAGTAGGCCAAACTAAACCAATAATTTGAAGAGACTTGCAAAGATATCAAATCATGCATGTAAGAATTCAGAGAAGAACCAAATAATATTCATAGATAATCTGATCATAAATCCACAATTCATCTGATCTCGACAAACACACTGCAAAAGAATATTACATCGAATAGATCTCCAAGAACATCAAGGAGAACTTTGTATTGAGAATCAAAGAGAGATAAGAAGCCATCTAGCTAATAACTATGGACCCGAAGGTCTGTGGTAAACTACTCATGCTTCATTGGAGAGGCAAGGGTGTTGATGTAGAAGCCCTTCGTGATCAATTCCCCCTTCGGCAGGATGCCAGAAATGGCCCCAAGATGGGATCTCACGGGTACAAAAGGTTGCAGCGGTGAAGAAGTGGTTTCGTGGCTCCCCCTGATGTTTCTAGGGTATAAGAGTACATATAGGCGAAAGAAGTGCGTCGGTGGGGCTACGAGGGTCCCACAAGGGTGTGGGCACGCCTACCCCTCTGGGCGCGCCCTCCTGCCTCTTGGACGCCTCGTGGCGTTTCTGACTTCAACTCCATGTCTTCTGGATTGCTTTCGGTCCAAGAAAGATCACCGTGGAGGTTTCATTCCGTTTGGACTCCGTTTGGTATTCCTTTTCTGCAAAACTCTAAAATAGGCAAAAAAACAGAAACTGGCACTAGGCCTTCGGTTAATAGGTTAGTCCCAAAAATAATATAAAATAGCATATTAAATCCCATTAAACATCTAAAACAGGTAATATAATAGCATGGAACAATAAAAAATTATAGATAAGTTGGAGACGTATCAAGCATCCCCAAGCTTAATTCCTGCTCGTCCTCAAGTAGGTAAATGATAAAAACAGAATTTTTGATGTGGAATGCTACCTAGCATATTTATCAATGTAATTTTATTTATTGTGTCATGAATGTTCAGATCCGAAAGATTCAAGACAAAAGTTTAATATTAACATAAAAATAATAATACTTCAAGCATACTGACAAAGCAACATCCCTACAAAATCATATAGTTTGGCTATGCTCCATCTTCGTCACTCAAAATATCCAAATCATCCACAACCCTGGTTTCAGCCAAACAATTGTTTCATACTTTAGTATTCTCAAACTTTTTCAACTTTCACGCAATACATGAGCGTGAGCCATGGACATAGCACTATAGGTGGAATAGAGTGGTGGTTGCGGAGAAGACAAAAATAAGGAGATAGTCTCACATCAACTAGGTGTATCAACGGGCTATGGAGATGCCCATCAATAGATATCAATGTGAGTGAGTAGGGATTGCCATGCAACGGATGCAGTAGAGCTATAAATGTATGAAAGCTGAAAAAGAAACTAAGTGGGTGTGCATCCAACTTGCTTGCTCATGAAGACCTAGGGCATTTGAGGAAGCCCATCATTGGAATGTACAAGACAAGTTCTATAATGAAAAATTCCCACTAGTATATGAAAGTGACAAAATGAGAGACTCTCTATCATGAAGATCATGGTGCTACTTTGAAGCACAAGTGTGGAAAAAGGATAGTAGCATTCTCCCTTCTCTCTTTTTTTATTTATTTTTTTGGCTTCTTTGGCCTCTTTTTTTTCATTGGCTTCTTTGGCCTCTTTTTTATTTCCTCACACGGGACAATGCTCTAATAATGATCATGACACTTCTATTTATTTACAGCTCAAGGATTACAACTCGATACTTAGAGCAAAATATGACTCTATATGAATGCCTCTGGCGGTGCACCAGGATGTGCAATGATTCAAGAGTGACATGTATGAAAGAATTATGAAAGGTGGCTTTGCCACAAATACGATGTCAACTACATGATCATGCAAAGCAATATGACAATGATGAAGCGTGTCATAATAAACGGAACGGTGTAAAGTTGCATGGCAATATATCTCGGAATGGCTATGGAAATGCCATAATAGGTAGGTATGGTGGCTGTTTTGAGGAAGGTAAATTGTGGGTTTATGGTACCGGAGAAAGTTGCGCGGTACTAGAGAGGCTAGCAATGGTGGAAGGATGAGAGTGCGTATAATCCATGGACTCAACATTAGTCATAAAGAACTCACATACTTATTGCAAAAATCTACAAGTCATCAAAACCAAGCACTACATGCATGCTCCTAGTGGAAGGGTTGGTAGGATTTAACCATCGCGCAATCCCGACCTCCACACATAAGGAAGACAATCAAAGAAACACCTCATGCTTCAAATTTGTTACACAACGGTTACCATACGTGCATGCTACGGGACTTACAAACCTCAACACAAGTATTTCTCAAATTCACAATTACTCTACTAGCATGACTCTAATTCACCATCCTCATATCTCAAAACAATCATCAAGAATCAAACTTCTCATAGTACTCAACGCACTTTTTATGAAAGTTTTTATTATACCCATCTTGGATGCCTATCATATTAGGACTAAATTTATAACCAAAGAAAATTATCATGATGTTCTAAAAGACTCTCAAAATAATATAAGTGAAGCATGAGAGATAAAAAATTTCTATAAAATAAAACCACCGCCGCGCTCTAAAAAGATATAAGTGAAGCACTAGAGCAATATTGTCTGCTCAAAAGATATAAGTGAAGCACATAGAGTATTCTAATAAATTCTGATTCATGCGTGTCTCTCCCCAAAAGGTGTGTACAGCAAGGATGATTGTGGTGAACTAAAAAGCAAAGACTCAAATCATACAAGACGCTTCAAGCAAAACACATATCCATGTGGTGAATAAAAATATAGCCTCAAGTAAAGTTACTGATAGACACAGACGAAAGAGGGGATGCCTTCCGGGGCATCCCCAAGCTTAGGCTCTTGGTTGTCCTTAAATTTTACCTTGGGGTGCCTTGGGCATCCCCAATCTTAGGCTCTTTCCACTCCTTATTCTAAAATCCATCAAATCTTTACCCAAAACTTGAAAACTTCACAACAGAAAACTTCAACAGAAAACCTCATGAGCTCCGTTAGTATAAGAAAGGGACAATTCCATTTATCCCCCTAACTTGAACCCACACCTGGCATTTACCCCTAATTTTCGAGTATGCTCAAAAATACCCCTCTTCCGTCTAGTACCGTTATAGGAATGCCCTTCCGTGCCGTTTCCGTCAGGTCAAAGGGCTTTGACCGTCTCCATGGCGTTTCTTGGACAATTATACCCCTCCTTACAAGTGGGGCCAATCAGTAAAAAAAATTGAGGCCCACCATACCGGTTCGCCCTCCTTCAACCTCTCGACGCACACGAAATGGAAGAGAGGAGCTCGGGCTCCGGCCATCGCCGGAGAATCGCGGCCATGGAGCGCTCCTAGAGGACCATAGAGAGACCACGAGTTTCTGCCGCACCCTACAGAGATGAGCCATGCGCCCTGGGGCCTAGGGAGGCATCGCCCTGCTCAACAGATGCGCGGTCATGGCGGGGCGCTGTTGGGGTCCACGCCATGGCCAACCATTTGGAGAGGGATAATGCTTCTCCACGATGAGGGATGTGCTCTGGCGGAAGGAATCGAAGAGGGGAGGCCCCAAGGCTCGGCATCGACGGCGCACTTCTTCTCTTCCCCAACTCCGTCGGCGCCGTCTTTCGTGCGTGTGGCAAACGGACTCCTAGAGCTCCAAAATTGCGTCCATGATCTTCGCCATAGTCTAATTTGTCTTCTCTCTGAAGGGATTGGCCCGTGATAGCCCTAATCGCTGGCGCCCCTTTCCTTCTTCCTCGGCTCCGGTCCACCGCCGCCGCGGTCGATCTCCGGCCATGGTGAGCCCCCGGTCTCTACGCAATATTTCTTGCGTGCCTTGGGGTTTCCTGAAGTCATTCTTGTCGTTTATTTGGAGCCGCACGACCCTGAGCACGTCTTCCTGCAAGCTCCAAGCTCCGTCGCCCACTGCCCTCGTTGCCGCTGCTCGAGCTCACGGATGCCCGTCCCCCCGACCACCCCACGCTCTTCGTCCACCTATGTTCACTCTGGATTCGCGCCAGCAGCCTAGCAGGACCACTCTGCAGCACCTAGACCGCCGGCATCCTCGTGTACGTCGCCACCGTGCCTTCGTGCACGCGCCGGTGTTTAACCACGATTGTTAAAAACTTGTTTAATTAGCCTAACCCTCTCTGTTAATTATTACACTGGCCCATGGGCCCCCTAGTAACCAAAACAGATAATAAATATCTTAAAAAGACAATGGCATGTGGGCCCCCAACTCTAATTTGACTAGTCCCTGTTGATAGGTCTTTTTTTTCTACTGATTGGCCCCACTTGTAAGGAGGGGTATAATTGTCCAAGAAACGTCATGGAGACGGTCAAAGCCCTTTGACCTAACGGAAACGGCACGGAAGGGCATTCCTATAACGGTACTAGACGGAAGAGGGGTATTTTTGAGCATACTCGAAAATTAGGGGCAAATGCCAGGTGTGGGTTCAAGTTAGGGGGAGAAATGGAATTGTCCCTATAAGAAAATAAACCACCGCTTTAAGGTACTGTAATGAACTCATTATTTATTTATATTTCTGTTAAACCTACTGTATTCCAAATTCTCTATGGTTCATACCCCCCGATACTACTCATAGATTCATCAAAATAAGCAAACAACACACGAAAAACAGAATCTGTCAAAAACAGAACAGTGTGTAGCAATCTGTAACTTTCAAATACTTATGTAACTCTAAAAATTCTTAAATAAATTGGTGGACGTGAGTAATTACTCTATTAACGATCTTCAAAAATAATCAACCTAAAATCACCCTTCAGTAAAAAATTACAGCTATTTTCGTGAGCACAAAAGTTTCTGTTTTTTACAGCAAGATCGCAAGGACTTCACCCAAGTCTTCCTAAAGATTCTACTTGGCACAAACACTAATTAAAACATAAAAGCACATCTAAACAGAGGGTAGATGAACTATTTATTACTAAACAGGAGCTAAAAGCAAAGAACAATAATAAAATTGGGTTGCCTCCCAACAAGTGCTATCGTTTAACGCCCCTAGCTAGGCATAAAAACACGAATAGATCTAGGTCTTGCTATAATAATGATAGGGCAAATCGCGAAAACTCATCTCATACTCCCTACGTTCAGCAGCAAGTTTTCTTTATGGCAAGCAAAAGTAATCAAACGGGCTAAATTTAATGGGGAAAAACTCCCCAAGATCAAGCTCCAGAGGAATTGGTTCCTCCTTTGGCCCCTCGTATTGCACAACCAATTCATCATTATAAGCATTCTTTTTGCAAAAAGTGATAAGACTTTGTTCAAGAGGAAAACCTAACCCATTGTTCTGAATAGCAAAATTATCATTAAGTTCAGAAATCCTATCAACTAGAACATCGGTAGGAACCTTTTTTCTAAGATTTTCATTATAAGCAAAATGATCTAAAGATCGTAGACACATTATGTCTTCTTGATTAAAAATAATTGCTTCTATGGGAGGACGACCAACATCCACCCTATAATGTGCAAAAATTTCATTGGCCTCTTTTATTATAAATCTGAACTCATGTGCTAGAAAGATGGTAGCTGCTCGCTTAACGGAAGAATGCTCAATGTTGGAAAACTCTAGAAAAATCCTTTGTATGCAAGGATGCATGTGGATAAATTGTCTTTCAAGTTCAACTACGAGCAAAGATATAGCATCTGCGAGACTACTAGTTCTATGAAGAATAGACCCACCCATGGTGGGCAAAGCACCGAGACAAGTATAGAAATCTTGAATAACTCCTTTCCCAATAATATTACCATTACCAATCCGGAACTTTTTAGTATGTAAAATAGTAGGTTCTTCATGAGGATTCAAAAGCATCAAAGTTTCCCCCATCGTTACTACTATCTTTTTCAATGATAACCCCCCCAGTTTCAGACATGATCGCAACAAACCATACTAACGAACGAACACACAAGAGGCAAGCGAAAATAGATGAATAGAAGAGGGGCAAAGAAAAGGTAAAGGTTTTCAAAAATCGTTTTAGAAGTGGGGGAGAGGAAAACGAGAGGCGAATGGCAAATAATATAATGCGAGGGAGAAGATTTTAGGATGGGTACTTGGTATGTCTTGACTTGGCATAGATCTCCCCGGCAACGGCGCTAGAAATCCTTCTTGCTACCTCTTGAGCTTGCGGTTTTTCCCTTGAAGAGGAAAGGGTGATGCAGCAAAGTAGTGTAAGTATTTCCCTCAGTTTTGAGAACCAAGGTATCAATCCAGTAGGAGACAACACACAAGTCACCTAGTATCTGGACAAACAATCAAGAACCTTGCAACCAACGTGATAAAGGGGTTCTCAATCCCTTCATGGTCACTCGCAAAAGTGAGATCTAATTAAAATAGTAAAGTAAATATTTTTGGTATTTTTGTTGTATTGATTGGAAAGTAAAGATTGCAAAATAGTAAATGAGATGTGATATAATGGAAAAGAAATGTAATATAATAAGAAAGAGACCTGGGGATCATAGGTTTCACTAGTGGCTTCTCTCGAGATAACATGTATTACGGTGGGTGAACAAATTACTGTCGAGCAATTGATAGAAAAGCGCATAGTTATGAAGATATCTAAGGCAATGATCATGAACATAGGCATCACGTCTGGGTCGAGTAGACCAAAACGATTCTGCATCTACTACTATTACTCCACACATCGACCGCTATCCAGCATGCATCTAGAGTATTAAGTTCATAAGAACGGAGTAACGCATTAAGCAACATGACATGATGTAGAGGGATAAACTCAAGAAATATGATATAAATCCCATCTTTTTATCCTCGATGACAACAATACATTGCCTTGCTGCCCCTACTGTCACTGGGAAAGGACACCGCAAGATTGAACCCAAAGCTAAGCACTTCTCCCGTTGCAAGAAAGATCAATCTAGTAGGCCAAACTAAACCGATAATTTGAAGAGACTTGCAAAGATATCAAATCATGCATATAAGAATTCAGAGAAGAACCAAATAATATTCATAGATAATCTGATAATAAATCCACAATTCGTCAGATCTCGATAAACACACCGCAAAAGAATATTACATCGAATAGATCTCCAAGAACATCAAGGAGAACTTTGTATTGAGAATCAAAGAGAGAGAAGAAGCCATCTAGCTAATGACTATAGACCTGAAGGTCTATGGTAAAATACTCACGCCTCATCGGAGAGGCAATGGTGTTGATGTAGAAGCCCTCCGTGATCGATTCCCCCTCCAGCAGGACGCCAGAAAAGTCCTCAAGATGGAATCTCACAGGTACAGAAGGTTGCGGCGGTGGAAACGTGGTTTTGTGGCTCCCCCTGATGTTTCTAGGGTATAATAGGATATATATATAGTTGAAAGAAGTACGTCGGTGGAGATATGAGGGGCCCACGAGGGTAGGGGCGCGACGTACCCCCTTGGGCACGCCCTCCTGCCTCGTGGCGTTTCTGGCTTCAACTCCAAGTCTTCTGGATTGCTTTCAGTCCAAGAAAGATCATCGCGGAGGTTTCATTCCATTTGGACTCCCTTTGGTATTCCTTTTCTACAAAACTCTAAAATAGGCAAAAAATAGAAACTGACACTGGGCCTCTGGTTAATAGGTTAGTCCCAAAAATAATATAAAAGAGCATATTAAAGCCCATTAAACATCCAAAACAGATAATATAATAGCATGGAACAATCAAAAATTATAGATATGTTGGAGACGTATCAATCATCATGTGGTGTCTCGGCACGATGAACTCTAGCAACTGTGCCTACTCAGGGAGAACACTTGTACCTTGAAATTTAGTAAGGGATCATCTTATAATGCTGTCGCCGTACTAAGCAAAATAAGATGCATAAAATATAAACATCACATGCAATCAAAATATGTGGCATGATATGCCATCATCATCTTGTGCTCATGATCTCCATCACCGAAGCATCGTAATATGATCTCCATCGTCACCAGCGTGACACCTTGATCTCCATCGTAGCATCATTGTCGTCTCGCCAACTATTGCTTCTACGACCATCGCTACCGCTTAGTGATAAAGTAAAACAATTACATGGCGATTGCATTGCATACAATAAAGTGACAACCATATGGCTCCTGCCAGTTGCCGATAACTCTGTTACAAAACATGATCATCTGATACAAAAATTTATATCACATCATGTCTTAACCATATCACTGTTGGAAAAATGCCCTAGAGGCAATAATAAATTGATTATTATTATATTTCCTTGTTCATGATAATCGTTTATTATCCATGCTAGAATTGTATTGATAGGAAACTCAGATACATGTGTGGATACATAGACAACACCATGTCCCTAGTAAGCCTCTAGTTGACTAGCTCGTTAATCAATAGATGGTTACGGTTTCCTGACCATGGACATTGGATGTCGTTGATAACGGGATCACATCATTAGGAGAATGATGTGATGGACAAGACCCAATCCTAAGCCTAGCACAAGATCATGTAGTTCGTATGCTAAAGCTTTTCTAATGTCAAGTATCATTTCCTTAGACCATGAGATTGTGCAACTCCCGGATACCGTAGGAGTGCTTTGGGTGTGCCAAACGTCACAACGTAACTGGGTGGCTATAAAGGTACACTACGGGTATCTCTGAAAGTGTCTATTGGGTTGGCACGAATCGAGATTGGGATTTGTCACTCCGTGTAAATGGAGAGGTATCTCTGGGCCCACTCGGTAGGACATCATCATAATGTGCACAATGTGACCAAGGGGTTGATCACGGGATGATGTGTTACGGAACGAGTAAAGAGACTTGCCGGTAACGAGATTGAACAAGGTATCGGTATACCGACGATCGAATCTCGGGCAAGTACCATACCGCTAGACAAAGGGAATTGTATACGGGATCGATTGAGTCCTTGACATCGTGGTTCATCCGATGAGATCATCGTGGAACATGTGGGAGCCAACATGGGTATCCAGATCCCGCTGTTGGTTATTGACCGGAGAACATCTCGGTCATGTCTGCATGTCTCCCGAACCCGTAGGGTCTACACACTTAAGGTTCGATGACGCTAGGGTTATAAAGGAAGCTTGTATGTGGTTACCGAATGTTGTTCAGAGTCCCGGATGAGATCCCGGACGTCACGAGGAGTTCCGGAATGGTCCGGAGGTAAATATTTATATATATGAAGTCCTGTTTCGGCCATTGGGACAAGTTTCGGGGTCATCGGTATTGTACCGGGACCACCGGAAGGGTCCCGGGGGCCCACCGGGTGGGGCCACCTGCCCCGGGGGGCCACATGGGCTGTAGGGGGTGCGCCTTGGCCTACATGGGCCAAGGGCACCAGCCCCTAGAGGCCCATGCGCCAAGATATAGGAAAAAGGGGAGAGTCCTAAAAGGGGAAGGCACCTCCGAGGTGCCTTGGGGAGGATGGACTCCTCCCCCCCCTCTTAGCCGCACCCCTTCCTTGGAGGAAGGGGCAAGGCTGCGCCTCTCCCCTCTCCCCTGCCCCTATATATAGTGGAGGGGAGGGAGGGCATCCATACCTGAGCCCTTGGCGCCTCCCTCCCTCCCGTGACACCTCCTCCTCTCCCGTAGGTGCTTGGCGAAGCCCTGCAGGATTGCCACGCTCCTCCATCACCACCACGCCGTTGTGCTGCTGCTGGATGGAGTCTTCCTCAACCTCTCCCTCTCTCCTTGCTGGATCAAGGCGTGGGAGACATCGTCGAGCTGTACGTGTGTTGAACGCGGAGGTGCCGTCCGTTCGGCACTAGGATCATCGGTGATCTGAATCACGACGAGTACGACTCCATCAACTCCGTTCACTTGAACGCTTCCGCTTAGCGATCTACAAGGGTATGTAGATGCACTCTCCTTCCCCTCGTTGCTAGTCTCTCCATAGATAGATCTTGGTGACACGTAGGAAAATTTTGAATTTATGCTATGTTCACCAACAGTGGCATCATGAGCTAGGTCTATTGCGTAGATTCTTTGCACGAGTAGAACACAAAGTAGTTGTGGGCGTCGATATTGTTCAATATGCTTGCCGTTACTAGTCTTATCTTGATTCGGCGGCATCGTGGGATGAAGCGGCCCGGACCAACCTTACACGTACGCTTACGTGAGACCGGTTCCACCGACAAACATGCACTAGTTGCATAAGGTGGCTGGCGGGTGTCTGTCTCTCCCACTTTAGTCGGATCGGATTCGATGAAAAGGGTCCTTATGAAGGGTAAATAGCAATTGGCATATCACGTTGTGGTTCATGCGTAGGTAAGAAACGTTCTTGCTAGAAACCCATAGCAGCCACGTAAAACATGCAAACAACAATTAGAGGACGTCTAACTTGTTTTTGCAGGGTATGCTATGTGATGTGATATGGCCAAAGGATGTGATGAATGATATATGTGATGTATGAGATTGATCATGTTCTTGTAATAGGAATCACGACTTGCATGTCGATGAGTATGACAACCGGCAGGAGCCATAGGAGTTGTCTTAATTTATTTGTGACCTGCGTGTCAACTTAAACGTCATGTAATTACTTTACTTTATTGCTAACCGTTAGCCATAGTAGTAGAAGTAATAGTTGGCGAGGCAACTTCATGAAGACACGATGATGGAGATCATGATGATGGAGATCATGGTGTCATGCCGGTGACGATGATGATCATGGAGCCCCGAAGATGGAGATCAAAAGGAGCAAAGTGATGATGGCCATATCATGTCACTATTTGATTGCATGTGATTTTTATCATGTTTATACATCTTATTTGCTTAGAACGACGGTAGTAAATAAGATGATCCCTTACAACAATTTCAAGAAGTGTTCTCCCCTAACTGTGCACCGTTGCGACAGTTCGTGTTTCGAAGCACCACGTGATGATCGGGTGTTAGATTCTAACGTTCACATACAACGGGTGTAAGACAGATTTACACACGCGAAACACTTAGGGTTAACTTGACGAGCCTAGCATGTACAGACATGGCCTCGGAACACGGAGACCGAAAGGTCGAGCATGAGTCGTATAGAAGATACGATCAACATGAAGATGTTCACCGATGATGACTAGTCCGTCTCACGTGATGATCGGACACGGCCTAGTTTGACTCGGATCATGTAATCACTTAGATGACTAGAGGGATGTCTATCTGAGTGGGAGTTCATAAGATGAACTTAATTATCCTGAACATAGCCAAAAGGATTTTGCAAATTATGTCGTAGCTCACGCTATAGTTCTACTATTTAGATATGTTCCTAGAGAAAAATTAGTTGAAAGTTGATAGTAGAAATTATGCGGACTAGGTCCGTAAACTGAGGATTGTCCTCATTGCTTCATAGAAGGCTTATGTCCTTAATGCACCGCTCAGTGTGCTGAACCTCGAACGTTGTCTGTGGTTGTTGCGAACATCTGACATACACGTTTTGATAACTACGTGATAGTTCAGTTAAACGGTTTAGAGTTGAGGCACCAAAGACGTTTTTGAAACATCGCGAAACATATGAGATGTTTTGAGGGCTGAAATTGGGATTTCAGGCTCGTGCCCATGTCAAGAGGTATAAGACCTCCGATGACTTTCTTAACCTGCAAACTAAGGAGAAAAGCTCAATTGTTGAGCTTGTGCTCAGATTGTCTAAGTACAACAATCATTTGAATCGAGTGGGAGTTGATCTTCCAGATAAGACAGTGATGGTTCTCCAAAGTCATTGCCACCAAGCTGTTAGAGCTTTGTGATGAACTATAACATATCAGGGATAGATATGATGATCCTTGAGGTATTCGCGATGTTTGACACCGCGAAAGTAGAAATCAAGAAGGAGCATCAATTGTTGATGGTTGGTGAAACCACTAGTTTCAAGAAGGGTAAGGGCAAGAAGGGATACTTCATGAAACGGCAAATCAGCTGCTGCTCTAGTGAAGAAACCCAAGGTAAAACCCAAACCCGAGACTAAGTGCTTCTGTAATAAGGGGAACAACCACTAGAGCAGAATTACCCTAGATACTTGGTAGATAAGAAGGTTGGCAAGGTCGATAGAAGTATATTGGATATACATTGTGTTAATGTGTACTTTGCTAGTACTCCTAGTAGCACCAGGGTATTAGATACTGGTTCGGTTGCTAAGTGTTAGTAACTCGAAATAAAAGCTACGGAATAAAACGGAGACTGGCTAAAGGTGAGCTGACGATATGTGTTGGAAGTGTTTCCAAGTTTGATGTGATCTAACATCGCACGCTCCCTCTACCATCAAGATTAGTATTAAACCTGAATAAGTGCTCTTGCACCTATAGGAATGGTTTATTGAATCTTGATCGTAGGGATACACATTTTCATGCCAAAAGATATAAGATAGTAATGATAGTACCACTTACTTGTGGCACTGCCATGTAAGTCATATTGGTATAAAACGCATGAAGAAGCTCCATATTGATGGATCTTTGGGCTCACTCGTTTTTGAAAAGTTTGAGACATGCGAACCATGTCTATTGGTGTATATGCATGAAGAAACTCCATGCAAATGGACCGTTTTGACTCACTTGATTTTGAATCACTTGGGACATGCAAATCATACCACATGGGCAAGATGACTGAAAAGCCTCGTTTTCAGTAAGATGGAACAAGATAGCAACTTGTTGGAAGTAACACATTTTGATGTGTGCAGTCCAATGAGTGCTGAGGCATGCAGTGAATATCGTTATGTTCTTACTTCACAGATGATTCGAGTAGATGTTGAGTATATTTACTTGATGAATCACAAGTATGAATTATTGAAAGCTTCAAGTAATTTCAGTGTGAAGTTGAAAGATCGTCGTGACAAGAGGATAAAAGATCTATGATATGATCATAGAGATGAATATCTGAATCACGAGTTTGGCATAGAATTAAGACATTGTGGAAATTGTTTCACAACTGATACAGCCTGGAACACCATAGTGTGATGGTGTGTCCAAACGTCATAATTGCACCCTATTGGATATGGTGCATACCATGATGTCTCTTATCGAGTTACCACTATCGTTCATGGGTTAGGCATTAGAGACAACCGCATTCACTTTAAATAGGGCACCACATAATTTCGTTGAGACGACACCGTATGAACTATGGTTTGGAGAAACCTAAGTTGCCGTTTCTTGAAAGTTTGTGGCTGCGACGCTTATGTGAAAAGGTTTCAGGTTGATAAGCTCGAACCCAAAGCAGATAAAATGCATCTTCATAGGACACCCAAAAACAGTTGGGTATACCTCCTAATTCAGATCCGAAAGCAATAGGGATTGTTTCTTGAATCGGGTCCTTTTTCGAGGAAAGGTTTCTCTCGAAAAGTTGAGTGGGAGGATGGTGGAGACTTGATGAGGTTATTGAATCGTCACTTCAACAAGTGTGTAGCAGGGCACAGGAAGTTGTTCCTGTGGCACGTACACCAACTGAAGTGGAAGCTTATGATAGTGATCATGAAACTTCGGATCGAGTCACTACCAAACCTCGTGGGATGACAAGGATGCGTACTACTTCAGAGTGGTACGTAATCCTGTCTTGGAAGTCATGTTGCTAGACAACAAATGAACCTACGAGCTATGGAGAAGCGATGGTGGGCCCGGATTCCGATAAATGGCTCAAGGCCATAAAACCCGAGAGAGGATCCATGTATAAAAACAAAGTGTAGACTTTGGAAGAACTACTTGATGGTCGTAAGGCTGTTAGGTACATATGGATTTTGAAAGGAAGACAGACAATGATGGTAAGTGTCACCATTGAGAAAGCTCGACTTGTCGTTAAGATGTTTTTCGACAAGTTCAAGGAGTTGACTACGATGAGACTTTCTCACTCGTAGCGATGCTAAGAGTCTGTTGGAATTATATTAGCAATTACTGCATTATTTATGAAATCTTGCAGATAGGATGTCAAAACATTGTTTCCTCGATGTTTTTTCTTGAGGAAAGGTTGTATGTGATATAACCGGAAGGTTTTGTCAATCCTGAAAGATGCTAATAAGTATGCAAAACTCCAGCAATCCTTCTAAGGACTGGAGTAAGCATCTCGGAGTTGGAATGTATGCTTTGATGAGATGATCAAAGATTTTGGGTTTATACAAAGTTTATGAGAAACTTGTATTTCCAAAGAAGTGAGTGGGAGCACTATAGAATTTCTGATGAGTATATGTTGTTGACATATTATGGATCAAAAATGATGTAGGATTTCTGTAAAGCATATAGGGTTATTTGGAAAGTGTTTTTCAATGGAAAGCCTGGATTAAGCTACTTGAACATTGAGCATCAAGATCTATATGGATAGATCAAAACGCTTAATGGTACTTTCAAATGAGCACATACCTTGACATGATCTTGAAGTTGTTCAAGATGGATCAGTCAAAGAAGGAGTTCTTGCCTGAGTTGTAAGGTATGAAGTTAAGACTTAAAGCTCGACCACGGCAGAATAGAGAGAAAGGATGAAGGTCGTCCCCTATGCTTAAGACATAGGCTCTACAGTATGCTATGCTGTGTGCCGCACCTGAAGTGTGCCTTGCCATGAGTCAGTCAAGGGGTACAAGAGTGATCCAAGAACGGATCACAGGACAGTGGTCAAAGTTATCCTTAGTAACTAGTGGACTAAGGAATTTTCTCGATTATGGAGGTGGTAAAAGTGTTCGTCGTAAAGGGTTACGCCGATGCAAACTTTGACACTAATCCAGATTATTCTGAGTAGTAAACTGGATTCGTATAGTAGAACAGTTATTTGGAATAGCTCCAAATAGAACGTGGTAGCTGCATCTAGGAGATGACATAGAGATTTGTAAAGCACACACGGATCTGAAAGGTTCAGACCCGTTGACTAAAACCTCTCTCACAAGCAACATGATCAAACCCAGAACTCATCGAGTGTTAATCACATGGTAAATGTGAACTAGATTATTGACTCTAGTAAACTCTTTGGGTGTTAGTCACATGGGGATGTGACCTTGAGTGTTAATCACATATCGATGTGAACTAGATTATTGACTCTAGTGCAAGTGGGAGACTATTGGAAATATGCCCTAGAGGCAATAATAAATTGATTATTATTATATTTCCTTGTTCATGATAATCGTTTATTATCCATGCTAGAATTGTATTGATAGGAAACTCAGATACATGTGTGGATACATAGACAACACCATGTCCCTAGTAAGCCTCTAGTTGACTAGCTCGTTAATCAATAGATGGTTACGGTTTCCTGACCATGGACATTGGATGTCGTTGATAACGGGATCACATCATTAGGAGAATGATGTGATGGACAAGACCCAATCCTAAGCCTAGCACAAGATCATGTAGTTCGTATGCTAAAGCTTTTCTAATGTCAAGTATCATTTCCTTAGACCATGAGATTGTGCAACTCCCGGATACCGTAGGAGTGCTTTGGGTGTGCCAAACGTCACAACGTAACTGGGTGGCTATAAAGGTACACTACGGGTATCTCTGAAAGTGTCTGTTGGGTTGGCACGAATCGAGATTGGGATTTGTCACTCCGTGTAAACGGAGAGGTATCTCTGGGCCCACTCGGTAGGACATCATCATAATGTGCACAATGTGACCAAGGGGTTGATCACGGGATGATGTGTTACGGAACGAGTAAAGAGACTTGCCGGTAACGAGATTGAACAAGGTATCGGTATACCGACGATCGAATCTCGGGCAAGTACCATACCGCTAGACAAAGGGAATTGTATACGGGATCGATTGAGTCCTTGACATTGTGGTTCATCCGATGAGATCATCGTGGAACATGTGGGAGTCAACATGGGTATCCAGATCCCTCTGTTGGTTATTGACCGGAGAACATCTCGGTCATGTCTGCATGTCTCCCGAACACGTAGGGTCTACACACTTAAGGTTCGATGACGCTAGAGTTATAAAGGAAGCTTGTATGTGGTTACCGAATGTTGTTAAGAGTCCCGGATGAGATCCCGGACGTCACGAGGAGTTCCGGAATGGTCCGGAGGTAAAGATTTATATATAGGAAGTCCTGTTTCGGCCATCGGGACAAGTTTCGGGGTCATCGGTATTGTACCGGGACCACCGGAAGGGTCCCGGGGGCCCACCGGGTGGGGCCACCTGCCCCGGGGGGCCACATGGGCTGTAGGGGGTGCGCCTTGGCCTACATGGGCCAAGGGCACCAGCCCCTAGAGGCCCATGCGCCAAGATATAGGAAAAAGGGGAGAGTCCTAAAAGGGGAAGGCACCTCCGAGGTGCCTTGGGGAGGATGGACTCCTCCCCCCCTCTTAGCCGCACCCCTTCCTTGGAGGAAGGGGCAAGGCTGCGCCTCCCCCCTCTCCCCTGCCCCTATATATAGTGGAGGGGAGGGAGGGCATCCATACCTGAGCCCTTGGCGCCTCCCTCCCTCCCGTGACACCTCCTCCTCTCCCGTAGGTGCTTGGCGAAGCCCTGCAGGATTGCCACGCTCCTCCATCACCACCACGCCGTTGTGCTGCTGCTGGATGGAGTCTTCCTCAACCTCTCCCTCTCTCCTTGCTGGATCAAGGCGTGGGAGACATCGTCGAGCTGTACGTGTGTTGAACGCGGAGGTGCCGTCCGTTCGGCACTAGGATCATCAGTGATCTGAATCACGACGAGTACGACTCCATCAACTCCGTTCACTTGAACGCTTCCGCTTAGCGATCTACAAGGGTATGTAGATGCACTCTCCTTCCCCTCGTTGCTAGTCTCTCCATAGATAGATCTTGGTGACACGTAGGAAAATTTTGAATTTATGCTACGTTCACCAACAATCACATCACAGCAAGCCCTGTAAAAACAAGTTAGACGTCCTCTACTTTGTTGTTGCAAGTTTTACATGGCTGCTACGGGCTTCTAGCAAGAACCGTTCTTACCTACGCATCAAAACCACAACGATTTTTCGTCAAGTGTGCTGTTTTGACCTTCAACAAGGACTGGCCGTAGTCAAACTCGATTCAATTAAAGTTGGAGAAATAGACACCCGCCAGCCACCTATGTGCAAAGGCACGTCGGTAGAACCAGTCTCATGAAAGCAGTCATGTAATGTTGGTCCGGGCCGCTTCATCCGATAATACCGTCGAATCAAAGTAAGATGTTGGTGGTAAGCAATATGACTATTATCGCCCACAACTATTTGTGTTCTACTCATGCATATAACATCTACACATAGACCTGGCTCAGATGCCACTGTTGGGGAACGCGGTAATTTCAAAAAAAATCCTACGATCATGCAAGATCTATCTAGGTGATGCATAGCAACGAGAGGGGAGAATGTGTCCACGTACCTTCGTAGACCAAAAGTGGAAGCGTTTCAATAACACGGTTGATTTAGTCGAACTTCTTCGCGATCCAACCGATCAAGTATCGAATGTACGGCACCTCCGTGTTCAGCACACGTTCAGGTCAATGACGTCCCTCGTTCTCTTGATCCAGTAGAGGGCGAGGGTGAGTTCCGTCAGCATGACGGCATGGCGACGGTGATGATGATGTTACCGGCACAGGCTTCGCCTAAGCACTATGATGGTATGATCGAGGTGTGTAACTGTGGAGGGGACACCACACATGGTTGGGAGAGAAACTTGTGTGTTCTAGGGTTCCCCTGCCCCTGTATATAAAGGAGCAAGGGGGGAGGCCGGCCGCCCCCTAGGGCGCGCCCCAAGAGGGGAGTCCTATTGGACTACTAGTCCTAGTAGGATTCCACCAAGAGGGAGAGAGGGGAAAGGAAGGAGAGGGAGAGGGAGTAGGAAAGGGGGGCGCTGTCGGTGTCAAAACCGGCGGATCTCGGGTAGGGGGTCCCGAACTGTGCATCTAAGGCTAATGGTAACAGGAGGCGGGGGACACGATGTTTAACCAGGTTTGGGCCCTCTCTATGGAGGTAATACCCTACTTCCTGCTTGATTGATCTTGATGATATGAGTATTACAAGAGTTGATCTACCACGAGATCGATGGGGCTAACCCTAGAAGCTAGCCTATGATTCTGATTGTCCCTGTCCTATGGACTAAACCCTCTGGTTTATATAGACACCGGAGGGGGCTAGGGTTACACAGAGTCGGTTACAAAGAAGGAAATATACATATCTGAATCGCCAAGCTTGCCTTGCACGCAAAGGAGAGTCCCATCCGGACACGGGAGGAAGTCTTCTATCTAGTATCTTCATAGTCCAATAGTCCGTCCAAAGTATATAGTTCGGCTGTCCGAGGACCCCTTAATCCAGGACTCCCTCAGTAGCCCCTGAACCAGGCTTCAATGATGATTTGAGTTCGTCGCGCAGATTGTCTTCGGCATTGCAAGGCGGGTTCCTTCTCCGAATACTCCCAAGGAGATCTTGAACACAAGAATCGTGTCCGGCTCTGCAAAAACAAATTCAACATACCACCGTAGAGAGCATAATATTTCATGGATCTAATTTGTTGACAGTTTATTCATAGCGTGACATCACTCCACGACCCAGTTATTATTCGAACCGTTTTATCAGTGTGCCCCAACACAATTTACGAGGCAGTTTCATTGGCACGTCTTGTCGAAGCAGAGATCGTGTCCCCTTATCACGGGATACTCATTAATACAGGTGTGGGTAACCCAACCGAGCTATTAGCACGACGCTTGGGGAATAAGCGAGCTTTAGGGCATGTAGGGAGGCGCACGGTATGCCTTTATAAAGGAATAAGGATTCCCCTCTCTCACCCATGCCTTCTGCTTCCTCTGCTCATCCATTCTCGAGCTCCAACACCCAAGCTTTCGCCTTCTCCGCAAAAACACTCCAAACATGTCCGGTGCAGGAGGCAAGTGGATGGCCTTCTCCGTCAAGAAGGAAGACATCAAGAAATTCCGGGGGACCGGATATTTGTCCAAGGACAGCGCGCATCGGCTTCCGGCCAAGGGGCAGGTCGTCCCTACCCCAGAGCCCCAGGAAAGGGTGGTATTCCTCTCCCATTTCGTCCGCAGGCTGGGATTCCCCCTACACCCGTTCGTCCGCGGACTAATGTTTTATTACGGGCTAGATTTCCATGATTTGGCTCCCAACTCCATCCTCAACATCTCAGCATTTATTATCGTGTGCGAGACCTTTCTCTGCATCCCACCTCACTTTGGCCTATGGCTGAAGACTTTCAACGTGAAGCCAAAAGTGGTGAGCGGCCAACAAGAGGAGTGCGGAGGCGCCACGGTGGGTAAGATGCCCAATGTCACCTGGCCCGAAGGCTCTTTTGTGGAGACCGTAAAGGGGTGGCAATCGGGGTGGTTCTACATCACTGAACCGCGTGACACTAACTGGGTAGCAACCCCCGAATTCCGATCCGGCGTTCCCATGCGGCTCACCTCCTGGAAGGAGAAGGGCCTATCCTGGAGTTTAGCAGAAGAACTGACCGAACTCCAGACATGTGTCTGAAACATGGTGAGCAAGAAAATCAAGCTCGTCAATGTGATCCAAGTCATGCTCTTCCACTGGATTCTTCCATGCCAGAGACGGGTTTACAATTTGTGGGAGTTCGACCTGGCCGAACACCAGATGCTGAAAGAGCTCTTCGACTCAATGCATGAAGACATCTGGAAGGTGCTTTTCAAGGCCGGCGAGACACCACCGCTCATGACCGAAGATCGCGGGCTCAGCGCAAAATGCCGAGATAATCCGGTGAGTTATCATATTCGTGAGACATGCCCTATTACTAACATGCATGTGGGAGGAACCTAAGCCTCCATACCAATCTTTCGGGATTGGGTAGCGGTAGCGGAGAGAATCAACTGTCCGGCCCCGCAACCTGAAGATCCAGAATCACCTCTCCTGGCGAGGATGTTATTTTCGGTGCCCTATGAGGTACCCAAGAAGAAGGCCAAGAAGGCAGCCACGGGGACCAGAGATGGTCTCCGATGCAAGGGTGCTTCGGACATGACATCCGAGGACACCGAGACGAACTCCTCCACCGAATATGACGACAAGGAGGAGGAAATCCGTCCCCCACCTACTGGGGGGAGGAAAAGGAAGGTCTCCACGCACGGGGAGGCCGAAACGTCCAAGAATGGAAAGACTTTCCTTCCGGACTACTCCGCCGCAATTACCAACAGCGGCGAGGAGTGGGAACCTAGGGCCAAGCCCCTAGAGAGATCGTAAGTATCCGGACATACTAGTATGCCAGATCTATTTGCTTTATCGCGTCTTACCGTACCAGACATGCTCCTGCAGTACAGCCAAGTCCAACATCGAGATATACTCCTCTTCGGAGGGATCGTTGGACTCGGCGGCAATGAACAGCGAGTCTCTTTCGACAGCCTCCTCCCCTAAGGGTGCGGACAACACCGAGGTGTTGTCTCGAAGGATGCCTGGCCAAGGGGAGACCGTTCTAGAGACGTAGAAGGGTAAAACCCCGGTTGCCGAACACTTGGGGGGCAAGGCCCCCACAGACACCGAGTTTGGGGGCCGCAACCAGTTTGGCCCAAGCCGAATTCAGCTCCGGAAACCCAAGGGGTTCCGGATTCAGGAAAGAGGGCCGCCCCTAGCAAGGGGAGCGAGCCGTCTGTACCGATGACCTCCGTCCATCCGGAGGCACCGGACAGGTTGCTGGAAGCGCTTCGCGGCGCTTCCATTGATGAAGAACATCATACTCTAATGAGTATGGTGATTAAGAAGGTCCAGTCCGCCAAAAGCAGACTGACAGAAGCATGCGCTAGCCTTCTAACAGGCTTTGAGGTAAGCAATAAAATTGTGGAAAAATATCATAGTATAGATAGTAGCCCCTGATGCTCTGTTAGGTGTTCAGAAAGAAAAGCCAAATAGAGGATCAAATAATAGTCGCAGGAGTCTAACAAGAGATGTCTTATGTGAATAAGCAGGCGTCGTTGCTAGCCGCTGCCGCTCGTACTACGGAGGTCTCCATACTAAATCAGAGCCTGGAGCGGACCGAGGAAGAACTCGGCCTTGTGAAGAGGCAGCTGGAGGAGAGCCAAGGTATATAGTACCCTGCCTTTATACTTATGAGTGATAATTGGTTCGCGCTGATGAAAGTGTTATGAATTGTTGTAGGGGCCACGACCGAGGTGGTGACCCTAAAGAAGGTGTTAGCCGAGGCCGAAGACAAAGCGGCCAAGGAACGCGCCACATGCAAGAAGCATGAGGCCCGGGTCGGCGAGGTGTAACAAGAGCTCCAGGATGCCGTCAAGAAGTGCGAATCCTTGGAGCATGACTCAAAGACTAAAGAGTCTGAGCTTGCCAAGGCCCTCCAGAGCGCACAAGACTCCAGAGCCGAAGCCCAGCGAGCCCTCCAGGAAGTCCAGGAGGCCCAAAAGATTGCAGCGGATAAGGCTTTTCTTATGCAAAGCAAGCATGTGAAGGAGACATTCTTTTTACTTACCTGAATTCGGAGTTCTCCAGGAGCGTTTGCGGATCTATCGCACAGCATATCAGATGCCGCGGAGTTCTACTGAGCCGAAGAAGGGAGCTCGACGGAGAAGTTGTTCTGGTCCCAGTACCTTGGGCTAGAGCATCTGAGGCCCTTGAGCGACCAGCTGAAACAGTTAGTCGAACTGCACAAGGTGGCCGAACTGGCCATGAAGGACCTTATAGTCCGGTTGTGGCCGGCCAAGCCCCTGCCTAACAGTTACTTCAGACTCGTTAAGCGGCTTGTGAGTGCCTGCCCGCGACCAGACGTCATAAAGCGGTCGGTTTGCATTGAGGGTGCATGCATGGCGTTTGCCCATGCAAAGATGCATTGGGAAAAGATGAATGCCAAGGCGCTCATGACCAAGGGACCGCCAGAGGGCAAGGAGCACCGTCGTCCTGAAATGTATTATGATGATGTCCTAGAGGGAGCCCTCCTTGTGGCGGAACAATGTGCGAAGGATGTAATCTTTGAATGAATACATTCATTTTATCCTATCCTGTAATATAAAACAAGTTCGCGATGCAATATGTATTGCATGTTTATTTAAAATTGTCTCTCCTATTCGGCCGTTTATGAAATTTTGAGAGTTGGCCAGTCGTCGGCTTCTGCCCTCATGTAGCTAGTACAGGGGTGTTCGGGATGAGTTTAAACACTCTTTATCCAAGTCTTTTGGTCCTTTAAGGAGGTGTTTAGCACGACGAACAAGGCAATCGGACTATACAGCTTTATAACTCTCACTTAGCCATAAGAGCTCTATAACTTTAAATTTTGGCAAAGCCCCTAGTATTCGGAAGGCCGAACTTGGGGCGCTATACATGCCTAAATCAGGCAATAACCGATTCCTCGCTTGAAGCGGAAAAAAATCATTAAGAATTTTGAGACCTCTCGAACAGCGACCAGCTCTCGCTACATCATGACAGTCATTTTAGGCTTTCTCTACTGAGGTGCTCGTCCGGAAGAACCGGGACACAATCACAGTAGTTCTGCCTATGCCGCCTTAGCCGATATAGCGGAATGTAAGGTGGCAAAACATGGGAGCTGGGCAAACCCAACATTTGACCAAAGACATGATTTGGAGCCAATGCATATAATGCTATAAGTTTGGGGTGCCGAGCTACACTATAAAGTGTTCGGACTTTCTTGTCGTGTTATGGGTGCATTGAAGCCCCTGGTGATTTAAAGCGTACCAGAATGTACGAATGCAGTAAGTACAAAGACAAGGAAAAAGATGAATAAAAAGCAAAACACGTCAAGTTAATGTCCATTGTAATTTGAATAATACGTCAAAGCGTATTTGCACCACTCGTGCGAGAGGCGAACAAGGCTATTTAACATGCCGTCTACCGAGAGCAGGCTGCGTGCGGGTATGTAAACAGGAATAATGATCATTAACAAAGACCACCTGGGAGTTCCTTGTACGTCAAAGCCCCTGGCTTCTCTTGGTGTATTCCTCCACGATGGGTTCGATGATCAGGTTATCAAAAAAAGGCCTCAAGAAGAGAAAACCTGAAAGGAGAAGAAAAAGTGAGGGTATGTGGATCCAGGAGCGGTTGAGCCGTGGTGTGGACCACGGTCTAGCTGTGCCTTTGTCTATGCCCATGGTATCTTAAGTGCGTAGTTATGTACGCGTGGCACAAATTGTACCGCTTGATTGGGACTAGAACGGAGGCCGAATTGCTAGGTGAGCTCTGGGCGAGCCGGACGATTCTGTTGTCGAGTAGTTCAGACTCGTTTAAGATTGTCCGGGGGCCTTATTGCCGAATTGAGGTTCTGCCTAGGAAGGCCGCTCTGTGTTTCTGTTGCTAGTGCCATGGTGTGCTCCTTAGTATGGAGGGAGCGCTCTGTATTCCCATTGACTTTTATGATGCTGCGAGGTCCGGGCATTTTGAGCTTGAGGTAGGCATAGTGTGGTACCACATTGAATCGAGCGAATGCGGTTCGTTCGAGCAGTGCATGATAACCACTGCGGAAGGGGACGATGTCGAAGATCAACTCCTCGCTTCAGAAATTATCTGGTGATCCGAAGACCACTTCCAGCGTGATTGAGCCTGTGCAATAGGCCTCTACACATGGTATGACACCTTTAAAGGTGGTTTTGGTGGGTTTGATCCTTGCAAGATCGATGCCCATTTTGCGCACTGTTTCTTGATACAACAGGTTCAAGCTGCTGCCACCGTCCATGACGACTCGTGTGAGGTGGAATCCATCGATAATGGGGTCAAGGACCAGTGCGGCTGAACTGCCATGACGAATACTAGTCGGATGGTCTCTGCGGTCGAAGGTAATCGGACAGGAGGACCATGGACTGAATTTTGGGGCGACCGGCTCCATCGCATAGACGTCCCTTAGTGCACGCTTCCGCTCCCGCTTGGGTATATGGGCCACGTATATCATATTCACCATTTTGACTTGGGGAAGGAATTTCTTATGTCCCCCTGTGTTCGGTGGCCTGGGCTCCTCATCGTCATCGCTGGGCATCCCATTTTCCTTGTTTTCGGCATTTAACTTGCCGGCCTATTTAAACACCCAACATTCTGTGTTGGTGTGGTTGGCTGGTTTATCGGGGGTGCCATGAATTTGACATGGACGATCAAGGATGCGGTCCAAACTGGACGGACCCGGATTGTTTCTTTTAAATGGCTTCTTCCACTGACCGAACTTGGAGCCACTGAACCCAGCATTGACGGTCGTGTCTTCGGCGTTATCGCCATTATTTCAATGCTTGAATCTGCTGCGTCGGGGTTTGCCGTTGCTGTCTCTGGTGTCTGAAGCGCCAGGCTTTCCTGATGTGCAGCTGCTACGGGCTAACCAGCTATCCTTGCCCGCACAAAAGCGGGTCATAAGTGTTGTTAGGGCTGCCATGGATTTCGGCTTCTCTTGGCTGAGGTGTCAGGCTAGCCACTCGCCGCGGATATTATGCTTAAAGGCCGCTAGGGCTTCGGCATCCGGACAGTCGACAATTTGGTTCTTTTTAGTTAAGAACCGAGTCCAGAATTTTCTGGCTGACTCTCCGGGCTGTTGGGTTATGTGACTTAAGTCATCAGCGTCTGGTGATCGTACATAAGTGCCTTGAAAGTTGTCGAGAAATGCATCTTCTAGGTTCTCCCAACTGCCAATGGAGTTTTCTGGCAAACTGTTTAACCAGTGTGAAGCTGGTCCCTTGAGTTTTAGTGGGAGGTACTTGATGGCATGAAGATCATCACCGCGGGCCATGTGAATATTGAGAAGGAAGTCTTCGATCTAGACCGCGGGATCGGTTGTCCCATCATATGGTTCAATGTTCACGGGTTTAAACCCTTCTGGGAATTCATGTTCCATTACTTCATCCGTGAAGCATAGGGGGTGTGCGGTGCTCTGTGCCGAGCCACTTCGCGACGTAGTTCCGATGTAGCTGGCCTGCTATATTCGGCTCGAGTGGATTTGTATGTAGTGTATCCGGCGTGATGATCATCGTCGCGTGTTGAGGTGCACCCCTGTGATCCGTAGATCGATCTTGACTATCCTGCTTTGTCTTCTAACTCGTACCGCGGGTCATGTTTGTATCTGAAAGATCGAGGATGTCGCCTAGAGGGGGGGGGGTGAATAGGCGTTTTAAAATAATTATAGTTTAGGCTTGAACAAATGCGGAATAAACCTAGCAGTTAATTTGTCAAGCACAAAACCTAAAACAACTAGGCTCACCTATGTGCACCAACAACTTATGCTAAGCAATATAAGCAACTATGTGATAGCAAGATATATGACAAAGAACAATATGGCTATCACAAAGTAAAGTGCATAAGTAAAGGGCTCGAGTAAGAGATAACCGAGGCACGCGGAGACGACGATGTATCCCGAAGTTCACACCCTTGCGGATGCTAATCTCCGTTTGGAGCGGTGTGGAGGCACAATGCTCCCCAAGAAGCCACTAGGGCCACCGTAATCTCCTCACGCCCTCGCACAATGCAAGATGCCGTGAATCCACTAAGGGACCCTTGAGGGCGGTCACCGAACCCGTACAAATGGCAACCCTTGGGGCGGTCACCGAACCCGTACACTTTGGCAACCCTTGGGGGCGGCCACCGGAACCCGTCAAATTGCTCGGGGCGATCTCCACAACCTAATTGGAGACCCTGACACTTGCCCGGAGCTTTACACCATAATGATTGACCTCCGAACACCACCAACCGTCTAGGGCGCCCAAGCACCCAAGATGAACAAGCTCAAGGGCACCAAGCACCCAAGAGTAATAAGCTTCTCAACTTGTAACTTCCACGTATCACGTGGAGAACTCAAACCGATGCACCAAATGCAATGGCAAGGGCACACGGAGTGCCCAAGTCCTTCTCTCCCAAGTCCCACCAAAGCAACTAATGCTAGGGAGGAAAATGAGAGGAAGAACGAAAGAAGAACACAAAGAACTCCAAGATCTAGATCCAAGGGGTTCCCCTCACATAGAGGAGAAAGTGATTGGTGGAAATGTGGATCTAGATCTCCTCTCTCTTTTCCCTCAAAAACTAGCAAGAATCCATGGAGGGATTGAGAGTTAGCAAGCTCGAAGAAGGTCAACAATGGGGGCAAAAACGAGCTCAAGAGGTGGGGAACCATTGGGGAAGAAGACCCCCTTAAATAGGTCCCCACGAATCTGCCCGTTATGTGCAGAAACCTGTAGGACCGGTACAACCGGTGCACGAACCGGTACAACCGGCCAAAGCAGAGGAAAAACCAACCTGGGAAAAGCTCTAAGCGGTACAACAGCCTGGGGAACCGGTAGTACCGGTTAAACCGGTTAAACCGGTCAACAACCGCCCAAGAACCGCTCCAAAACAGAAACTAGTCCGGTGGTAGAGCGGTACATGGCCGGTACAACCTCCGGACCAATTCTGGAGCGGTACAACCGCTCCAAACACCGGTTGTACCGGTCAACCGGTACAACCTCTCTACGGGGCGGTACAACCTCTCTATGTAAAACAGGCAATATCAAAACAGCCACAACTTTCGCATACGAGCTCCGAATTCGATGAAACCAAGTTTGTTGGAAAGCTAGCAACAAGGGTTAACACAATCTTGATAGAAATATCAATAAGAAGCAAATGAGAAAAGGCCCATAAGAAAAAGGTGAGAACCCTTCCTTGGATAAGACCGGTAAAACCTCCAACACCGAAAACATCATAGAAGACGCATGCGAACTCCGTTTTCGATGAACTCAAGCTTGTCATCAAGATGACCATAAGCTCTAAGACTCACAAAGAGAACCAAACAAGAACAAAGAAACATGATGCAAGGATGCAATGGTTTGAGCTCTCTACTAACGATATGATCAAGCTACCAACTTGAGAGCCCCCCTTGATAGTACGGCAAACGATCCTATAACCCGGTCTCCCAACTACCACCACGAGACCGGTAAAATAGAAAACCTATCAAGGGAAAACCTTTGCCTTGCACATGGTCCACTTGAGCTAGATGAAGATGATCTTGACTCCCTCAGGTTGGACGACCTTTCTTGATTGCGTTGGCTCGATGAAGACTAGATGATTGCTCCCCCATAGTCCACTATGGGTGAGCTACTCTTTGGCACATCTTCACAAGTCCATTGACACCACAATGGATGGCAAGATTCAAACTTGATTGCTCCCCCATACTCCATTATGGGTGAGCCACTCTTCGTGTTGCTCCACTTGAACTTGCACACAGCAAACTTGATGACGATCACCACTTGATGTCATCCTCCATGGGTTGTATGGGATCTTCCTCTTGACGCAAGACCATGGAAACATACCTAACCCCACAAAGAACTCTCACGTAGACCATGGGTTAGTACACAAAGCGTAATGGACAATGCTTACCATACCATGGGAACACTTGGCCCCTCTCGGTACAACTTGTGCGCTTTGTGTGTTGATCAACTTGAATCACTCTCTGTACTTAGTCTAGATTAACCTTGAATCTTTCCAACTCTCTTCATTTGGATGATGTCTTGAAGGTAAACATGAATGATCACATAATCTTCTTCTTCAAGACATGCTTGCAATAAGCTCAACACTCACATGACCAATCTTTGGATAATTCCTTAATAGCACCTTGGTCAAATCATAAACTCCTTGAAACCAACACATGGACTCCAAGAAAAGCCTATGGACAAACCCTTCAAATATAACTCAAGGCAACCATTAGTCCATAGAGATTGTCATCAATTGCCAAAACCAAACATGGGGGCACCGCATGTTCTTACAATCTCCCACATTTTGGTAATTGATGACAATCACTTTCAAGAGAGTTTATACAAGGAATTATGCATCACCATGCAATGCAACAACCAATAATGCATGCGAATGAGATGCAAATGCTAAGGAAACAAAAACCAAAGCTACTCCACAAAACTCTCTGAAACTTCTCCCCCATTGGCATCGATTGCCAAAATGGGCGAAAAGCTTAGAAGGCCAATATAAATTGTGGTCCTCCATAAATTGTGTATTTCTCAACAAGAGAGTGGAATGCAATACACATATCCGACTGCCAATACTTGGAGGAAGACAAACTATATTGATGCCCAAAGATTGCAACAAAAAGATATGCCACAAAGACATAACAAAGAGAGACACAAGCAATCAGAAGATACCAATTGAAGCAAGCAATCAACGGAAATCAATTGAACCAACTAGATCAATGATCCTACATGCCACAAGAATAAAGATATTGTGAAAAGCGCGGAGGAGTGTTCTAAATAAACTAGAGAAGCTCCCCATGATTTGTGCACACAAAAGAATTTTTGTATTTGAATACAAAGTGCACAAAATAGGATGATAGCTCCCCCAAAATCAATAGAAACTCACATCCAGTGCAAGTGAGCATATAGGAAACAAAGCCTAGCGCTTGCAACAAGCACATGGTTGAGCAACATGTAAAAGAGGCAACTTAAGAATAGGCTCAACCAAAATGATGTGTGTGAGTCATGGCGAAGCACTTGAGGAGACTAAGATTAGGATGAGCATTAAGCATCAACATAGTCTTGAAAGAATGAGGCACATGGTGCAAGGCCTATCATTCCCACACACAACTGGCAAATGGGTTCACAAGCTTACTAATAAGCAAAAGAAAACCTATGCTTGTGACAACCCGTGGTCAAGATAGACGAGGGGAGGCTCATCAAGACGAGGGATACCAATTAAGATGGCAAAAACCTCGTAAAGATAAGCAAGAGGAAAATAATCTTCACCACACAAGAGCGCAACAAGATGCAACGATAGAGGACACGCACTCAAGGCAAAAGCTTTCACGGAGCCACCAAAGAAATAACATAAGAAAGACAAGGTGGACGTGAAAGAAAAGATATCAACTAGAGATGTAATTTCTCTCAAGTGTATAAGGTTCTATGTAGACTAAATCATGATGATATATATATCTACAAAGAAGGATGTACACCCGAAATAGTTACAACACGAAGGAACAAGATATCCACAAGGAAGTCATAAATATACCAATAAGATATTTGCTTGAAAGCATAGCACTTGGCTAGATAAGGTCTTATTGTATATAAATGAAGTCCAAACACACATCCATCAAAGGCATCACAACTAGCAACGAGAGATCATCGTTGGGATGCTTTGAGAAAGGAAACAAGTATCACAAGATATGAAATGAATATCATGCCAAGATGCAACCTACACAAGGTTGAATGCAAGAGGAGAAAGCATGAATAGATACTTGTTACCGAGATATCATTGGAAGGATGTAGTAGATACCAATTGAAGGTAGATAGTAGTTCATTGATCATCCTTGCTTGACTCCAATATGCACATGGTGACAACACCTTCCTTGTGAGTGAGCCGAGCATCCAATGCGTCTCCAAATGTTCCTAGAAGAACAACACAAACTAAATGGTACCCAAACTCATCGGGACCAAATAGTTAGAAACACCAATACATAGGACAAACTCCACATAAATATGTGCATATGAATTTCATCCACATCTCATCCAAATTGAGACTAGGTGGAGTTCCCCTTATATATTGAGGTACAGAAAGAAAGCATGCCAAATGAAATACATGAAGTAAACATGCATGCTCAAGACTTTCAAAATCCGAAACCTAAAGAGAAAGAAATGCCAAGTGAAAAGGATACCAAATGGAGAAATCATCACTTGGAAGATATCATTAAAGATACATCAAGGAATGAGATATCCATTGATACACACTAAACTAAAGATGTCAAACTCTCAAAGAGAGGATGGTTCCAAACAAACCAAGCTCTCAACAAAGTTTCATGATGGCACAAGGTACCAAAAAGAAATGGCTTGCCTTCCACCAAAACACACTTGATAAGGATCACAAGAAGAGTGTTTAAGAAAATAGGATAGCTCCCCCACGAGTTGTGCACTATAGAGATTTGCATTTGAATACAAAATGCACAAGGTGGGATCATCACTTTCACTATATCTAGAAAACACTAGACAAGAACAAGAAATAAACAAGATCCACAAGTGGTATGGAAGACAACGGGAGTTGACACAAACCTTGGCAAGAGAAAAGGCAAATAAAAAGCAAAAGCCAATGTAAAGATGATCAATAATTTCTACCACACATAAGTGACTACCAATTGTCAAAAGACAAGAAGTATTTGGAAATAATTCCCGTTGGTAGATAGCAAGGATATCCAACATCATCTTCACACCAAACACAAGCAAATTGCAACTTGTAGAGCTAACATGCCACCTAGGAACAAGATAATTTACAATATCAATTCTAGGTGACAATATCTCAAATGTACACATTTTCTAGGCTTGTAATATGCACTTAGCATATTACTCCCCCATAATGTGATACCAATAAGAACTAAACAAGAGGCAATAAGAGGATCCAACACGAGATAATCAATGGAATTTTTAGAATTTGAATTTCTCATGAGAGATATACCACCTAGCGACTAGATAATCTTGTAATATCAATACTAGATGGTATTCCTCATGTACACACATTTATAGGATTGTGAGGTGCACAAAGCACATCACTCCCCCAAAATGGGATGTTCCATTGATCTCTCACACGAGCCAACTAGGATACAAACAGGAAGCAAAAAGGCTCAACGCACGACGCACACGTACATGATGTGCAAACCAACACACACATACTTGATTGCTCAAGATAAGCAAGTTGGAAGCGCAACATATACAAACACATGCAAGGAACAAAACCAAAACATGCAAGGGGGCAAGTAACTTTCAAGGTAAACAATTTAAGTACAAGTTACCGCAAGGAGGCACATTGGATATAAGATAGAAACTTGATAATCCAATTGACTTGGCTTGAGACAAAGAGAATGATGAAGTCCCCTTAATTCTTCATAATGTAGCCAAGTCTCCAATGCCCTCCAACAACACCTATTGATCAAGTTTGAGCTTGTTGGTCCCCAACCAAGTTGGGTCCTAAGAGGTTAGTCACAATAGGTTTGGCTACCCAAATGGTTCTTTGCTTGACACCACTTTGAGTACCAACAAACTTGGCAAACACATTGCCAACCTTATCCTTACCAAGAGAATAGATATCATCAATAATAATTGGGTTGGATAAGTTACCACTAGTGCATGAAGAAGCGACGTGACCTTTCTCACGACATAAGTAGCAACGTCTACTCTTCACTTTCTTCTCACTTGATTTCTCAATTTGAGAAGCATTAACTTGAGTCTTCTTGGGAAGAGGCCTTTCTTCAACTTGATGTTGAGCATGAGATTGAACTTGTGCCCTCTTCCCTTGTTGCTTGACACTAATGGCCTTCTTCTTCAATGGGCAAGATCTAACATGATGCCCTTCAACTTTGCACTTGAAGCAAACAATCTTGGCCGAATTCTTGACTTGTTCTTGGCCCTTCTTCTTGTTCAACTTGGACTTCTTCTTCTTATTGGAGTTGAATCCAAGTCCACCTTTGTCATTGGGGGATTTTTGCACACTCAAGATATTGTTGAGTGTGGATTTCCCTTCATGACACTTTTCCAAGTCTTTCTTCAAAGAAGTGACTTGGGCCTTGAGCTCTTTGATTTCCTCTACATGGTTAGTCTCAACACAAGTACTAGAGGAAGTATAAGCTTCATCGTTAGAGCAACAAGGCAAGGAAAGCAATTCATCACAAGATGTACCAACATTGTGAGTAGATGAATTACAAGGACTAGCACATGGCAATATACTATTTTGACTAGAAGTAGTGCTAGTATCCACATGAGGCTCACTAGATGTTACCTTAGCAATCATGGCCTCATGAGCTATCTTTAGCACACTATGGGATACTAGAAGATCATCATGAGAGCTTGAGAGCTTTTCATGACTTTCTTCCAATTTCCCATAATTGCAAGATAGCACCTCAAGTTGAGCCCGTAGCTCAACATTCTCCTTCAAAATGGATGCTTCACAAGTAATAGAATTAGTAGCACAAGCATCATCATTAACAACAAGAGGAGAAGGCAACTTGGCAAGCTCTTTTAAATAAGAAGCTTCAAGTTGAGCATGAGACTCGGTGAGTTTGATGAGCTCACCCTTGATGACCCTTGAGCCATTTTCGAGGTGCTCAAAATCCTCAAGGAGTCTAGCATGAGCAACTTCAAGCTTAGCATTTTTAGTTTCAAAAACATTGGCCACCTTAAGAGCTCTATCAGTAGATTCCTTCACTCTAGACAATTCTAGAGCAAAAGTCTCCTCAAGAGATTCCTTGGTGGTTTGTTCAAGTTCAAGAGCTTGAGAGAGGTCCGCAATCTCATTAGCGTAATCACGCCCATGACCTTCCATTTTATCAATGGTGGCCTCATGCTCCTCTAGATGAGATTCCAACTCCTCAATGTATTTCTTGCCATCAATGGCAATGGACATTATTTCCATGAAGTTGGAACGAGCAATTTTATTTTTATGAAGAGCTTTAAAAATCATTTCCCCCTTAGTTTTTAAGGAGGCAACATTATCATTCTCTTCATCATTATCCTCATCATCATTAGCATCAACATCATCATCAAGAGACATATTGGGGTACAAAGTAGGAGATACCTTTGACGCCTTAGCCATAAGGCAAAAAGCAATAGATGATGATGTAGGATCCCTTGAGGCACCATTAAACACCACATCTTGTTCCATGGAGTGTTCGGTTTCCACTACATTGTTAGCACAACAATTCGAGGAAATAGATGCATTTTTATCATGGCAACAAGACATAGCAAGCATATCATCATGAGATTTAGTCAAGCAATTTCTACATGATATGCAAGGACTATCAACACAAGCATGTGAAACATTTGGAGTGCTCGAAGTGTTAAAGCCCAAAAGAAGGAGCATTGCAATAATATAGTGATGAAGGATCATCCACAATAAGCATACTATCATCATTGCAATGACCAACACTACTCACCATGTCATTACCTTGTGGCAAACCACATGTAGGTGAAGTAGAAGAAGTTGAGAAGACTATACGACCGGAGGTGGAGGGAGAACAATCATCCCCACAAATCTTGGACACACCATATTTATCTTGAAGCTTCGTCCACAACTCATGAGCATCTCGGAACGGCATGAGTTGAAATATAACTACATTGCTCAAAGCATCGAAAAGCACATTAGAAGCTTGAGCATTGAGATAAGAGTTTTTCTCATCCTCTAAAGATAATCTTTGGGGATCCTTTGGAGGAGAAAAACCCATATCTACAATTCGCTCTAAATTTGGGTCCATGACCCTAAAGAGATTAAGCATGCGAATTACCCAAACATCAAAATTTGTGCCATCGAAACTAAGAGTGTCAGAGAATCCTAATCCCCTAGTCGACATCTTTACTCTCTAGGCGGTAAAGCCTAATAAAGAGAGACGAGGCTCTGATACCAATTGAAAGATCGAGGATGTCGCCTAGAGGGGGGGGGTGAATAGGCGTTTTAAAATAATTACGGTTTAGGCTTGAACAAATGCGGAATAAACCTAGCGGTTAATTTGTCAAGCACAAAACCTAAAACAACTAGGCTCACCTATGTGCACCAACAACTTATGCTAAGCAAGATAAGCAACTATGTGATAGCAAGATATATGACAAAGAACAATATGGCTATCACAAAGTAAAGTGCATAAGTAAAGGGCTCGGGTAAGAGATAACCGAGGCACGCGGAGACGACGATGTATCCCGAAGTTCACACCCTTGCGGATGCTAATCTCCGTTTGGAGCGGTGTGGAGGCACAATGCTCCCCAAGAAGCCACTAGGGCCACCGTAATCTCCTCACGCCCTCGCACAATGCAAGATGCCGTGATTCCACTAAGGGACCCTTGAGGGCGGTCACCGAACCCGTACAAATGGCAACCCTTGGGGGCGGTCACCGAACCCGTACACTTTGGCAACCCTTGGGGGCGGTCACCGGAACCCGTCAAATTGCTCGGGGCGATCTCCACAACCTAATTGGAGACCCCGACGCTTGCCCGGAGCTTTACACCACAATGATTGAGCTCCGAACACCACCAACCGTCTAGGGCGCCCAAGCACCCAAGAGGAACAAGCTCAAGGGCACCAAGCACCCAAGAGTAATAAGCTTCTCAACTTGTAACTTCCACGTATCACCGTGGAGAACTCAAACCGATGCACCAAATGCAATGGCAAGGGCACACGGAGTGCCCAAGTCCTTCTCTCTCAAATCCCACCAAAGCAACTAATGCTAGGGAGGAAAATGAGAGGAAGAACGAAAGAAGAACACCAAGAACTCCAAGATCTAGATCCAAGGGGTTCCCCTCACATAGAGGAGAAAGTGATTGGTGGAAATGTGGATCTAGATCTCCTCTCTCTTTTCCCTCAAAAACTAGCAAGAATCCATGGAGGGATTGAGAGTTAGCAAGCTCGAAGAAGGTCAACAATGGGGGCAAAAACGAGCTCAAGAGATGGGGAACCATTGGGGAAGAAGACCCCCTTAAATAGGTCCCCACGAATCTGCCCGTTATGTGCAGAAACCTGTAGGACCGGTACAACCGGTGCACGAACCGGTACAACCGGCCAAAGCAGAGGAAAAACCAACCTGGGAAAAGCTCTAAGCGGTACAACAGCCTGGGGAACCGGTAGTACCGGTTAAACCGGTTAAACCGGTCAACAACCGCCCAAGAACCGCTCCAAAACAGAAACTAGTCCGGTGGTAGAGCGGTACATGGCCGGTACAACCTCCGGACCAATTCTGGAGCGGTACAACCGCTCCAAACACCGGTTGTACCGGTCAACCGGTACAACCTCTCTACGGGGCGGTACAACCTCTCTATGTAAAACAGGCAATATCAAAACAGCCACAACTTTCGCATACGAGCTCCGAATTCGATGAAACCAAGTTTGTTGGAAAGCTAGCAACAAGGGCTAACACAATCTTGATAGAAATATCAATAAGAAGCAAATGAGAAAAGGCCCATAAGAAAATGGTGAGAACCCTTCCTTGGATAAGACCGGTAAAACCTCCAACACCGAAAACATCATAGAAGACGCATGCGAACTCCGTTTTCGATGAACTCAAGCTTGTAATCAAGATGACCATAAGCTCTAAGACTCACAAAGAGAACCAAACAAGAACAAAGAAACATGATGCAAGGATGCAATGGTTTGAGCTCTCTACTAACGATACGATCAAGCTACCAACTTGAGAGCCCCCCTTGATAGTACGGCAAACGATCCTATAACCCGGTCTCCCAACTACCACCACGAGACCGGTAAAATAGAAAACCTATCAAGGGCAAACCTTTGCCTTGCACATGGTCCACTTGAGCTAGATGAAGACGATCTTGACTCCCTCAGGTTGGACCACCTTTCTTGATTGCGTTGGCTCGATGAAGACTAGATGATTGCTCCCCCATAGTCCACTATGGGTGAGCGACTCTTCGGCACATCTTCACAAGTCCATTGACACCACAATGGATGGAAAGATTCAAACTTGATTGCTCCCCCATACTCCATTATGGGTGAGCCACTCTTCGTGTTGCTCCACTTGAACTTGCACACAGCAAACTTGATGACGATCACCACTTGATGTCATCCTCCATGGGTTGTATGGGATCTTCCTCTTGACGCAAGACCATGGAAACATACCTAACCCCACAAAGAACTCTCACGTAGACCATGGGTTAGTACACAAAGCGTAATGGACAATGCTTACCATACCATGGGAACACTTGGTCCCTCTCGGTACAACTTGTGCGCTTTGTGTGTTGATCAACTTGAATCACTCTCTATACTTAGTCTAGATTAACCTTGAATCTTTCCAACTCTCTTCATTTGGATGATGTCTTGAAGGTAAACATGAATGATCACATAATCTTCTTCTTCAAGACATGCTTGCAATAAGCTCAACACTCACATGACCAATCTTTGGATAATTCCTTAATAGCACCTTGGTCAAATCATAAACTCCTTGAAACCAACACATGGACTCCAAGAAAAGCCTATGGACAAACCCTTCAAATATAACTCAAGGCAACCATTAGTCCATGGAGATTGTCATCAATTGCCAAAACCAAACATGGGGGCACCGCATGTTCTTACAATCTCCCCCATTTTGGTAATTGATGACAATCACTTTCAAGAGAGTTTATACAAGGAATTATGCATCACCCGTATGTTCCCAGCCACGAGGCAGACGGTCAGCCGTATCATGGCTGGTAGTATGGTCTCTAATGCCTCGTCCTTGAATTGAGGTAGTAACCTGTGTCTGGGGTAACTTCTAGTTGGGCGCTCGAGTCCGTATTCCTCGGCTGCCAGGACCTCGGTCCATTTATCAGTGAGCAAATCTTGATTAGCTTGAAGCTGCTGCTAATTTTTCTTCAGGCTCTTTGCAGTGGCTATAAGCCGGCGCTTGAAGCGCTCCTGTTCAACGGGATCCTCTGGTACGGTAAATTCTTCATCGCCGAGGCTCACCTCATCCTCGGAGGGGGCCATGTAGTTGTCCTCATCCGAGTTTTCATTCGTGGCCTGTTCATCAGGGCTGGCTTGCCCGTCCTCCCGTCCGGCCTGTTCGAATCCTAGCAGCGCGGGGTCGTCTTCATTATCTTCGGCATCGTCCGGAGTGCTATTGTCTCCTGTGCCGGTATTGCTGTTCTTACCATGGCGTGGTTTAGAGAGGAGCCGCTGACGTTGGTGCTTCGGCTGCTTCTCGGGAGGTTTGTCCTCACCTGTATCCTTTTTGCCCTCACCACTATCTTCTTTGGGGGTATCCACCATGTAAATGCCGTATGACGAGGTGGCTGTCCAGCGCTCTATGGGCGGTGGTTCCTCTTCTTCTCCCGCATCGTCGTCCATACTGTTGATGTCTTCGGAGTCAAAGTCAAGCATATCGGTCAAGTCGTCGAAAGTGGCTATCAAGTGGGTGGTGGGTGGGCAGCGAAGTTCTTCATCGTCCGTTTCCCACTCAAGCCGGACATAGTTCGGCCAAGAATCTCCTGACAAGGAGAGAGATCTTAATGAATTTAACACATCGCCCAAGGGCGAGTGTTGAAAGATGTCTGCGGAGGTAAACTCCAAGATCGGCGCCCAATCAGATTCGACGGGCGCGGACACACGCGGTTCAGAACCTATATCCGGAGACGAGTCCGAGAATCCAATGGCACTGGCCTCGCTAAAGGTCGAATCTGTGTTCAGCTCAAGCGCCGTAGAGTATGCAGCTTCCGTGGTGGGGTCCAGCCCCCTGTCCGTGGACGGCGCAATCTGTTCTGGATCTAGGGCCAGGACAGTCACAGGTGCTGTCTCCTGAGCATAGTCTGATGACAAATTTAAGTTGTGTTCATCGTAGCTACAGGGAGCGGCTGTCGCGGGTTTGAATCCGTCGAAGATTAAGTCTACGCGGGCGTTGGCGAGGTAATTCAAACTTCCAAACCCGACCTCATGGCCAGGGGCGTAGCTATCGGTCTGCTCCAGATGGCCAAGTGAGTTGGCGTGTAGTGCAAAGCCGCCGAATACGAAGATCTGCCCGGGGAGGAAAGTCTCACCCCGGACCGCGTTGTTGTAGATGATTGAGGGAGCCATCAAGCCTTATGATGAAGACACAGTGGAACTCTCAATGAAAGCACCAATGTCGGTGTCAAAACTGGCGGATCTCGGGTAGGGGGTCCCGAACTGTGCGTCTAAGGCTAATGGTAACAGGAGGCGGGGGACACGATGTTTACCCAGGTTTGGGCCCTCTCTATGGAGGTAATACCCTACTTCCTACTTGATTGATCTTGATGATATGAGTATTACAAGAGTTGATCTACCACGAGATCGATGGTGCTAACCCTAGAAGCTAGCCTATGATTCTGATTGTCCTTGTCCTACGGACTAAACCCTCCGGTTTATATAGACACCGGAGGGGGCTAGGGTTACATAGTGTCGGTTACAGAGAAGGAAATCTACATATCCGAATCTCCAAGCTTGCCTTCCACGCAAAGGAGAGTCCCATCTGGACACGGGACGAAGTCTCCTATCTTGTATCTTCATAGTCCAACAATCCGGCCAAAGTATATAGTCCGACTGTCCGAGGACCCCTTAATCCAGGACTCCCTCAGGTGTCGCCCCCCTTTCCTAGTCCAATTCGGACCCAATGGGGAGGGGGCGCGCGGCCTGCCCTGGCCACCCCTCTCTCTCTCCACTAAGGCCCAATGTGGCCCATTAGTTCCCCCGAGGGGTTCCGGTAACCCCTCCGGCACTCCGGTTTTATCCGAAACTTTCCGGAACACTTCCGGTGTCCGAATATAGCTCTCCAGTATATAAATCTTTATGTCTCGGCCATTTTGAGACTCCTCATCATGTCCGTGATCTCATTCGGGACTCCGGACAAACTTCGGTCATCAAAAACACATAACTCATAATACATATCATCATCGAAGTTAAGCGTGCGGACCATACGGGTTCGAGAACTATGTAAACATGACCGAGACACATCTCTGGTCAATAACCAATAGCGGAACCTGGATGCTCATATTGGCTCCTACATATTCTACTAAAATCTTTATCGGTCAAACTGCATAACAACATACGTTGTTCCCTTTGTCATCAGTATGTTCTTGCCCGAGATTCGATCGTCGGTATCATCATATATACCTAGTTAAATCTCGTTACCGGCAAGTCTCTTACTCGTTCCGTAATACTTCATCCCACAACTAACTCATTAGTCACATTGCTTGCAAGGCTTATAGTGATGAGCATTACCGAGAGGGCCCAGAGATACCTCTCCAAAACAAAGAGTGACAAATCCTAGTCTGGATCTATGCCAACCCAACAAACAGCTTCGGAGACACCTGTAGAGCACCTTTATAATCACCCATTTACGTTGTGATGTTTGGTAGCACACAAAGTGTTCCTTCGGTATTCAGGAGTTGCATAATCTCATAGTCTGAGGAACGTGTATAAGTCATGAAAAAAGCAGTAGCAATGAAACTGTAACAATCATAATGCTAAGCTAACGGATGGGTCATGTCCATCACATTATTCTCCTAATGATGTGATCCCATTCATCAAATGAAAACACATGTCCATGGTTAGGAACCTTAACCATCTTTGATTAACGAGCTAGTCAAGTAGAGGCATACTAGGGATATTATGTTTTGTCTATGTATTCACACATGTACTAATTTCCGGTTAATACAATTATAGCATGAATAATAAACACTTATCATGAAATAAGGAAATAAATAATAACTTTATTATTTTCTCTAGGGCATATTTCCTTCAATACTATCGTCCTATATATCAATTTTTACCTCTCGACCATTTTGAGACTACTCGTCATGTACGTGATCTCGTCCGGGACTCCGAACAACATTCGGTCACCAAATCACATAACTCATATAATACAAAATCGTCATCAAACGTTAAGCGCGTGGACCCCACGGGTTCGAGAACTATGTAGACATGACCGAGACACCTCTCTGGTTAATAACCAATGGCGGAACGTGGATGCTCATATTGGCTCCCACATATTCTACGAAGATCTTTATCAATCAAACTGTTATGACAACATACGTTATTCCCTTTTTCCATCGGTATGTTACTTGCCCGAGATTCGATCGTCGGTATCTTCATACCTAGTTCAATCTCGTTGCCGACAATTCTCTTTACTCATTCCGTAATGCAACATCCTGCAACTAACTCATTAGTCACTTTGCTTGCAAGGCTTCTTATGTTGTGCATTACCGAGAGGGCCCAGAGATACCTCTTCGATACTCGGAGTGACGAATCCTAATCTCGATCTATGCCAACCCAACAAACACCTTCAGAGATACCTGTAGAGCATCTTTATAATCACCCAGTTACGTTGTGAAGTTTGATAGCACACAAGGTATTCCTATGGTATCCAGGAGTTGCATAATCTTATAGTCGAAGGAATATGTATTTGACATGAAGAAAGCAATAGCAATAAAACTGAATGATCAATATGCTATGCTAACGGATGAGTCTTGTCCATCACATCATTCTCCTAATTATGTGGTCTCGTTCATTAAATGACAACATATGTCTATGGTTAGGAAACTTAACCATCTTTGATTAACGAGCTTGTCTAGTAGAGGCTTACTAGGGACACGGTGTTTTGTCTATGTATCCACACATGTATCAAGTTTATGGTTAATACAATTCTAGCAAAAAAATAAAACATTTATCATGATAAAAGGACATATAAACTAATAAATTTATTATTGCCTCTAGGACATATTTCCTTCACTCCCCTCCTTTCCATCCTCTGGTTTCCGCTTGTAGCCGGAGCATGTAGGAACTTTTGACATAGGTACTCAAAATCTTCCTGAGTTTTTTTTCTCAAGTAGCATTCTCTAGGTCAGCATCGCTCCCTTCCATAAGCACTTGTGTTGCCTTGTGATGATCTTGGTGATGAATGTGTCGATGGAGAACCTTGATGTAGGGACTCAAAATCTTCCCAAGTAGCATCATGTGGCCATCGTCGATCTGTTTCATGAGCACTTGCGCCACATTGTGATTTTTTGAGCAAACATAGCGGGGGGAAACCCCCACTGTAACTCTTTTTCATTAATATTTGTGGAACATATACAGGTGCCTGTACACAAAAATGAACAAAAGTAACAAATTTACAAGTAATATAGCCAAGATTGCATTCCCTATTTTAGACTTGGTTTTGCCTTCTTGATGATGGTATCAAGGTGCTCATTGAAGCAGGCAATGCAGTAGATTAAGCTTTTGGTTTTATTGTCAAAGATGATAGTGATTCTATGCTTCCATAGGCTCCAATATCTAGCAATTAAGCATTCCTTGTAGAATTTTGTGTTGTTTATTTTATTTCCATCCATCAGCATCTTTGTCAGATCATAATCTATGTTCCATTGAAACCCTAGTGCAAGCCAAAAGTTTTGGCTAAAATGACAACTAAAAAATAGATGCATCAAACATTCATTAGGTTCATCATTACATAACCCACATATGTTGTTTTCAATGTAAAAGTTATTCCTGAGTAGTAGATCTCTGGTGTTTAGCATGTCCTGTATGAGTAATCAGAAGAAGCATTTCTATTTTGGCAAGTTGTAAGACTTCCATATCCATTGATAGGGCTCCGGCGCATCAGGTGGGTTTCCAATATATAACAAATTGAATATTTGGTTGGAGTATTTTCTAGAACTCCAGTAGAACTGCCATGAGTCTTTTTCATTCATGTTTCTCCTGCCATTCATTATGTATAATAATTGATGGCTTTGTTGAACAACAATAGAGGACATAGGGGTATGGAACTTCTCATAAAAACTGTCATGCTTAATGTTGCTCATCATGGCAATAGTGGTGTCTTTATCCCTTGCACCCTGTTCAAGAATTCATCCGACTAACCAGTTAACTTGCCGATTAATCCCTACTCGTAGGGTCACCGAGTAGCCGATAAACCGATAAATCGTCCGATTAATTGATTAAATGGCCGATTAACTTGCCGATTAGCCTATTAATCCCCTACTCGCTAGCCGACCAAGCAGCTACCAGTTAACGATTTCCTCAACAATGCTCTTGCATATGAGAAGAGGTGGCGCATTTGGTCCTTCATGGGATGATCTTGCTGACCCATCACCACTCCATCCACGAGTACTTGTGCCACCTTGTAATGATCTTGCTAACGAATGCGTCAACGGAGAACCTTGAGTGAAATCTGCAAAGAAGCATGAACATAAGGCAGAGTAGGCACCACTTGATGCGCTGGAGAACAAATTTCTTTAATTGGAAGACATGAAAGACTGGGGGGGTTCTATTTCTTTTTTTGCATGTGAGGGAGGATTATACTTTTTTCTGCATGTGAGGGGGGATTCTACTCTCCATCGAGGGGGGAACAAATTTCTTCAATTGAGAGGTATGAAAGACGAGTGAATTCTACTTCTACTCGATGGAGAGGGAGGGGGAACCCATTTCTTCAGTTGACAGATAGGCGGGTGAATTCTACTTCTACTCAATGGAGAGGGAAGGGAAACAAATTTCTTCAATTGAGATACATGAAAGGCCGAGTGAATTATACTGGAAGGTGTAGCTGGAGCTTGTAGGCCATTGTCCCGATCTTTTGCATTATCTTGTATGGTGTGCACAATGAACAACTAATGACCTCACGTATGGTTGAAGCTTTAATAATACCATATCACCTTCCTGGAAAAATCTTCTCACTGTTTTTCTTATATATCGGAGACTTCAACTTATGTTGTGCTCGAAGTAAATGTTGACTTGATCATCCATCCATTGACGAATATCCACCAGATCAACTGAATCGGAAAGCCGGAATGCCAAATGTGACGCCCCCGATTCAATCGTACACTAATCATGCACGCAAACGTGTACGATCAAGATCAGGGACTCACGGGAAGATATCACAACACAACTCTAAAACATAATAAGTCATACAAGCATCATAATACAAGCCAGGGCCCTCGAGGGCTCGAATACAAGTGCTCGATCATAGACGAGTCAGCGGAAGCAACAATATCTGAGTACAGACATAAGTTAAACAAGTTTGCCTTAAGAAGGCTAGCACAAACTGGGATACAGATCGAAAGAAGCGTAGGCCTCCTGCCTGGGATCCTCCTAACTACTCTTGGTCGTCGTCAGCGGCCTGCACGTAGTAGTAGGCACCTCCGGTGTAGTAGGGGTCGTCGTCGACGGTGGCGTCTGGCTCCAGGGCTCCAGCATCTGGTTGCGACAACCAGGTAGAAGGGAAAGGGGAAAAGAGGGAGAAAAGCAACCGTGAGTACTCATCCAAAGTACTCGCAAGCAAGGAGCTACACTACATATGCATGGGTATATGTGTAAAGGGCCATATCGGTGGACTGAACTGCAGAATGCCAGAATAAGAGGGGGATAGCTAATCCTGTCGAAGACTATGCTTCTGGCAGCCTCCGTCTTGCAGCATGTAGAAGAGAGTAGATTGAAGTCCTCCAAGTAGCATCTCCAAGTAGCATCGCATAGCATAAACCTACCCGGCGATCCTCTCCTCGTCGCCCTGTAGAAAAGCGACCACCGGGTTGTTTGTGGAACTTGGAAGGGTGTGTTTTATTAAGTATCCGGTTCTAGTTGTCATAAGGTCAAGGTACAACTCCAAGTCGTCCTGTTACCGAAGATCACGGCTATTCGAATAGATTAACTTCCCTGCAGGGGTGCACCAACTTACCCAGCACGCTTGATCCCATTTGGCCGGACACACTTTCCTGGGTCATGCCCGGCCGCGGAAGATCAACACGTCGCAGCCCCACCTAGGCAAAACAGAGAGGCCAGCACGCCGGTCTAAACCTAAGTGCGCAGGGGTATGGGCCCATCGCCCTGAGCACACCTGCACGTTGCGTGGGCGGCCGGAAGCAGACCTAGCCTAGCAGGCGTTCCAGTCCAATCCGGCACGCGCCGCTCCGTCGCTGACGTCTGAAGTGCTTCGGCTGATACCACGACGCCGGGATACCCATAACTACTCCCGCGTAGATGGTTAGTGCGTATAGGCTCGTAACCAACTCAGATCAAATACCAAGATCTCGTTAAGCGTGTTAAATATCCGCGAACGCTGAACAGGGCCAGGCCCACCTCTCTCCTAGGTGGTCTCAACCTGCCCTGTCGCTCCGCCACAAAGTAACAGTCGGGGGCCGTCGGGAACCCAGGCCCACCTCTACCGGGATGGAGCCACCTGCCCCTTCAGCCCCATCTCCGAACAGTATCACAGGTAATGTAACTGTGTAAAGTATATCGTATATGCCTGTGATCACCCCCCGAAGTGATCACGGCCCAGTAGTATAGCATGGCAGACGGACAAGAGTGTAGGGCCACTGATGGAACACTAGCATCCTATACTAAGCAGTAGGATAGCAGGTAATGGTAACAACAGTAGTAGCAAGGACAGGCTATGCAGCAGTATAGGATTAACTGAAAGCAGTAACATGCTACACTACTCTAATGCAAGCAGTATAGAGAAGAGTAGGCGATATCTGGTGATCAAAGGGGGGGCTTGCCTGGTTGCTTTGCCAAGAGAGAGGGGTCGTCGGTGATGTAGTCGACCATAGGGGCATCAACATCGTCACGAGGTCTACCAGAGAGAAGAGGGGGGAGAAACAGTAAATACATAGCAAGCAAGTGCATAACAGGACAACAAGCAGAGCTAGACTTGTTCTAACGCGGTAGTAGGTGATACCGACGAAGGGGGAAAGCATCCGGGAAAGTATTCCCGGTGTTTCATGTTTTCGGACAAATGAACCGGAGGGGGAAAGTTGCGTGTTTGATATGTTAGGGGTGTGTGGTGGACGAACGGGCTGCGTATCCGGAATCGTCTCGTCGTTCTGAGCAACTTTCATGTTGAAAATATTTTAATCCGAGTTACGGATTAAAAGATATGATTTTCTAAAGATTTTATTACTTTCTGGAATTTAATTAATTAATTAATTAATTCGAAAAAATGGATTTATGACATTAGCATGATGTCATGCTGACGTCAGCAGTCAACAGAGTTGACTTGGTCAACCTGACATGTGGGTCCAAGGGGGGACCCACCTGTCATCCTCTAATTAGGTTAATTAGGGTTTAGGTTAATCTAATTACAGTTTAATTAAACTTAACTAGTTAATTAAATTAATTAAACCGGATTAATTAACTTAATTAATTCATTAGTTAATTAATTAATTAATAATTAATTTTATTAATCATTTTTATTTTATAATTTCATTTTTAATTCTCTCTTTTTTTTAACCGTTCTGGGGTGTGGGCCCCCGTTGTCATAGGGCCACTAGGCCACAGCGGTTCGGGCTAACGGGTGCTGGGTGGAGATGGGCGCAATGGGTGTCCAGCACCCGTTCGTTCGAGTGCACGCCAGTGCGGGCGGACCCGGCAGGGGGGGCGGTGCAGGGGGAGGCCGGTGGCCACGGCGCCGGCCAGGCGACCGGGGTGGCGAGGAAGCAGCACAGGCGAGGGCACGACGACCTGGGGAGGTAGCGGCACGGCGGGTGCGGTGGGTAGAGGAGGCAGCAGCAGCCGTGGAGCAGGGGCACGGGGCGTGGGATGGTCGAGGGAGCGGGGCGAGGAGGCTATGAGCAGGAGCGGGCAGAGCACCATCTCGGGCGCGGGCGTCCGGCAGCGATGGCTGTGGGCGCGGGTGGGCGCGCACGGGCGCGTGCAGGGGGGTGCCGGTCCAGTCACGGCGCGGGGAGAAGGTCGCGGCCGTGAGCGCGCGGTATGGGGTCATCCGGAGCGCGTGGTGAGCGCGTGCGGCAGGAGGAAGAGCAGCAAGACCGGGGCACGCGGTGCGCGGCACCGTGGTTCGAGCACGCGGGCGGGAGGAGGAGAGGACGGTGCCTCACCGACGTTGCAGAGACGAGGGTCGGCGAGGCTCGGTGGAGCATTTGGGGAGGAGGACGGGGACGCGGTGACGCAGGGGAGGAGCGGCGATGGCGTCCGGCATGGTCGTCCTGGTCGGTGGCGATGGTCGGTCCGGCTCAGGGCGGCGACAGTGGGGCAGCGCAGGCGAGGCGGCGCCTGGCGTCGGCGATGACGAGGGGTCGGGGGCGCGTCCAGATCGGGGAGAGGGGGCGGTGAGGGTTGGTGGGTGGATCGGGCGCGGGGATCTCTTCCCCCAGGCACGATGCATGCGTGCGGCGCAAGGTGGAGGGGAACGAGGGGAGCGAGCGGGGTGGGGCGAGTGGGGGTCTCGTCCCCGATCCAATCTGGATCGGGAGGGAGGTGGGAACGCCGTGGGGGGGGGGGGGAGTGCGGGTGGTTGGGTTAGGGTTTGTCAGGGGTGGGGGTTATGGGAGTGAGGGGTGTGGCCGGTTGGGCCGGTGGCCGAACGGGCCGGCCTGCTGGGCCGAAGCCCAGTGGGGGGGGCCTTTCTCTCTTTTCCTTTTTTTTGTTTGTTTTCTGTTTTCTTTTATTATTTCTTTCTTTCTTTATTTTAGTTGCATTTTAATTTAGTAAAATATACACTTAGCATTTTAACTTAGTCCATAGTCACAAAAATAAATCTAGACCCCAAATAACTTAGTTTGACATTTTATTTATTATAAAAGGTATTTAATTAATCTCTTTGCTACTGTTTTATTTATCTCATAGTATTTAAACATTTTATAAATGTGCGGTTTTCCCATCATAATTATCTATGCAATATTTGGTTCACTCCGAACATTTTAGTTTTAAGTTTGGAAACTTTTGTTCTTTGCCTATGTTTTAAATTTGAATTTGAATCGGGTTCAAATCAACGTGAGTTTAACCACAGTAATGGAGGTGACGTGGCATCATTAGCTTGGGATTACTGTAGTCTAATTATCCGGGCGTCACAATTCTCCTCCACTACAAGAAATCTCGTCCCGAGATTTAAGAGGGGAGTAAAAAAGGGGGGGTTCTGGTTATTCTAATGGATCTTCTTGAAGAAGTTAGTCCCTTTCATTGATGTCTTCAATTCTTTATTCCAAAGCATCATGATGAAGTTGTCGTCCTTTCTTCGGGGAACTCCATCATACTTACGAATAGGTAAGGGGCAGCTCTACAATGATAGGAGGTTATAAGGAAAATTCATCTGGGGTATCCCAAGAATGAACATATGAGTATCTCTCGAGTTGAACAAATTACACCTATCGAGAGCAAAGTAAGACGGTGCAATAAGAAGTTTCAAGCGGATAGGCAATCGTTCATTGCCTGAAGCAGAGTGCGAAAGGGGTTCTGAGCAACGGGAATAAGTATTGTGTCCGATACCAGAATAGATCAACAGGCAAGTGGCCCGTGAATTACATACAAAGTCAAGCACGAGGAATAACTTTGACAACAGGTTGTACAGGAGAGTCAGGTTTCGTTCCGGGGACCTGTGGGTTATGGGCCCACCATGTGGGTTAAAAGTAGAAAGGGGGGGCTGACATCTTGTACGATCACGATAGCAAGGCATGTCAGAGAGTAGCATGTCAGTTATGTCGGCAACAATGTCGGTACCAAGGGCGAGGGACGAAGAGAACCATTTTCCTGCTCGTTGAACGAGGCGGACCAGTAGGCGAAGTTATCGTCCATCGGTGGTTACCGGAATGTCATCAACAAAAGTAACAGGGTCTTACTGACAGAATTGTACAACGAGGTGTTTACATAAGCAGGAGAATATTACTGCTCAGATCATATAGTTCACAAGAAAGGTTAAACCAACAATGGAAGGAAAATATGATCATCAGATTAAACAGAACAATGGAAAGGAAATTATGTTTAAACACATATTTCAAGGGTATATCCTTCCCAAGGGCAAGCAGAGCATGATATCCATGTCAGGATATAATGTAGAAAACTCTTGAGGTAGGGGAGAGAATTTTCATGACATTGCCCATACAACGGTGTTTGGGTAATTGAGCAAGAAACATTTAGCATTGGGCTTCAAAGGTCTTGTTGAAAATCGGAGTACCATAGACATGTTTCGAGATAGCATTGACATGGTCATCAGGTGAAGATCAGACTTTGGAAACACGAAGGATCCATCAGGAATGACTTGTAGAATAAGTCTTACAATTTCCTCATGGATGAATGGATAACCTTGCTGAAAGGAATCTATAATGATAGGTCCTCCAGCCGGGGGGGGGGGTGCTAGGCATGACATCATGTTACCGGGTCATTAAAGGATCAACACCATAACTCTTGGAAAGTTGTCCCAACCATCATATCTGACCGAGATTCATATCCAATTGGTGTCATGAAACCTCAGACTCAGGGGGTCCGAGAGGAAAAAGGTGCAACACAAATCGTCGAAATGACATTGCAAGATCCTCGAGAAATGAACTATGGAAGCGGGTTTCTGAAGCAATAGTTCATCATTAAACCAAGGAGAGGACAAGGAGGTGTCTGGTGAACTCAACGGCAATTCACCGAGATTCCCAAAAGATGGATTTCCACAATTAAGTGAACAAGGAGATAACATTTGTCAGATCAAATGATATAAGGAAGTATGCTCGAGGTAAACATACACAATTAACATTGGTTGAAAGGTGCGCCCGAAATATGGGTTGGGTTGCACGACCAATGTCAGAATGGTGATTCAATAAGCCATAGTCGTAGAATGAAACTATAGACCAATAACTTCAAAGAAAGAGGGTTGCTCGAAGTTTAGAATTTACACATCACAGACCATTTGTCGGTATTCCGGTTAGAAACATCACGGGGACCAAGAAAAGAATGGTGATGTTAATACGTATCACTGGTATCAAGAATTCTTAAGGGTGGTGAATTTCTCACAACATTGAGGACATAAGAGATGTTAATGTTCCAAGGTAAAGAAGAACAATTACTGGATAGCAAGGAACTCAAGGTATAACACCAAACAAGAACAAGCTTGTGTTGGTGGGAAGGCAATAAAGTGGTCGATGATAACGCAGATCATCGAGGGCAAGGATGGTATTTCTCATCATGAACTCATTTGATATCCTGGAAGAGCTCATAAGGTTGATGATGATCACGACACACTTTGTCGAGAGATTTCAAGATGTAATCGATCGGCGATGACATCAAGTCAAATGAATGATGAAGTGAAAGGTTATTGGAACCAAGGGTACGGCACAAACTCGAAATCAAGCTTGTTGTCCAAGGAGAAATGATATGATGAGGAAGATCAACGTAAGCTTAGCTCATCATCAAATAATTGTGCTACGGGAAGAAGGACCGGGTAGCACAGTTAAAATTTAACATGGTAATGATATAGCCGATCAGGCTAGGAATGACTTGAAGGATTATTAAACTCGTAAGCAACCAGATTTACTTAGATTTATTGAATTGGAGTGCGGGATCGATTCACTTATCGGTGTTCTCGGTTGACGACAACCCAGAACCCAGGAAAATTGGAATCGGTGAGAGATAACAGTTGATGAAGAACCCATAAGAAGTTATGTAGTACCCTGACATTCTTGCGGTACCAGAGGGTATACTCAAGGGTAGAGCGGGATAGAGGTTGGACAAGTGAAATCATTTGCAGAAGGCAAGCACTTAAACTTGTCCAAGAAATGGGAAAGAAGAACAATATGGTCTAAACCACGGTCGCAAAAGACCAAGAATAGATAAGAGAAGAAGTTATAACAAGGGGATTATTATTACTACGAGAAGCTTCCATGATAAGTTCCACCTCGGGTCCATGGGCATGAACACAAAGTTCAAGGTCGACTCCCACTTCTCCAAAGCATAACCTTACATTCACTTCTCGTTTCGATAATGGCATTAGTTGTTAAAAGTTTTACCTGGTGTAATACCAGATGAGTATGACTCGTGAAAACTTTCGAGTTCACACATATTAAGGAAGGCATAGGTTCAACCCATCGGGGCATCTTAGAATCATATACCAAATCTTCAGAAGTAATTAACTCAAGCTCGAAGGCAGAGCATGGTTGAGAAAGCAGAGGATACATTTACCAAAGGCATTATGTATCAGAGGAAATGCTCACAAGGTTATTGAATATGAAGGGCGTTGTCAGATAAAACCCAACAAAGGATCTGGTGGTCCACAAGGGATCTGACGTGAGCATCAGTACTCAACTAGAGGAAGAAGAATGCAAGGAGGTTAGATTATAGAAACAACTGACTAACTCAATTTGTCAAATGCAAAGGAATTATGATTTCCAAATCAAGGGATCAGAAGCAATGCTCTGATTAGGGATGGATAAGTTGAATAGCCTTATGGTACAATCAACGACAATTGGATTGGTCGAGAACCAATTCCAGTTAAAAGAATGGCAGCTCAGCCGGAAAAGTAACTTATAAGGATCAAAGATGATTGCGTGTATTCGCAAACATATTGAGTCAACAGACTCAAAAATGATAATGACAAGGAATGTCAATAATACTACGAGAGTTATGGGATTAACCATAATGCAAGCAAGCAAGAATTTCAAGAGCCAAAGGCTCCAGAGGATTTTAGGCAGATCGAATAGTATTTTGAAGACTTTTGTGAAACACATGAACAACTGGGGATGAGCGGATACTCGACAAGTGCGAAGATTTATTTGAAGGGGTATTCATGTGGCAAAGAACTGCTAGGCAGTAGGCACAAAGAATTCTCGGAATAATAGAGAAAACTTCGGGGTATCTTGTAATAACAAGATCAATGGGGGATGATCGTAAGAAAGGCAAGTGTAAGTAGTTATGCATACGGATTTATCGGTGGTCAGGAATAGCCAAGTGATGGGAACAAGTCTCAAGAGAACATCAAAGAGTATCTTAGGAATCTTCTGATGTAGCAGGCAATCCTCTGCAATAAGGGGCTCTTCGGGTGGATGCGATCACGAGATCCTAATCTTAGAGTTAGCAAATTCATTTAACCCGAATAGTAGAGAGATCAGAGTCCCAGAGTATAGACGAGGAATAAAAGATCCTAATACCACCCGATGGCGACGTGGGCCCGTAAGGCACACAACCAAGTTAGTAAAAGTTTTTGCAATGTCTAGACTCGACTTCGGCCAAGGAGTGTGGAAGGGGGATTCCTACAGGCAGTCGGCTCTGATACCAACTTGTGACGCCCCCAATTCAATCGTACACTAATCATGCACGCAAACGTGTACGATCAAGATCAGGGACTCACGGGAAGATATCACAACACAACTCTAAAACATAAATAAGTCATACAAGCATCATAATACAAGCCAGGGGCCTCGAGGGCTCGAATACAAGTGCTCGATCATAGACGAGTCAGCGGAAGCAACAATATCTGAGTACAGACATAAGTTAAACAAGTTTGCCTTAAGAAGGCTAGCACAAACTGGGATACAGATCGAAAGAAGCGTAGGCCTCCTACCTGGGATCCTCCTAACTACTCTTGGTTGTCGTCAGCGGCCTGCACGTAGTAGTAGGCACCTCCGGTGTAGTAGGGGTCGTCGTCAACGGTGGCGTCTGGCTCCAGGGCTCCAGCATCTAGTTGCGACAACCAGGTAGAAGGGAAAGGGGAAAAGAGGGAGAAAAGCAACCGTGAGTACTCATCCAAAGTACTCGCAAGCAAGGAGCTACACTACATATGCATGGGTATATGTGTAAAGGGCCATATCGGTGGACTGAACTGCAGAGTGCCAGAATACGAGGGGGATAGCTAATCCTGTCGAAGACTACGCTTCTGGCAGCCTCCGTCTTGCAGCATGTAGAAGAGAGTAGATTGAAGTCCTCCAAGTAGCATCTCCAAGTAGCATCGCATAGCATAAACCTACCCGGCGATCCTCTCCTCGTCGCCCTGTAGAAAAGCGACCACCGGGTTGTTTGTGGAACTTGGAAGGGTGTGTTTTATTAAGTATCCGGTTCTAGTTGTCATAAGGTCAAGGTACAACTCCAAGTCGTCCTGTTACCGAAGATCACGGCTATTCGAATAGATTAACTTCCCATGCAGGAGTGCACCAACTTACCCAGCATGCTTGATCCCATTTGGCCGGACACACTTTCCTGGGTCATGCCCGGCCGCGGAAGATCAACACGTCGCAGCCCCACCTAGGCAAAACAGAGAGGCCAGCACGCCGGTCTAAACCTAAGCGCGCAGGGGTCTGGGCCCATCGCCCTGAGCACACCTGCACGTTGCGTGGGCGGCCGGAAGCAGACCTAGCCTAGCAGGTGTTCCAGTCCAATCCGGCGCGCACCGCTCCGTCGCTGACGTCTGAAGTGCTTCGGCTGATACCACGACGCCGGGATACCCATAACTACTCCCGCGTAGATGGTTAGTACGTATAGGCTCGTAACCAACTCAGATCAAATACCAAGATCTCGTTAAGCGTGTTAAATATCCGCGAACGCCGAACAGGGCCAGGCCCACCTCTCTCCTAGGTGGTCTCAACCTGCCCTGTCGCTCCGCCACAAAGTAACAGTCGGGGGCCGTCGGGAACCCAGGCCCACCTCTACCGGGATGGAGCCACCTGCCCCTTCAGCCCCATCTCCGAACAGTATCACAGGTAATGTAACTGTGTAAAGTATATCGTATATGCCCGTGATCACCCCCCGAAGTGATCACGACCCAGTAGTATAGCATGGCAGACGGACAAGAGTGTAGGGCCACTGATGGAACACTAGCATCCTATACTAAGCAGTAGGATAGCAGGTAATGGTAACAACAGTAGTAGCAAGGACAGGCTATGCAGCAGTATAGGATTAACTGAAAGCAGTAACATGCTACACTACTCTAATGCAAGCAGTATAGAGAAGAGTAGGCGATATCTGGTGATCAAAGGGGGGGCTTGCCTGGTTGCTCTGGCAAGAGAGAGGGGGTCGTCGGTGATGTAGTCGACCACAGGGGCATCAACATCGTCACGGGGTCTACCGGAGAGAAGAGGGGGGAGAACCAGTAAATACATAGCAAGCAAGTGCATAACAGGACAACAAGCAGAGCTAGACGTGTTCTAACGCGGTAGTAGGTGATACCGACGAAGGGGGAAAGCATCCGGGAAAGTATTCCCGGTGTTTCATGTTTTCGGACAGATGAACCGGAGGGGGAAAGTTGCGTGTTTGATATGTTAGGGGTGTGTGGTGGACGAACGGGCTGCGTATCCAGAATCGTCTCGTCGTTCTGAGCAACTTTCATGTTGAAAATATTTTAATCCGAGTTACGGATTAAAAGATATGATTTTCTAAAAAATTTATTAATTTCTGGAATTTAATTAATTAATTAATTAATTCGAAAAAAATGGATTTATGACGTCAGCATGATGTCATGCTGACGTCAGCAGTCAACAGAGTTGACTTGGTCAACCTGACATGTGGGTCCGGGGGGGGACCCACCTGTCATCCTCTAATTAGGTTAATTAGGGTTTAGGTTAATCTAATTACAGTTTAATTAAACTTAACTAGTTAATTAAATTAATTAAACCGGATTAATTAACTTAATTAATTCATTAGTTAATTAATTAATTAATAATTAATTTTATTAATCATTTTTATTTTATAATTTCATTTTTAATTCTCTCTTTTTTTTAACCGTTCTGGGGTGTGGGCCCCCGTTGTCATAGGGCCACTAGGCCACAGCGGTTCGGGCTAACGGGTGCTGGGTGGAGATGGGCGCAATGGGTGTCCAGCACCCGTTCGTTCGAGTGCACGCCAGTGCGGGCGGACCCGGCAGGGGAGGGGGCGGTGCAGGGGGAGGCCGGTGGCCACGGCGCCGGCCAGGCGGCCGGGGCGGCGAGGAAGCAGCACATGCGAGGCCACGACGACCTGGGGAGGTAGCGGCACGGCGGGTGCGGTGGGTAGAGGAGGCAGCAGCAGCCGTGGAGCAGGGGCACGGGGCGTGGGATGGTCGAGGGAGCGGGGCGAGGAGGCCGTGAGCAGGAGCGGGCAGAGCACCGTCTCGGGCGCGGGCGTCCGGCAGCGATGGCCGTGGGTGCGGGTGGGCGCGCACGGGCGCGTGCAGGGGGGTGCCGGTCCAGTCGCGGCGCGGGGAGAAGGTCGCGACCGTAAGCGCACGGTATGGGGTCATCCGGAGCGCGTGATGAGCGCGTGCGGCAGGAGGAAGAGCAGCAAGACCGGGGCACGCGGTGCGCGGCACCGTGGTTCGAGCACGCGGGCGGGAGGAGGAGAGGACGGTGCCTCACCGACGTTGCAGAGACGAGGGTCGGCGAGGCTCGGTGGAGCCTTTGGGAGGAGGACGGGGACGCGGCGACGCAGGGGAGGAGGGGCGATGGCGTCCGGCGTGGTCGTCCCGGTCGGTGGCGATGGTCGGTCCGGCTCAGGGCGGCGACAGTGGGGCAGTGCAGGCGAGGCGGCGCCTGGCGTCGGCGATGACGAGGGGTCGGGGGCGCGTCCAGATCGGGGAGAGGGGGCGGTGAGGGTTGGTGGGTGGATCGGGCGCGGGGATCTCTTCCCCCAGGCACGATGCATGCGTGCGGCGCGAGGTGGAGGGGAACGAGGGGAGCGAGCGGGGTGGGGCGAGTGGGGGTCTCGTCCCCAATCCAATCTGGATCGGGAGGGAGGTGGGAACGCCGTGGGGGGGGGGAGTGCGGGTGGTTGGGTTAGGGTTTGTCAGGGGTGGGGGTTATGGGAGTGAGGGGTGTGGCCGGTTGGGCCGGTGGCCGAACGGGCCGGCCTGCTGGGCCGAAGCCCAGTGGGGGGGGGGCCTTTCTCTCTTTTCCTTTTTTTGTTTATTTTCTGTTTTCTTTTATTATTTCTTTCTTTCTTTATTTTAGTTGCATTTTAATTTAGTAAAATATACACTTAGCATTTCAACTTAGTCCATAGTCACAAAAATAAATCTAGACCCCAAATAACTTAGTTTGACATTTTATTAATTATAAAAGGTATTTAATTAATCTCTTTGCTACTGTTTTATTTATCTCATAGTATTTAAACATTTTATAAATGTGCGGTTTTCCCATCATAATTATCTATGCAATATTTGGTTCACTCCGAACATTTTAGTTTTAAGTTTGGAAACTTTTGTTGTTTGCCTATGTTTTAAATTTGAATTTGAATCGGGTTCGAATCAACGTGAGTTTAACCACAGTAATGGAGGTGACGTGGCATCATTAGCTTGGGATTACTGTAGTCTAATTATCCGGGCGTCACACCAAAGTACCTCGAAACATGACTATACAGAATTTGGAAAGGGGACTTTCCTAATGCAGATTCCCAATTTGTGTTATATACTCCCTCCGTTTCTATTTACTTTGCATATTAGATTTGACTAAAGTCAAACTTCATAAAGTGTGACCAAATTTATAGAAAAAATATGAACATTTATAATAGGAAACCTATGTGATGTGAAAGTGTATTCAACAATGAATCTAATGGCGTTGATTTGTTATTGTATGTGTTAATATTTTTGTTTATTAACTTTATCAAACTTACAATGTTTGGCTTTGACAAAAGCTAATATGTGGAGTAAATAAAAATGAAGGGAGTACCATAGCTCACATAGGGCAAGCTATTTGGACCATTTTTTGGGATGGGCACTAATAAAGCATCTCAACTAACATTTTGTCTGTTTGTTGATTCTTTCAATGTGGCCATCAATAGTTGGGTGGTAAGGGCATCTGCAGCCATTCGACCCCTGAAGGGCATTTTTTGGGCAAAAATAGCGCCTCTAAGGCATCGTCGACGGAAATTTAGGCGAGGAGGGGGGGGGGGGAATCGGTTCCCAGCCGCGACCACAATAGGATCTGCCATTTTAAAAAAATCAAAGTCGGCAAAATTTGGTTGATTTGGACGAATTTTAAGATATTTCATTGATATTGTAGACGAATTTACAGATTAAAACATAAAAGAAAACTACTCTAGTTGTTCATGCGAGGAGTTTATAGAAGGTGGTGTAGTCGTCGCCGCCATCATCGTCGTCGCTGTCGCTCGGCAGCCCGTCCTTCAGGGGCGTCCTAGCTGCAGCCTGCCCGAGATCGCTGCCGCAGACCGGCTGGCCCGACGCAGCGACCTCATCGTATGTGACGCCCCTGATTCAATCGTACACTAATCATACACACAAATGTGTATGATCAAGATCAGGGACTCACGGGAAGATATCATAACATAACTCTAAACTCAAATTAAAAAATAAAAGCTTTATATTACAAGCCAGGGGCCTCGAGGGCTCGAATACAAAATCTTGATACACAAGAGTCAGCGGAAGCAACAACATCTGAGTACATACATAAGTTAAACAAGGATGCCTTAAGAAGGCTAGCACAAAAGCAACATGATCGAAGAGGCAAGGCCTCCTACCTGGGACCTCCTAACTACTCCTGGTCGTCGGCGGTCTCCATGTAGTAGTATTCATTAGCGGTGGCATCTGGCTCCAGGGATCCACCATCTGGTTGCAATAACCGGAAAGAAGAAAGAAGGGGAAAGGGGGGAAGCAAAGCAACCGTGAGTACTCATCCAAAGTACTCGCAACCATCAAATCTATACTAAGTATGCATCAGTATCAAAAGGAATGGTTGTATCTGTGGGCTAAACTGCAGAACGCCAGAATAGAGGGGGAGGCCTAGCCTATCAAAGACTAGCATCTTCAAGTACCTCCGATCATCTTGCAGCATGTAGAAGAGTAAAGAATAGCATTTTAATTAACAAGCCTGTTGTAGAAACAACGCCTAGAGATCCTTCCTCGACTCCCTGCGAGAAAGCAATCCCGGAGCCACATATCCATCACATATCTCAAGTATCCATTTCTAGTTATATAAGATCAGGATACAAGTCTGAACATCCGTTACCGTGGACACGGCTATTAATAGATAATCTTCCCTGCAGGGGTGCACCACGTTACTCAACACGCTTGATTACTCTGGCTGGACACACTTTTCTGAGTCAATGCCCGGCCTTGGAAGATCAATACGCCGCAGCCCTACCTAGGCTCAGCAGAGAGGTCCCCGCCGGTCTACATCCTAAGCACTCCGAGGTCTTGGGCCCATCACCCGCAGCACTCCGGATCGTTGTGCGACGAGCCAGGACGAGCACCACCTCATCATGGATGGCACTGGCTCGACAGGCCCATGATCCTGAACTAGACGTCTGACAAAGCTTCGGCTGATACTACGACGCTGAGGCCCATAACTATTCTCACGTGGTGGTTAGTGCGTAAAGGCCAAAGGCCAACTCAGAACAAATACCCAAACCATTATTGTATTAGGGGCTTGCGGAGACGAGCAGAGAATCACGATCGATGTGACCCCGTCGCTCCGTCTCGTGGACTTACGGCAAGGGCCCAGAATGACCGGCCGTGCCACGTAATTATCTTGCAGGTGCTCTCCGGGCCCGCCCGACTTTCACATCAACTCGCTGGTACCCCTCAGGGCCGACCCGACTTCAACAATGGTCTCAAGTAAAGTCAAAGTAACCGCGTGTCAAAAACATCAAGAGGAAAACTCGAGGAATCACCCTCGGTGTATTCCCACTCGAGGTAACCATCAAGGTGAACATATGAGGAACCACCCTCGATGTTCACACTTGAGGTGTTGCACGATAGAGTCATATCGGGAGTGGTCAAGGAGGAATCACCCTCGATGATCACGACCGAATAGCTACACTACAGAATTATCATCAAGAATGCGTTACGAGGTATCACCCTCGGCACTCGATAGTAGCTCTGTAGAGTCAAGCAACAAAAGGGGCGTGATGTGATGTGAGGTGTCGGGTCTGGTCGTCGATCACGTTGGTCGAGTCACCGATGATGAAGTAGCGGCAACAAGGACAAGGTGGGGGTCACTGATGGATCACTATCCACCGCTAATTAAATTATTATTTTTAAAATCTTTTTTTACATTTACATTTTTGTATTCGTCTTACAGGGGCTAGGCCCCACGCGTGTGTGGCCCAGGGGCCATCCGGGGCGGGTGCGGCTAACAGGCGCAGGGGTGCGCGCGAAGCCAGGCATGGCTGCGGGCGCCGGGCGCCAGCTCGACTGGGTCCCCGCCAAGTCCAGCAGCAGCTGGGCGCGACCCCAAGCGGTGCGGCGCGCGCGGGTCGGGTGGGCGAGGCTCAGTGAGGCGGGGCCCAGAAGGGGCGCGACGGCCGAAGCGGCCAGACGCGTGGGCGGTGGAGGCGGGCTGCGGCGAGCTCAAGTGCAGGCGGCAACGAGGCAACAATGGCGGCAACAGACAGCTAGCAGGCAGCAGCTAGCGGGAGCATCAACAGCAGCGACAGCAGTGCGCAGGGAAGGCTCGCGGGACGCGGCGGCTGCGAAGAGAGCACGCGGGCGAGCGCGGGCACGCAGACGATGCGGCCAGGGCGCGGAAGCGATCGGTGACGACGCAAGGCACTCGGGACAAGGGGGAAGAGGGGAAAACGAACAACGGCTCACATCGGAGCCGTAGGGAGGTGGCAGCGAGCTCGAGGGAGGCTCAGGGTGGCCGGATCCTGCATGACGACAGCGGAGCAGAGGTGCGTGAAGATCTCGGGGCGGCGATGGTGGATGATGGGACGACGACGGCGTGGTGACGAGCGACGGGCGCGGCGTCAGCAGGCGTCGGACGACGAGGGAGAGGCATCGGGGGCGCGAGGTAGGAGCTGCGAGGAGGAGGACGGGAGGGGCGGCGCTGGGCGCCGGCTGGTGGCGGCCGTCCTCGAGCACGGGCGCGCCGGGAGGAGGGGATCGACAGGGGCGCCCCTCCTTTGTGTCTGCGTGTGCGTGTGTTGCGTGTGGAGGAAGGGAGAGGTTGAGGATCGGGGCAGGCTAGGGTTAAGTAGGATTTAGATGGGCCTTGGGCCAACTGGTCGACTGCTGGGCTCCCTCTCTCATTCTTACTTCTCTTTTCCCTTATTCTTTTTGTTTTCTAAGCGGGATTTTTTTATTCCCTTTTGTTGCCAAAAGGTTGTGTAAAAAGTGCCACTGGTCAAAACAAATACTAGGCATTATACAACATTGCCACAACATGCTGGGGAATTATTTAAAAAAAATTGCATGTTAGAGAAATTTGAATCATCGCGAGATTAACAACACTAACCGTGGTGACGTGGTATCATTAATTAGCAGAGGTTACTGTAGCGTAATTATCCAGGAGTCACATCGTCGCTGTCGTAGAGCACAACGACGCCGCCCTCATTGCGCCCACGACGATTTCTTCCAGGGCGCGCGCGCTGGCGCTCCATCTCCTCCCCCACGTAGTCCTGGAGCGACCATAGGAGGCCGCTCTCCAGGTCGGCGGCCATGGCCTCGTGCTCCTACTTCACGGGAAGGAGCGTCGTCGACTCCTTCGGTTTGACCAGGCAGGAGGGGGAGGGGAAGGGACGCGGCCGCCCTTGTTGATGACGAGGTTGTTGTCACGGGTGTCGGTGTCAAACCGGCGGATCTCGGGTAGGGGGTCCCGAACTGTCCGTCTAAGGCTAATGGTAACAGGAGGCGGGGGACACGATGTTTAACCAGGTTTGGGCCCTCTCTATGGAGGTAATACCCTACTTCCTGCTTGATTGATCTTGATGATATGAGTATTACAAGAGTTGATCTACCACGAGATCGTAGAGGCTAACCCTAGAAGCTAGCCTATGATTATGATTGTTGTTCTTGTCCTACAGACTAAACCCTCCGGTTTATATAGACACCTGAGGGGGCTAGGGTTACACAGAGTCAGTTACAGAGAAGGGAATCTACACATCCGAATCGCCAAGCTTGCCTTCCACGCAAAGGAGAGTCACACCCGAACACAGGACGAAGTCTTCTATCTTGTATCTTCATAGCCCAACAGTCCGGCCAATGTATGCAGTCCGGCTGTCTGAGGACCCCTTAATCCAGGACTCCCTCAGTAGCCCCTGAATCAGGCTTCAATGACGATGAGTCCGGCGCGCAGATTGTCTTCGACATCGCAAGGCGGGTTCCTTCTCCGAATACTCCAAAGTAGATCTTGAACACAAGAATAGTGTCCGGCTCTGCAAAACAAATTCCACACACCACCGTAGAGAGTACAATATTCCACGAGTCTAATCTACTGACAACTTTTCTATAGCGTGATATCACGCCACGGCCCGGTCATTATTCGAACCGTTTTTCCAACCTTCTACTCCATGTTTCGCGAGGCGGTTTTATTGGCACGTCTTGTCGAATCAGAGATCATGTCCCCTTATCACGGGATTCTCATCAATACGGGTATGGGTAACTCAACCGTGCCATTAGCACGACGCTTGGGGAATAAGCGAGTTTTAGGGCGAGTGGGGAGGCGCATGATTTCTGCTGCCTTTATAAAGGGATAAGGATTCTCCTCTTTCACCCACGCCTTCTCCTTCCTCTACCTATTCTCTCCCTCGAGCTCTAGCGCCCAAGCATTCACCTTCTCCGCCCACGAAAGCGTTCCGAAAATGTCTGGATCCGGAGCTGGAGGCAAGTGGATGGCCTCCGTTGTCCAGGAGAAGGATATCAAGAAACTTCGGGAGGCCGAGTACCTGGCCAAGAAGACCGTGCATCGTCTTCCGATGGCGGGACAGGTTGTCCCTACTCCAGAACCCCACGAGAGGGTTGTATTCCTCCCTCACTTCGTCCACGGGCTGGGGTTGCCCCTCCACCCATTTGTTCGCGGCCTTACGTATTACTACGGGATCGATTTCCATGATCTATCCCCCAATTCCTTCCTCAACATCTCGACATTCATCGTCGTGTGTGAGGCCTTCCTCCGTATCCCTCCACACTTCGGACTGTGGCTAAAGATTTTCAACGTGAAGCCGAAGGTGGTAGGCGGCGAGCACACCGAGTGCTAAGGCGCCATGGTGAGCAAGATGCCCAATGTCAAATTGCCATCAGGTACATTCAATGAGTCCGTCAAAGGGTGGCAACAACAGTGGTTCTATGTCACTGAGCCACGCAGCACCAAATGGGCCGCAACTCCTGAATTCCGATCTGGAGCCCCATTGCGGCTTATGTCCTGGCCCGAGAAGGGCCTGGACTGGTCACAAACTGACAATGCTCCAAGCGCGTGTCAAGAGCATGGGAGACAAGAACATCAAGCTTCTCGACGTAGTCCAGCTGTCCAGGTGATGTTAGTTCGCCGGATTCTCCCATGCCAATGCAGGACTTGCAATTTTTGGGAATTCAACCCGGCCAAGCACCAGACCCTGCTGGAGTTCTTCGGCACAACGCACGAAGACATATGGAAGGTGCTCTTCAAGCCCGGCAAGTCATGGCCAGACTCGGCCAAGGACCGTGGGTACAAATTGTCCCATCCCGCAAGTTCGGTAAGTTTTCATATGTTGGCAAGGTGTATGCTTTATTTGCATACTTTGAGGGAAACGCCTAATATACCTTCCAACAGTTCTCCTAGGGTTGGAAGAACAAGGCGGAACGGATCTACTGTCCGGCCCCGCTGCCCGAAGAACAAGCCGACCCACTTCTGATGAAGATGCTGGTCCCGGCGCCTTACAAGGCGCCAAAGAAGAAGGCCAAGAAGGAGGCCAAAGATACCAGGGGCGAACTTTGTCGCAAGGGTACTTCGGACATGGTGTTCGAAGACTCTGAGGCCCGCTCATCCTCTGAAGAGGAAGAGGACGGGGAGGAGGAGGAAAAGGAAAGCCAACCCTCCCCAGCGAGGGGGAGGAAGAAGAGGACGGCCTCCACAAGTTTGGAGGCCGAATCGTCTAAGAAGGGGAAAGCCTCCCTTCCACACGAATTCACTACTGCCACCGATAGCAGCCCAGAGTGGGATCCCAAGGCCAAGCCCTTAGCCAAATCGTGAGTACATAGAAACCTGGAAACATTCGTATATCCAGCCTCACTATCACATAGTATTAACGTACTGAGTCACGCATTTTGCAGTCCGTCCAGGTCCCACGTCGAGCGATCTTCATCGGAGGATTCACTGGGCTTAGACGTGATGGACAGCGGGACTCTCCCGATGGCCTCCTCCCCCAAACACGTGGACAACACTGAGGTGTCGTCCCAAAGGGGCCCAGGCCAAGGAGGAGCTCGGGAGACCGTCAAGGCGGCGCTAGAGGGTCAAACCTCGGCAGCTGGACACATGGGGGAGCAGACCCCCATGGATACTGATGGCGGGGGTCATCTTGAATTCAGCCCCCAGCCGAACACAGTTCCGGAGACCAACACGGATCCAGATTCAGGCAGGCAACCTCCTTCAACAGAAGGGGGTGCGCCTATTCCACCAGCGACGTCTGTCCATCCAGAGGTGCTGGATACCTTATCGGCAACACTGAAGAACGCTTCCATCGTTAAAGAACACCGTGCCCTTATGGGTGTGGTGATTGAGCAGATTCAGTCTGCCAAAAGCGGGCTGACTGAAGCCTGCACCAGCCTTCTAACAGGATTTGAGGTAAGTGGTGAGGTTTAAAGAGTGTCATAGTATAGATAGTAGCCCCTGATACACTGTTCGGTGTTCGAAAAAAAAAGCTGGACAAAGGATCAAATATATTTTCGCAGGAGACTTACCATGCAATACCTTTTTTGAATAAGCATGCGTCTTTATTGACTGCCACATCTCATACTGCGGAGGACTCCGTACTGAAGCAGAGACTGGAGCGGGCCGAAAAAGAGCTCAGCCAAGTGAAGAAGCAGTTGGAGGATAATCAAGGTATGCAAAACCTTGTTTGCATTCAGTATGAATGAATGATTAAATGTGATGAAAAATGTCATGATGTGTAACAGGAGCGACGATTGAAGTCGAGGCTCTGAAGAAGGTGGTAGCTGAGGCTGAGAAGAAAGCAGCCAAGGAGCAGGCCACTCGTGAAAAACACGAGGCCAGGGTCACTGAAGTTCAACAAGAGCTCCAAGAGGCCGTGAAGAGGTGCGAGACCTTGGAGCAGAGTTTGGCAGATAAAGAATCCGAACTCACCAAGGCTCGTCAAGCCGCACATGATGCCTAGGGCGAAGCCCAAGGCGCCCTCCAGGAAATCTAGGAGGCCAGAAAGATTGCGGCGGGTAAGGATTTTTCTATGCAAAGCAAGTATGTGAAGGAAAGGTTCCTGTTACTAACCTGAATTTGGAGTTCTCCAGCGGCGTTTGCGGATCTGCCGCGCAGCGTATCTGATGCCGCACAATTCTATCAAGCCGAAGAAGGGAGCTCCATGGATAAGTTGTTCTGGTCGCAATATCTTGCGCCAGAACATTCAGTGCCCTTTATCGATCAGCTAAAACAGCTGGTCGAGCTGCATAGGGAGGCCGAACTAGCCATGAAGGATTTGATTATCCGGCTATGGCCTGCCGAGGCGATTCCCAGCAGCTACTTCGGGCTCGTGAAGCGACTGGTTAGTGCCTGCCCTTGGCTTGACGCCATTAAGCGGTCGGCCTGTATTGAAGATGCGCGAATGGCTTTTGCCCGCGCCAAGGTGCACTGGGCGAAGATGGATGCTGTAAAGCTGATGACTGAAGGACCGCCTGTCGGTGTCAAAACCGGTGGATCTCGGGTAGGGGGTCCCGAACTGTGCATCTAGGCGGATGGTAACCGGAGACAAGGGACACGATGTTTTTACCCAGGTTCGGGCCCTCTCGATGGAGGTAAAACCCTACTCCTGCTTGATTAATATTGATGATATGGGTAGTACAAGAGTAGATCTACCATGAGATCAGAGAGGCTAAACCCTAGAAGCTAGCCTATGGTATGATTGTTGTTCGTCCTACGGACTAAAACCCTCCGGTTTATATAGACACCGGAGAGGGCTAGGGTTACACAGAGTCGGTTACAATGGGAGGAGATCTACATATCCGTATCGCCAAGCTTGCCTTCCACGCCAAGGAAAGTCCCATCCGGACACGGGACGAAGTCTTCAATCTTGTATCTTCATAGTCCAGGAGTCCGGTCAAAGGTTATAGTCCGGTCATCCGGACACCCCCTAATCCGGGACTCCCTCAGTAGCCCCTGAACCAGGCTTCAATGACGACGAGTCCGGCGCGCAGATTGTCTTCGGCATTGCAAGGCGGGTTCCTCCTCCGAATACTTCATAGAAGATTTTGAACACAAGGATAGTGTCCGGCTCTGCAAAATAAGTTCCACATACCACCGTAGAGAGAATAATATTTGTACAAATCTAATCTGCTGACGTATTCCGCAGCGTGACATCATGCCACGGCCAAGCCTTTATTCGAATCGTTTTACTGTCCCACCTCAGCGCGTTTAGCGAGGGGTTTCCTTGGCACGTCTTGTCAAAGCAGAGATCGTGTCCCCTTATTCCGGGATTCTCATCAATACGGGCGTGGGTAACCCAACCGTGCCATTAATCACGGCTCTTGGGAGATAAGCGAGTTTTACCAGGCTGGCGGGGGCACATAGTTTCGTCCGCCCATATAAGGGGATAAGGATCCACCTTTTCCATCTACGCCTTCTTCCTCCTTTGCTTATCCATTTCCGCACACTCGAGCTCCAGCGCCCAAGTCCGCACTTCCCACCTCAACCTTCTCCAGCCATGTCCGGAGCGGGAGGCAGGTGGATGGCCTCCTCCGTCACGGAGGGGCACATCAAAAAGTTGAGGAAAGCCGGATACTTGTCCAACGACATTGCGCACCGGCTCCCAGATGAGGGGTAGCTCATCCCCACCCCCAGGCCCCATGAGAGGGTGGTGTTCCTCCCCCATTTCCTCCGCGGACTGGGCTTCCCACTCCACCCATTTGTCCGGGGCTCATGTTCTACTACGGCCTGGATTTCCACGATCTGGCCTCGAACTTCATCCTCAACATCTCGGCGTTTATCGTCGTGTGCGAGGTCTTCCTCCGCATCAAGCCCCACTTCGGCTTATGGCTGAAGACCTTCAATGTCAAGCCAAAGGTAGTGGGCGGCCGGCAAGCGGAGTGTGGAGGCGCCATGGTGGGCAAGATGCCCAACGTCACATGGCTCGAGGGCTCCTTTGTGGAAACCATCAAAGGGTGGCAATCGGGGTGGTTCTACATCACCGAACCGCGTGACCCTCAATGGGCAGCGGCCCCCGAATTCCAATCTGGCATCCCCACACGGCTCACCTCCTGGAAAGAGATGGGCCTGTCATGGGGTAATTCGGAAGAGGTGACCGTACTCCAAACCTACGTCCAAAACCTGGTAGACAAGAAGGTTAAACTTGTCAATGTAGTCCAGGTCATGCTCTTCCGCCGGATCCTCCCGTGTCAACGACGGGCTTTTAACTTGTGGGAGTTCGACCTGGCCCAGCACCAAACTTTGTCCAGGCTCTTTGACACAACGCACGAAGATGCCTGGAAGGTGCTATTCAAGGGAACCGAGGTCTCCCCTCCCATTACCGAGGATCGCGGATTCTGCACGAAGCGCCAAGCCAGCAGAGTAAGCTTGTTTTCCCCTTTACAGGATACTTATTTTTCATAGTTTGACTCTACGCGGGATCTAAGCTCCCGTTCCTTTGACAGGACTGGCAAAAGATGTCCGGATAGATCGATTGTCCGGCTCCGTTGCCTGAAGGCCCAGCAGACGCCCGCTTAGCAAAGCTGCTGGTTCCGGCACCTTAGTGGTGCCGGATAAGAAGGCCAAGAACAAGGCCACGAGAACTCAAAAGAGTTCTTGGCGCCTGGTGTTGTCGGACTCATCGCCCGATGACTCCAAAGCGCGCTCCTCCCACGGAGACGAGGAGGAGGAAGAAGAAGCCTCTCCCCCTCCAACGGGGGAGGAAAGAAAAGGAAGGCCGCCCCAACTGGGGAGGCCGGAGGGTCCAAGAAGGGAAAGACCCTTCTCCGGACTACTCCACCACGCCGACGACGGCGGAGAGGAGTGGCCATCCAGGGCCAAGCCCCTGGCAAAATCGTAAGTATCCGGATACCAGAATAACTCATGGCGTTCCTGTATTGCACAGTATCTTCTAACGCCGAGTATAATCATGCAGTCCGCCCAAGGCCCGGCTCGAAGCTTCGTCGAGCGGCTCCCTGGATTCGTCGGATGTGAATAGTCTTTCACTCCCGACTGCTACCTCCCCTCGCCCTACGGACGATGCGAGGTGGAGTCCCAAAAGGGGCCAAGCCAGGAGGAGGTGGTCCTGGAGGCGCCGCAAGGCGACCTCCCGGACTCCAGGCGCAAAGGGGATGAAACCCCAGAGGGCTCTAAGTCCGGCCCTGGGCCGGACACCGCACCAGAACCTTCACTGGTTCCGGAATCCGGCAGGCGGCCCCCTGGTAAGAAGGGCAAGCCTACGACGCCGGTGACCTCCGTCCAACCGGAGGCACCGGATAATTTGCTGGAGGTGCTTAACGGCGCCTCCATCAACGAGGAGCACCGCACTATTATGAGTGCGGTGATCCAGAAGGTTCAGTCCGCCAAGAGCGGGCTGACAGAAGCCTGTGCCAGCCTTCTAACAGGCTTTGAGGTATGTATTTAAGATATGTAAAAATATTACCGCATAGACAGTAGCCCCCGATGCTCAGTTTGGTGTTCAGAAAGAAAAGCCGGACTGAGGATCTAAAAAGATATACGCAGGAGTCTAACATAAGTATGTCAATATGGGAATGCAGGCTGCGCTGCTGACCTCTGCCGCACTGACTGCGGAGGTCGATGCATTGAAGCAGAGCCTCGAGCGGTCCGAGAACGAGCTCGGCCTTGCCAAGAAGCAGCTCGAGGACAAGGAAGGTAAGTAGTACCTTATGTAAGTATATAAAAATACTGGTTGCAAATAATGACAGGACCAACGTGAGTATTACAGGGGCCACAACCGAGGTGGCGACCCTGAAGGAAGCGTTGTCCAAGGCCGAAGACAATGCGGCCGTGGAGCGCACCGAGCGAGAAAAGCAGGAGGCGCGGGTGGCGGAGGTGCGGCAAGAGCTCCACGCTCTTGTGAAAAACACGAGAGTTTGGAGCTTGACTCAAAGACTCGAGAGTCCGAGCTTGCCTCGGCCCTTGAGAGCGCCAAATCTGCCAAGGCCGAAGCCCAAAAAGCCCTCCAGGAAATTGAGGCGATGAAGAAGATAGCGGCGGGTAAGGCATTCTTTATGCAAAGCAAGCACGTGAAAGTGAATTACTTGTTACTTACCCGAGTCCGGAGCTCTCCAGGAGCATTCGCAGATCTGCCCCGCAGTGTGTCCGACGCTACCGAGCCGAGGAAGGGAGCTCGATGGAGAAGGTGTTCTGGTCCCAGTATGTTGAGGCCGGACACCCGGTGCCCTTGAGCGACCAGCTGAAGCAGCTGGTCGAGCTCCATAAGGTAGCCGAACAGGCCATGAAGGGCCTTATAGGCCGGCTATGGCCTGGGGAGGTCCATGCCTGGGAGCTACTTTGGGCTGGTGAGGCGGCTGGTGGATGCCTGTCCATGGCTTGAAATCATCAAGCGCTCCGTATGCATCGAAGGCGCCCGTAGGGCCCTTGCCCGTGTTAAAGTACACTGGGGCAAGATGGATGCTGAGAAGCTGGTGACAGATGGGCCACCGGAGGGGAAGGAGCATCGCAAGCCCGAGTTGTATTATGAGGGCGTCCTGAAGGGTGCCTGCCTTGTGGCGAATGAGTGTTCCAAGGATGTAATTTTTGAGTAAACTCGCTCGTGTTATCCTGTGCGCTGAAAACTTGTTCATATGCGCTAAGCAACGCTTTTTGAATTTAAAATATTACCTTCTGTGCGGCCGTTTATTAAATCTGAGAGATGCGAGTCGTCGGCTTCTACCCCCATGCCACGAGTGCTGGGGTGTTCGGGATAAACCTGAGCGCTCTTGTTCCCATTCTTGGGTCCTTCGAGGGAGGCGCTCAGCACAACGAACAAGGCAATCGGACTATAATGCTTTATCACTCTCACTTAGCCATAGAATTCTATAATTTTAAATTTCGGCGAAGCCCCTAGTATTCGGAAGACCGAGTTCGGGGCGCTATCCACGCCTAGGCCGGACAAAGCCAGCTCCTCGCTCTAAGCGGCATAAGTCTTTAGGGACTCGAAAACCTCTCGAACAGCGACCGGCTCTCGCCCTATCATGACGGTCAGTTTTAGCTTTCTCTACTGAGGTGCTTAACCCAGCTCAACTGGGGCACAATCGCAGTAGTTCTCCCAGCGCTACCTTAGCCGATATAACGGAACGTAAGGTACCAAAACATGGGAGCCGGGCAAACCCAACTATTGACCCAAGACATGATTCGGAGCCGATGCATATAATGCTATAAGTTCGGGGTGCCGCACTCGTGAGAGTGTTCGGACTTCTCACACCATATTCTGGGGTACTTGAGTCCCTCGTGTATTGGCCGTACCAAAGTGTACGGTTGCATAATGTCATAACTGAACATATATACATAAAAAATGGATGCAATAATAGACAAAGGCTATGTATTGTTTATTAAAAGGTTGTTGTGAGAGCAGAACGATACAAATAGTGCGATAAGCAAGAGATTGGATTATTTGACATGTCCCCCTCCAGGGGCAGGCTGCGAGATTTTATGTAAGACAGGTATTTAGCTCGTTATAGAGACCACCTGGACATTCGACGTAGCTTGCTGCCTCCCTGGCTGTTGCATTGTGTGTTCGGCGATTGTACTGCCGGACAGGCCTTCTGGAGAGTGGAGCCCTGAAAGTAACAAAAAAGAAATGACAAAATCAGGGAGCCCCTAGTGCGGTTGAGCCGCATTTGGGCATGCCGTGGTTGTGCCCCTCCCCTTATGCCCATGGTATTTCTAGAGCGTAATTATGTACACATGGTACTGGTTTCACAATTTCGCAAGGGCAAGGGTTGGGGCCGCACTGCTACACTTGCTCGGAACGCGCCAGGCGGTCTTGTTGTAGGTTACTCCGGGCGCGCTTGACGGTGTCCGGACGTTTAATAGCCGGACTAGAGAATTGCCTTGAGAGGCTACTTTGTACTTCCGCCGCGAGGGCTGCCGTGTGCTCCTCCGTTCGGAGAGAGCGTTCGGTGTTTCCATTGACCGTAATGACTCCTCGAGGGCCTGGCATCTTGAGCTTGAGGTATGCGTAGTGCGGCACTGCATTGAACTTTGCAAATGCGGTTCGTCCGAGCAGGGCGTGATAGCCACTACAGAACGGGACTATGTCAAAGATTAACTCCTCGCTTCGGAAATTATCCGGGGATCCGAAGACCACTTCGAGTGTAACTGAGCCTGTACAGTTGGCTTCTACACCTGGTATGACGCCTTTAAAGGTCGTCTTTGTGGGTTTAATCCTTGAGGGATCTATGCCCATTTTTCGCACCGTGTCCTGATACAGTAGGTTCAGGCTACTGCCGCCATCCATGAGGACTCTAGTGAGGTGAAATCCGTCAATGATTGGGTCTAGAACCAATGCGGCGAATCCGCCGTGGCAGATATTAGTGAGGTGGTCCCTTCGATCAAAAGTGATCGGGCAGGAGGACCACGGATTAAACTTTGGGGCGACTGGCTCCAACGCATATACGTCCCTGAGTGCACGCTTCCGCTCCCTTTTGGGGATGTGGGTTGCGTATATCATGTTCACCGTCCGTACTTGTGGGGGAAAGCCTTTCTGTCCCCTATTGTTCGGCGGTCGGGGCTCCTCCTCGTCATCGCTATGCAGCCCCTTATCTCTGTTTTCGGCGCTTAACTTGCCTGCCTGCTTGAACACCCAACAATCCCTGTTGGTGTGATTGGCCGGTGTTTCGGGGGTGCCGTGTATCTGGCACGAGCGATCGAGTATTCGGTCCAAACAGGATGGGCTCGGAGTATTTCTTTTGAATGGCTTTTTCCGCTGACCGGGTTTAGAGCCTCTGAATCCGGCATTAACTGTCGTATCCTCAGCATTGTCGCCATTAATGCTTGTTGCGACGCGGCCTGTCATTGTTGTCCTTGGTATCCAAATTGCCAGGGCTCTTGTTCATGTTATTACTACGAGCTATCCAGCTATCTTCTTCCGCGCAAAAGTGGGTCATGAGTGTTGTGAGGGCTGCCATGGATTTCAGCTTTTCCTGTCCTAGGTGCCGGGCAAGCCATTCGTCATGGATGTTATGTTTGAAGGCTGCGAGGGCCTCTGCATCCGGACAGTCGACTATTTGATTTTTCTTGGTTAGGAACCGTGTCCAGAATTGTCTGGCCGATTCCTCTGGCTGCTGACTTATGCGGCTTAGGTCATCGGCATCTGGTGGTCGCACATAGGTGCCCTGGAAATTGTCGAGGAATGCATATTCCAGGTCCTCCCAGCAACCAATTAACTCTGTTAGCAAGCTCTTAAGCCAATGCCGAGTTGGTCCTTTAAGCTTGAGTGGGAGGTATTTGATAGCGTGTGGATCATCACTGCGGGCCATGTGGATATGAAGGAGATAATCCTTGATCCATACCGCAGGATCTGTTGTGCCATCGTATGATTCGATGTTTACGGGTTAAAAACCCTCGGGGATTTGATGATCCATTACTTCGTCTGTGAAGCATAGTGGGTGTGCGGCGCCTCTGTACTGGGCTATATCACGACGTAGCTCATATGAGCTTTGTCTGCTGTGTTCGGCCTGGCCGTATTTGCCATATCCGGCGTGACGGTTATCGTCACGTGTCGTGGGGCGCCCACGCGATCCGTAGATCGATCTTGTTTGCCTTGCCTTGTCCTCCAATATGTCTCGCAGGTCTGGCGCATTTCCCCGTGCCTTAGTATTTTTTGAGCTGCGCCGGGGTGCGGCTTGAGTGGATGGCCGAGAGACCTCTCTGTCGCGGCCACTAGGTGGCCGTTCGGCCGCGTCGTGCACTGGTGATGTAGGTTTAGGTGCTTCCTCCTCTAATCGGGGTAGCAGCCTATGCTTTGGGTAGCTCTTGGAGGGGCGTTCGAGTTTGTACTCTTCGGCCGCAAGGACTTCAGTCCATCTGTCGGCTAGCAAGTCTTGGTCAGCTCTAAGCTGCTGATGTTTTTTCTTGAGGCTGCTCGCCGTGGCCATAAGCCTGCGTTGGAAACGCTCTTGTTCGACGGGATCCTCAGGCACGACAAATTCGTCGTCGTCGAGGCTTGCCTCGTCTTCGGAGGGAGGCATGTAATTATCGTCCTCTACCTCTCTGTCTGTCGCTCTCTCATGAGGGCTGGCTTCTCCATCCTCCTGCGCTGAATCCTGCTGGAGGGGGTTGTCTTCGGCACTGTCCGGGGTGTTATTGTCTCCGGTGCCGGAATCGCCGTTTTTGCTTTGGCGGGATTTAGAGCGGCGCCGCTGACGTCGGCGCTTAGGCTGCTTCTTGGAGGGGTCATCCTCCATTGTTCCATTGCCATTCCCTTCTTTTGGGGTTTCCACCATGTATATGTCGTATGACGAGGTGGCCTTCCAGTGCCCTATAGGCGCTGGTTCTTGGTCTTCTCCTGCATCGTCGTCCATACCGTCGATGTCTTCGGAGTCGAAGTCGAGCATGTCAGTTAAGTCATCGACAGTTGCTACGAAGTGGGTGGTGGGTGGGCTTCGAATTTCTTTGTCGTCTGCATCCCAACCCTGCTGACCATACTCCGGCGAGGGCTCTCCTGATAAAGAGAGAGACTTTAGTATATTCAGTATGTCACCAAAGGGCAAGTGCTGAAAGATGTCCGTGGCGACGAACTCCATGATCGACGCCCAATCGGGTTCAATCGGCAGGGGCGCGGAAGGTTCGGAGTCCGGAAAGGAGTCCAGCACCTTGGAGTCACGAGCTTCGCAAAGGACAAGGCTGGTATTCGGCTCGATCGCCGTAGAGATTGCAGCCCCCGAGGCGGTGTCCAACCATCCGTCCTCGATTGGCGCAGTCGGCTCCGAGCTAAAGGTCGGAGCGGACACTAGGGCGGCCTCCTGGGCACTGTTCGGCGGCAGAGCTCGATCATGCCCATCGTGACAGTGCGGCGCGCTCAGTTGTGGCTCGAACCCGTTGAAGATCAAGTCCCCGCGGATGTCAGCCGTGTAGTTCAAACTTCCAAATCTGACCTGATGGCCAGGGGTGTAGCTTTCGATCTGCTCCAGATGGCCAAGCGAATTGGCCCGCAGTGCAAAGCCGCCGAATACGAAGATCTGTCCGGGGAGAAAAGTCTCACCCTGGACCACATCGTTGTTGATGATCGGAGGAGCCATCGGGCCTAAAGATGACGACACAGAGGAACTCTCAATGAAAGCACCAATATCGGTGTCAAAACCGGCGGATCTCAGGTAGGGGGTCCCGAACTGTGCGTCTAGGCGGATGGTAACAGGAGACAAGGGACACGATGTTTTTACCCAGGTTCGGGCCCTCTCGATGGAGGTAAAACCCTACTCCTGCTTGATTAATATTGATGATATGGGTAGTACAAGAGTAGATCTACCACGAGATCAGAGAGGCTAAACCCTAGAAGCTAGCCTATGGTATGATTGTTGTTCGTCCTACGGACTAAAACCCTCCGGTTTATATAGACACCGGAGAGGGCTAGGGTTACACAGAGTCGGTTACAATGGGAGGAGATCTACATATCCGTATCACCAAGCTTGCCTTCCACGCCAAGGAAAGTCCCATCCGGACACGGGACGAAGTCTTCAATCTTGTATCTTCATAGTCCAGGAGTCCAGCCAAAGGTTATAGTCCGGCTATCCGGACACCCCCTAATCCGGGACTCCCTCACTGCCCGCAGGGAAGGAGCACCTCAAGCCCGAGATGTACTATGACAGTGTCTTGGAAGGATCTCGCCTTGTGGCGGAGCAATGTGCCAAGGATATTATATTCCCATGAATACATTCATGTTATCCTGTGTTGTAATATGGAACAAGGTCGTTATGTAATATAATGCTTGTTATTTAAAAAATTTGCCTCATGTGCGGCCGTTTTTATATTAATTCTAAGAGTTGACAGTCGTTGGCTTCTGCCCCCACGTAGGAACTACGGGGGTGTTCGGGATAAATCTAAACACTCTTTACCCCACTTTTGGGTCCTTGAAGGAGGTGTTTAGCGCGACGAACCAGGCAATCAGACTATAAGGCTTTATCACCCTCACTTAGCCGTAGGAGTTTGACAAAATAAAGGTAGGTGCAGCCCCTAGTGTTCGGAAGACCGAACTTTGGGGTTCTATAAACACCTGATCGGATAAGAACCGATCCATTGCACGATGCATTAGTTATCGCATAATGCGGAATAAATCGCTAAAGATTTTATGACCTCTCGAACAGCCGACCAGCTCTCGCCGCATCATGACAGTCAGTTTTCGGCTTTCTCTACTGAGGTGCTCGTCCGGAAGAACCGGGACACAATCACAATAGTTCTCCCTTTACTACCCTAGCCAATATAGCAGAACGTAGGGTAGTACGCACAGGAGCCGGGCAACCCAACTATTGACCCAAGACATGATTCGGAGACGATGCATATAATGCTATAAGTTCGGGGTGCCGAACAACCGCGAGGGTGTTCGGACTTTCCTGCCGTGTTATGGGGTACGATGAAGCCCCTGGAGAATTGAGGCGTACCAAGATGTACGGTTGCAAAATTGACAAAAAATGTATCAATAAAAAGTAACAGCAGGTGAACATCATATAGAGCCGCAGATTGTTTTCATTGTAATTCAATAATACGTCTAAGCGTATAAGTACAAGTAGTGCGATAAAAAATATGACTTCTGAACCTGCTGAGGCCAGGGGGGAGCTACGTGCGGATTCGGAGAATGATAAGATGATCGTCGAGGAGAATATCTAGTGATTCCCTTGCATGTTCGAGCTGCTTCCCTCCTTGGTATGTCCGTTCCTTCATAGGTCCGGTAGCCGATGATGGCCTAATCAAAAGTTAACCTGAAAAGGGAAAATGTAAAATAATGGGTGTGTCCCGAAGCGGTTGAGCCGCATTGTGGAAAATAACTTAGTCGTGCCTCCGTTTATCGCCATGGTGACTTTAGTACGTAGTTAAGTACGCCCGCAACAATGGCTGCCGTTTGGTCGAGTTTGGGATGGGGTCAAGTGGCTAGTGAAGCTCTCGACGAGCTGGGCTATCCTGCCGCAGGGTAGTTCAGACTCTTTGATAGTGTCCGGGAGCTTGGCCATCGAATCGAGGTTTGATTGAAAAAGGCTGCTCTGTGCTTTTGCTGCTAAGGAAGCGGTGTGCTCTTCGATATGGAGGGAGCGTTCTGTGTTTCCATTGACTGTTATGACGCCACCTGGACCGGGCATCTTAAGCTTGAGATAAGCATAGTGTGGCACCGCATTGAATCAAGCGAATGTAGTTCGTCCGAGCAGTGCGTCATAGCCGCTGTGAAAAGGGATGATATCAAAGATTAACTCTTTGTTTCATAAATTATCCGGGGATCCGAACACCACTTCCAAAGTGATTGAGCCTGTACAGCAGGCCTCAACACCTGGTACGACACCTTTGAAGGTGGTTTTGGTGGGTTTGATCCTTGAAGGATCAATGCCCATCTTGCGCACTGTGTCCTGATAAAGCAGGTTCAGGATACTGCCGCCATCCATAATGACTCGCATGAGGTGGAATTCATCAATGATTGGGTCAAGGACCAGTGCGGATGAACCGCCGTGACGGATACTGGTCGGATGATCATTGCAATCAAAGGTGATCGAGCAGGACGACCATGGGTTGTATTTTGGGGCGACTAGCTCCATCGCATAGACGTCCCTAAGTGCGCCCCTCCGCTCCCGCTTGGGAATTTGGGTGGCGTATATCACATTCACCGTTTTGATTTGCGGAGGGAACTTCTTTTGCCCTCCTGCCTTCGGTGGCCGGTGCTCCTCGTCATTTTCATTGCTTTGCGACCCCTTCTCTTTGCTTTCGGCATTTGACTTGCCGGCCTGTCTGAAGACCCAACATTCTCTGTTGGTATGATTAGCTGGTGTACTTGGGGTGCCGTGAATGTGACATGGACGGTCGAGCATGTGGTCAAAACTGGACGTGTCTTTTGAATGGTTTCTTCCGTTGACCGATCTTAGAGCCGCTGAATCCGGCATTGACAGCCATGTCTTCGGCGCTATTGTCGTTGTTTCGACACTTGTGTTTGCTGCGTCGGGGCTTGCCGTTATTATCTCTGGATTTAGAAGTTCTAGGTTTACTTGAGGTGCTGTTGCTATGAGCTAGCCAGCTGTCCTCGCCCGCACAAAAGTGGGTCATAAGTGTCGTAAGGGCTGCCATGGATCTCGGCTTCTCTTGTCCGAGGTGTCGGGCGAGCCATTCGTCAGAGATATTATGCTAAAAGGCCGCTAGGGCTTCGGCATCCGGACAGTCGACGATTTGGTTCTTTTTAGTTAAGAACTGACTTCATAATTTCCTGTCTGACTCTCCGGTCTATTGGGTTATATGACTTAAGTCATCGGCATCCGGAGGTCGGACATAGGTGCCTTGGAAGTTGTCAAGGAATGCGTCTTCCAGGTTCTCCCAACTGCCAATAGAGCTTTCGGGCAGACTGTTGAACCAGTGTCGAGCTGGTCCCTTGAGTTTTAGCGGGAGATACTTGATGGCATGGAGATCATCACTGCGGGCCATATGAATGTGGAGAAGGAAGTCTTCGATCCATAGCACGAGATCTATTGTCATATCATACAATTCAATGTTTACGGGTTTAAACCCTTCTGGGAATTCATGTTCCATTACTTTGTTAGTGAAACATAGGGGGTGTGCGGCGCCTCTGTGCTGGGCTACGTCACGACACAGCTCGGATGGAGCTGGTCTGTGGTATTCAGCTCGAACATGTTTGTATTTATTATATTCGGTGTGGCTACGGTTGTCGCGCATTGGGGCGCGCCCCCACGATCCGTAGATCAATCTGGGATGTCCTGCTTTGTTTTCCAAGTCATACCGAAGGTCATGTGTGTATCCCCAAGCTTTTGTGTTTCTATTTGTTCAGCGACGGGGTGTGGGCTGGTGTTCGGACTGATACAATGCTTTATCTCGGCCACACGATGGTCGGTCAGCCGCATCATGCGCTGGTAGTGAGGGTTCTAGTGCCTCGTCGTCGAATTGAGGTAGCAACCTGCACTTCGGGTAACTTTTGGTTGGCCGTTCGAGTCCATATTCCTCGGCTGCCAGGATCTCAGTCCATCTATCAGTGAGTAGATCTTGATCAGCTTGGAGCTGCTTCTTCTTCTTCTTCAGGCTCTTTGAAGTGGCTATAAGCCGGCGCTTGAAGCGCTCCTGCTCAACGGGATCCTCAGGCATGATAAATTCTTCGTCGCCGACGCTCACCTCATCCTCGGAGAGAGGCATGTAATTACTGTCATTCGAGTCTTCATTCATGTCCTGTTCATCAGGGCTGGCTCGCCCATCTTCCCATTCGGCCTGTTCAAAACTTGGCTGGGCGGGGTCGTCATCTTCGGCATCGTCCGGAGTGTTATTGTCTCTTGTGCCGGTATCGCCGTTTGTACCATGGCGTGGTTTAGAGCGGCGTCACCGACATCGGCGCTTCGGCTGCTTCTCAGGAGGCTTATCCTCAACTGGATCCTTTTTGTCCTCGCCATTGTTTTCTTTAGGTGTGTCCACCATGTATATGTCATGTGAGGAGGTGGTTGTCCAGCGCCCTGTGGGCGGTGGTTCTTGTTCTTCTCCTGCATCGTCGTCCATACCGTCGATGCCTTTGGAGTCGAAATCCAGCATGTCGGTCAAGTCGTCGACAATGGCTATCAAGTGGGTGGTGGGTGGGAAACGAATTTCTTCATCGTCCGCTTCCCACTCAAGCCGGACATAGTTCGGCCAAGAATCTCCTCACAAGGAGAGAGATTTTAATGAGTTTAACACATCACCCAAGGGCGAGTGTTGAAAGATGTCCGCGGAGCTGAACTCCAAGATCGGCGCCCAGTTAGATTCGATGGGCGTGTGTGACGCCCCCGATTCAATCGTACACTAATCATACACGCAAACGTGTACGATCAAGATAAGTGACTCACGGGAAGATATCACAACACAACTCTAAAAGTAAAATAAGTCATACAAGCATCGTATTACAAGCCAGGGGCCTCGAGGGCTCGAATACAAGTGCTTGAGCATAAACGAGTCAGCGGAAGCAACAATATCTGAGTACGGACATAAGTAAAACAAGTTTGCCTTAAGAAGGCTAGTACAAACTGGGATACAGATCGATACAGGCGCAGGCCTCCTACCTGGGATCCTCCTAAACTACTCTTGGTCGTCGTCAGTTGCCTACACGTAGTAGTAGGCACCTCTGGTGTAGTAGGAGTCATCGTCAATGGTGGCGTCTGGCTCCTGGGCTCCAACGTCTGGTTGCGGCAACCAGGTAGAATGGAAGGGGGGAAAGAGAGAGAAAAGAAACCGTGAGTACTCATCCAAAGTACTCGCAAGCAAGGATCTACACTACATATACATGGGTATATATGTAAAGAGGCAATATCGATGGACTGAACTGCAGAATGCCAGAATAAGAGGGGGATAGCTAGTCCTATCGAAGACTATGCTTCTGGCAGCCTCCGTCTTGCACCATGTAGAAGAGAGTTGATTGAAGTCCTCCAAGTAGCAGCGCATAGCATACTCCTACCTGGCGATCCTCCCCTCGTCGCCCCATGGGAAAGCGATCACCGGGATGTCTTTGGAACTTGTCTGGGTGTGTTTTATTAAGTATCCGGTTCTAGTTGTCATAAGGTCAAGGTACAACTCTGGGTCGTCCTTTTACCGAGGGACACGACTATTCGAATAGATCAACTTCCTTGCAGGGGTGCACCACATTTCCCAACACGCTCGACCCCCTTTGGTCGGACACACTTTCCTGGGTCATGCCCATCCTCGGAAGATCAACACGTTGCAGCCCCACCTAGGCACAACAGAGAGGTCAGCATGCCGGTCTAAATCCTATGCACGCACGGGTCTGGGCCCATCGCCCATTGCATGCCTGCACATTGCTTGGGCGGCCGGAAGCAGACCTAGCCCCCTTAATACAAGAGCAGGCTTACGGTCCAATCCGGCGCGCGCCGCTCAGTCGCTGACGTCACGAAGGCTTTGGCTAATACGCCGACATCGAGTGCCCATATCTGTTCCCGCGTAGTTGGTTAGTGCGTATAGCCCAGTGGCCAGACTCAGATCAAATACCAAGATCTCGTTAAGCGTGTTAGTATGAAGTAACCGCGAACGCCGACCAGGGCCAAGCCCACCTGTCTCCTAGGTGCTCTCCACCTGCCATGTCACTCCGCCACAAAGATCCACACAGAGGGCCGTCGGGACAAATGTCCTTTCTGCCCCCAATCCATGAATCACTCGCGGGTACTCTTCGAGCCGACCCGACTTTAGTCACCATCTGTATAGTATGTATATATGTATAGTATATACCCGTGATCACCTCCCGAGTGATCACAACCCGATAGTATAGCAAGGCAGATTGACAAGAATGTAGGGCCAATGATGATAAAATAGCATCCTATACTAAGCATTTAGGATTGCGGGTAAGATATCAATGACTGTAGCAACAATGGTAGGCTATGCAACAGAATAGGAGTAACCAAACAGTAACATGCTACACTACTCTAATGCAAGCAGTAGAGAGAAGAATAGGCGATATCTGGTGATCAAGGGGGGGGGGGCTTGCCTGGTTGCTCTGGCAAGGAGGGGTCGTCAACTCCGTAGTCGAACTGAGCAGCAGCAGCGTCGGTCTCGTAGTCTACCGGAGAGAAGAGGGGGAAGAAACAACAAATACAATGCAAACATAAGCATGACGATGCATGATGATAACCCACAAGCATAGGGGATCGCAACAGCTTTCAAGGGTAGAGTATTCAACCCAAATTTATTGATTCGACACAAGGGGAGCCAAAGAATATTCTTGAGTATTAGTAGTTGAGTTGTCAACTCAACCACACCTGGATAACTTAGTATCTCTAGCAAAGTGTTTAGTAGCAAAAGTGGTATGATAGTAATGGTAACAGTAGCAACAATAAAGATAAATGTTTTTGGGTTTTTGTAGTAGTTGCCACAGTAGCAACGGAAAAGTAAATAAGCGAAGAACAATATATGAAAAGCTCGTAGGCAATGGATCAGTGCTGGATAATTATGCCGGATGCGATTCCTCATGCAATAGTTATAACATAGGGTGATATAGAACTAGATCCAGTTCATCAATGTAATGTAGGCATGTATTGCGTAAATAGTCACACGTGCTTATGGAAAAGAACTTGCATGACATCTTTTGTCCTACCCTCCCGTGGCAGCGGGGTCCTAGTGGAAACTAAGGGATATTAGGGCCTCCTTTTAATAGAGAACCGGACCAAAGCATTAACAGATAGTGAATACATGAACTCCTCAAACTACGGTCATCACCGAGAAGTGTCCCGATTATTGTCACTTCGGGGTTGTCAGATCATAACACATAATAGGTGACTATAGACTTGCAAGATAGGATCAAGAACACACATATATTCATGAAAACATAATAGGTTCAGATCTGAAATCATGGCACTCGGGCCCTAGTGACAAGCATTAAGCATAGCAAAGTCATAGCAACATCAATCTCAGAACATAGTGGATACTAGGGATCAAACCCTAACAAAACTAACTTGATTACATGATAAATCTCATCCAACCCATCACCGTCCAGCAAGCCTACGATGGAATTACTCACACACGGTGGTGAGAATCATGAAATTGGTGATGGAGGATGGTTGATGATGACGACGACGACGAATCCCCCTCTCCGGAGCCCCGAACGGACTCCAGATCAGCCCTCCCGAGAGAGATTAGGGCTTGGCGGCGGCTCCGTATCATAAAACACGATGAAACTTTCTCTCTGATTTTTTTTCTCCGCGAGACGGTATATATGGAGTTGGAGTTGAGGTCGGAGGAGGTCCAGGGGGCCCACGAGATAGGGGGGCGCGCCCTAGGGGGCGCCCCCCTGTCTCGTGGACAGGCCTTGGGCCCCCTGGCCCTGATTCTTTCGCCAAAAATTCTTATTAATTCTGAAAAGTCCCTCCGTGGATTTGCAGGTCATTCCGAGAACTTTTCTTTTCTACACATAAAACAACATCATGGTAGTTCTGCTGAAAACAACATCAGTCCGGGTTAGTTTCATTCAAATCATGCAAGTTAGAGTCCAAAACAAGAGCAAAAGTGTTTGGAAAAGTAGATACGTTGGAGACATATCACATGACATGACAACGAGCGGTGCTAGGTGTGCCCTAACGCGGTAGTAGGTGATACCGGCGAAAGGGGGAAACATCCGGGAAAGTATCCCCGAAGTTTTGCGTTTTTGGACAGATGATCCGGAGGGTGAAAGTTGCGTGTTCTCTATGCTAGGGATGTGTGGCGGACGAACGGGCTGCGCATTCGGATTTGTCTCGTCATTCTGAGCAACTTTCATGTACAAAGTATTTTCATCCGAGTTACAGATTATTTTATACTGATTTTTAAAGTTTTAAATCATTTTCTAAATTATTTTTAATTCGAAAATTAAATGTAAAATTGCTATGGGTACTGTCGGTGTCAAAACCGGCGGATCTCGGGTAGGGGGTCCCGAACTGTGCGTCTAGGCGGATGGTAACAGGAGACAAGGGACACAATGTTTTACCCAGGTTCGGGCCCTCTTGATGGAGGTAAAACCCTACGTCCTGCTTGATTGATATTGATGATGTGGGTATTACAAGAGTAGATCTACCACGAGATCAAGGAGGCTAAACCCTAGAAGCTAGCCTATGGTATGATTGTTGTTCGTCCTACGGACTAAAGCCATCCGGTTTATATAGACACCGGAGAGGGCTAGGGTTACACAGAGTCGGTTACAATGGTAGGAGATCTACATATCCGTATCGCCAAGCTTGCCTTCCACGCCAAGGAAAGTCCCATCCGGACACGGGACGAAGTCTTCAATCTTGTATCTTCATAGTCTTGGAGTCCGGCCGACGATGATAATTCGGCTATCCGGACACCCCCTAGTCCAGGACTCCCTCAGTAGCCCCTGAACTAGGCTTCAATGACGACGAGTCCGGCACGCATATTGTCTTCGGCGTTGCAAGGCGGGTTCCTCCTCCGAATAATTTATAGAAGATTGTGAACACCAGGATAGTGTCCGGCTCTGCAAAATAAATTCCACATACCACCGTAGAGAGAATAATATTTACACAAGTTCAATCCGCTGACGTATTTTGTGGCGTGACGTCACACCACAACCAAGCCTTTACTCGAATCGTTTTTATTATACCACCTCCGCGCGTCTAGCGAAGTGGTTTCCTTGGCACGTCTTGTCGAAGCAGAGATCGTGTTCCCCTTATCCCGGGATTCTCATCAATACGGACGTGGGTAACCCAACCGTGCCATTGATTGCGGCGCTTGGGAGATAAGCGAGTTTTATCAGGCCGATGGGGACACATGGTTTCGTCCGCCCATATAAGGGGATAAAGATCTACCCTTTTACCTACGCCTTCTTCCTCCTTTGCCTATCCATCTCTACGAACTCGAGCTCCAGCGCCCAAGTCCGCACATCTCACCTCAACCTTCTCCAACTATGTCCGGAGCGGGAGGCAAGTGGATGGCCTCCTCCATTACGGAGGGGCACATCCAGAAGCTGCGCAGTGCCGGATACCTGTCCAGCGACATTGCTCACCGGCTCCTCGACGAGGGGGAGCTCATCCGCACCCCCAGGCCCCATGGGAGGGTAGTATTTCTTTCCCATTTCCTCCGCGGACTGGGCTTCCCACTCCATCCCTTTGTCCGGGGGCTCATGTTCTACTATGGCATGGATTTCCATGATATGGCCCCGAATTTCATCCTCAATATCTTGGCGTTTATCGTCGTGTGTGAGGCCTTCCTCTGCATTAAGCCCCACTTCGGCTTGTGGCTCAAGACCTTCAGTGTCAAGCCGATGGTTGTGAAGGGCAACCAAGCGGATTGTGGAGGCGCCATGGTGGGCAAGATGCCCAACGTTACTTGGCTTGAGGGCACCTTCGTGGAAACCATTAAGGGGTGGCAATCGGGGTGGTTTTACATCACCGAGCCGCGTGACCCTGAATGGGCAGCTGCCCCCGAATTTAGATCTGGCATCCCCATACGGCTCACCTCCTGGAAGGAGAGTGGCCGGATATGGGGCGATTCGGAGGAGCTGACCGGACTTCAAGCCTGCATCCAAAAGCTAGTGAAAAGGAAGCTCAAGCTTGTCAACGTAGTCCAGGTCATGCTCATCCGCCGGATTCTCCCGTGCCAACAACGGGACTTCAATATGTGGGAGTTCGATCCGGCGCAGCACCAGACTTTGAGCGGGCTCTTCGACACTACGTACGAAGAGGCCTGGAGGGTGCTGTTTAAGGGCGCCGAGGCTCCCGCATCCGCCATCGAAGATCGCAGATTCAACTCGCAGCGTCCGGCTAGCGAGGTAAGCGGTTTTGCCCTTTACGGGACGCTTGTTTTCCATAGTTTGACTCTATGCGGGATCTAAACTCCCTCTCCTTTGACAGGACTGGATGAAGAAGGCCGAGCAGACTATCTGTCCGGCCCCTTTGCCAGAAGACCCAGCGGATGCCCGCTTAACGGGGATGCTGGCTCCGGCACCCCATGTGGTGCCGGAGAAGAAGGCCAAGAAGAAGGCCACGGGTACTCGAAAGAGTTCCCGTTTTCAGGTGTCATCGGATGATGACACCGAGGCGTACTCCTCCCACGAAGGCGAGGAGGAGAAGAAAGAGGCCTCTCCCCCAGCAGGGGGAGGGAAGAAAAGGAAGGCCTCCCCAACGAGGAGGCCAAAGGGTCCACGAAGGGAAGGACTCTTCCCCCGGACTGCTCTGCCCACGCCAGCGACGACGACGAGGACTGGCCTCCAAGGGCCAAGCCCCTGGCGAGATCGTAAGTATCCAGACTCCCGAATAACTTCATGATTTTTATTTTCGCCACATGGAGTCTTTCTAATGCCGCATACAACCCTGCAGTCCGCCCAAGGAGGATCTTCCCGCTTCGTCGAGCGGGTCCTTGGGTGCGTCGGATATGGATTCCCTTCCGACCGCCTCCTCCCCTCGTGATGCGGACGATGCCGAGGTGGGATCCCGGGAAGGGACCCACCAGGAGGAGGAGGCCCCGGAGGTGCCGCAGGGCAACCTCCCAGACTTTGCACCGGACTCCGCACCAGAACCAGTAGTGGCTTCGGAGTCCAGCGGGCGGCCCCTTCGTAAGAAGGGCAAGACCGTGACGCCGGTGGCCTCCGTCCAACCGGAGGCGCCGGATAGCTTGCTGGAGGCGCTCAACGGCGCTTCCATTGAAGAGGAACACTGTCACGACCGACTTTTCAATAAAATGATTATTGATAAAACCGATCTTTTAAACCCAGTATAGGAAAAGTCATCCTTTCTGGTAGACAAAGCTTGATAAACAGAGAACCAGTAGCATCAAATATATTATAGGATTGAGCGGAGGCTGCTCAACAGTTTATTACAAACTCGCCAATACCTTACATAAGGGCGGTTAAGTCACAGGGGTGGATTGGCATGCTACTAGCTCGAGGAAAAACGGTGGTGGATAACTTGACTTCTACTGGCAGTACATCGAGCATCGAGATGAGGCTCGATGAATTTATTCGGGGTTGCGGAAGCGGATAATACAATGACCAAAACAGGATCGCACGGGACTGACTGGGACTCCTCTAGGCGTCGGACTCGCTATCAAACTCTTCATCCATGAGATCGCCTTCATCAACATCTGGCCAAATCAACAAGCCAGGTGAGTACTTGAGAGTACTCCCAAGACAGTTCGGACAAAAGATATAATCAATGAATGCATGAATGCGTCATGAACAAGAATGATGCTCATAAAACGATGATAATAATGCAGGACTTGGAGATTAAAATAAATAACTGAAAACCAATCGGGTGTCTGGAGCGACGCCTCGAAAGGTAAATAAATAAAATGCATGCCGCATTCGGGCGTCTAAGCGACACCACATAATGGGCTTAAAAGAAATGCCACAGTCGGACGTCTGGGCGACATCACATAAAGGGCTTTAAAAGAAATGCCACAGTCGGACGTCTGGGCGACATCACATAAAGGGCTTTAAAAGAAATGCCACAGTCGGACGTCTGGGCGACATCACATAAAGGGCTTTAAAAGAAATGCCACAGTCGGACGTCTGGGCGACATCACATAAAGGGCTTTAAAAGAAATGCCACAATCAGACGTCTAAGCGACATCACAGACATGGCTTTAAAAGAAATGCCACAGTCGGACGTCTGAGCGACATCACAGACAGGGCTTTAAAAGAAATGCCACCATCGGACGTCTGAGCGACATCACAGACAGGGCTTAAAAGAAATGCCACAGTTGGACGTCTGAGCGACATCACAGACAGGGCTTATAACAAGATAAATAACAGGTATGCCACCGTCGGACGTCTGAGCGACATCGCAGACAGGGCCTATAACAAAAATAAATAACAGGTATGCCACCGTCGGACGTCTGAGCGACATCGCAGACAGGGCTTATAATAAATGTAAATAACAAGATTAGTCCATCCACAAGAATAATCTTTTAACCGGATTTATCACACATAAATCCCACTGGGTTTTTGTCACTGAGGTTGATACCGGACAAGATAAGATGAATATAGTACTTGAACAAAGCACAAGATAATTGAAGGATTTGAGACTCTGCAGAGTTTGGATGAACTGACCACAGCCAACGGATTTCCGTAGTCACGAAGGACTAGTTCCGTTTACGGTATTTCAGTAGAAACACATTTAACTAGTACACACCCATTTCACCTCACGATGCCAGGAATCACCCCGGTCAACGTCCAAGAAAAACTTTGAGACGGGGAGGCCACAACCTCGAATAGCATGGGATCAAATTTCTATATGCGCGCTCAAAGGGGTGCCCCCCTCTCGGTCCCAATCGGAAACACCCATGCCCCCTGACCGGATGACGGGCTTTAATCCAGGGCCATGGAACCCTCATCCCGGCCTCTCCACTTGGTATGTACCAGGAAAACAGTTGCAACTTACTACGCCATATCCCTTGCGGAAAACAAGTGGCAGCACAGGAAGGAAGTGAAGGGAATATGATTTGATCATGTTGACACTGTTGTCAAAGGACTGGCCTAAGCCTGGCATGTCACAACACTGCCATCTTACCCATCCTCACACCAACACATGGCTATGCAAATATGTATCCAACAACATAATGCTTACCGAAACTTACTTTCCGATTATGTATATGAAATATAACATTTAATAGTTGTTCATAAACATGCCATGATCATACTAAAATGCAAACACGCAACAACACTCATCATATCAAGAGTTCAAACATGCTTGCCTGGTTCGGAGTAGTCGGAGCCTAACTGTGCGAGGTTTGTAGCTCCGTCACCTCCTCAGGTATCTACGGTATAAGAAAAGATACGCACGCAGCGTAAATACCGTGAGTGTACAGAAAAGTGTTCCAAATATTTTTCAAATAAATATGGTAAAAAACTAGACAAAATTTTGAAGAGGACAGAAAAATAATCACTCAAAAATTCCTGTCTGTTAAAAAGTTATAAGTGTTTTAACCCAAGGACTCATCCGTAATGAAACAGAAAACTTCCAGGGGGTTCTGCGGAAAAGTACAGATAACGTTTCGTTTAAAAAAAACGGTTGAGAGACTGACAGGCAGGCTCCACCCATCAGGTTTGAATTTTCAAACGAGGGAAAACAGAGCGCGACGGCGCCGAGAGGTGCGGTGGTCGCCGGCGGCGATCCACGGCGAGGTAAGGCGATTGGGGTGTACCTCTGTGTTCAGGGTGCCATTCCGCGTCTGTGGGAGGTGGTGGTGGTCGCCGGCGAGTACCACGTCAGCGACGACACTTGCTCCGGTGGACGGCGGTTCGGGTGGTCGTGGATCTCGCCGGAGAGAGCTGCGAGGCCAAAATTGAGCCGGGGGTTATCTTACTAGAGGTGGTACGAGGCTACGGTCGAAACTAGGGCGGCGGAGGGGTTCTCGCCGGAGAGAATGAAGCCGGAGCCCGAGGCGGACGGAGGTGGCCGGAGTCGAGGAGGAAAGGCCCCTCGAGGCTCGTTCAGTGGCCGGGCGGGGTCTGGTGTGGTGGTGGAGTCGTGCGGAGGCGAGCGCAAGCTCGGGGGTGCTATATATAGCCGCCCCGAGGCGGTTGCCGAGAATGGGGTTCTCTGGCGAGGTGATTACGGCGACGCAGTGGTTGCACGGGGGGGGGGGTCAGAGGTTGAGCGTCGTCGTGGATATCCCCTGGTTCCGTTTAGGTGCTAACCGCGCTGGAATTTGGTCGCTTAGGGGGAGTTCGACGGAACAGGGCAGCACGGGCCCGTCGGCGGCAGAGAGCGCGCTCTGCGCGTGTCGCGCCACGGCGACGGTGCTGCATGCGTGTGTTGGCAAGGAGGTGGCCACGCGGAGCCACCAGGCCGCTTGGGCGGCGCCGAACGGCGTTATGCCGCCGTTCTGCTTCCTGTCGGCCGCTACAGCGCTACGGCCGCCGCAAGACACGCCGGCGCAGGCGGGCCAGGGTGCCACCGATGCCAGGAAGGCGCCAAGCGCGCGTGTGAGGCTCCGGACAAGCAAGCATGGCCGTGAGCTACGTGCCAAGCGCACTGTGAGCTCGTGACTGAAGTTACTGACGAAGATCGACACTGAACTTCTGAATTTTCTGAAAGTGAACAGTACTAGTGCATGCAAGGTGTTCGACAGAATGATTCTAGTGTGTAGAGATCTTCCCTTGAGCTGGTTTTTGGTGGAGGGGCTTCTCATTGCACCTAGAGGCTGCCTGAATATTTCTAGAATTTTTGGAGAGGTGTAGATATGGTTTTCACCAAATTTGGCAAATCTGGTCCAAACTTGCAGTGAGTGAATTTTGAAATATTTGAACAGGAGAAGTGTGGATCAAGATGGTTCTGGGTTGTGGGTACAAAGGACTATCCAGGGGTGTTGAGTTGAGGTCAAAAGTCAAAAGCATTGGGGTACTTGCTTTGCAATCCACCTAGGCTCAAAAGAAAAGACAGAATTATTTTGGGAGGAGAAATAGTTGGAATAAAGTCCAAAAATGGATTTTATTAGTTTGGACAGAATGTTTGGGTTGAACTAAAGTGGGAGGAGAGGTTTTGGGAAAATTTCACCATAGGTGGCATGGTAAAATTTTGAAGGAATCAAAACCAAATAAAAGCCCAAACCTAAAAGGGTTTTCATTTTAAAAGAAACCAAATCCAAGAAAAGGATTTTTTTTGAGAGGGCAGACTTTAGAAGATGGTTTTTAGGAAGGGTTTAAATGACCTCCTTTCAAACCAAGCAAGGCTCTTTTGAAAAACAAAACACCAAAAAATTTGGAGTGTCACAGTACCTACCCCCTTAGGAAAAATCTCATCCCCGAGATTTCAGTTGATCCTTAAACAGGTGTGGGTGCTCTGTCCGAAGAAAATCCTCGCTCTCCCAAGTTGCTTCATTCTCGGTGTGAATACTCCATTGAACTCTGAAAAATTTAATGGTTTTCCGTCGGGTCCTCCTCTCAGACTCTTCTAATATTTTTATTGGGTGTTCCCGGTAAGTGAGGTCCGGTTGCACGTCAATATACTCATGTGGAACTTGCTTCTCTGGGTTGCTCACGTATTTTCTCAACTGCGAGATGTGAAATATGTTGTGGATACCGGATAAGTCTCCGGGTAGGTCCAGCTGGTAGGCTACCTTGCCTCGTCGGGCCACTATATGAAATGGTCCGATGAATCTTGGTGCTAGTTTCCCTTTAATCTTGAATCGTTGTAGACCCTTCATAGGAGAAACTCTCAGGTATACCAATTCTCCGGGTTCGAAACTGATTTCCCGATGCTTTCGGTCGTAATAACTCTTTTGCCGACTTTGAGCTGTTTTGAGTCGTTCCCTAATTGTCTTAACTTTCTCCTCGGCCTCCTTGAGCATATCTGGGCCAAAGATATAGCTGTCTCCGGTCTCTGACCAATTTAGCAGGGTACGACATCTTCTCCCATATAGAGCTTCAAAGGGTGCCATTTCAAGCTGGCTTGATAGCTGTTGTTGTATGCGAACTCTGCATATGGCAAACTTTCTTCCCAACTGTTCCCGTAGGTGAGGACACAGGCTCTTAGCATGTCTTCTAGGATTTGGTTTACGCGTTCCGTCTGCCCATCAGTCTGGGGATGGTATGCGGTACTGAAGGCTAGTTGGGTTCCCAGTGCCTGTTGTAGGTGATCCCAGAATGCAGAGACGAACTGTGTGCCTCTATCGGAGATGATAGTCTTAGGGACTCCATGTAAGCAGACGATACGGGCAAGATAAAGCCTGGCTAGTCTCTGAGTGGTGTAAGTTGTTTTTACCGGAATAAAATGTGCCACCTTGGTTAATCTGTCGGTTATGACCCAAATGGCATCGTTTCCGTGTCGGGACCGTGGCAGTCCAACGATGAAGTCCATCCCAATCTCGTCCCATTTCCACTCGGGTATCTTATTTGGCTACAACAGTCCGGCTGGTTTCTGGTGCTCGGCCTTGATACGTTGACAAGAGTCACAGCAGGCGATGAACGTGGCTATATCTCTCTTCATACCGTGCCACCAGAAATTTTCCTGAAGGTCTTTGTACATTTTTGTCCCTCCAGGATGGATTGAATACGGAGCTGTGTGACTTTCAGTCAATATCTGTTGTTTGAGGTCCTTGACATTTGGTACGCATAGCCTTTCTCCATACCACAATATTCCTTGCTCGTCCACGTTGAATTCTGAGGCTCTTCCCAAACTCACTTTTCTTTTTATGCCCTCAATGCTGGGGTGTCCGTGCTGGGCTTCCTTGATACTTTTCATCAGGGTAGGCTGTATTTCGATATTTGATACACTGCCTTCGGTGACCATTATTAGATTGAGTCGGGCAAATTCCTGTTGAAATTCTGGCCTCAATTTTGGTATACTATCGTCGTCCGTGCTGGGATTGCGACTAAGTGCATCTGCAACAACATTTGCTTTTCCGGGATGATAGTGGATTCCAACATCATAATCCTTCACCAACTCTAACCAGCGTCATTGCCGTAGATTTAACTCTGGCTGTGTGAAAATATACTTAAGACTCTTATGGTCTGTGTATATCTCACAACGATTCCCAAGCAGAAAGTGTCTCCATTCCTTGAGTGCATGGATGACAGCTGCTAATTCCAGGTCATGGGTGGGATAATTTTCCTCATGCTTGCGTAGTTGTCTGGAGACATACGCAACTACCTTGCCTTCTTGCATCAATACGCATCCGAGGCCTTTTCGGGATGCGTCACAATATACCTCAAAATTTTTGTGTATATCTGGCACAATTAGCACTGGTGCCGTTGTTAATTTGCTTTTTAGCTCTTGGAAGCTTTTCTCACATGCTTCTGTCCATTCAAACTTCTTGCCTTTCTTGAGCAATTGTGTCATGGGCTTTGCTATAGTGGAGAATCCTTCAATAAATCTCCGATAATATCCTACCATTCCCAAGAAACTTCGTACGTCCGTTATGTTAGCTGGTGGTTTCCAGCCAAGTACGGCCTTGACCTTTTCCGGGTCTACTACAATACCTTCTTGGGTTAGCACGTGGCCCAGAAAACCCACCTGTTTTAGCCAAAATTCACATTTGCTGAATTTGGCGTACAGTTGATGTTTCCTGAGTTCTCCGAGTACAATCCTGAGATGTTCGGCGTGCTCTTCTGGTGTTTTGGAATATATCAGAATATCATCGATGAATACCACAACAAACTTGTCCATATACTTCATAAATACTGTGTTCATGAGGTGAACAAAATATGCGGGGGCGTTGGTTAGCCCGAATGGCATCACTGTGAACTCATACAGCCCATATCTGGAGGTGAAGGCGGTCTTGGGAATATCTTCTGTTCGTACTTTTAATTGGTGGTACCCTGATCTCAAGTCAATTTTTGAGAAGACTTTGGCCTGTGCGAGCTGATCGAATAAATCATTTATTCGGGGCATTGGGTATTTGTTCTTGATTGTGACCATGTTGAGAGCTCGATAATCAATACACAACCTCATTGTTCCATCCTTCTTCTTGGTAAATAAAATTGGTGAACCCCAAGGTGAGGAGCTGGCTCGTATGTATCCTTTCTCCAATAATTCTTTTATTTGCTTCTTCAACTCTACCAATTCGGATGGTGCCATTCTGTAAGGTTTCTTATAAATAGGAGTGGTTCCGGGTGCTAGCTCAATGCTGAATTCTATCTCTCGGTCTGGCGGCATGCCCGGTAGTTCTTCTGGAAATTCACATATTACGGGAACCTTGTTCAGCTCAGAAACGTCCACCTTGTTTAATCTAGGTTGTCGAGGTATTTGTCTCTCTTTGGCTGAAACTTTTATTTTCTTCCCATGATGGTGTGTGAGAATCACGGTACGGTTGAAGCAGTCAATAAAACCTTTGTTGGTGGTTAACCAATCCATTCCCAGGATGACATCCAGTCCCTTGCTTTCCAGTACAATAAGGTTGGCGTAAAACTTGAATCCTTCAAATTCAACAATCACACCTTGACAGTAACTCTGGGTCACTTGCTTAATTCCAGGGGACTTGACGATCATTGGATTTTCCAAGGGAAGCATCGAAAAATTATTTTGCAAAGCAAAACTTTTCAAAACGAATGAGTGAGAAGCACCAGAATCAAACAAAACCATGGCAGGAATTGTGTTGACGGGGTACGTACCGAGTACGATATCTGGGGCGTTCTGTGCTTCCTCTCGGGTCACGTGGTTCAGGTGACCTTTCCGGTGGTTGTTGTTGGGGTTGAAATGGCTTCGCTTTGGTGCTGAATTATTGCCACCATTATTGAGCTTCGGGGTTGAGTTCCTTGGCTTGGGACACTGCTTGGCATAGTGCCCTTCTTCTCCACAAGCATAACAGGTAACGTCTGGGCGATAGGTGAATTCTTTGTCTCTTGCATGGAAATTCTTGTTTGGACGTGAATTATTCGTCGGGGTTTTGTGTGAATCCCCCTTCTGAAATTCCTTCTTGCTTTTGTGATTGCGAGAAAAAGTAGTCTGGTCCCTTTTCCGTTTGCGGAAATCTTCCAGGCTACGTCGCTCATTTTCCAGGATAATGGCCTTATCCACCAGTGTTTTAAAATCTGGAAAGGTATGCACAACTAGCTGGCACTTAAGGGCGGGTGCCAGGCCTTCCAAGAATTTTTCCATCTTCTTGCTCTCGGTCATGCGTTCTTCATTGGCGTAGCGAGACAGCAGTGTGAATTGGCTGTTGTATTCTGACACTGTCATGGCTCTTTGCTTGAGTTCATCAAATTCTTTCTTCTTGATTTTCATGACGCTCTTCGGAATATGTGCCCCACGAAAACCTTCTTTGAAATTTTCCCAGGTGATTTCATTTTCGTTGGGGTGCATGTGCAGGAAGTTTTCCCACCACGATGCAGCTGCACCTGTGAGATAATGTGGTGCATATAGTACTTTTTCACGGTCCGAACACTGTGCGATAATTAATTTTCTCTCCATGTCTCGAAGCCAGTCCTCGGCCTCAAGAGGCTTGTCAGTATGAGAAAATGTTGGAGGACGCGTCTTTTGTAACTCAGATAATTTGGATTGCGGTTGATACTGACCACGGTTACTTCCCATATTGATGAATTGGTTCATCATTTCCTGGTGTTGCTGTTGACTCTGTTCGTACAAACGACAAACTTGTGTGAAAGCTGTTTCACTGCCCTGTTGACTTGTCTGTCCCTGAGTGAAATTTTGGTTCTGCGGCGTGCCATAATTCTCTTCTGGCTGAGTTGGCATGGAGCGCGTCCAAGGACGAGACATTTTTCACTCTGGGGATATATTGTGAGAACTCGTAAGATAAGCAAGAGAGACGCAAAAGTCAACAAAATCACACACAAAGAACATTTTTAAACTCCAGGATATTTTTGGAAACACACGATTTCGCGCGGAGAAGGACTAGCGCATATCTTACACGCGGGCATAATTATACATTACATCACTCAGGATATGCGTACATAATCCTGACATGTTATTTAAACTAGTGCACTCCTCCAGATCCTACATGATGCGCAAACAGGCTACTACTCACAACCGATGTACATAAAACACATTACACAAGCCGATGCATTGCATGGCGTCTACGCGTACTCAGTCGGAGATGGTGAGGATCTCCCTTGGCCTGCCGAGGGTGAGACGCAGAGACGCTGGGGAATCAACCTCCTCCACGCTAATAGGTTCCAGACGAGAAACATTGTGCTGAGCTGATGGAGTAGGTGCCGTAGGTGGAATAACACGAATACGAGTGGGTGGAATAGGTGGGGTAGCACGTATGGGAGTGGGTGCAACAAGTGGTGCAGAGCGAATGGGAGTGGGTGCAATAGCCTGGTTAAATTCCTCTATGGTAGGCAGACAACGAGTAGTGGCGAGTATGGAAGGTGAGTGAGAGGCTGCGGATGACACGAAAGTCAATGGTGGAGCGGTGTGCAGGAGTTCCCTCCTGTTAGCAGCACAGCCATGAACTGAGTCCATGCGTGCAGCTACGAGGTCATCCACCATGCAGTCGAATGCTGCCTCCAGGGCTCAGAGGTACTCGACAAGCATCTCAAAGGCTTCGTCTCGCTCTCCTCTGGGGCAAGAGAAGGAGTAGTGGCAGGTGTAAGGCACATGGCATAGAAGGTAGCGGTAGCGACGGGTCTTCATTGCAGGAAGAACATCCCGAAGACGGGCTATCGCCTCGCGGGCAGCCATCTGCATAGCATGCCTTTCTGTAGGTATGGCTCTCCCCACGAACCGGAGACGGCGTACTTCAGCATGGCCTCCCCTGAATTGCACCGCGGCCTGGTGCATAGTCAGACTGTCGTTGATCTTGTGTGGATAAAGCGTGAAGACTAGGCGCACGGATGGCCCCATCGCGACCGAACCCCTCAGGCACGTTGGTGAACATTTGAGACTCGCAGTTGTTGCCGGCCATCTACAGAAGTAGGCAAAAATTCTGAGTGATCAGATCATAAATTTTATGCTGACTGTCAGAAAAATGACTACATTTGTAAAAAATATGAATAACTCTATCATGCTAATAACCAATTAGCGATCGCACCTAGTGGCTTCCTACAGTCAGCCTGGCTCTGGTTACCAAATCTGTCACGACCGGCTTTTCAATAAAATGATTATTGATAAAATCGATCTTTTAAACCGAGTATAGGAAAAGTCATCCTTTCTGGTAGACAAAGCTTGATAAACAGAGAACCAGTAGCATCAAATATATTACAGGATTGAGCGGAGGCTGCTCAACAGTTTATTACAAACTCGCCAATACCTTACATAAGGGCGGTTAAGTCACAGGGGTGGATTGGCATGCTACTAGCTCGAGGAAAAACGGTGGTGGATAACTTGACTTCTACTGGCAGTACATCGAGCGTCGAGATGAGGATCGATGAATTTATTCGGGGTTGCGGAAGCAGATAATACAATGACCAAAACAGGATCGCACGGGACTGACTGGGACTCCTCTAGGCATCGGACTCGCTATCAAACTCTTCATCCATGAGATCGCCTTCATCAACATCTAGCCAAATCAACAAGCCAGGTGAGTACTTGAGGGTACTCGCAAGACAGTTCGGACAAAAGATATAATCAATGAATGCATGAATGCGTCATGAACAAGAATGATGCTCATAAAATGATGATAATAATGCAGGACTTGGAGATTAAAATAAATAACTGAAAACCAATCGGGTGTCTGGAGCGACGCCTCGAAAGGTAAATAAATAAAATGCATGCCGCATTCGGGCGTCTAAGCGACACCACATAATGGGCTTAAAAGAAATGCCACAGTCGGACGTCTGGGCGACATCACATAAAGGGCTTTAAAAGAAATGCCACAGTCAGACGTCTGGGCGACATCACATAAAGGGCTTTAAAAGAAATGCCACAGTCGGACGTCTGGGCGACATCACATAATGGGCTTTAAAAGAAATGCCACAGTTGGACGTCTGGGCGACATCACATAAAGGGCTTTAAAAGAAATGCCACAATCGGACGTCTGAGCGACATCACAGACAGGGCTTTAAAAGAAATGCCACAGTCGGACGTCTGAGCGACATCACAGACAGGGCTTTAAAAGAAATGCCACCGTCGGACGTCTGAGCGACATCACAGACAGGGCTTAAAAGAAATGCCACAGTTGGACGTCTGAGCGACATCACAGACATGGCTTATAACAAGATAAATAACACGTATGCCACCGTCGGACGTCTGAGCGACATCGCAGACATGGCCTATAACAAAAATAAATAACAGGTATGCCACCGTCGGACGTCTGAGCGACATCGCAGACAGGGCTTATAATAAATGTAAATAACAAGATTAGTCCATCCACAAGAATAATCTTTTAACCGGATTTATCACACATAAATCCCACCGGGTTTTTGTCACTGAGGTTGATACCTGACAAGATAAGATGAATATAGTACTTGAACAAAGCACAAGATAATTGAAGGATTTGAGACTCTGCAGAGTTTGGATGAACTGACCACAGCCAACGGATTTCTGTAGTCACGAAGGACTAGTTCCGTTTACGGTATTTCAATAGAAACACATTTAACTAGTACACACCCATTTCACCTCACGATGCCAGGAATCACCCCGGTCAACGTCCAAGAAAAACTTTGAGACGGGGAGGCCACAACCTCGAATAGCATGGGATCAAATTTCTATACGCGCGCTCTAAGGGGTTCCCCCCTCTCGGTCCCAACCGGAAACACCCATGCCCCCTGACCGGATGACGGGCTTTAATCCAGGGCCATGGAACCCTCATCCCGGCCTCTCCACTTGGTGTGTACCAGGAAAACGGTTGCAACTTACTATGCCATATCCCTTGCAGAAAACAAGTGGCAGCACAGGAAGGAAGTGAAGGGAATATGATTTGATCATGTTGACACTAATGTCAAAGGACTGGCCTAAGCCTGGCATGTCACAACACTGCCATCTTACCCATCCTCACGCCAACACATGGCTATGCAAATATGTATCCAACAACATAATGCTTACCGAATCTTACTTTCCGATTATGTATATGAAATATAACATTTAATAGTTGTTCATAAACATGCCATGATCATACTAAAATGCAAACACGCAACAACACTCATCATATCAAGAGTTCAAACATGCTTGCCTGGTTCGGAGTAGTCGGAGCCTAACTGTGCGAGGTTTGTAGCTCCGTCACCTCCTCCGGTATCTACGGTATAAGAAAAGATACGCACGCAACGTAAATACCATGACTGTACAGAAAAGTGTTCCAAATATTTTTCAAATAAATATGATAAAAAACTAGACAAAATTTTGAAGAGGACAGAAAAAGAATCACTAAAAAATTTCTTTCTGTTAAAAAGTTATAAGTGTTTTAACCCAAGGACTCATCCGTAATGAAACAGAAAACTTCCAGGGGGTTCTGCGGAAAAGTACAGATAACGTTTCGTTTAAAAAAACGGCTGAGAGACTGACAGGCGGGCTCCACCCGTCAGGTTTGAATTTTCAAACGAGGGAAAACAGAGCACGACGGCGCCGAGAGGTGCGGTGGTCGCCGGCGGCGATCCACGGCGAGGTAAGGCGATCGGGGTGTACCTCTGTGTTCAGGGTGCCATTCCGCGTCTGTCGGAGGTGGTGGTGGTCGCCGGCGAGTGCCACGTCGGCGGCGACGCTTGCTCCGGTGGATGGTGGTTCGGGTGGTCGTGGATCTCGCCGGAGAGAGCTGCGAGGCCAAAATTGAGCTGGGGGTTATCTTACTAGAGGTGGTACGAGGCTACGTCAAAACTAGGGCAGCGGAGGGGTTCTCACCGGAGAGAACGAAGCCGGAGCCCGAGGTGGACGGAGGTGGCCGGAGTCGAGGAGGAAAGGCCCCTCGAGGCTCGTTCAGTGGCCGGGCGGGGTCTGGTGTGGTGGTGGAGTCGTGCGGAGGCGAGCGCAAGCTCGGGGGTGCTATATATAGCCGCCCCGAGGCGGTTGCCGAGAACGGGGTTCTCCGGCGAGGTGATTACGGCGGCGCAGTGGTTGCACGGGGGGGGGGGTTCAGAGGTTGAGCGTCGTCGTGGATGTCCCCTGGTTCCGTTTAGATGCTAACCGCGCTGGAATTTGGTCGCTTAGGGGGAGTTCGACGGAACGGGGCGGCGCGGGCCCGTTGGCGGCATAGAGCGCGCTCTGCGCGTGCCGCGCCACGGCGACGGTGCTGCATGCGTGCGCTGGCAAGGAGGTGGCCACACAGAGCCACCAGGACGCTTGGGCGGCGCCGAACGGTGTTATGCCGCCGTTCTGCTTCCTGTCAGCCGCTACGGCGCTATGGCCGCCGCAAGACACACCGGCGTAGGCGGGCCAGGGCGCCACCGATGTCAGGAAGGCGCCAAGCATGCGTGTGAGGCTCCGGACAAGCAATCCTGGCCGTGAGCTACGTGCCAAGCGCACTGTGAGCTCGTGACTGAAGTTACTAACGAAGATCGACACTGAACTTCTGAATTTTCTGAAAGTGAACAGTACTAGTGCATGCAAGGTGTTCGACAGAATGATTCTAGTGTGTAGAGATCTTCCCTTGAGCTGGTTTTTGGTGGAGGGGCTTCTCATTGCACCTAGAGGCTGCCTGAATATTTGTAGAATTTTTGGAGAGGTGTAGATATGGTTTTCACCAAATTTGGCAATCTGGTCCAAACTTGCAGTGAGTGAATTTTGAAATATTTGAACAGGAGAAGAGTGGATCAAGATGGTTCTGGGTTGTGGGTACAAAGGACTATCCAGGGGTGTTGAGTTGAGGTCAAAAGTGAAAAGCATTGGGGTACTTGCTTCGCAATCCACCTAGGCTCAAAAGAAAAGACAAAATTATTTTGGGAGGAGAAATAGTTGGAATAAAGTCCAAAAATGGATTTTATTAGTTTGGACAGAATGTTTGGGTTGAACTAAAGTGGGAGGAGAGGTTTTGGGAAAATTTCACCATAGGTGGCATGGTAAAATTTTGAAGGAATCAAAACCAAATAAAAGCCCAAAACTAAAAGGGTTTTCATTTTAAAAGAAACCAAATCCAAGAAAAGGATTTTTTTTGAGAGGGCAAACTTTAGAAGATGGTTTTTAGGAAGGGTTTAAATGACCTCCTTTCAAACCAAGCAAGGCTCTTTTGAAAAACAAAACACCAAAATTTTTGGAGTGTCACAAACACCGCACCGTCATGGGTGCGGTGATTCAGAAGGTTCAGCTCGCCAAGAGCGGGCTGACCGAAGCCTGCAGCAGCCTTCTAACAGTCTTTGAGGGAAGAATTGTGATATGTGTAAAATAGTACCGCATAGACAGTAGCCCCTGATGCTCGGTTCGGTGTTCGGAAAGAAAAACCGGACTGAGGATCTAAAAAGATATACGCAGGAGTCATAAAAATTATGTCAATATGGGATTGCAGGTTGTGCTGCCGACCTCTGCCGCACTGACTGCGGAGGTCAATACGTTGAAGCAAAGCCTCGAGCGGTCCGAGAACGAACTCGGCCGTGCCAAGAAGCAGCTCGAGGACAAGGAAGGTGAGTAACACCTTATTAAAATTGTACCTTACAGAAAAGGATTTGGTTGCAAGAAAAATGACAAGGATAACGTGGGTATTGCAGGGGCCACGAACGAGGTGGCGACCCTGAAGGAGGCGGTGTCCATGGCCGAACGTAATGCGGCCGCGGAGCGCACCAAGCGAGAGAAGCAGGAGGCGCGGCTGGCGGAGGTACAGCAAGAGCTCCAGGCTCTCGTGGAAAAACATGAGAGTTTGGAGCGCGACTCGAAGACTCAAGAGTCCGAGCTTGCATCGGCTCTTGAGAGTGCCAAAGCCGCTAAGGCCGAAGCCTACAAGGCCCTCCAGGAAATCGAGGCGTTGAAGAAAATAGCGGCGGGTAAGGCATTTTTCATGCAGAGTAAGCATGTGAGTGTGAATTACCTGTCACTTACCCGAATTTGGAGCTCTCCAGGAGCGTTCGCAGATCTACCCTGCAGCGTGTCCAATGCTGCCGCTTTCTACAGGGCCGAGGAGGGGAGCTCGGTGGAGAAGGTCTTCTGGTCTCAGTATGCTGAGGCCGGACATCCGGTGCCCCTTAGTGACCAGCTGAAGCAGCTGGTCGAGCTCCACAAGGTGGCCGAACAGGCCATGAAGGGCCTCATAGTTCGGCTGTGGCCTAAAGAGGCCATGCCTGGGAGCTACTTCGGCCTGGTGCGGCGGCTGGTGGATGCGTGTCCGTGGGTTGAAGTCATCAAGCACTCCACCTGCATTGAAGGTGCCCGTCGGGCCCTTGCCCGCGCTAAGGTGCACTAGGGCAAGATGGATGCTCGGAAGCTTGTGACGGACGCGCCACCGCTGGGCAAGGAGTATCGCACCCCCGAGATGTATTATAAGGGTGTCCTGAAGGGTGCCCGCATTATTGCGGGTGAGTGCTCCAAAGATGTAATATTTGAGTAGACTCGCATTTTGTTATCCTGTGCGCTGAAAACTTTGTTCATATGCGCTAAGCAACACTTGTTAATTTAAAATATTACCTTCTGTGCGGCTGTTTATCAAATCTGAGAGATGGCAAGTCGTCGGCTTCAGCCCCCATGCCACGAGTGCTGGGGTGTTCGGGATAAATTTGAGCACTCTTGTTCCCATTTTTGGGTCCATCTAGGGAGGCGCTCAACACAACGAACAAGGCAACTAGACTTATAATGCTTGAACACTCTCACTTAGCCATAGAATTCTATAATTTTAAATTTCGGCGAAGCCCCTAGTGTTCGGAAGGCCGAATTTGGGGCGCTATCCACGCCTGGGCCGGACAAAGCCGGCTCCTCGCTCTAAGCGGCATAAGTCTTTAGGGACTCGCAAAAAACCTCTCGAACAGCGACCGGCTCTCACCTCATCATGACGGTCAGTTTTAGCTTTCTCCACTGAGGCGCTCACCCAGTTCAACTGGGGCGCAATCGCAGTGGTTCTCCCAGTGCTACCTTAGCCGATACAACGGAACATAAGGTACCAAAACATGGGAGCCGGGCAAACCCAACTATTGACCCAAGACATGATTCGGAGCCGATGCATATAATGCTATAAGTTCAGGGTGTCGCACTGTTTGTGTTTGTTCCGGCCGGACATGTTGTGTCCGGCGCGACGGTTGTCGTCACGTATCATGGGGCGCCCCCATGATCCGTAGATCGATCTTGATTGTCTTGCCTTATCCTCCAATATGTCTCGCAAGTCTGGAGCGTTCCCCTGTGGTCTTGTGCTTTTCGAGCGACGCCGGGGTACGGTTCTAATGGAGGGCCTAGAGGCCTCTCTATCGCGGCCACGGGGTGGCCGGTCAGCCGTATCGTGCTCTGGTGATGCGGGTTTACATGCCTCCTCCTCTAATCGGGGTAGCAGCTTGCGTTTGGGGTAGCTTTTGGAGGGGCGTTCGAGCTCATGCTCTTCGGCCGCAAGGACTTCAGTCCATCTGTCGGCTAGCAGATCTTGATCAGCTCTAAGCTATTGCTGCTTTTTCTTGAGGCTGTTTGCCGTGGCCATAAACCTGCGTTTAAAACGCCCTTGTTCGGCGGGATCCTCTGGCACGACAAATTCGTCGTCGTCGAGGCTTTCCTTGTCTCCGGAGGGAGGCATGTAATTATCATCCTCTACCTCTTCGTCTGCCACTCTCTCGTGAGGGCTGGCGTCTCCGTCCTCCTGTCCTGAATCTTGCTGCAGGGGGTTGTCTTCGACACTGTCTGGGGTGTTATTATCTCAGGTGCTGGAATCTCCATTCTTGCTTTGGCGGGATTTAGAGTGGCGCCGCTGACGCTGGCGTTTGGGCTGTTTCTTGGAGGGGTCATCCTCCTCTGTTCCTCCGCCGTTCCCATCTTTTGGGATATCCACCATGCATATGTCATATGATGAGGTGGCTTTCCAGTGCCCAGTAGGCGCTGGTTCTTGGTCGTCTCCGGCATCGTCGTCCATACCGTTGATGTCTTCGGAGTCGAAGTCTAGCATGTCGGTTAGATCGTCGACAGTGGCTACTAAGTGGGTGGTGGGTGGGCTTTGAATTTCTTCATCGTCTGCATCCCACCCATCCTGACCGCAGTCCGGCCAGGGCTCTCCTGATAACGAGAGATACTTTAGCGAACTCAAGATGTCGCCGAAAGGTGAGTGTTGAAAGATGTCCGCAGCGGTGAACTCCATGATTGGCGCCCAATCGGATTCCATTGGAGGGGGCGCGGGAGGTTCGGAGTCCGGCGAGGAGTCCGGCACCTCGGAGTCACGAGCTTCATGAGGGACAAGGTCAGTGTTCGGTTCTATCGCCGTATAGGTTGCAGCCCCTGAGGCGGTGTCTAGCCACCCGTCCTCGATCTACGCAGCCCGCTCCGAATTGAAGATCGGAGCGGACTCGTGTGCGGCCTCCAGGGTACTGTCCGGCTGCAGAGCTAAATCATGCCCGTCGTGACAGTGCGGCGCGCTCGGCTGTGGCTCGAATCCATCAAAGATCAAGTCGCCGCGGATGTCAGCCGTGAAGTTCAAACTTCCAAATCTGACCTGACGGCTAGGGGCGTAGCTTTCGATCTGCTCCAGATGGCCAAGCGAATTGGCCGCAGTGCAAAGCTGCCGAATACGAAGATCTGTCCGGGGAGAAAGGTCTCACCCTGGACTGCGTCGTTGTTGATGATCGAAGAAGCCATCGAGCCTATAGGTGGCGACACAGAGGAACTCTCAATGAAAGCACCAATGTCGGTGTCAAAACCGGCAGATCTCGGGTAGGGGGTCCTGAACTATGCGTTTAGGCGGATGGTAACAGGAGACAAGGGACACAATGTTTTACCCAGGTTCGGGCCTACTTGATGGAGGTAAAACCCTACGTCCTGCTTGATTGATATTTATGATGTGGGTATTACAAGAGTAGATCTACCACGAGATCAAGGAGGCTAAACCCTAGAAGCTAGCATATGGTATGATTGTTGTTCGTCCTATGGACTAAAGCCATCCGGTTTATATAGACACCGGAGAGGGCTAGGGTTACACAGAGTCGGTTACAATGGTAGGAGATCTACATATCCGTATCGCCAAGCTTGCCTTCCACGCCAAGGAAAGTCCCATCCGGACACGGGACGAAGTCTTCAATCTTGTATCTTCATAGTCTTGGAGTCCGGCCGACGATGATAGTTCGGCTATCCGGACACCCCCTAGTCCAGGACTCCCTCAGGTACATAGAAGCGTACCTAGAGATGGGCTTGGGTGGCTGACCAGTAGCCCAGTTGACTTGGTCAACTGCCCAGTCAGCAGAGGCTGACTGAGGGGGCCGGTCAAAGTCAACAGCCCAGTCAGCATTGACTGTTGACTGGTCAAACTAACTAGTGGGTCCCGCTTGTCATAGTCTCATAGTAATTAAACAGGGTTAATTAGCTTTAACTAGATCATTAGGTTAATCTAATCCAGATTAATTAAGTTAATTAATTCTTTAATTAATTAAAAAATTAATTATTATATTTTAATTCCTTTTTTTAACATTCTGGGGGCTGGCCCCCACGTGTCATTCGACCAGGGGGCCGATGTGGGTTACGGGCGCTGGGTGCTAATGGGCACAGCCCAAACGGGCGCTGGCCCGTAGGAGCGCACCCGACTAGGCGCCGTGGGGCGGCTGGTGGGCGCGGGTGCCAGCGCACCGGCATGGAGCTCCGGTGGCTGCGACCGGGAGGAGCATGGGGAGGGTCGCGGCTGCCGACACGCAGCAGGGCGGCTGGAGACGGACGACAGGCGCGCGAGGCCACGCTGAGAGGGGCGGAGATTCCTCGGCACGAGACAGGGCGAGCGGGAAGGAGCAACGCGTGCGGGCGGCGAGCGGGCGGTAGAGGTGACGGAACCGGTGAGCTGCAACAGCGCCGGTGAGGCGGGGCAGCGAGGGGCGCGGGGGAATGGCGTCCGATAGGGGGAGAGGGGAGGCTCGTCGTCTCACCGGCGTTCATCGGGTAATGGCAGCGGGGCTCGGGGTGGCGGACGGGGACGACGCTCCGACAAGGAGAGGGATGAGGAGGCGAGGAGGCAGGCCGGCGGGGTGGCTTCCGCGAGGTCCAAGCGCTCCGGCCGGCGAGCGCGTCGGGGGTGATGGGGTCGGGGCACCGTTGCCCCGATCTGGATCGAGCAGAGGGGGCGAGGAGCGAGGGGAGTGGGGAGATTGGTCCCTGATCCAGATCGGATCGGGAGAGGGAGTGGGAGTGGCGACGTGGGGGGGAGTGCGGTGACGGGTTAGGGTTTGGGTGTCATGGGGGGTTATGGATGTGTGGGGGTGGGCTGGCCTAATCGGCCTGGTGGCCAACTGGGCCAGTTGGCCCAGTGGGGGGGGCTCCCTTTTTTTAGTTTTTAGTTTTGTTTTCTGTTTTTGTGTTTTCTTTTCTTTTATTTATTTTCCTTTTCTATTTTATTTAATTTAGGGCATTTTAGTATTTTCTAAACATGTGTTTTATTCACATAATTACCTATGTAATATTTGGCACAGTCCGAACATTTTTGTTTTAATGTTTTAAAACTTTGTTGTTTGCCATATTTTGAATTTGAAATTTGAATCGGTTTTGAACTAACTTGTGTCAGTGTCAAAACCGGCGCATCTCAGGTAGGGGGTCCCGAACTGTGCGTCTAAGGCTAATGCTAACAGGAGGCTAGGGACACGATGTTTACCCAGGTTCAGGCCCTCTCGATGGAGGTAATACCCTACTTCCTGCTTGATTGATCTTGATGATATGAGTATTACAAGAGTTGATCTACCACGAGATCGTAGAGGCTAAACCCTAGAAGCTAGCCTATGATTCTGATTGTTGTTGTCCTACGGACTAAACCCTCAGGTTTATATAGACACAGGAGGGGGCTAGGGTTACACAGAGTCGGTTACAGAGAAGGAGATCTAATATCTGAATTGCCAAGATTGCCTTCCACGCAAAGGAGAGTCCCATCCGGACACGAGACAAAGTCTTCAATCTTGTATCTTCATAGTCCAACAGTCTCGCCAAAGTATATCGTCCGGCTGTCCAAATACCCCCTAATCCAGGACTCCCTCAGTAGCCCCCGAACCAGGTTTCAATGACGATGAGTCCGACGCGCAGATTGTCGTCGGCATTGCAAGGCGGGTTCTTCTCCGTATCCAGAGAAAATGTCGTCGCGAACAGTGTCCAGCTTCCCATCAATGTTGTACTCCTCGGCTTCTGTGCTTCAATAATGGCTATTTCCACGTGTCGAGTGAATACGAGGAGTCGGGGCATTTTTACATTTGCCACCCTGACCCTGTAAGTGAACCATCTATTTGAAGAGACGGGGATCCTCATATCCAAATCTCACCATCTTTCCCCCAAGCAAGCATTCAACAGAGCGCGTCCGGAAAAACCGTTCCATCATGGCTGGTCACCGCAGCTCCTCTTCTCGCTCCGTTAGCTCTAAGCCAGGTGATTGGGAGAAGTGTTCTGTCCCCCATAGCCGTTTAGTAGAGTTGCAGACCCAAGGGTTTCTTCCACCTGCATACATGGTCCCCGTCCAAGCCGGACTAGCCACCTATAATGGCGGGGAGCAAGCAGAGAGCTTTCCTAACCCATCTCAGGGGGAGCAGGTATGCCTTGTCCCATATTTGCTGAGAGGATCGGGTTTCTAATCCACCCATTCCTCCGCGGGCTCCTGGAGTTCTACGGCCTCCAGCTGCATAACTTCACTCCTGCCTCCGTACTACACATAGCAGGTTACATTGCCCTCTACGAGCTATTTCTGGGCTACGAGGCTCATTTCGAGTTATGGAAGAGGCTATTCTGCCTTGTCCCTCGTAATTAGGAGGGATCTATATATCAAGTGGGCAGAGCCAAAATATGGCGCGTCACCCAGACCGGATACTTGTCCGGAACTCCAAAGAAGGCATCTGAAGACTGGCCTTCGGAGTGGTTTTATGTTGATGACGTTCCCCTTCCGGACCCAGTCCGGACAGGCCTTCCTGAGTTCACTAACACTCCGCTAAAGAAACACCAAAGTTGGCGCCCCCGGAGCCTCCAGGAGGAAGATAACAGAGAAGTCCTCTATCTGATGGGCAGGATAAAAATACTGGCCCAATCCGGACTGACGATAACCGAAGTTATGTCAATATGCATAATGCGGGGGGTGCAGCCACTTCAATATCGGGGAAAACCTATGTGGCACTTCAACGGAGAAGACGACGCCGCCCGCTATAGTCGTAAAGGTCCGGACTCTTCCACCGCTCTGGCGAGAATATTGTTCAATTTGTATAAAGGAGAAGAAGAGGAGTTCCTCCGCATTAAACCGCGGGATGGATTTTCCATGTAACCCCCCAAGCTGGATAAGCCGTCATTCTTTACTCGACTCTGTCCATTCTTACATCCTTTGTCACAATCATTTACCTTGCTATTTCAAAGCAGGAACTGGAAAAGGCTGTGAAAGAGTTTAACAGCCCATCTCCGCAGCCAGAGGATCCTGGTCGAGCTCTCGACCCCGGACTTGAAGAAGATCCGGACATATCCGTGGAGCTTGTCAATGGGACATTCTACCAGGCAAGCTGTGATGGCACCTTGGTGGCCATCATCACCGAGTACCCCGGGCTGCTCCCTGTGTCACATGTAAGTAAGGTCGGGGTCCTAACTTCCGAAAAGGATTCCTTTGTTATGCCATACCTTATGCGCATATGGTGCACTTTTATAGAAATGGCAATCGGGACGCCGCACCGAGCCCACGAGGGCTCATCAGCAAAGGGCACCTAGGCCAGGTAGGCTTAAGAGGAAGGCGGTCAGGATCGAGACGCCGTCGTGGAGGTACAATTTGAACTTGCTCTGTGATTATCATTGCTGAAATGTGACAGCGTTTGTTATGTCCTGGCAGAAAAAGTAGCCGCCGGACTATATCCGGAGACCCTGCCGGCCACGCCTCAGCCAGCCGGATTCCAGAACCGGACTCACGGGTGGAGGCTGATGTGGGGACAACACCGAATTGTCCTCCTACAGAGGATGTGGACAGGCTCTCCGCTATGAATTCCGAAGTGGAGAGTGCCATGAATCACCGGCGCAAACGGGCCGTACTCCGCAATGGTATTTTTTCCGAGGAGGCGTTCAATGCCTTCAACTCAGGAGATGCATACATCCGCGCTGCTCAAGATGGACTTGCCAGAGCAACGGACCAGTATGCAAAGGATATACGGGTAACAAAATTTGATAAGCATGTGTATTAGTAGCCCCTGAGACTTGAAACAGTTGGCACAACTGATTTAAGGATCATTGTATGCATAGGTTCTTATAGAGAAGAATACCCACTTAACTCAAGAGCTGGAGGAATGCAAGATCCAGCTGAGGGCCGCAGCTGCCAAACGAGAGGAATCCCAGAAGGCCTCCTCAGGTAATACTTGCTTTGAGAAAGAATTTTTTTAAGGACGTATACCAGTTATTATTCGGCATGGTTTACAAATCTAACAAAAGATTCTGCAGACAATCCTGGAGGGAATCCGAAGATCGTAAAAGATGATGAGACACATGTTCGAAGACAGCTAAAGGCTGGCGAGCGTGTGCTCACGCAGGTGAGGCAAGAGAAGAACAATCTCCAAGATGCCAATATCCGGCTGAGCGTCAAATTAGCAGATGTTTGAGCTTAGCTTGTGGACTCCGTGAAGGAGAACAGAAGGCTTTGACGCGACATTTATGGTAAGTGCTTAAACAAACTGTAGTACAGTTCGGCGAGGAAGAGTATTAACAGAGTTATGTCTGTAGGTATGCTCACAGGCCGTCCTGAAGAGGAGATGCCCGGATCTGCAGGCGATCTGCTGCAAGATCTCTCACAACTACACGAGCGAGCTCGGCAGGTGATGCAGGGTATTGCCCAGACCTTGTGGCCCTCCGCTTCCCTGCCAGGGGGCATGGGGGAGCTTGTAGAGATTCTCAAAGGAGCACGACGACGTTTCCGGTTATGGAAGATATTAGCCCGTCGACAAGGTGCAAGGGAAGCCTGGGCCATGGTGAAGACGCGATACGCCAAGGCTAACCCAAACCATATGACCGAAGTCGGACCGGTGGGGCCAGATGGGCAAGAGATTCCCGTAAGTCTGGTGTATGACTAAGTAGCATTAGCCGCAAAGTATTCCCAACAGGATTGTAGGCTAGATAGCCTGTTGGATGGTATAGAAGAAGAATATAGCCAGTCCAAGTGACTATGTACTTCAATGGACGTATGTAGTCCCTAGCCGGATTGTAAATCATTTGTCATGGCGGACCTTTTCGCTTCAGCCTCCGGACCCGATAGTCCGAAGTGTATCCGAATACCCGCTCAGTTATAAAACTGGGGTATGCGTGGAGTCCAGGCGTAGGGGTCATAAGTGCTTGAACAGACAAGTACCCAACTAGTTATGTTATATTACATGGATAGTAAGAAACATCTTCCAGAGAGAATAGTTCCGTTAGGGGTTCCTTTCCCTGGGTATGCATGCATTGATGTGCATGTCCAAACTACAAACAGAGACGCAGGATACAAAACATCTGGGGATTTATGTTATAGTAAACGAAAAACATCTTTTGTTCACCGACCGAATATTCCCTTAAGAACGCTAGCTTTCGGCTTCACCCAGTCTGAGGTACACATCCGGCTGAACCGGAAGTAACAGTCGCAGAGGTGCTCCCCTTATGCCCTAGCCGAATTATTGGAACGTAAGGCATAAACACAAGAGCCAGGCAACCCAGCATGGCCAAAACTTAAGTCATATCGATGCATATAATGGTGAAGAAAAGGCACATATGGAAAGATGACGCATATGTGGTGGGCATGAAGCCGTCAAAATAATTATATTAAGCTTCCGTATAGGAAGCCCCCAGGTATATTGAGCACGCATAGTGCGGCCGGAGCGATCGAAGCATCCGTAAAGCTTTTAAGGCTTTGTGTGGAAAAAGAAAAGAGGGAGAGAAAAAGAAAAAAAAGGAGGACATAAATGAAAGGTCGGAGGTAAGGAGACGAACACTGAGTTCGGCACTAGGCGTAGAATCTATGGAGTCTGGCCGCGTTCCATGGGTTTGGCTCGAGTCTGTTATCTGATGCATTACGCAGACGGAAGGGACCCTCCCACTTGGGCTTGAGCTTGTCCTTCTTCTTCTCCGGTAGGCGTAGAATGAGTTCGCCAACATTATAAGTTTTGGCCCGCACTTCTCTGCTTTGATACCTTCGAGCCTGCTGCTGATAGAATGCGGAACGGGCTTTTGCGATGTCACGCTCCTCCTCGAGGGCATCTAAGTTGTCCTACCAATCTAGCTCGGCTTCTCTCTCTTCGTACATGCGCACACGAGGTGAGTCGTGAATTATATTGCAGGGTAGTACTGCCTCTATGCTTTACATCATGAAAAATGGTGTGTATCCGGTGGTGCGATTTGGTGTGGTCCGCAGCCCCCAGAGTACGGACTCGAGCTCCTCGACCCAGTGCGTATCTGATTCCTTCAAAGATCACACTAGTCCGGGTTTGATGCCGCTCATGATAAGACCATTTGCACGTTCGACTTGACCGTTTGTTTGGGGGTGATAGACAGAGGCGTAGTCGAGCTTGATGCCCATGTTGCCGCACCAGGTTTTCACTTCATCGGCTGTGAAATTTGAGCCATCGTTAGTGATGATGCTGTGGGGGACACCGTAATGGTGCACAACCCCTGATATGAAGTCTATCACTGGTCCGGATTCGGCCGTTTTAACTGGTTTGGCTTCTATCCATTTGGTGAACTTGTCTACCATGACCAATAAGTATTTTTTCTTATGGCTTCCCCCTTTAAGAGGTCCGACCATATCCATCCCCCAGACCGTGAAGGGCCAAGTTATGGGGATTGTTTGAAGAGCGGTAGGGGGCATATGGCTCTGATTGGCGAAGAGTTGGTAATCAACACAATGTTGGACAAGGTCCTGTGCATCTGCCCGAGCTATCGGCCAGTAAAAACCTGTACGGAAGGCCTTGCTTACAAGTGCCCGAGCTGCCGCGTGGTGCCCGCCGAGTCCGACATGGATTTCGGCCAAGAGTTTCCGCCCTTCCTCCTCGGAGATGCATCTTTGGAGCACTCCGGTGGCGCTTTTCTTATAGAGCTCTCCCTCATGGACTTTGTAGGCCTTGGAACGCCGCACAATACAATGTGCCTCATTTTCGTCCTCGGTGAGCTCTTGCCTATTTAGGTAGGCTAAGAAGGGCTCGGTCCATGGGGCGATGACAGCCATGATTTCATAGGCCGAAGGTGTTATTTCGGTGGCACAGCCTCCGATTACGTCAGATGGTTCAGAATCTGGGGTTGTGTTCGGAGCTGGACTGGTATTGCCGGTCTCCCCTTCCCATACCACGGGCGGCTTGAACAGCCTTTCCAAGAAGATATTAGGTGGGACGGGGTCGCGTTTAGCGCCGATGCGGGCGAGGATATCTGCCGCTTGATTGTTTTCTCGTACCACATGGTGGAATTCGAGGCCCTCGAACCGAGCTGACATTTTGAGGATGGCATTACGGTAGGCTGCCATTTTCGGATCCTTGGCATCAAAGTCTCCATTTATTTGTGATATTGCGAGGTTCGAGTCCCCACGCACTTCTAGGCGTTGGATGCCCATAGAGACTGCCATCCGGAGACCATGCAATAGAGCCTCATATTCGCCTGCATTGTTGGAGTCTGTGTATAATATTTGGAGTATGTATTGGACCGTGTCTCCGGTGGGGGATGTCAGGACAACACCCGCTCCCAATCAGGACAGCATTTTAGAGCCGTCGAAGTGCATGATCCAATTGGAGTATCCGTCGTACTCTTTAGGGAGTTCGGCTTCTGTCCATTCGGCGACAAAGTTAGACAGTACTTGCGACTTAATGGCTCGCCGTGGTTTGTATGTTATGTTGAACGGAAGGAGCTTGATAAGCCCATTTAGCAATCCGGCCCGTGGCGTCGTGGTTATTTATTATGTCATTGAGTGGTACTACGGAGGCCACCGTAATCGAACACCCTTGAAAGTAGTGTCGTAGCTTCCGGGATGCCACCAAGATTTTCATGGAGTGAGGATAGTGGACACATAATATACCGGCTTTTGGAGCGGGAACTTGTGTCCGTCCGCTTCTCGTTCGACGCCGAGCATTTCGCTTACAACCTGGTGTGTTGCAGCCAATGTTGGGGATATCGCTTATCGGGAACTTATCGGTCAACCCAAGATAAGGGGTAAATCAGCCAGTTTATCGGCATATCGGCCGATTTATTGCCATATCGGCTTATTTACCAGCTGATTTATCTTATCGGTCACACAACAGTAAGCGGTAAATCGGCCGATTTATCAGAATATCAGAAGATATCTTGAACAGTGGTTGCAGCTATGTATAATAGCATGGGTTCGCCAGTATTTGGTGCGGTCAGGACTGGATTGCTGGCCAAGAGGGCCTTTATTTCTTCCAGTCCGGCCGTGGCCGCATCCGTCCACTCGAAGTGTTCGGTGCGTCGAAGAAGGCGATAAAGAGGTAGTGCCTTTTCTCCTAATCGGGAGATAAAGCGGCTTAAGGCAGCCACACATCCAGTTAGTTTCTGGATCTGCTTCGGGTCTGTTGGGATAGCCAACTGCGACAGAGCTCGGATTTTTGCCAGATTTGCATCAATTCCTATATTGGAAACGATGAAGCCGAGCAAATTCCCGGAGGGTACGCCGAAGACACATTTTCCGGGTTGAGCTTGATGTCGTATGTTCGGAGGTTGTCGAACGTGAGCCTCAAGTCATCTATTAAAGTTTCGATGTGTCTTGTTTTGATGACCACGTCGTCCACGTATGCCTCCACTGTTTTGCCGATTTGCCTCTCTAGGCATGTCTGAATCATGCGTTGATAGGTTGCGCCGGCGTTTTTGAGCCCGAAAGGCATGGTGTTGAAACAGAAGGGGTTGTATGGCGTTATGAAGGCCGTTGTGGCTTGGCCGGACTCCGCCATCTTAATCTGATGGTATCCGGAGTATGCGTCGAGGAAACACAATGAGTCGTGTACTGCGGTGGCGTCGATGATTTGATCAATGCGGGGGAGGGGGAAGGGATCCTTAGGGCAAGCCTTATTGAGGTCTTTGTTAGTTCTTCGGTCGCGAGGGCTTCGGATAATGCCTCTAGGGCCAATGCGGCAGTTTTATTTTCGGCGCTGAGTGCGACGTCCGGATCACTAGCTAGAGTGATGATTCCATTGGGCCCGGGCATTTTGAGCTTCATGTACCCATAATGGGTATAGCTTGAAAGCTCGTGAATGCGTCCCGCCCTAAGAGGGTGTGGTATCCGCTACTGAATGGGGCCACTTGGAATGTGATTTCTTCGGACTTGTAATTCTCCGGTGTGCCGAATACCACATCCAGTGTGATTTTTCCCGCACATCGTGCCTCCCGACTAGGGATGATTCCCATGAAGGTCGTGCTGCTTCGCTCAATGCGGCTCTTGTCAATTTCCATCTTGTTGAGGGTTTCCTCGTAGATGAGGTTTAATCCGCTTACGCCGTCCATGAGCACTTTAGTGAGCCGGAAGCCGTCCACGATTGGACTAAGGACCAAGGCGGCTGGTGCAAGGACTGTTCGGAATTGAGGTTCGTCACTGGCGTTGAAAGTTATAGCCATGTCATTCCACGGATTTATTGTTGCCATGTGGCAAGCTTCGGCGAGACTGCGGAGAGCTTGCTTGTGCCTATTATTTGAGGCGAAAGTCTCGAAGACTGTCAGTACCGCATTGTTATTCTTGGCGGGATGTTGCTCTGTTGTATGGTTGATGAGGAGATCCTCGCCGCTCTTCGCTACCTGCCGGAGTATCCAACCTGCTCTAAGGCTATGTGTTGGCGTGGTATTCGGTGTGCTGTGAATTTTGCATGGCCTATTGAGCCATTCCTCCAATACGGTTCCACGCCCTGCAGCGCGCTTTGGTTTTTTGGTAATTGAATCAGGTGACTTACAAGAGTTTACCCTTTTAGTTCGGACGAAGGGTTTGGTGAGAGCCGGATTATCCCAGAAGTTTGTTTGGGTTTTCCAGGCGCTTTCCATCGCGTAGTACTTCTGTACTATGGCAGCTAAGTCAGCAAAGTGTACTATGTCACGGCGACCTATAGCATTGAGGATCCCTTTGTCCGTGCAATTTTTGCAAAAGAATGAGATTGCGTCTTCCTCGCGACAGTCCTTGCCCTTGTTTATCACAAGGAGGAATCTGGCCCAGTAATGATGTACTGTCTCTTGGGACTCTTGTCTGATATGGGAAAGATTGATTAAATCTGGGTGGGTGGGTGGGTGGATTTAAGTCCGAATCCTGACCCAATCTGAGACCCAGGGGCAGAGAAGCCTCTGAGCTTGGCGGATCGGGCTCCGGGATGTTGCCCAATTTTTCTGGCCCGCCGCACGATTCTAAGTTCGGGGTTTGGGTCATGTCCTCCCGCGAACGGGTATCCGGCTTGGAGAGCTCGGAAATCCGGACATAGTTCGTCCTCAAAATAGAGGGAGAATCCATACATTGCTCTTTCACGACCGCTATCTCATGGATGACCGGCGGAGAGTTAATCTCCCTTTGGTCAGGTTTAAGCCCAATCCGATCATAGTCCGTAGTGACACCCAGAGCGGCGATGCGATCCAAGAGATCGTTAAGGGAGGAGAGCTCCATTGGATCCATCTGTTCGGCAAGTTCCGAATCAACGTGGAGGTTGTTTTTGATGACCTAAGAAGTCATCGTCAGCGTGAGAGCCAATCGGGCGGTCATGATGAAGCCGCCTAGTCAGAGAGTTTGTCCTAGAGCCATGGCTCCCCCAGAGGTGATGTTGTCCTCAACGAGGCGAGCCATCAAGCCTTATAGCAACGACACAAAGGAACTCTCAATGAAAGCACCAATATCGGTGTCAAAACTGGCGGATCTCGGGTAGGGGGTCCCGAACTGTGCATCTAAGGCTAATGGTAACAGGAGGCTGGGGACACGATGTTTACCCAGGTTCAGGCCCTCTCGATGGAGGTAATACCCTACTTCCTGCTTGATTGATCTTTATGATATGAGTATTACAAGATTTAATCTACCACGAGATCGTAGAGGCTAAACCCTAGAAGCTAGTCTATGATTCTGATTGTTGTTGTCCTACGGACTAAACCCTCCGGTTTATATAGACATCGGAGGGGGCTAGGGTTACACAGAGTCGGTTACAGAGAAGGAGATCTAATATCCGAATTGCCAAGCTTGCCTTCCACGCAAAGGAGAGTCCCATCCGGACACGAGACAAAGTCTTGAATCTTGTATCTTCATAGTCCAACAGTCCGGCCAAAGTATATAGTCCGGCTGTCCGGATACCACCTAATCCAGGACTCCCTCAACGTGAGATTATCATCACTAATCGAGGTGACGTGGCATCATTTCCAGAGGATTACTGTAGCTTAATTATCCGGGCGTCACAATTCTCCTCCACTACAGGAAATCTCGTCCCGAGATTTAAGAGGTGGTGTAAGGGGGGAATTTGTGGTTGTGAAATTCTAACGGTTCTTCTCGGTCTTGGTTGCTCTTCTCGAAGAGGTTGATCTATTACATTAATGTCTTCATTTCTCTTCTTCATGTCATCATGATGAAGTCGTCACCCTTTCTTCAGGATCTCCGTCGTACTTAGGGAAAGTTAAGTGGAAAAACTCGGGAAGGACGGAGTTCAACACATGTTAGGTACCCAGGGGCTATCTCGGTGAATGAGGTATAGAGGAATCTCTTGGGTTGACATTCAAGAAAGTCATCGAGAGTAGATTAAGAAGGTGTAATAAGAAGTTCCAAGCAAGCTAATCGGCAATCATTCGTTGCCTGAATCGGAATGTGAGAGTGCTTAAGACCTATGGGAATAAGTGTTGTGTTTGATAACAGAATTGATGATCTCTCGGAAGGTGGCTCATGAATTACTTACGAGGCCACGTGCAAGGAACAACCTTGGAAACAGGGGGTTTACAATGAAGTAGCTTTCGATCCTGTGGAACTGTGGGTTATGGGCCCACAATGTGGGTTAAAAGTAGGAAGGGCGGTGACGTCTTGCACGATCATGCAAGTAAGGCATGTCAGAGGGTAGCCTGTCAGTTATATGTCAGCAACAACGTCGGTACCAAGGGCGAGGGACGAAGAGAACCATTTTCCTGCTCGTTGAAATGAGGCAGACCAATAGGCAAAGTTCTCGTCCATCGATGGTTACCGGAATGTCATCATTAATAGTAACATGGTCTTACTGACAGAGTTGTACACCAGTGTGTTTGCACAAGCAGGGAAATATTACTGCTTATATCATATAGATCATAGAAAGGGTTTAAACAAACCAATGGAAAGAAAGATGTGATCATCAGACTAAATAGAACAATGGAAAGGAAAATGTGTTTAAACACATATTTCAGGGGTATATCCTTCCCAAGGACAAGCAGAGCATGATTTCCATGACATGATATAACATAGAAAACCCTTTAGGTAAGAGGAGAGAAATTTCATGATATTACCCATACAAAGGTGTTTGGATAATTGATAAGGAAATTTTAGCATTGTGCTACAAATGTTCTTATCAATGATCAGAGTACCACAGACATGCTTCGAGATAGCATTGACATGGTCATCAAGTAAGGTTCAGAATTTGGATGCACAAAGGATCCATAAGGAACAACTTATAGAATAAGTCTTATGATTTCCTCATGGAAGAATCGTTAACCTTGCTAAAAAGGGAACTATAACAATAGGTCATACGGCCAGGTGTGCTAGGCATGACACCATCTTACCGGGTCATATAAAGGCAAATGTTATAACTCTTGGAATATGTTCCAACCATCATATCTGACCGAGATTCAAATCTGATTGGTGTCAGGATACCTCAGACTCAGGATCCTGAGATAAAAAGGTGCGACACGAATTGACGAGAAGTCATCATAAGATTCTCGAGAAATGAACTATGGAAGTGAGTTCCGAAACAAGAGTTCATCAGTAAACCAAGGAGAGGATGAGGAGGTGGCTGATGGACTCAGCGACAAATCATCAAGATTTCCAAAGGATGGATTTCCACAATTATGTGAACAAGGAGATAACATTTGTCGGATCAAATGATATAATGATGTATGCTCGAGGAAAACATACCCAATTTACACATTGGTTGGAAGGTGCACCCGAAATATGGGCTTAGGTAGCATGACCGATGTTATAATGGTGATTCGATAACCAATGGTCTAAGAATGAAATGTCGACCATTAACTTCAAAGCAATAGGGTTGCTAGAAGGAAAGAATCCAAACAACACCGTTCACTTTTTGGAATCAACACGGGGACCAAGAAAGAATGGTGATGGTGAGAAGTATCACTATACCAAGAATTCTTAAGAGGTGGAGTAATCCTAATGACCTTCTTGTCATAAAAGATGGTAATACTCCAAGGTAAAGAAGAACAATTGCTGGATAGTAAGGAACTCAAGGTATAACACAGAACACGAACAAGTTTGTGTTGGAGGGAAGGCAATAAAGTGGTCGATGACAACACAAATCATCGAGGGCAAGGATGGTATTTCTCATCATGAATTCAATTGATATCTTGGAAGAGCTCTGAATGCTGATGATGATCATGACACATTTGTCAAGAGATTTCATGAATATGTAATCGATCGACGATGACATCAAGTTAAAGGAATGATGAAGCGAAAGGTTAGTGGAACCATGGGTACGACACAAACTCTAAGTCCAGTTTGCTGTTCAAGGATAAATGATATGACGAGGAAGATCGACGTAAGCTTAGCTCATCGTCGAAAGTTGTACTCCGGGAATAAGGACCAGGTAGCACAGATAAAATCAACACGATAATGATATAGCCAGTCAGGCTAGGAATGACGTGATGGAGTATTAAACTTCTCAACAACAAAGTACTAGGAGTACTGAATCACGGTGTTGATTTGATTCACTAATCGGTGTTCTCGGTTGACGACAACCCAGAACCCGGGGAGTGACTATGACAAGAAAGGCATTGCTTCATAAGAAATGCATAAGTAGTGCAATGGGTTGATATCCTCGAGATACCAGGGGGTAATACTCGAAGGTAGATCAAAATAGAGGTTGGGCAGGTATATTGATTTGTAGAAGACAAGTGCTTTAACTTGTCCGAAATATGGATCAAAGAAGAACAATCATGGTCGGAACCACGGTTGCACAGGATCAATTCACAGATACCAGATGATATTTATAAAGGAAATAGTTATTATTACAAGAAGCTCCCATGATAGGATCTACATCGTGTCCATGGGCATGAACACAAAGTTCAAGGTCGACTCCCACTTCTCTAATGCATAACCTTTCACTCACTTCTCGCCTTCGACGAAGTTGTAGTGTTGAAATTTTATATGACATAACATCAGTAGAGTATGACCCATAGTAGTTTCCGGGTTCAAACAGATTAGAAAAGGCATAGGTTCAACCCATCAGGGCCTCTTAGGAACATATACCACAAACTTCAGGAGTGAATAACACAAGCTCGAAAGTAGAGCATGTTCGATAAGGCAGATGATTCAATTTACCAAAGGCATTATGTATCCGAGAAAAGGCTCACAAAGTTATTGAATACAAAGGATGTTGTCAGATAAAATCCAATAAAGGATTTGGTGGTCCACAAGGCATCCGATGTGAGCATCGGTACTCAACCAGAAGAATAAAGAATGCAAGGGGGTCAGATTATAGAAACCACTGACTAACTCAAAGCTCAATTGCACAAGAATTATGAATTCCCAGTCAAGGGATCAGAACCAATGCTCTGATTAGGGATGGATAAGTTCAATAGTCTTAGGGGTACAATCGACGACAATTTGATTGGTCGAGAACCAGCTCGAGTTAAAAATGACGGCTTAGCCAGAAAGATAATTCCTAAGGATAATCTGATGATTGCGGCCATTCGCAAAATATTGAATCAACAGACTCAAAATGATAATGACAAAGGATGCCAACGAAGATTACTAGATATATGGAATTAACCATAATGCGGAAAGGTAAGAACTTCAGTAGCAATAAGGTGCTGAGGATTTTTAGAAGGTTGAATAGTATTTCGAAGAATTTTTGTGAATTACATGGATCAACTAAGGATGATTGGATACTCGGTAAGTGCGAGAAATTATCCGTAGGGTGTATTCATGTGGTAAGAACTGCAAGGTAGTAAGCTCATAGGATTCTCGGAGCAACGGAGAGCAGTTCGGGGCATCTTGTAATAACAAGATCAATTGGATTGAATGTAAGAATGGAAGGTGTATACAGTTATCCATAAGGATATAACAATGGTAGGGAGTTTGTAAGGGCGGTGGGCACAAGTGTCTTGGTAGAACATTGTAGAGTATCTTCGAAACCTTCTCATGCACTAAGCAAACATCTGGAGCGAGGGCTCTCCGAGAGGAAGTAGTTACGAGAACCTAGAATCGGCGTTAGTAAAATCATTTAACCCGAATAGAGGAGAGATCAGAGTCCCAGAGTAAAGGTCGAGGAGTAAAAGATCCTAATACCATCCAAATGGCGACGTGGGCCCGTAAGACTCACAACCATGTTAGTAAAAGTTTTGTAGTGACTAGACTTGACTTCGGCCAAGGAGTGTGGAAAGGGGATTCCTATAGGCAGTCGGCTCTGATACCAACTTGTGACACCCCCGATTCAATCATACACTAATCATGCACGCAAACGTGTACGATCAAGATCAAGGACTCACGGGAAGATATCACAACACAACTCTAAAAGTAAAATAAGTCATACAAGCATCGTATTACAAGCCAGGGGCCTCGAGGGCTCGAATACAAGTGCTCGAGCATAAACGAGTCAGCGGAAGCAACAATATCTGAGTACAGACATAAGTTAAACAAGTTTGCCTTAAGAAGGCTAGCACAAACTGGGATACAGATCGATAGAGGCACATGCCTCCTGCCTGGGATCCTCCTAAACTACTCCTGGCCGTCGTCAGCTGCCTGCATGTAGAAGTAGGCACCTCCGGTGTAGTAGGAGTCGTCGTCGACGGTGGCGTCTGGCTCCTGGGCTCCAACGTCTGGTTGTGGCAACCAGGTAGTATGGAGGGGGGGAAAGAGGGAGAAAAGCAAGCGTGAGTACTCATCCAAAGTACTCGCAAGCAAGGATCTACATTACATATGCATGGGTATATGTGTAAAGAGGCAATATCGATGGACTGAACTACAGAATGCCAGAATAAGAGGGGGATAGCTAGTCATATCGAAGACTACGCTTCTGGCAGCCTCCGTCTTGCAGCATGTAGAAGAAAGTAGATTGAAGTCCTCCAAGTAGCAGCGCATAGCATAATCCTACCCGGTGATCCTCCCCTCATCGCCATGTGGGAAGGCGATCATCGGATGTCTCTGGAACTTGTCTGGGTGTGTTTTATTAAGTATCTGGTTCTAGTTGCCATAAGGTCAAGGTACAACTCTGGGTCGTCCTTTTATCGAGGGACAAGGCTATTCGAATAGATCAACTTCCCTGCAGGGGTGCACCACATTTCCTAACACGCTCGATCCCCTTTGGCCGGACACACTTTCTTGGGTCATGCCTGGCCTCGGAAGATCAACACGTCGCAGCCCCCCCCCCCTAGGCACAACAGAGAGGTCAGCACGCCGGTCTAAATCCTATGCACGCAGGGGTCTGGGCCCATCGCCCATTGCACACCTGCACGTTGCGTGGGCGGCCAGAAGCAGACCTAGCCCCCTTAATACAAGAGCAGACTTACGGTCCAATCCGGCACGCCCCGCTCAGTCGCTGACGTCACGAAGGCTTCGGCTGATACCACGAGGTTGAGTGCCCATATCTATTCCCGCGTAGTTGGTTAGTGCGTATAGACCAGTGGCCAGACTTAGATCAAATACCAAGATCTCGTTAAGTGTGTTATTATGAAGTAACTGTGAACGCCGACGAGGGCCACGCCCACCTGTCTCCTAGGTAGTCTCAACCTGCCCTGTTGCTCCACCACAAAGATCCATACAGAGGGCCGTCGGGACAAATGTCCTTTCAGCCCCCAATCCGTGAATCACTCACGGGTACTCTTCGAGTCGACCTGACTTTAGTCACCATCTGTATAGTATGTATATATGTATAGTATATACCCGTGAACACCTCCCGAGTGATGACAACTCAATAGTATAGCAAGGCAGACTGACAAGAATGTAGGGCCAATGATGATAAACTAGCATCCTATACTAAGCATTTAGGATTGCAGGTAAGGTATCAATGACTGTAGCAACAATGACAGACTATGTAACAAAATAGGAGTAACCGAACAGTAACATGCTACACTACTCTAATGCAAGCAGTAGAGAGAAGAATAGGTGATATCTGGTGATCCGGGGGGGGCTTGCCTGGTTGCTCTGGCAAGGAGGGGTCATCAACTCCATAGTCGAACTGAGCAGCAGCAGCGTCGGTCTCGTAGTCTACCGGAGAGAAGAGGGGGAAGAAACAATAAATAAATGCAAACATAAGCATGATGATGCATGACATGACAACGAGCGGTGCTAGGTGTGCCCTAACGCGGTAGTAGGTGATACTGGCGAAAGGGGGAAACATCCAGGAAAGTATCCCCGAAGTTTTGCGTTTTTGGACAGATGATCCGGAGGGTGAAAGTTGCATGTTCGCTATGCTAGGGATGTGTGGCGGACGAACGGGCTGCTTATTCGGATTCGTCTCGTCGTTCTGAACAACTTTCATCTACAAAGTATTTTCATCCGAGTTATGCGTGAGGGAAAGGGCAGGACGCGTGATGGCTCGCCATCACTGCGCCGCCCGTGATCAATGTAAGGCTGACCGGCGGCAACCTTGGCATTGATTCGCGCGGGAGCCGAGGTGAGGCGATGAGGATGATGAAGCCTAGTCGCTGACCCAGTGGGCCCACAGGGTGGGAATCGGGCGCAGGATGTTTTGGCGCCATTTTTCTTTCCCCCGACGCCCCCAGTGCGCTGGGTTCAGCCTGGGTCCGCCGACGTCAGTTTCGGCCCAAACCAGCAAATTTTGGACTCCCAGGGACGCGACTGGATGGTTTTTTTATGTCGGCAATAAAAAAAGGTACCCTAGGGGCTCTTAGGGGGGCGGGGTGGAGATGGTCTAAGTAGAGCCGATGAGCAATTCACACTTGTCTTCTTCAGAAATGCTTGATAATATGTGCTAGTGAAAATGGAATCCCTGTGTGAGTATTCTCAACTTGTGTGGCGACTCCGCCTCTCTCCCCTATGCTCGGTGATGTGACTTAGAGCAACTCCAGCCGCGTCCCCAACAGGCCCCCAAGCGACTTTTTATGCGCCGGTGCCAAAAAACCGCCCCAGTCGCGCCCCTAAGACGCCAAATTCCGCCGGCTCAACCCATTTTTGGGTCCGGTGATCGCAGGACGAACCCGACGCACTGGGGGGCGCTCGGAGGCTCCGACGCAAGGGAAAAGCACACCTGGGGCCACACTGTCAGGCGAAAAAGTCAAGCCGACCATCCAGATTCGCCTCCCACCCCCCGCTCGACCACCACCCTGCCGATCCCGGCGCCGCCCACCACCAACCAGAGCTAGATATGCCATTCCCCGCCGGAAAAGAGAAGAGGCTTCGCCGGGGCAGCCTCTCCACCGCCGTCCGGGCGATTTTTCCGGCGTTCCGGCTGCGTAGGGGCAGTACACCGGCGGGTGCGCGCCCAACATGCCCGCAAGGTGTTTGGAGATTTGTCTGGCCGAACCGGCGATGGACTCGCACGACGAGGAGTCGCTCGTGGCATTGCTGGAGGAGGAGGACGAAGCCGACATCCAGGTGCAGGAGCATCTCATGGTGCTCGCCGCCCTTGCCGGCCTGCTCGCGAGCAATGAAAAGCCGCAACGAGGTGGCTCGGCGTCGGGGCGGGTGAAAGCAAAGAACCGGCATCGTTTGGAAGGCTACTGCATGCTCTACTCCGACGATGCTCCATTGCACGACGAGAAAACATTTCGGCGCTGTTACTGAATGAGCCGAAAGCTTTTTCTCAGGATTGTGAATTCCATCCGGGAGTTCGACAACTACTTCAAGTGCAAGAAGGATTGCACCGGCACACTTGGATTCACCTCAATCCAGAAGTGCACGACAGCTATGCGGATGCTTGCATACAGAGCTCCTGGTTGTCGGATTTCGGGTTCCGGCAGATCCTTAAGGTTCGAACTCTGGGGTGCGCGCGGAGATCACTCCCCCTACCAGCTCACGTCTCGTCGCCTCGCAAAGGATCTAGACTACATGAAGAAGAACACAAGGGACACAAGGTTTATACTAGTTCGGGCCACCATTGTGGTGTAATACCCTACTCTAGTTTGTGGTGTGGTGGATTGCCTCAGGGGCTGATGATGAACAATACAAAGGAAGAACCGCCTCGCGAGGGGAGGAGTTCTTGTGCTGGTGGTTCTGGCTAAGGCTCGATCGGTCTCTTCCAGATTAGGATCCGATGCCTGTATGCTATGGGGGCTAGCCCTATTTATAGAGCGAGGCCCTGGTCCTCTTCCCAAATATTGAGCGAGAAGGGCGCCAACAATTGGCCATTTTAAAGGGGAACATCTAATACACTTATCCTGACTAAAGTTGGTCCTCGCCTGCCAAAGACTCTGATGATGACGCCGGCTTGGGCTCCACGATGACCTCCATCCTGCCGTTCTACCGGTCTTGGTCTTGTTGCACCGAAATGGCTGCCTTTGCCTGATACCCTTGCCTGCGCTTGCCCCCTTTGCACCAAAGAGGAAACAAGGACTCTGCGCAGGCCGGCGCCCGCCTGGCTTCGGTCGTCATGGCTTGCGTCATGGGCACCTCGTGAGGTGCCCCGCCTTGATCTCTCTGCCTCCTCGCGAGCCAGCCTGACGAGGCTGTGCCTGAGGAAGCTTCATGTCGTCCGCCCCGCGAGGCTTGGCCCCTCGCGAGGGTCTTGAGCTTGTGTTGACGAAGATGGGCCGCACTGGGCCACTCCTTGAGCCACGCCGCAGGCCGCAGGCAGGCAAGTCTGGGTACCCCCGTTCCCAGAACACCGACACTGGTGATTCACTCGATGACTATGGGCGCATGGCCGAGTCTGTGACCATTGAGTGTTTCTACAAGTTCTGCAGGGCAGTGGTGGCAGTGTTTGGACCACAATACTTGAGATCACCCAATGCTGAAGACACTGCTCGGATTCTAGCACAGAATGCAGCAAGAGGATTTTCTGGGATGCTTGGAAGCATTGACTGCATGCATTGGAAATGGAAGAACTGTCCATTTACTTGGCAGGGGTTGTACAAAGGCGCCAAAGACAGTTGCAGTGTGGTACTTGAGGCAGTGGCCACACATGACCTCTGAATTTGACACTCTTTCTTTGGGATGCCAAGAACTCACAATGACATCAACGTCCTGCAGTGCTCCCTTGTCTTTGCCAAGCTTGTTGAAGGTCAGTCACCTCCGGTAAACTTCGAGGTCAATGGGCGGCACTACAACAAGTGGTACTACCTAGCTGATGGCATCTATCTGAGATGGTCGACATTTGTGAAGACTATCTCAAACGCTGTGCCAGGAGGCAAGAAGTCCCATTTTGCCAAGGTTCAGGAGTCTTGTAGGAAGGATGTCGAGCGAGCATTTAGTGTGCTCCAATCTCGATTTGCCGTTGTCCGGTATCCTGCTCAGACCTGGTCGAAAGATCAAATGTGGGAGATCATGACTTGTATGTCCTCTTGCATTATATGATCATTGAGAGCGAGCAGGAAGAGCTAGTGTTTGACACTGAACCATACTACAGACAGGGTTCTTTTGCCCAAGTTGGTCACCAGCTACGGGCAACCTGGACTGCATACCTCAGTATGCGTCAGAAGATCCGAGACCCACATGTGCATCAACACCCGCAGCAGAATCTGGTGGAGCACCTATGGAGGATCAAGGGCGACGCCTAGCTCGACGCGTGATGATATGAGTTTTTATTTGTTAAACTATATAACTTATATTGAACTATTTTGTTGTTGAACTATTTTGTTGAACTATTTGATTTCTATTGATTTTCTGTGATGAACTGTGTGATAAAAAATTATTTATGTTAAAAATTGACGCCGAACCACGCCGAACCAAGCCGAATATGTGCCGATTCGCATTGATATCGGGCATTTTTTGCCGAAAGTGGGCCAAAAAATGGGCCGACATCGGCGCGTGGGGGCGACGCCTGGGTGCCCAACCGCCCCAGAGCCGATTATACCGCTGGCTCACCCTCAGGGGCGATTTTTATGCCTCCTGAGATGCCAATGGCTGGAGATGCTCTTAGGGAAGAAGAGGGGGACATATCTAACGGCTGGAAGACACGTCTTGTGCTGCTGCTGGTGGAGAAAGTGTAGAGGTAGAGGAACGAAGGAGAGATTTCTTCTAGACGCCAACCCCGCGAAGGCACCGTGCGAGGTTTTTTTCCCCTTGACGTCGGCACCGTGTGAGGTTTAGTTAACGTGTCGTGCGAGCTGGTCAATGAGCTGTTGGCCGCAGGCGGCCCACAGGTGCACAACCACGTCATCCGGCCATATCCAGCCGTCCAGCTGCGCCCAAGCCCTACACACGCCGTCCGATCCGTCATTCCGTGCGCAGCATCGCCGGTTCCGACAATCAAAAGGCTAAACCGAGGCACGCACGCGGATTCTTCCACCGCAGCCTCTGTATTAGTAGCAGCAGCCTACGCGATTTTCCCAACCGCCAACGCCCCAACTGCAAACACGGCGAGAAAATTCCTCCGCCGCCGTCCAGTCAGATCTCGCTTGCTTCTAGAAGCTTCCACCCACCCCGGCGCGGGATGTCAGAGGGCCCCCCTCCCGCGGCGGACGGCGCCGTGCGCCGGAGGCGGAGGCGATGGGCGGCGGCCGCGGGGGCCCTCCTCGTGGCGCTGCTCGCCGTGGCCCTGAGCTCCCGCGGCTTCCCCTCCATTTCGTCCCTCTCGCGCGGCGGAGGCTGCGGCTGCCCCGTAAGGCTCCCCACCCGCCCTTGGTCTCGTGATTTGGCTTTCTGCTCCGGGAGGTTTTGATCTGACGACGTGGTTTTGGGGGCGGTGCCGCGTGTTTCGTCAGGGCGCGAGGAAGTACACGGGGATGGTGGAGGACTGCTGCTGCGACTACGAGACGGTGGACGCCATCAACGAGGAGGTGCTCAACCCGATCCTGCAGGACCTCGTCGCTCTGCCCTTCTTCAGGTACTTCAAGGTAAGCAAATTTTGCTCTTCTGTTTTTAACGGTTTTGTTATGTGTGAACTAGCTTATGGGAAGTGCATATCGCGATATTTCGGTGTTAAGAAATAAGAACCGTGATAGCCAGCTTGACATGCTAGAATTATGTAGTGGTGTATGTTTGATCGGACCATTTGCTCCATAACCATGAAGCTGATTTTTGCGCTCTGCTATTTGTGTAACGGAATTGGATATGTGGGAGACTTGGTGATAACTGTATAATTATCCACTAGGTTACTGCACTTTATTTACTACAATGTTCTGGCTTGCATTTATATGGTGCCATTTTTTGACGTCTTGATTAGGCTTGATGTGGAAAAAGAGTGTTGGTTGCTTGATTAGAGCATCAAGCTCAAGGATCAGACCTTTAGTGCATTTTGACGTTAGCAATATAAAGATTACATCCTGATATGGAGGACTGAGCATACTATGATGATAGCTGTTGGGTCTCTTAGGGCGACTCGTGGTTCCTATCCCTTCCTTTCGTACATCATTCTTAGCTCGGATAAGGTTGATGGCCTTTTAGCCAAGTGATAGAGCACCAAATCAGTTTTTTTAAGGATAAGCCACTGATATATGTTTATTATTTGATGTTGCTGCTGCTAAGGATAACATAGCCAATGTTACATGTTTTGTGGTTAGTATAATTGTTAGCTACTGTATGATTGTACAGAAATGCTTCCCTGAAAATCAACATTACAACCATTCATTTATTTGTTCTAAGTCTTGGGTTATTTATTTCCTTGCTTAGGTTAAGTTGTGGTGTGACTGCCCTTTTTGGCCTGATGATGGCATGTGTCGGCTCAGGGACTGTAGTGTATGCGAGTGCCCAGATAATGAATTTCCCGAACCATTCAAGAAGCCTTACAGTGGCCTTTCTCCTGAAAACATGATCTGTCAAGAAGGAAAACCAGAAGCCACTGTTGATAGAACCCTTGACACCAAGGTTTTCAAAGGGTGGGTTGAAACCGATAATCCATGGACATCAGATGATGAGACGGATAATGGTACATTGTTTACCCTCATTTTTGTACATCGTTCTTCCTTAATTCTTCTTTATGCATCCCTGAAAATCTGATGATTAACAAAAAATTATCCCTGTTCCAGCTGAGATGACTTATGTGAATCTTCAACTTAATCCTGAACGTTATACTGGTTATACTGGTGATTCAGCTAGAAGGATATGGGACGCAATCTACAAAGAAAATTGCCCAAAATGTAAGCATATGTTCTCCGTTTTTTCTCACATGTCCATTCTGACTGCAGTTGACCTGTAGAATCCTTTGTTTGTAAGTACATTATGGCTGAATCCACAACATATTCAATGAATCATTGATGTGCCTGTAGGTTGCATGATCCTTCCCTTAGAGAATGCACAACAATTCAAACTAAGTTCACTTGTGTGGTTGTGCTCTAAGATTAAGATTGGATGGTTCCTTCTGTGGGATACTTATGTATAACAAAAGGAAGTACCTTCAAGTTTTAGTCTGCTGGCAGTGCTCTAAACAACCGCTTATGAGCAGTGTGTGTTGCTTATTTATTCCTCTTCTATGGTATGGTACATAGGGATGCAAAGCGGGCGGGTTTGTGCGCTACATGATAGTACGAATTCGTCTCTAGTTTAGTGTTAATCATCCGGCCAGAAGTGAACTGATTTGCTGGTTTTGCGGGATATGCGGGACGCCCGCTTGCATCCCTAATGGTACAGTTGCCTGTCCTAGCCAAGTTGAATGGTGTAGTGTCTAGCGTTGCTTATATCACTACAATTGTCTGGACAAGCCTTATTCAAACTTCATTTATTTTCGCAGATCCTTCAGAAGATATGTGCCAGGAGAAGAAGGCACTTTACAAGCTAATTTCTGGATTGCACTCCTCAATATCTGTACATATTGCTTATGATTATCTTCTTGACGAATCTGCTAACTTGGTATCTATCTACTACTCTACACTTAATTTGGTGCTTATTAGACGATTTTTGTACTTGATTTGACAAGTTTGGTATATATTTATTACAGTGGGGACATAATCTTTCGTTGTTGCATGACCGTGTTCTGAAGTACCCAGAGCGTGTCGAAAATCTGTACTTCACATACCTATTTGTTCTTCGGGCAGTGACCAAGGTTCCTATTTCTTCCTTTATTAAAACTTAATCTTTGATTTTAAAGATTAATCTGTCGAGTTGCTTTGGCCTAAAGCTTGTCGTGAGTGACAATTTGTTTGCTATCTTTTAGGCGGCAGATTACCTTGAGCAGGCAGAGTACAACACCGGCAATCCTGAAGAGGACTTGAAAACACAATCTTTAGTGAGGCAATTGCTTTACAACCACAAGTTAAGATCTGCATGTCCATTACCTTTTGATGAAGCAAAACTCTGGCAAGGTGAAAATGGCCCCGAGTTAAAGCAGGAGATCCAGAAGCAGTTTAGAAATATTAGGTATGTGCCTTAATCCCTCTGCTTTAATTTATATTAGGCATTTCACGAACCTGAAACCGTACCCACTGCAACATTCTGTTTATAGTGCAATTATGGACTGTGTTGGTTGTGAGAAGTGTCGATTATGGGGAAAGCTTCAAGTTCTTGGGCTTGGAACAGCACTGAAGATTCTATTTTCTGTTGATGGAGAGAACAATTTGAATCAACAGGTATGCTGTTCAATTGCATTTTACCCACGAACGCTTTGCAATATATGACGTAATACAAGGTATATGATGTCTGATTGGTCAGAGTAGTTTTCGACATACCGTCTTTACACGACACTAGCTCACAGTTCAGGATGCTTTGCTATATTGTTTTCTACATTTCCTATGGAATAACAGGTTTACCTTTTGAGTTCATTTAGATGTTCAGCATGTCTTGTCTAACAATGTTTCATGGTAATCATTCCAGTTCCAGCTGCAGCGAAATGAGGTCATTGCACTGGTAAATCTTCTGAATAGGCTGTCAGAATCTGTCAAGTTTGTACATGAAACAGGATCTTCCAGCCAGGAAATCATTAAACAACAGAGCTTTTCTACTTTGCAAAAGGGGGCTTCCTGACCAAATGTGAAACCGTAAGTGTTATCTCCTGCTCTTCAGTGGTCCAGTACAGATTTGTTGTCCTGACTTTGATTCCTCACATCCTTGTTTTTCTATCTATTTATTTCTACAGGTATTCTGCAAAGATACAAGAGAGCAAGTTGTTTTTATGAGTCCTCTTCTCCATACTGGGAGAGTGATGTACATGCAGGGAGCAGCTTCCTAGGGTTCTACAGATCGTAGACAAAAGATATATAGAAAACTTTGGAGGCCAAACAAAGACAAGTTTACCCTTTTTCTTCTTCTTTCAGTTTTAGTGGGACGTATCCCTTTCAAATTTTGTATGTAGTGTAGACATTTTATCTGTCGAACACCTCTTTTCTGTCGAACTTCCAGTTAGCGACATTTTATCTTTCCTCCGTTGACTGATAATACATATGACTGCTAACAAGGTAAGGCCGTTTGTCAATCCAAACGGTTGGTATGTTTCATCGACTTGATTATATGTTCTCCATTGTTCTTGGAAATGACGGGAAAGATAGCGTGTGTCGTGGTCGCCAGTTTGTAAACAACTAAAATCTCATCTGAAATGAGTTACAGAAGATGGTCGCTACGATATAAGATTTTATAAACTACTCCCTCTGTTCCTAAATACAAGCCTTTTTTAGAGAATCCAGTAATGTGTCTATATACATCCATATGTAGACTGTATTTTGAAATCTCTAAAATGTCTTGTATTAGAAACGGAGGGAGTAGATGCTCCACTAGGTGAAAATCTTATTGTCAGGAAGAGGCCGAGGTGAGAGGTCCTACCACAAGCAAAACAGTGATAGATGATGCCTTCTAACTCCAAACTTTGTTGTACATTGTGACTATTATATGCTCAACCTGTTATGAGGATGGCGCTGGAGTTTAGCACATGTTGGCTGCGTCGCAGAGAGCAGGAGCTAGTGGGATATACAGTGATCGGTTATGGAGCTTCCTTGTATCAGACTACTTTGGCACATACATATGTCAAGCCTGCTGCAGGCAGGTCAGTGATGTGGCTATGAAAAGAAGAGGCCGTCGCTGTAGCCAACAATGTCCGTAAAGAAGAGCTTGGTCACATCCACGCTCCCATCCCATGGTGTGGCAGAACTGAACACGGTTACAGTAACAGAAGAAGCAGATAGCAGCAAATATGAAATGGCCGAGGTACAGGCAGGTTTTTGACGCTCTTGTGGCAGAGGGCAGGACCTCGCCGGCGCTCGGCCGGAGACTGGAGACGGCCGTCGGGTCGGAACCCCGTTCTCCCACCCAACAGTCGGTCAAAGGCACGGCCCGCCGGAGCGGCCTGAAAGCCACTGATAGCTGTCAGGCACACCCGAGCACTGAGGTCTGAGCAGCCTGATCATACCCAGCGACTTCCACGGCGCCGGGACAAGGCCGGCCGGCCGGCAGCTCCCATCGGCCTGCTGCCTGCAGGTTGTTACGCAGCCTTACAGAGCATCAAGCGGCGCCACGCTGCGTTTTGTTGAGGAAAAGTGGTGCAGTTTCGGCAGCATCATAATCATTTGCTTACAGGGAAAATGGCGCATGCGTTTCCATCTGCAGGTTTCAAGTCTGGGGTTGGCTTTCATTTTGTCCTATTGTCACCGTTTCAAACCCCCTTCTTGATAGCATAGATGTTAGGGTCTACTATTTGCTACTGGCTCCGTTCCTAAATATAAGTCTTTGTAGAGCTTTCACTATAAACCACATATGAATGTATATAAATGCTTTGTAGAGCTTTCACTATAAACCACATACGGATGTATATAAATGCATTTTAAGTGTAGATTCATTCATTTTGCTCCGTATGTAGTCCATCTAATGAAATCTCTACAAAGACTTATATTTAGGAACGGAGGGAGTATTAAGCTATTTTCGTTGAGATAATGCACGAGAAGCATCAATTTTTTTTCAAAGAGGAAAGAACTCTCAGCCTCTACATCAAGTGATACGCAGAACTATACACTCCCTCTGTTAGGAAATACACCATTGTTCCGACAAGTATTTTCAGACAAAGAGAGTATTATTGATAATACCAAATAAATCGGCTTACAAGAAGAAAGAAAAACAATCGCAAAGCCATCCTCATAGGATAAGTCCCACGATAACATCTAACATCTGTAAATCATACCATCAAACCCACGACGACATATTACCGGGTAGGGGGCGCAGCGTTCCAAGACAAACGCCTTCAAGATTGCGAACGGCTACAGCATTGCGACATCAGCCGTTCTTTTTCGCACATCGCTGCAAGCAAGAAAAGAAAAGTGCGTACACACTCTTGGATTTTTCTCCCGGAACTAAACTAGTCCAAGTGGAACCCACCCAGCCGGGTGGTACAGTATCATGGCAATGGCATGGTGATCTGACGGACGGACCAGTCACTGGCCGCTGGCTGGACTAGGGTTGGCTGACATGGACAAGCCGCGAAAGCGATGGTTCATGCGCCAAAAACATATCGTCCCGAATAACGGAGCAGCAGCTTAGCTTAACACATGCGGCAAGCAGGGGAACAGGAACAGTGCAGCGCCAGCTTGTTTGGTTGCTTCTTTGGGAGAGATATCGTTTAGTAATATATGCATATGCATATGCATCCGGGTAGGCCAACGCGATCCGTGTCCTCACGCTCTTGGGGCCGGAGTTCAAAGCAGAATATGCCGGGCCCGCCCACCGGCCCGTCGGTTTAGCCAGCCGAGTGTACCACCATTCGTTTTCTCTTCTCTATGATGATGCGAGTTTTTGAATCCCAAGTAGTGGTCGCAACAGTAAGAGAAGTCATGACAGTAACCTGACGTGTGTAATGGCAAGTTGCCGCAAAGATCCTTTTGCTCAGTGTGTCGCTTTGAGAACATCAACGGATTGGTTTTCTTTTTTGGAGCATTTTGTCTTGAGCTCGTAGTAGATGTGATGTGATGGAGCTTCGATGAACTCTGGGACGAATTTCTTGGAAGTAATGTATGCGTGAGCTAGCGCACGTGAACAGTGTGTGGTTTGATGCTCTGGCGTGGACACTGGCCACGTGGTTGCACTACTTGGTACACGCGGATGCGGTGCTACTGCTCATCAACATTCCACCTGGACTTGTACAGAGATCGAGAAGTACAGCATATGTGGCACGTGAACGGCTAGTGTTCCCGAGAGAATAAGGCCAGCTTGGGGTCCGGTGCAGTTTCAGAACATATATATAATTTTTTTTGACGATAAACATTATATAATTTTCAGTTCTTATACAAGAGCTGCATACGCATGAATGTTTCCTAATTTCCGCAGAAACGAACTAATGCGTGCAGTATGCTCTCGGTTGCAATCCGTGTTCTCCAAACTTGGCATGGTTATCAGTCTACCTTGCACAAGTTTGTGTCCGGATTGTCGTATCTGGGCAATAATGCTAAACATACAAAGAGTTACACGAAATTACACCTTGTACACGCCACCCAGAATAGCCTGGCCCGCGCCCGCAGACACCCTGCACACGCTGCACTTCTCGTGACTGAAACCGGAAGGGAGAGGGTGTTGCACTGCAGCTAGCTTGCTTCCCCGGTCGGCTAAATTTCGTGTTTTGACCCTTTTCCGATAGAAATTCAGGATCTGACCCCCGTTTGAAATATTTTCGGATTTGACCCTTTTGCTACCGACAGGGCCTCTGGCGGTAGGGTTAGACAACATACCGTCAGGTGCCCTAGCGGCAGGGCGTGAAGGAGGGGGACGGCGGCCGTTTGCCTGCGCTGATGTGGATAAGTACCTTACCGCCAGGGTACCTGGCGGTAGCCTGTCTAACCCTACCGCCAGGGACCCTGGCGGTAGGGTCCTGTGTTTTGCCGTGTAAAGTTTCTGTAACGGTATATGCAAGGGCCCTGGCGGTAGGTTCATCCTACCGCCGTGGGGGATGGCGGTAGGATGTCTAACCCTACCGCCAGGGTGCCTGGCGGTAGGGTCCTCTGTTTTGTTGTTTCAAATTCATTTGGTTGCTTGTTTTCAAATTCAATATGACAGCAATATCATAGCAAGTTTCACAAAATATGACTACAATATCACAGATTTTAAACAATTAAACTTGGGCATCGCATAGATCCATATTAAGATAACTTGAAGTGCATAGAACATTTCAAACGAAATTCAACTAATCAGTAAACGGAGTTTCACATAGTAGCAAACACATAGATCCACAAATAGCAAACACATAGTTCCACGTAGTTTCACAACCACTAGACAAGTTCAACCAAACAAAGTTCAACCAAACTACAAGAGCCAACTATCGAAGAGCATAATCACTTACTCCTTCCTCTCTTGGAGGTACGGTCCTTGTTGTTCTTTGAACAAAGCTTTTCAGTCTTCTTCTTGGGCCGTCGAGGAAGCGGTCTCTGGAAAGGGTCCGGACTCAGCAAATCCTTCTGCTTCGGATTCCTCTTCGGTGACAGCTGAGATGCTTGAGATGATTGAGTTGTTGGAGGTCCATAATCTTCATCGTACTCCTCCTCCCCGTTGCTCTCATCCTCCTCCTCCTCCTCCATTTCTTCATGTGTGGCCTCCTCCTCCTCCTCCTCCTCCTCCTCATCCTCAACCAACCTAGACGACGAGGGAGCATGCTCGATGAGGCGATGTGACCCTGTGTGGCTACAGGCTGATAAGCTTCAACCGACCCAGCTCCAGCACACCCAAGCAGCCCTACCAGCTTGCGACAATGCTTCATGAACTTCTGCACTCACAATGAAACAAGGGCATAATAAGTATCACATTTATGATTTCAAGTGAAGAAGATGCATCTGTTCCGAGGAGGCTGAAATTGTACCTTCATCGTCCCCCTCATTTTGTTCTCAGATTGGACGGTCCCGGGGGCATCACCTAGTGCATTTGAGGCTTCAAAGATGCACCTGTTCAGCTTACCAGACTGCAACGGCATAAGTCACTCACGTTGATGAATAAGATAATTTAAATATAACCTCTCGGTTCAAACTTACCACTCTGTTGATGAGGGGGGCAAACTCCCTAAATCCACTGTGCATGTCTCTGATGCCGGTCTGGTAGGCCTCTTCGTCGGGGTCATCCCTCTCCAGCTCCGCGATGTCTTCCGCCGTCCACCGAGGCCTGAGACGAAGACGATGCTTCTGGCCATCATCGTACCACTTCATGTGTCGGTTCAGGTAAACATCCCAGTTAGTTACCTTCCTCTCCACGTCTTTCCGGTACCTCCGTCGGTTCCACTCTGTCACATGATTTTTATGATGCTCTCCCCATCTGTGATCGACTGATTCTTCTGCCGGCTCATCCTGCAAGGCATTAGCAACAAGAAACGTCATAACAAAGTCGAACGCAATGAATTCATGGGCACATGAAGAACAAGCGCGGGCACTCACAAGTGGAGCGCGTGGCCGCCGATATCGGTGGGCTGGCCCGGTGGGGTATGTTGAAAAATCCCAAACTGCGTTGCCACGCGTTGTGGCAAGTGCCACTCGACGGCGTACACACAGATCATGGGCACGATGCACCGCCAGAGACCACTGTCCTCATCGCACACTTTGTTTAGATGAAAGCCCCACTCTTGGTCATGATACGGTCACTAGGTTAGCTATTACATATACGGTGCTAAGTTGCCACTCTCGGTCAAAAGTGGAATCAAAGAGAAATGTGTTTAGCAAGTTCATATACCTTTCGTCAAAGCGTCCAACTCGTTGGTGTAGGTCTTGTACGAATTCTTGTTTAGGCCCATGTAGAGTTTCACAATGTCCCACTCGTAAGCTACATTGGGGTGTCGAGCCTCGTCGCCGTCTTCGCTATAGGCACCCCATGGGCGTCTTGGCAGCTCCTCAGGACGCCCCACCGGCAGCCACTCCCACATCCAAATGGAGAAGGCCCAGACAAAGCCACCCATATTGGACTTGTCTCCCGTCCTCTGCGTTGCGTCGTCAAGCTGCAAAAAATCAAATGAGGATCAGATATAACAAAATGTCATGGACATACTTACGTATGTAGGCAATTAGATATTCTCTTACCGAATGGTATAGGTAGGCGAGAGATGCGGACCCCCAACTGTACCCTGCATCTCAGTCAGCTAGGAAGAACAAATAGGACCAGTTGGCAGAGTTCCTGGATGCGTCTGGAAACACGACCTCCATGAGGATATATATACCATAGGTAGGCCCTCGCATACCACTCCACAGTCGTCTCATTGGCGTCTTCGAGGCATGTCTTCCGGTGCTCTGAGAGCCAGGACAACGGCACACCGGATGTACGGTTGACCTTAGCATCGGGGCAGCTACCGATGAGGGTGGTAACCCTCTCCTGCCAGTTGGTCCTCTCCACTCGCCCGGTCAGTGCATGACCCTCGAGCGGCATGACAGTGATCATCGACCAATTGTCGAGGGTCACTGTCATCTCCCCGCATGGGATATGGAAAGAATGGGTCTCCGGTCGCTATCGGTCAATCAGAGCCGTCAGAGCTACATGGACAAGTGTCAGCGGCTGATGCTTGAACTGCAACACAAAACCCAACAACCAGGCTCTCTTGAAGAACGGCGTGTATCACTTGTTGTAGTCCATATGCCCATGAACCCCGTGACCCCTCATGCGCAGTGGCTGGAGCGTTTGTCAAAAAGTGAACGCCAAAAGTTAGTAAATTATTTTCATCAATCTCAAAACTTTGATCAATATTTCTTTCATATTACTTACCTCTCCGTTCTCTATGAAACGGGCACGATGACCCTTGTCGAATGCGTAGTCAAGCATGGAGTACCGTGGGCCGATGTTGTCCGCAAGAGGTGGCCGCCTTAATAAAAAGTTCATAAACAAAAACATCGTAAGCACATCATATCAAAATCATATCACCATGCATCATATCACAAAAAAATCAAATCATATCACCATGCACCATGTCACCATGATGGATCAAATCATATCAACATTACTCATATAAAAAAATCCTTCCCCTCTTTAATCATATCAACACGCATCATATCACAAAAAAAATCCTCCAACAATAATTTTCAATGTATTATCTCACAACAACATGTTCATATCATCATATAACATGCATCATCACTCCAACATGCATCATATCATCATATTTTTAAACAAAAAAAATCCTCCAACATGCATCATATCATCATATTTGTAAACAAAAAAATTCCTCCAACATCTTCATATCATCATATCAACATGCATCATCAACCTACAATCAATTCCTCCCACATGCATTATATCATAATTTTTTTTAAAAAAAATTATGAACTAGGGTTCATCTTAACACTAACATATGAACTATTGATTAGAGTTCATATTCATTACCACTACTTAGTAAAGAACTAAGAACTAGAACTAGAATCAAGCTAAAACAATCTTAGGCCAATTTTTTTTTCAATCTAAGTTCAAAAAAAATGAGGGATTTGAAGCAAATAATGCGTCGAATCGGAAGCAAGTTTGCAAAAACTAATTGGATGGATCGGAGGAGCTTACGATTCTCTCTTTGGGGCCATCTCGATCCGCCAAAATGGTGAAGAATCGGTGAAGATCCAAGGGGGGGAGTAGAGGAGATGAGAGAGGGAAAGAGGGGTGACTTGGGGGAGAAAATGAGGAACTGCCGACGGGGGGGGGGGGGGGGGGGGGGGGGGGGGAGATGGGCAGGGGCGTGGGGGTTTCGAGCGAAATAACTACCCGGACCCTACCGCCAGGCGCTCTGGCGGTAGAGTTATACAGCCTACCGCCAGGTCCCTGGCAGTAGGGTGCGACGGAGGGGGACGACGACCGTTTCCGCTAGCTGACGTGGTCTAGTACCCTACCGCCAGGACCCCTGGCGGTAGGTTGTATAACCCTATCGCCAGAGGCCTTGGCGGTAGGAAAAAGGGTCAAATCCCGAAAGTATTTCAAACGGGGGTCAGATCCTGAATTTCTATCGGAAAAGGGTCAAAACATGAAATTTTGCCTCCCCGGTCCCTTCGATAGATGGTCGATCGCCTCCCCTTTCAGAAGCCTGGACGCATTCAAGTCGTCCAATGTTGTTCAGACTTGAGAGCGCCAGCCATTCTTGCATGCCGCGTCTGACCTTCTCGCAGAATGCAGCGTGGTGGAGTTGCAGGTTTACTATAGCTTTGATCTGCGGCGATACTGAAAGGAAGAAGCTCTACATGCGTGTTTGGTTACTCCCACCTATTTTGTCCACAGTCTATCTATGTATCAGTTGGGCCTGGTTAAGAAAAAGCTGTTTAAAAATCAACACCTGCATGTTATTTGGTTATCCGCATTGCATTAGGCCAATTCCAACACACGACCCCATTCTGTCCGCATTTGTTCGTTTGGACCAAAACGTACATAAGACATGGGCCAACGTGCGTCTGCATCCATAAATTTTGTCCTTTTTGCATCCGGTCTGCCCCATTATCGGCGCAAACACGCGCTCAATTTGCGGCCACATGGACGTCGAACGGACAGGCACGCGCTTGCTCGTCGTCCGCCTCGGGGATGCGTGGCGGCCACCCACCTACCTCCACCGTCCAAATTCAATGCGCATGAGCGGTGGGCCCCGGTTTTCATTCACATGGGCGGAGGGGTCATCGTCCTTCTTAATGTGGAAGCCGTGGACCGACTAGTCCACAACTTCTACTTCCTGGCTGTCCTGCCTCCTCGATCCCCGACAAGAGCAAACCCTAGCTAGCCGCCGCACCCCCAGTCGCCCACCTTCTCACCGGTGCCATGGGCTGGCATTGGATCAGCAAGGGGAAGCACGAATACGAGGCTGTCTCCTCCTCTGGCTGACGCTGCTCCAGCAGTTCCGCGCCGCCCGCACCACCGGCCTTTCGGATCACGCTGCCGGTGGTCGGCCAGCGCAACAGGCCCTATGTCCACGTCCACGTTTGCAGCAGATACTGGGAGACGTCCAAGTCGCTCCCGTGGGGAGATGTCAATTTGCCAAACAACTGGCATCTCTCCGCTGTCCGCGTGCCAATCCCAGCTGTGCTAGTAAGCGGCCCTCCACCAAGAGATCAACCGTCGCTATGCCCGCCTGCCACCGGATCTCCTTCAGGACTCCAGGTATGCCATTGACCCGCTGTTATGGGACACGTGGTTCCGTGACGAACACGACCTACGGCGCGGTCCTTCTTTGTTGGTCGTCCTCCGAGCCCGCGCGCACCGTGTTCAACTCGCGCAGACAGCCCGCACCAAGCGTGTGACCATAGGCGTGTCCGTGGCATCTCGCCGTCGCCATCTCCGTCCCCTCCACCACCGCCACCCATGACCGAGGAGGAGGAGCCCTAGCTCAAGAGACATGTCATGGAGGACTCCATGAACACGCACGACGAGCGGCAATGGGTGGGCCTGGAAACCATGTTGCCCCTCTCTGCGGCCAGCGACGTGGCCATCCCGGAGCTGGACATCACCGTCAAGTAGGAGGTGTAGGAGGAGCAGCCCCTCGTCGCATGGAATCCTTGCCTGGTGGGCCAGTGGTGGAGCTGGTCGTGCACGGCGTCGAAAATGGCCAACTCGGTGGGAGTCAGCCCATGGTCATCCACGCCACCATGGTCGCCGGAGGAGGAGCAGGAGCCACGGGAGGAGGTGGTGCAGGTGCCGCCGACGCCTCCGGTCTAGCAGGGGCCGCCAGCCCACCTTTGGCAGCCACCTTCCTACGTCGACCTCACCAGCAACGACGACACGTAGAAGGGCGGCTCCTGGAGACGACAGTGGCCTCACCGGCAACGGCGGCGGCCATTTTTATCTAGTTTTTTAAGTCTTTTATTAAGTTTTAGTTTCACTATGAACTATGGTGAACTTGGGTACTGCGGCCGTGTGGCCTTTTAATGTTTATATTTATATTTTCATATTATTTGTACATCTAATTGGGTTTTTCAGCACAAATGCAAGTCCACAACACACGGATGTTTTGGGGTGAGCCGTGCCGGTTTGGGCGCACCGATGGGTGCACGACCGCAAACGGACGATCGTGTCTGTTTTCCTGCCCCAAACGGATGAAAAGAGGACGAAACGGACATTCGTTTGGGGTTGTGCGCTGGAGTTGGCCTTAGTGGCCATTTTAAGGCCTGCTCTTTGGTTGCCCACATATGTGCTTCAGGGGTGAGCAGAAGTAGACCACAATTTTTCGCCTGCGTGCATGTATTTGTTCTGCGTGTATGCCTCCACATTTAGATGTCTTCGAGGGGTCAGGTATGGCTCCATCATTTATGCCTTCATCATTTGTGCTGGTTGTGCCTAATGCCACTGCTGCTGCACAAAAGGCATCCGTCAAGGCTGCGAAGACAAAGAAGGATGGTAGGAAAACTTCATGAAATGACATCTGTTTCTGTAACAAGATGCATGATATCATAGCCAGTGGTGAATTGGGAAACATGAACAATTTGGGTGAAAAGTTTTATACATGAAACTAAAAAACGTCTTATAATTTCATACAGCGGAAGTACAACTTTGATGTAAGTGATGTCAGGTTTTCGTCCAGTAATATATGTACCAACTGCGGACATATGTAGTGGAACTAGTGCAGAATCGGACTTTAGTCCCGGTTTGTAAGGACCTTTAGTGCCGGTTCTGCAACCAGCACTAAAGGGTGGGGACTAAAGCCCCCCCCTTCAGTGCCATTCATCACAAGCCGGGACCAAAGGCCCACCACGTGGCAGGAGCCCGTGCCGGGGGGCTGGGGCCTTTAGTCCCGGTTGGTTACACCAACCGGGACTGAACGGTTTAGGGGTTTATGGGTTTATGATTTATTTTTCCTTTTAGTTTTGTGTTTTCTATTTAATTCTTTTTCATTTCAAACTATATATATATATATATACAATTTCTCCTATAATTTGCAGATCATTACATGGATGCATTACAACTTGTAATGGTATTCTTCCTTTGGGATCTATGACCTGGTCGAACAAAATTCTGCTATTTCCTCTTGAATTGCTCGTACGCAATCCTCTGGTAGGAGCTTATCCCGCACCTCCCTCATATTTAAAGAAGGAGATCAATATGCATGTACTAGTTGTGTGTATATATATATTAGATAATTATGTACAAATTGTGAATAGTGTTCTCACAAACGTACCCATTGGTCTCTATCATTTCTGCTCCTTTCGGACGTCATTATGCGAATGTTCTTGCAAACGTAGTATGCACATAAATTATTCCCCTACGCCTGCTTTAGGACCTTACGAGAATATAATTCAATCAGATAATAATTATTCATGCATGATAACGGTATTGAATCTAGAATTAAAGAGATGACAGCTAGCTGGTGAAAGAAATATGCCCTAGAGGCAATAATAAAGTTGTTATTTTATATTTCCTTATTCATGATAAATGTTTATTATTCATGCTAGAATTGTATTATCCGGAGACTTGATACATGTGTTAATACATAATTAAAACTACGTGTCCCTAGTATGTCTCTACTTGACTAGCTCATTGATCAAAAGATAGTTAAGTTTCCTAGCCATGGACATGAGTTGTCATTTGATAACGGGATCACATCATTAGCAGAATGATGTGATGAACAAGACTCATCCGTTAGCTTAGCATAATGTTCGTTCAGTTTTATTGCTACTGCTTTCTTCGTGTCAAATATATATTCCTCCGACTATGAGATTATGCAACTCCCGGACCGGAGGAATGCCTTGTGTGCTATAAAACGTCACAACATAACTGGGTGATTATAAAGATGCTCTACAGGTATCTCCGAAGGTGTGTTTTGGGTTGGCATAGATCGAGATTAGGATTTGTCACTCCGAGTATCAGAGAGGTATCTCTGGGCCCTCTCGGTAATGCACATCATATGAAGCCTTGCAAGCAATGTAAATAATGAGTTAGTTATGAGATGATGCACTACGGGACGAGTAAAGAGACTTGCCGGTAAAGAGATTGAACTAGGTATAGAGATACCGACGATCGAATCTCTGGCAAGTAACATACCGGTGAGAAAGGGAATAGCTATGTTGACATTACTATTCGACCGATAAAGATCTTTGTAGAATATGTGGGAACCAATATGAGCATCCAGGTTCCACTATTGGTTATTTACCGGAGAGGTGTCTCGGTCAGGTCTACATAGTTCTCGAGCCCGTAGGGTCTGCACGCTTAACGTTTGATGACGATTGGTATTGTATGAGTTATATGTTTTGGTGACCGAAGGTTGTTCGGAGATCATGGACATGATGAGGAGTCTCGAAATGGTCGAGATATGAATATTGATATATTTGAAGGTTGCATTCGGATACCGGAATGGTTTTGGGAAGTTTCAGATGATTTTTGGAGTACCGGGAGGTTACCGGAATCCCCCGGGAGACTAATGGACCAACATGGGCCATAGGGGAGAGAGAGGGGAGCCCACAAGGGGAGCCACACCCCCCATGGGCAGTCCGAATTAGACTAGGGGAGGGGGCGGTGCCCCCCTTTCCCTCTCCTACTCACTCTCCCTTCCCCCTTTGCCTCTCCGGAATAGGAAAGGGGAATCCTACTAGGACTGGGAGTCCTAGTAGGACTCCCCCCTTGGCGCGCCCCCTCTAGGCCGGCCGCCCCTCCTATCCTCCTTTATATACGGGGGCAGGGGGCACCCCAAAGATAACAGTTATTCTTAGCCGTGTGCGGTGCCCCCCTCCACCATTTACTCCTCCGATAGAATCGTAGTGCTTAGGCGAAGCCCTGCACATATTACATCACCAACACCGTCATCACGCCGTCGTGCTGACGAAACTCATCGACTCCATTGGCACTCTACTGGATCAAGAGTTCGAGGGACGTCATCGAGCTGAACATGTGCAGAACTCGGAGGTGCCGTACGTTTGGTACTTGATCGGTTGATTCGAGAAGACGTTCGACTACATTAACTGTGTTAAGTTAATGCTTCCGCTTTCGATCTACGAGGGTAAGTGGACACACTCTCCCCTCTCATTGCTATGCATCTCCTAGATAGATCTTGCGTGAGCGTAGGAATTTTTTTTGAAATTGCATGCTACGTTTCCCAACAGCTAGTATTAGCTACTTAATTAATTACCTTGGGTCGACACCATTTCAACTTTTTTTCCATGGGCATTCAACCTGTTTGATGAACTTTTCCCAAGCCCCTGCCCGCCGGCAAAGAAAATGAATAAAGGAGTTATTAATTAGTTGATATCAGGAAATGAACTAAAGAGGACGACATGTAGTTCGATAATGATTGAAATTACGTGTCGACCATCCCCCTCACGATTGTGTAGTCATTAACCTCTTTAAGTAGTGAGTCCAGTACTTGAACTTTCCCCTTGTCAACTTCAATGATTACGAGGATCCAGTGAAAACTGCATGCGCACACATTTGTATAATTAAGGGGCATGTGCATAAGTCATCAACTACACTTATTAACATCTAGTAAGCAAAAACAGAATTTGTAGTACAAGATAGTGTCACTCACCCGAAGTTGTAAGGAAGTAGTATTTCTGGTTGGGTATTTAGTCGCACCAAGAACTCTAGCAAGCTTTTCTCTGTCCTTTGGTTCCCACTGAGCATCCATGTCTCTTCATTAATGGTATTTGGGTCAATGAACCCAATGCCATAGCGTCCAACTCTTTTTATTTCATACATCTTCATTCTGCATAATACCACAGAAAAGAATATAGTGAGAATAATTACAAGTAATGAACGAGCACTACAGCTAGCTAGAGACTTAAATTACAGAAAGAAATCACTTGCAGACAATAGCAACTGATGGTAGATTTTCCGAGTGCGTCTTGATTGAATAACTAAAACATTTCTTGAAACTCAACCCACAAATCTTTTTCATGGAAGTAATGCTCTGCCTCGACTTTTACCTTGAGGGACTCTCGATCGGTAGTCTTTAGTTCTCTTAGGTACCATTCATGCAATTCATACATTCTCGTTGATAGAAGCGGACCTCCTCAGGCTTGACCAGAGGTTGGCCGCGAACATATTTCCATTTTATTTCCTCCTCTGTAACCGTTTGGAAGTCCTCGATGCCTAGGAGTTGTTCTACAGTGACACCGACCTCTTTAGCCTGCCTTCTATGATCGTCGGTTATTACCAACTGCTGAGCAGTGGTACTCACAAGTGTTTATACAATGAGCAGGGGGTCGATTGCACTGCCTGTTCTCCCAGCTGGGGAACAGTTTTCCCGTTTTTTTGCTAGCTGCTTGGCTCGATCTCAAACTCGACTCCTTCTTTTTTGTGTGCTTGATATGACTTCCTTATAGAGCGCTCATTGTCTGAGTCCCTATGCTTGACAAGTGGTTGAGCATTATCAATAAAGTGTTGTATGACATGCTCAGGTACTTTCTCCTTCGGTGACAGGGGCGGTTTCGGTCCAAAATGGGCCTTCACTTGGGCAGCCACTTCGGCTTCGTTTTCCTCCTTAGTTAGGTGGTAAGGCAACCTCGGAAGAGTCTTGAGGCTTGGACCATATCTGAATTTCTCGCCTCCTGTTGTACCGCTAGCTGACGTAGTTGCGGCGCCTCTCTTCCACTGTTGCTGAGGTGGCGGAGACGGCTGACGCGGTGCCTGACTAGGAGGAGGAGGAGTCGGCTGACGCGGTGTCGGACTTGGAGGAGGAGGAGTCGGCTGACACGGTGCTGGACTTGGAGGAGGAGGAGTGGGCTGACGCGATGGAAGACTTGGAGGAGTAGGAGTCTGCTGATGCGGTGGCGGACTTGGAGGAGCGGGAGTCTGCTGACATGGTGGCGGACTTGGAGGAGGAGCCGACTGACGCGGTGTCGGTGGCCTTGAAAAGACGATGCAATCCTTTCTCCATAGAATGATATGATGTATGGCCTCTCCGAGTGTGCGCTCCTCATCACCTCTAGAAATGTCAAGCTTTATCAACCTCGACACGAGCATAGCCAGCTGGAATCGGATTGCAATGGAAGGTTGCTTCAGGGGGATTTGTATAAGCATAGCCGTCCGCCACCTTCATGGATATGTTCTTCACTTTTATGTGTAGCTCACAAGTTGTCGTATCTATGATATCATCCACAGGGTATCTATCCAGTGCACCATCGCCCGGGGTGGAACCCACACTGCTTTTCGGCATGGATGGGATGGTGCTATCCAATGCTGGATCCGCTAGCTGCTGTCGCTGCTAAGGCCCCCTTTCCTAGCTAAGTGAGTCGATCTGCTACTGCTGCCGCTTGAAAGTGAGTTCCAACTCCGCGTGCTTTGACTCTAGGCCTTGAAGGCGGTCTACTTCCTGCTTCCTCCGCTCCTCCTCTAGCTTCCTCTTCTGCACCTCCTAGTGCTTCTTTCTCACACTGCTTCTATAGTCGGTGTTCTAGTTCGCAAAACCCTTAAACCACGGAACAACGCTTTGCCTCGTGTTCTTCCCGGTGTTCAAGATTCTTCAGGGCGCGTGTAAGCTCGTCGTTCTCTCTGTTGGGGCGTGAACACCCCCATTCGAGCCTCTTCTATTGCAACAAGTAAACTTTCATCGGCTCCTTTAAGACATGCCTGCTCCAAAACCTCGCGTGTCTTTGGGTCCAACTTTCCCCCATGCGCATAGAACCAAGTCCTGCACCCGGGGGCCAGCTCAATGCAACTGGAGTGACCCCTGCATCCATCATCTCTTGCTCAGCAAGATCCCACTTAGGCCGGGCCACCTCGTAGCCACCTGCTTATGGTGCCAATGCTTTTTCGCGGCATTAATCTTTTTTTTCTCGACCATTCCTGAGCTACTTCCGATTCCTTGAAGTTCACGAAAGCGTCCCAGTGAGCTCTTGCCTTCTCTAGTGTTCCCTTGAATTCTGGAGTCTGCTTTCCCGCATTGAAGTACGCGGCCCATATATTTTTCTTGTGGTTGTTGAATGCTATCGCCATCTTATTAAGAGCACTCTTCTTGACATTCTCCAGATCTGCATCTGTCAAATGATCTGGTAGGGTGAAATGTGAGATGAGTGATTCCAAAGCAGATATTTTGCTCTTTGGTCGACAAAAGTAACATCTAGATCTCCCTTTGCTGGCTTTTTCCATTCTTGAACGGAGACTAGGATTTGGTCCCTGACAATAACTCTGCATTGACGAATGAACTTCTTCGCATTCTTCTTAGGTTCATAAGGTTCGCCATTAGGTTTGATGGCATCGATGTTGTACTTTACGCCATCCGGCAACAATTTGGTTGGGCTTCGAACTGTCCTGCTGCTTGTAGAAGATTTGCTCGATCCGGAGGGCTAAAAGAAGAAAGATTGATTCGTAATATATATACAAATCAATTAAAACATGTGATGATCACCAGATGCCTTATATAAATATACCTCGCCAGTCTTTGTTATTTGAAGAACAACATTTCCTTCATCATCATTGTTCTGCACTTCATCTATTCGTTCGTCTTCATTGAACAACATACCATCACCGGTATTGTTCAGATATTGCGAGCCGTCATCTTCTTCATTCTCATCTGGTCTTAGGGAGAATATGATCTTGAACAGGGCCTCTTCTCCTTCTCTACCGGTATTGTCCATAACTTTTATTTAACTAATCCAGAAGAAAGATAAAACAATTTAGTATTCAAATTAGAATGCATAAATGCAATCAATAAGGAAAAACTGAATTTGTAGATAACATATATACATCTCGAATAATCCAGATAATTAGTTAATATGGATCATCGAATATAATCTCGAATACATCATCTCAAATATTATCGAATAATATAATATCGAATAAATCGTCTAGAATATAATCTCGAATACATCTCGAGTATTATCACTAATACATCTTGAATATTATCATATATATAACATCACTAGCTAATACAGATCGAATACTATCGAAGAATCTAATTCACTCGCGGTTCTTGAGGCCCGGGCAGTGGACACCCAAAGAGAAAGGAACGATCACATGATCATAGCTTGGGTGAGATCCCTGAAGAACCTGCCAGGTATTGGAGAACCTGACGTCCAACGCATCCATGTACCGATGGACTTGCTTGTCCTCCTCCCTGGCACGGTGACGTACCACCTCCGGCGAGACCGGCTGCCTCCGCACCAAAAGTGGCCCATGCGAACGCCACCAAAGGAGCTCCGGGTCGACGATGGGACCCGGGGCCGGGTTCCTGACCAAGCTGCGCGCCCCTGAAGGTAGCGCCTCCCAGTGCCAGCCCGGCGGAGATGGGGCCTCTGAAGCAGGATGTCGTCGCGAACGAGTCGATGACGAGGATGCGGGCCAGGCATTGTTGATGTCGAGAACAAATTCTATGCAGATTTAACATTTTTAAAAATGCTTGATTGTCAATACATGGTCAACTTTTTTCTATGCAACTTTTTTCTATATAAGTATAAAAAACTAAAAAACAGAAAATCTATGCAAATTCCACCGTTCATCTACAACAACTAAAACATCTAAATTAAACTTTATTCTATACGATACATATGGTCAACTTTTTTCTATGCTTGGTCAAAATTGCACCCTATGGTCAAAAAAATTCCTATGCAAATTTATTCTACCATACATGGTCAAATGTTTTCTATGCAACTTTTTTGCTCAGCTAGTCATCTACTAGCTAAGCCATCTACAACATATAGTGCAAATTTAGATACATACATATAAAAACTTTTTTCTAATTACAACATTAAGATATTAACATGGTTTTCATCAATATTTTTAAGATACAACATTAAAATATACATACATACATACATGTGGTCAAATGTTTTCTATGCAAATTGTATACATACATACATACATACATACATACATACATACATACATACATATATTGTATACATATGTCAGTGGAAACGACACCTATGGGATCAACTGGGATCCCTACTACGGTTGCGGGGCGCAGGATTGAGAGGAGAGCACGATCGGTGGCCAATTCAAAGCACACGGGTCGATTACCCAGGTTCGGGTCGCGACATGCGTAATACCCTACTCTTGCTTAGTGTATTATTTGAGTCTTCTTGTTGTTCTTGAGCTAGCTACAATGAGTCACTTGCTCAGCGGTCTGAATCCCTCTCCAGTATGCCTTGGCCCTCCTTTTATAGGAAAGGGGATCGCCACAGTGGCACACAGGACGTGGCATCAGGGTACTGTGGCTAGGCTTATCGCTAGCCATATGGGACAAGGCGCATTTAATGCGAACCCCCATCCCGTCTGTTGCCGCTCCTCCCTGCTGTGACACGTGTCCGGGCCAGCGGGGCGTGTGGTGCCATGTAGGCTGGTGATGTCTACTACACAACCTTCTTCTTGTAGACGTTGTTGGGCCTGCAAGTGCACAGGTTTGTAGGACAATAGCAATTTTTCCTCAAGTGGATGACCTAAGGTTTATCAATCCGTGGGAGGCGTAGGATGAAGATGGTCTCTCTCAAACAACCCTGCAACCAAATAACAAAGAGTCTCTTGTGTCCCCAACACACCCAATACAATGGTAAATTGTATAGGTGCACTAGTTCGGCGAAGAGATGGTGATACAAGTGCAATATGGAAGGTAGATAAAGGTATTTGTAATATGAAATTATAAAAATAGCAAGGTAGCGAGCAATAAAAGTGAGCGTAAACGGTATTGCAATGATAGGAAACAAGGCCTAGGGTTCATACTTTCACTAGTGCAAGTTCTCTCAACAATAATAACATAGGTAGATCATATAACAAGCCCTCAACATGTAACAAAGAGTCACTCCAAAGACACTAATAGCGGAGAACGAACGAAGAGATTATGGTAGGGTACGAAACCACCTCAAAGTTATTCTTTTGGATCAATCTATTCAAGAGTTCGTACTAGAATATCACCTTAAGACACAAATCAACCAAAACCCTAATGTCACCTAGATACTCCATTGTCACCTCAAGTATCCGTGGGCATGATTATACGATATGCATCACACAATCTCAGATTCATCTATTCAACCAACACAAAGCACTTCAAAGAGTGCCCCAAAGTTTCTACCGGAGAGTCAAGAACGTGTGCCAACCCCTATGCATAGGTTCATGGGCGAAACCCGCAAGTTGGTCACCAAAACATACATCAAGAGGCACATGATATCCCATTGTCACCACAGATAAGCACGGCAAGACATACATCAAGTGTCCTCATAAAAGACTCAATCCGATAAGATAACTTCAAAGGGGAAAACTCAATTCATCGCAAGAGAGTAGAGGGGGAGAAACATCATAAGATCCAACTATAATAGCAAAGCTCGGGATACATCAAGATTGTGCCATAGAGGGAACACGAGAGAGAGATTAAACACATAGCTACTAGTACATACCCTCAGCCCCGAGGGTGAACTACTCCCTCCTCGTCATGGATAGCGCCGGGATGATGAAGATGGCCACCGGTGATGGATCCCCCCTGCGGCAGGGTGCCGGGAAGGGCTCCCGAGAGATTTTTGGTGGCTATAGAGGCTTGCGGTGGCAGAACTCGCAATCTATCTTGATATTCAATGGTTTTAGGGTACGTAGGCTTATATAGGCGAAAGATGTCGGTCGGGGGGTGCTCGAGGGGTCCACGAGATAGGGGGCACGCCCAGTAGGGGGGGGGGGCGTGCCCTCCTATATCCTGGGCTCCTCGAGTATCTTCTGACGTGGACTCCAAGTCTCCAGGAAGATAATCTTCCAAAAAATCACGTTGCCGAAGGTTTCATTCCGTTTGGACTCCGTTTGATATCCCTTTTCTTCGAAATACTAAAACATGCAATAAAACAGCAATATGGGCTGGGCCTCCGGTTAATAGGTTAGTCCCAAAAGTAATATAGAAGTGTATAATAAAGCCCATAATCATTCAAAACAGGTAATATAATAGCATGGAACAATCAAAAATTATAGATACGTTGGAGACGTATCAAGCATCCCCAAGCTTAATTCCTGCTCGTCCTCGAGTAGGTGAATGATAAAAACAGAATTTTTGATGTGGAATGCTACCTAGCTCGATTCTAAATGTAATTTCTCTTTATTGTGGCATGAATGTTCAGATCCAAATGATTCAAGATAAAAGCTTATAAAACATAAAAATAATAATGCTTCAAAGCATACTAGCAAATAATCATGTCCTATCAAAATAGCATAGCCAAAGAAAGCTTATCCCTACAAAATCATATAGTTAGGCCATGCTTCATTTTGATTACACAAAATACTCCCATCATGCACAACCCCGATGATGAGCTGAGCAATTGTTTCATACTTTTTAATGCGCTTCAGCTTTTTCAACTCTTACGCAATACATGAGCGCAAGCCATGGACATAGCACTATGGTGGTGAATGGTGGTGGTTGTGAGGACAAAAAGTGGGAGAAGATAGTCTCACATCAACTAGGCGTATCAACGGGCTATGGAGATGCCCATCAATAGATATCAATGTGAGTGAGTAGGGATTGCCATGCAACGGATGCACTAGAGCTATACATATATGAAAGCTCAACAAAACAAACTAAGTGGGTGTGCATCCAACTTGCTTGCTCACGAAGACCTAGGGCACTTTGAGGAAGCCCATCATTGGAATATACAAGCCAAGTTCTATAATGAAAAATTCCCACTAGTATATGAAAGTGACAACATATGTGACTCTCTATTATGAAGATCATGCTGCTATTTTGAAGCACAAGTGTGGAAAAAGAGATCGTAGCATTGTCCCTTCTCTCTTTTTGTCTCATTTTATTATTTATTTTCGTTTTTTTTCTTTTCTCTTTTTTGGTGGGCTTCTTTGGCCTCTTTTATTTTTATAAAGTCCGAAGTCTCATCCCGACGTGTGGGGGAATCATAGTCTTCATCATTCTTTCCTCACTGGGACAATGCTCTAATAATGAAGATCATCACACTTATATGGATTTACAACTCAAGAATTACAACTCAAAGCTAGAACAAGATATGACTCTATATGAATGCCTCCGGCGGTGTACCGGGATATGCAATGAATCAAGAGCGACATGTATGAAAATTATGAAGGTGGCCTTGCCACAAATACGATGTCAACTACATGATCATGCAAAAAGCAATATGACAATGATGGAACGTGTCATAATAAGTGGAACGGTGGAAAGTTGCATGGCAATATATCTCGGAATGGCTATGGAAATGCCATAATAGGTAGGTATGGTGGCTGTTTTGAGGAAGGTAAATAATGGGTTCAATACCGGCGAAAGTTGCGTGGTAATAAGAGAGGCTAGCAAAGTGGAAGGATGAGTGTGCGTATATCCATGGACTCACATTAGTCATAAAGAACTCATATACTTATTTCAAAAGTCTACTTAGCCCTCGAAGCAAAGTACTACTATGCATGCCCCAAGAGGGATAGATTGGTAGGAAAAGACCATCGCTCGTCCCCGAATGCCACTCATAAGGAAGACAATCAAAAGAGCACCTCATGCAACAAATTTGTCACACAACTTTTACCATACGTGCATGCTACGGGACTTGCCAACTTCAACAAAAGTATTTCTCAATTTCATAATTACCCACTAGCATGACCCTAACATTACTACCTTTATATCTCAAAACAATTATCAAGCACCAAGTTGATCATAGCATCCAATTCACTTCCTATGATAGTTTTCATTCAAATTACCATGCTGTTTAAGACTCTCAAAATAATATAAGTTAAGCATGATAGACTAGCAATTTCTTCAAACTATAACCACCGCCGTGCTCTAAAAGATATAAGTGAAGTACTAGAGCAAACGACAAATTACTTCGAAAGATATAAGTGAAGATCAAAGAGTAGCTAAATAATTATGCAACTATGCAAAGACTCTCTCTCATTAAAGAATTTCATATCTTGGTATCTTATTCAAACAGCAAGCAAAGCAAAATAAAATTGCAATACAAGGATAGCACAACTCATTTGAAGAAGCAAAAACTTAGGCTCAACCGATACTAACCGATAGTGGTTGAAGAAGAAAGGTGGGATGCCTACCGGGGCATCCCCAAGCTTAGATGCTTGAGACTTCTTGAAATATTATCTTGGGGTGCCTTGGGCATCCCCAAGCGTGAACTTTTGTGTCTCCTTAATTCCTCTCATATCATGGTTTCTCTTTTTATCAAAAGCTTCATTCACAACAAACTCAACAAGAACTCGTGAGATAGGTTAGTATAAACCAATGCAAAACCATACCATCTTCTACTGTAACAAATCACTAACATTATTATTCAACATTTAATACTAAATGTCTCTGCATATTTAATACTCCTATCCTCAAATAGAATCATTAAGCAAGCAAGCATATGCAAACAATGCAAACATAACAGCAATCTGCCAAAACAGTACAGTCTGTAAAGAATGCAAGAGTATCAATACTTCCCTGACTCCAAAAATTATAAGAAAAATACTACGCTGTAAAGATTTATCAGAGCTCATCATGCAAAAAGATTCAACATTATATCACTCTCTGACTTTTCTAGGGAATTTTTACAACAGCGGTAAACTTTCTGTTTTCAAACAGCAACATGTATACTAGCAAAATAAGCATAGCAAAGGCTATCCTTGACTTTTTATTGAAACTAAATATGCAAAACATTATTCTAAATAACATCAAGCAAATACTAACAAAATAAAATGACGCCCCAAGCAAAACACATATCATGTGGCGAATAAAAATATAGCTCCAAGTAAAGTTACCGATGAACGAAGACGAAAGAGGGGATGCCTTCCAGGGCATCCCCAAGCTTAGTTGCTTGGTTTTCCTTGAATGTTACCTTGGGGTGCCTTGGGAATCCCCAAGCTTAGGCTCTTGCCTCTCCTTATTCCATAGTCCATCGAATCTTTACCCAAAACTTGAAAACTTCAACCACCCAAAACTCAACACAAAACTCGTAAGCTCCGTTAGTGTAAGAAAATAAATCACCACTTAGGTACTGTAATGAACTCATTCTAAATTCATATTGGTGTAATATATACTGTATTATAACTTCTCTATGGTTCATACCCTCCGATACTACCCATAGATTCATCAAAATAAGCAAACAACACATAGAAAACAGAATCTGTCAAAAACAGAACAGTCTGTAGTAATCTGTATCAAACTTATACTTATGGAACACAAAAAATTATGAAATAAATTTCTGGACATGAGTAATTTGTCTATTAATCATATTCAAAAAGAATCAACCTAATAGCACTCTCCAGTAAAAAATGGCAGCTAATCTCGTGAGTGCAAAAGTTTCTGTTTTTCACAGCAAGATCACATAAACTTCACCCAAGTCTTCCCAAAGGTTCTACTTGGCACTTTATTGAAGTAAAAGCTATAAAACATGATTAATACAGTAGCATAATCACGTGGACACACTAAAACAGTAAGGTTAAATATTGGGTTGTCTCCCAACAAGCGCTTTTCTTTAACGCCTTTTTAGCTAGGCATGATGATGGTAATGATGCTCACATAAAAGATAAGAAGTGAAACATAACGGGAGCATCATGAAGCATATGACTGGCACATTTAAGCCTAACCCACTTCCTATGCATAGGGATTTTGTGAGCAAACAACTTATTGGAACAATAATCAACTAGCATAGGATGGCACAACAAGCATAACTTCAAGATTTTCAACACATAGGGAGGAAACTTGACATTATTGCAATTCCTACAAGCATATATTCCTCCCTCATAATAATTTTCAGTAGCATAATGAATTAATTCAACAATATAACCAGCACCTAAAGCATTCTTTTCATGATCTACAAGCATAGAAAATTTACTACTCTCCACATAAGCAAAATTCTTCTCATTCGGAATAGTAGGAGTATCATAAGAGACTTGAACACTAAAAATTGTTTCCAAATTAAAAGAGTAATGTTCAGAGAAAGGGTAATCATAATCATGGCAAGATTTGTAAATATAATCATCACTACTTTTTATAGCATAACTTTTATTACAATAATCATCATAAGTAGCAACTTCGCTCTCATCATAATCGATTGAAACCTCTCCCAAGACAGTGGAATCACTAAATAAAGTTGACACTCTTCCAAATCCACTTTCATATTCATCACAATAAAATTCAACATCTACAAAATAGTGGGATCACTACTTCCTAAAGTTGACACTCTTCCAAACCCACTTTCATCAATATAATCATCATAAGTAGGAGGCATGCTATCATCATAACAACTTTGCATATCAAAACTTGGGATGCTAAAAATATCATCTTCATTAAACATAGCATCCCCAAGCTTGGACAAACATCAATTTCAGCAAATATATTCTCAAATATTTCATCCTCATCAAACATAGCTTCCCCAAGCTTGGGCCCTTTCATATCATAAGCATAATCATTCTCATCATTAAAAATATGGATAGCACCAATAGTAAAGCAATTATCATCATCACAATGAGTAGTAGGAGCAACATCATTTGGGAGGGATGCCTTTTTACCTTTGTTGCTCCTTCTTTTCTTTTTTTTCTTCACATTATGTGTGGTTTCAACCTTCCTTTTTGAGCTCCTTATTGACGAGATTGGTTGAATAGAAAGCTCCTCCTCATTGCCTGATTCATCATAAGAAATAATAGGAGGATATTGGGAAGTCTCTTCCCTTTCATTAGTATTCTCATCATCTTCCATTTGCTTTCTTTTCTTTAGGTAATTGGCAATACAAGGATTTTCAATGCAATTCACCGCACAAAACATACAAATCTTTTCTAGATCAATATAAAGGAATTTCTTATGGGCAAATTCTGGAAGGTCCTTAAGTAAACGTTTTAATTCTTCATAACCCAAAAGCAAATTAAGTTCATTGTAATGAGCAATGGAGATCAAATCATCACAATTTTTGGACATGATTCGATCATGAAACAATTTGCATAGGAGATGTAAATGACCATGTTCATTGCAAAGTTCACAAGTACGGCAAAGGAATTTTAAAATTTCAGCACTCACACCTAGCCTTTCATGCAACCATTTAGTTTCTAAATGCTTATGCCTCTTGCAATAAGTATCTTCTCTATTTGGTGTGCTCATGCAAACATGCACTCCACAAAAGTTGACATGCTCATAAGATATGTTTTCATCATGACTAGAGCAATCATCATTAGTACTATGGATATTCAAGGAGTTCATACTAACAACATTGCAATCATGCTCATCATTCAAAGATTTAGTATCAAGCATTCTAATGCATTCTTCTTCTAGCACTTGAGCACAATTTTCCTTTCCATCAAATTCACGAAAGATATTAAAAAGACGAAGCGTATGAGACAAACTTAACTCCAATTTTTTTGTAGTTTTCTTTTATAAACTAAACTAGTGATAAAACAAGAAACAAAAAGATTCGATTGCAAGATCTAAATATATACCTTCAAGCACTCACCTCCCCGGCAACGGCGCTAGAAAAGAGCTTGATGTCTACTACACAACCTTCTTCTTGTAGACGTTGTTGGGCCTGCAAGTGCACATGTTTGTAGGACAGTAGCAATTTTTCCTCAAGTGGATGACCTAAGGTTTATCAATCCGTGGGAGGCGTAGGATGAAGATGGTCTCTCTCAAACAACCCTGCAACCAAATAACAAAGAGTCTCTTGTGTCCCCAACACACCTAATACAATGGTAAATTGTATAGGTGCACTAGTTCGGCGAAAAGATGGTGATACAAGTGCAATATGGAAGGTAGATAAAGGTATTTGTAATATGAAATTATAAAAACAGCAAGGTAGCGAGCGATAAATGTGAGCGTAAACGGTATTGCAATGATAGGAAACAAGGCCTAGGGTTCATACTTTCACTAGTGCAAGTTCTCTCAACAATAATAACATAGGTAGATCATATAACAAGCCGTCAACATGCAACAAAGAGTCACTCCAAAGAAACTAATAGCGGAGAACGAACGAAGAGATTATGGTAGGGTAGAAACCACCTCAAAGTTATTCTTTTGGGTCAATCTATTCAAGAGTTCGTACTAGAATAACACCTTAAGACACAAATCAACCAAAACCCTAATGTCACCTAGATACTCCATTGTCACCTCAAGTATCCGTGGGCATGATTATACGATATGCATCACACAATCTCAGATTCATCTATTCAACCAACACAAAGCACTTCAAAGAGTGCCCCAAAGTTTCTACCGGAGAGTCAAGAACGTGTGCCAACTCCTATGCATAGGTTCATGGGCGGAACCCGCAAGTTGGTCACCAAAACATACATCAAGAGGCACATGATATCCCATTGTCACCACAGATAAGCACGAGAAGACATACATCAAGTGTTATCATAAAAGACTCAATCCGATAAGATAACTTCAAAGGGGAAAACTCAATTCATCGCAAGAGAGTAGAGGGGGAGAAACATCATAAGATCCAACTATAATAGCAAAGCTCGGGATACATCAAGATCGTGCCATAGAGGGAACACGAGAGAGAACATGAGAGAGAGATCAAACACATAGCTACTGGTACATACCCTCAGCCCCGAGGGTGAACTACTCCCTCCTCGTCATGGATAGCGCTGGGATGATGAAGATGGCCACCGGTGATGGATCCCCCCTTCGGAAGGGTGCCGGGAAGGGCTCCCGAGAGGTTTTTGGTGGCTACAAAGGCTTGCGGTGGCGGAACTCCCGATCTATCTTGATATTCAATGCTTTTAGGGTACGTAGGCTTATATAGGCGAAAGAAGTCGGTCGGGGGGATGCTCGAGGGGTCCACGAGACAGGGGGGCGCGCCCAGTAGGGGGGGGGGCGCCCCCTATCTCTTGGGATCCTCGAGTATCTTATGACGTGGACTGCATGTCCCCAGGAAGATAATCTGCCAAAAAATCACGTTGCCGAAGGTTTCATTCCATTTGGACTCCGTTTGATATCCCTTTTCTTCTGAAATAGGCAATAAAACAGCAATATGGGCTGGGCCTCCGGTTAATAGGTTAGTCCCAAAAGTAATATAAAAGTGTATAATAAAGCCCATACTCGTTCAAAACAGGTAATATAATAGCATGGAACAATCAAAAATTATAGATACGCTGGAGACGTATCAGCTGGCAAGCAGCTGAGGTGGTGCGGTGGTGAGGTCTTCACGAAGATTTGCATGCCACCACGTCGGCGTCGCTGAGTTGGCCTAGAAACCTCCTGTTGACACGCAGGCGCCTGCCTAGCTGGCGGGCTGGCAGCTGCATGGGGAGTGGTGGCGGGATTGTGGCAGGCGTGGTCCTAGCTGCAGCCTCGCAGACGTCGTCGGCAAGGGCCTTGCCGGGGCCCCGACAAGGATCATGCCACGGCGTTATAGTCATCCCCGGAAAGGGTGTTGCCGAAGGTCTTGTGGATTTCGTTGGCAAGGATCTTGCCAAGGATCGTCGTCTTCTGCTCTTTGTCTTCACAAAGATCTGCATGCCACCACAGAAACGCCTCCCGAGCCCCTGGTGCCGATGAGGTTGGAGACCTTGGGCTCAAGGGCGACGCGTTCTGCTGGCGGGGGTTTGGGCAAGTTGCCCCGGCAGGGCTCCTGCCAGGGCTATGGAGGTTGTCCCGGCAAGGCTCTTGCCGGGGAGAACAACCTTGCCCTCTTGGTCTTTTGGTCTTGGCGTTGCGTTGACTGTTCTGCGGCTTCGACCCTTCCCTTTGCCCTGCTTGGTGTAGTCGTGGCCGTGCGGCTCTGACTGCCCGTGCACCTAGTAAGGGGTACAAATTAGTGCCCCCTACTTTAGTACACCGACATGAGCCCCCGGGCCTGGGCCACACATAAGCGCCACACGTTGTTGGGCTAGGCCCAAAACGGTGCGCGGGCAGGCGGGGCGGTTTTTACCGCAGTAATTTTTTGTCTGTTGCGCTTCCCCACGAGCCGTGTGCGATGTGGGGGTCGTGCGTGACATGGGGGTCATGAGCGGAGCGGCCGCTGCACGCATGCGTCACATCACAGTTAATGGGAAGGGAAGCAGCCCGCACCTTCCCCATAAAAGGAATAACCGCGAGCACACCATCCCTTTTACCCCCCCTACACTCTCCCCAATCTTGGAAACGCTGTTCCGCCATTACTCCTCCTCAAGATTCCGCACTTGCTCATCGCCGCTGTGCCTCCGCTGTTCTCGACACCTCGCCCCTCTCCATCTGCCATGGCGCCAAAATCCAGCAAGGGGAAAGGAGCAGCCAAGGATGCGAAGGAGAAGGAGCTGCCGGAAAGCGAGCCGATAGTGTGGCGGACGCAGTTTGCCTACTTCTCCCCGCCGTAAATCGACGTCTTCGATCTCGGGGACTACTTCAAGCCGCTGTGGCGGACATCGATGACTGGGCACCCTGCTACCCACGCCCTTCCCGCTGATTGCAATGATGCCGTCTCAGAACGGTATCCATTCTTCATTGATTTCTTCTTCTGCGGGCTCTGTCCCCCCTTTTCTGATTTCTTCAACGACGTTATGCGTACTTTTGGCTTTCATCTATTGGATCTTACGCCGAATGCCATGGCGGGCTTGGCACTCTTTGCCCACCTTTGTGAGGGCTTCGCCGGGGTTCTTCCCAACACGGCGCTCTTCCGCCACTACTTCTACCCCCGCGTCCAACCTGGGGCACCCTTTCTGGGAGCATCGCCTGGATGCTGAGGGCCCAGGAGAAAGGCGCATTCCCGCAGGGCACTTAGAGGGAGAGGTGGGAAGAGTGGCGGGGCCAGTGGTGCTGGATTGTGGAGAAGGACCCACCAGATTTCTGCCGGGTCGTTCGCTGGGAGCCGCGGATCCGCAACCCAGCCTGGGGCAACCTCGACGCTGATGACGCGAAGCTCTCGATTGCCACCACCAGGATCCGCCGCCTCACCGAGGTCGGGCTCACCCTTGAGATGATTGGGGCAGATTTTGTCCGCCGCCGAATCGCTCCACTGCATAACAAGGGGAAGCCGGCCTGGGATTATCAGAACGCGGCGGACATCATGAGGCTCCACCCCGGCTTGCAGCGCAATCTCACGGTGTTGGGGCACGCTTGGTATTGCCAGAGGATCTTCCAGATCGATGTGTTTGACGATGGCAGGGTGGAGCGGACTGGCAGGGCCGCGAAGTCCGGCAAGACCATCAAGGGGCCCTTATTCGGGCTGCCACCCGGGTTGGTCCCGTTGAGCAACAACACCCATCAATCTGACATCCTCGCCATGATGCTGGACTTCAACGTGCATGGCTTGACGCTGGGCTAGGCCGAGCCCTCAGCACACGTGGTGCAGAAGTTCTTTGACACTCTGGTGGAGGAGCTCGACCACGAGGAGCCGAAGCTCATCTGAGACACCACCCAAGAGGAGCTGGACTACATCGCCTCCAAGGTGGCGGAGATGGATCTCATTAGGCGGCCGGCAACGCTGGCGGCATGGGAGACGCAGCTGCCGTGGCCGTAGAGGAGGAGGAGTTCGCCCAGTGGGAGAAGTCCGCCAAGGAGGCGGGCGACGTCAGCACCGACGCCCCCTTGTTGAAGACGTGGTCGAGGAGTCGTCCGAGGGGGAGGCCAAAGCTGACGACCCCCCAGCAACGAAGAAAGGACACACCCTACACCGGGCTAGCTTTGGCGAGCCGGTCCTACGCGGCAGGGGCGAACCGCGACAAGTGGTGCCGGCAGGAACCGTGCGCGTGACGGGGGCCACAGAGGCGAAGAAGAAAGCCGTGGTGGCGAAGAAGAAGGCGACTACCTCTTCTTCATCCAAACGCTACCGGACTCCATCGCCTTCTCTTCCCCCTGCAAACATCGACGCGGGGGTCGCCTTCGACTTCTCATCCCTTAGCCCGAGGTGGAAAAGGAAGGCAACAGACGAGGAGACAGAGGACGAGTAAGCATCCTGCCCCCCTTCACTCTTGTCCTTTCTAACCGTGTCTCTTAACTTGACTTGTCGTTGTCTTGGCAGGGACGTGGAGACATTGACCCAGTGGGTGGCAAAGAGGGCCAAAGCTTCGATGGGTAGCCGGCCCCCGGCGGGCACTCCAGGCGCGTCGCTGGTGGTGGAAAGCTGTCCAGACAGCAGCCCCTGGTGCAGCCCCCAGCGTAAGCCCATCAACCATTCCTTTCCCCACATCTGCCGATGTGTGGGGTGCTGATGCTAACCTTGCCGGGCTTCGCAGAAGAAGAGCGACAGCAGGAGGAGTCACTAAGGGCTTCTCCCAACATGCCGCCCCCTTCTCCCACACCGCCCCGGGAGGCGTCCCCGGCAAGAGCATTGCTGAGCCCATGCAGACGGAGGAGGAGGAGGAAGTGAACTTGGGCGCTGGCGGCCCTGGCACGGGTGAGTTCGTCGGCCCCTTGTCCCTGCTTGTTTCTTCTGTCTCCCTTTCTCTTCTCCCTTTTTTTGGTTTGGCTCTGCCTCATTCTCCATACTGGTATCTAGGCGTTCCCTCAGCGGACCAGGGGACCACCGATGCCACCATCGAGGAGATCTCCATGGATGCGGAGGCCGAGGCCACCAAGATCGCCACTGAGGAAGCCACCAAGGATGCCGAGGAGTTCGGCAAGGCCACCAACGAGGAAGATGGCAAAGGGCCTGCCGGGGATGCCGGCAGGGGTGCTCCCGCCGGGGAGGAGGCCGGCAAGGGGCCTGTCGGGGAGGCCAGTAAGGCTGCTGCCGAGGAGGAGGTGGTCGATGATCAACCCTCCTCCACTGCTGCCTCCGGCTCAGGCAGGTACTTGAAGGTGGGCAACAACTTGTTCATCCACCTTCCAGGGACGGCGAGCACTGGAGCGCTTGCCGAGGGGGAAGTTTTCGACGACGAGGTGCTTGCCGCCGCCGGCCTTGAGGTTGTTGCGAGCCTAGCACCGGTGGAGGCTCCCAAGAGGAGCGGCTCCTCCGGGCCATGAGCGCCAACTTTAACAAGCTCCAGGCGCTCCACCGCGCCCGTCTGGACCAGGCAAGGACCAATGAGGCGGTGGTGAACAAGATGGAGGCTGACCTCGAGGAACAAGTCGCCGAGGCGCCGGCCTGGTTCCGCCAGGCCCATGAGGAGCTGAGGGTCACCCAGGAGCAGCTGGCTGAGCACAAACAGGAGCTCATCTTCAAGCAGTCCGACATCGAGAAGGCCCAGGAGATGGCAAAGGCCCAGGTCGCCAAGGATGAGGCCATCCGGAGCCAACGCGAGGCCGCGCTGAACTCCCAGGAGGAGGATCTTCCGCGCGCGAGGCGGCGCTTGCCGCCAAGCTTCGTGCCAAGGATGCGGAGGTCGAGAAGCTTGCCGCGAAGCGGACTCGAGAGCTAGAGCACAGGCACAAAGAAACGCTCGATGCTCAAGCTCTGGCCCACGGCGACAAGTTGAAGGAACTGGAGGCGGAGAGGGACGACCTGAAGGATCGAATCCTGGAGCTGTCCTCAGAAAAGAACATGCTCAACAAGGCTCTGGTTGAGGCGCACGCCGCGGTCCTCAGCAAAGCTTAGCTGTTCTCCATCGCCAATGACGCCGTCAAGGACCTAAAGCTTAAGCTGGAAGGCCTTGAGGGGGCGCTCGAGGAGGCCAAAACCCGGGAGGGGGCCCTGACCCAGTGCCTGGCGGAGGAGACGCAGCTCCGAGCAAATGAGGCCGCCAATCTCAAAGATCAGGTTGATGGCGAGAAGCGCTGGATCGGTCACCTTGCCGCCGTTGCCAACAGAATCACCAAGCAATTGGCCAACATGAAGATGTCGGACGTGAAGTACGCCCCGGAACCAAATCTGAGCCCCAATGCCAATCTGACCATATTCTTTGAGAGTGTCCTTAGGGCTCTAGAGCGGCTTCACTCCAATCGGGCGAGCTCCTTGGCCGATGAGGCCCGGATGCTTTGTTGGGGCGCCATGACCAAGGTCCTCACCAAGCTGGCGTTCTGGAACCCCAGCCTCAACTTCGATGCCGTGCTGGATAGCTTGCCGGACGACGCGGACCTCACAGTGCTTGAGGAGTGCATCGAGCCCATCATCAGCCGCGTCGACATAATCCAGAGGCTGGAGGGCCAGCACCGGGACTAGATGCCCCGTTCCTTGTCGCCACTGCGGGTTCATGACCAAGACAATTTCTATCTTTAGTTAGAACGACATCAACAATTGATGTAATATATACTCTGCAGTACTTTTGGTATGGTGCATGTTATTTCCCTATTTGATCTCCCTCTATATGTCCACCCTACGTTTATTGGGTAGGCTTGCTGGCGCGTAAACCCAAACTGCTATGCTCTGAAGGACGGATCCTTTAGCGGTCGGCAGGGTGTGCTTGCTGCCGTGCGAACCACCTTGCCGTTCTCAACGCGGCCGCCCGAACTGCCGAGCAGACTCGAGGCAGAGCGAGAGCGTTGCTAATAGCGGAAGGCCACCCTGCCGTTCTCGACGCAGCCGCTCGATCTGTTGAGTGGACTCGAAACAGACCAAGGGCGTTGCCAATAACGGAAAGGCCCCACTGCATGCAGGTTTTTCGTACAGGGGAGAAGATCTCCGAGGGGAATAACCATATATATAGAAAGGAAGAATTCAAAGTGTTGTGCAACTTATCTTCTCTGTCGCCGTGCGGGCGTTCGCCGCCCCTGTTGACAATGTTGCTCGCCTGGTCGTCTCCTTCCTTGGAAGCCATGGCGACGAAGAGCTACTGAACTAACTCCCGAACCAGATTCTCTCAACAAGCAGCACCCCTACGTGGCGCGCCAAAGATGTCGGTGGAAACGACACCTATGGGATCAACTGGGATCCCTACTATGGTTGCGGGGCGCGGGGTTGAGAGGAGAGCAGGATCGGTGGCCAATTCAGAGCACACAAGTCGATTACCCAGGTTCGGGGGCCGCGACGTGCGTAATACCCTAACTCCTGCTTGGTGTATCTATTTGAGTGTTCTTGCTATTCTTGAGCTAGCTACAATGAGTCACTTGCTCAGGGATCCGAATCCCTCTCTAGTATACCTTAGTCCTCCTTTTATAGGAAAGGGGATCGCCACAGTGGCACACAGGAGGTGGCATCGGGGTACTATGGCTAGGCTTATCGCTAGCCATATGGGACAAGGCACATTTAATGCGAACCCCCGTCCCGTCCGTTACCGCTCCTCCCTGCTCCGGCACGCGTCCGGGCCAGTGGGGCGCGTGGTGCCATGTAGGCTGGCAGGCAGCTGAGGTGGTGCGGTGGTGAGGTCTTCATGAAGTTTGCATGCCACCACGTCAGCGTCGCTGAGTTGGCCTAGAAGCCTCCTGTTGACACGCAGACGCCTACCTAGCTGGTGGGCTGGCAGCTGCATGGGGAGTGGTGGCGGGATCGTGGCAGGCGTGGGCCTGGCTGCGGCCTCACAGACGTCCTCGGCAAGGATCGTGCCACGGCGTCGTAGTCGTCCCGGCAAGGGTGTTGCCGGAGGTCTTGTGGATTTCCTTGGCAAGGATCTTGCCAAGGATCGTCATCTTCTGCTCTTTGTCTTCACAAAAATCTGCATGCCACCACAGAAACGCCTCCTGAGCCCCTGGTCCCGATGAGGTTGGAGACCTTGGGCTCAAGGGCGATGCGTTCTGCTAGCGGGGGTTTGGGAAAGTTGCCCTGGCAAGGCTCCTGCCGGGGCTGTGGAGGTTGCCCGGGCAAGGCTCTTGCCAGGGAGAACCACCTTGCCCTCTTGGTCTTCTGGTCTTGGCATTGCTTTGACTGTTCTGTGGCTTCGACCCTTCCCTTTGCCCTATTTGGTGTGGTCGTGGCCGCGCGGCTCTGACTGCCTATGCACCTAGTAAGGGGTACAAAGTAGTGCCCCTACTTCAGTACACCGACACATACATCATACATTGTATTCATGCATATATACATCATACACAACATCTAGTGAAAAAAAATCAATCTATGAATGAAAAAAAGATGAAAAATTTGTTTTTGTGTGTGTGCGCGTGTGTGCACCTGCGGCGGCGCGACGACTTCGATTGGAGGGAGGAGAGGGGGAGAGGGGCTCATAGCACAGGCGAGGTCGAGGCAACGGCGAGGCGAGGGGACGGCAACGGCGAGGTCGAGGGAGAGAGCGGCCAACGAGGTTGAGGCGACGACGACGGCGAGGCGAGGTGAGATGACGGCGACGGTGACGACAAGGCGAGGTGAGGCAAGGCAACAGCGACGACGAGACGAGGCAGCGCAACAGCCTGGCGGTCGTCGAGAGAATGGAGAATTTGGGTGAAATTTTCAAAGTCCTAGCTTATATACAAACACCTTTAGTCCTAGTTGGTGGCTCCAACCGCGACTAAAGGTCACTTTTTGCCAGTCGAAGCAGAGGGAAGCCCAGGCCTTTAGTCGCGGTTCGAGCCACCAACCATGACTAAAGATGGTGTGCTGCAAGGCGAGGGGCGCGGTGAATGTTTAGTCCCACCTTGCTAGTTGAGAGGAGCCAACACCTGTTTATAAGCCCCGGCGCAGCCACTGCATCGAGCTCCTTTCTAATGGAGGCCTTCTGGGCCTACCTCACCTGCGCTACCTTGTGAGTCTACTGGGCCTTACGGGCCTGCATCCTGGCCCAACTACAGGTTGGGTTTCTAGTCGTATGCAGGCTGTTGTGGCTCAGAAGGCGGGCTTTTTTAATTTCTTTATTTCTCATTTTTTTCTGCTTTATTTATTTTCTTTTGTTTATGAGTAGTTGTTTTTGCTTTAGTTAGAGTTTCTACGTGATTCATTTTGCTTTAGGTAAAAAAATTATAAACTTTCTATTAGTGTAGTTTTCAAATTTGAATAGTTTAAATTTGAATTATTTGAAATTTGCATGCATCATTAGTTTGTGAATAACTTTACTTTAAAAATAGATTTTCAGTGATTCTTTTTTTCTACTATTTAGTATTAGTTTTTTTATTATATGCAATTTGGTAATTCTTAGGTGATTTTAACAAATGAAATCCCTTTGTAACAAACGAGTTTTCGTCAGAAATCCTGCTACTTCGAAAGAGATTGTCCATTTTGTACACGAAGTGTATCCAAATTTTGTCGTAACCCTCTCAACCTTTTAGCACATGCTATATGGGAGAAATGATGGTACCATGACAACATTCAACCTTTTAAGAGTTCATTTTTAGTTTTTTTTCAATTTAAGGTTCATTTAGCTAAAAAATCAGTAAATGCATGAAAAATAGCAAATGAAGTCAAAAAGGGTTGAAAATTGATGACATGGCTTCGAATGGTGCATACTGAATGCAAAAAAAGTTTGGAGTTGAAATAAGTTTTAGAAAATGAAATGCCTTTGTAACAGACGAGTTTTCGTCCGAAACCCTGATACTTCGAAAGAGATTGTTCATTTTGTACATAAAGTGCATCCAGTTTTTTGCCGTAACCTGTCAACTTTTTAGCACATGCTATGTGGGTGAAATGATGATACCATGCTAACTTTCAACCTTTTAAGAGTTCATTTGTAGTTCTTTTCAATTTCAGGGTCATTTGGCTAAAAAAATCAGTAAATGCATGAAAAATAGCAAATGAAGTCAGAAAGGGTTTAAAATTGACGACATGGCTTCGAATGGTGCATACCGAACGCACAAAAAGTATGGAGATGAAATCAGTTAAAAAAAATTAAATGCCTTTGTAACAGACGAGTTTTTGTCCGAAATCTTGATACTTTGAAAGAGATTGTCCATTTTGTACACGAAGTGCATCCAGTTTTTGCCGTAACCCTCTCAACTTTTTAGCACATGCTATGTGAGTGAAATGATGATACCATGCCAACTTTCAACTTTTCAGAGTTCATTTGCAGTTCTTTTCAATTTCAGGGTCATTTAGCTCAAAAAATTCAGTAAATGCATAAAAAATAGCAAATGAAGTCAGAAAGGGTTGAAAATTTGTTTGTACATAATATTTGTTCGCATTTCAAATGCCGAAACACATAAGTACCCTAACTATTACAAAGATTCCCTCCGGTTTGTCTGAAATGGCACTTTCCAGATATATAAGTCTGGAAACTCACTAGAGAAGAAAGTGATGACAGTGAAGCCGATCACATCCCAGAGTGGGATTTTTTGGTATAAAACTTTTTATTTGCGTATCTCCATTTGCGCTGTAACAATGGACAATCTTCATCATTGAACTGGATGCTCGGGTCAATATTCACTGTGAAGGGAGCAATTTTATGAAACTTTTCATAATCTTCTAACATGTCTATTTTGTCCTCCACTCCCACAATGTTTCTTTTCCCTGAAAGAACTATGTGGCGTTTTGGCTCATCGTATGATGTATTTGCTTCCTTATCTTCTCTTTTTCTCGGCTTGGTAGACATGTCCTTCACATTGAAAACCTACGCCACGTCATTGGCTAGGACGAATGGTTCGTCTGCGTATGCAAGATTGTTGAGATCCACTGTTGTCATTCTGTACTGCAGGTCTTCCCCTACCCCGCCTCCTGTCAGATTGACCCATTTGCACCGAAACAAAGGGACCTTCAAATCACGTCCATAGTCAAGTTCCCATATCTCCTCTATGTAACCATAATATATGTTCTTTGTCCTATTGGTGTTTGCTGCATCAAAGCGGACACCACTGTTTTGGTTGGTGCTCTTTTTATCTTGGGCGATCGTGTAAAATTTATTCCCATTTATCTCATACCCTTTGAAAGTCAATATATTCAAAGATGGTAACTTGGACAGCAAGTACAACTCATCTTCAACATCGTTGTCATGCATGAGACATGTCTACAACCAACCGGGAAAAGTCCTCGTTTCTTCACCTGTAATCTAGTTGTTAGACTGCTCTAGGTGTTTGGAGCATAGAATATTCTTGTGTTCCTCAATATACGGAGCCACCAAGGAGGAATTTTGTAGAACTGTGTAGAGTTCTTGAGTGAGGGAATGCCTGTCCATACATATTATTGCTTTCGTTCCTAGAATACCTTTTCCACCCAGTCTGCCCTCATGCCGCAATTCAGGAACACCAATCGGCTTAAGGTCAGGAATAAGGTCAACACAAAACTCAATGACCTTCTAATTTTCATGGCCCTTGGAGATGCTTCCTTCTGACCTAGCACACTTATGAACATATTTCTTTAAGACTCCCATGAACCTCTCAAAGGGGAACATATTGTGTAGAAATACAAGACCCAGAATGGCAATCTCTTAGGCTAGGTGAACTAGGACGTGCGTCATGATATTGAAGAAGGATGGTGGGAACACCAACTCGAAACTAACAAGACATTGCACCAAATCATTCTCTAACCTTGGTATTATTTCTAGATCGATTACCTTTGAGAGATTGCATTGAGGAATGCACATAGCTTCACAATGGCTAATCAAACGTTTTCCGGTAGAAGCCCCTCAATGCAACCGGAAGTAGTTGCGTCATAATCACATGGCAGTCATGAGACTTTAGGTTCTGGAACTTTTCTCTGCCATACTTATTATTCCCTTTATATTTGACGAGAAGCCAGACAGGACCTTCATACTGAGCAGGTATTCAAAGAAGATTTCATTCAATTCTTTGGTAAGAGCGTAGCTGGCACGACCCTGATGTATGCCATCTTTTCCGTGCATACGTTGCTGGTCCTCCCGTGCCCCCGGTGTATCTTTTGTTTTCCCATACACGCCCAAGAATCCTAGCATGTTCACGCAAAGGTTCTTCATCATGTGCATCATGTTGATTGCAGAGCAGACCTCTAGGTCTTTCCATTAGGGTAGCTCCCAAAATATAGATTTCTTCTTCCACATGGGTGCGTGTCCGTCAGCGTCATACAGAACAGATTGTCCCCCAGGACCCTTTCCAAAGATTACTTTTAAATCCTTGATCATATCAAGTACATCTTCACCAGTACCATGGTGAGGCTTATTCCGATGATCTGCCTCACCTTTGAAATGCTTGCCTATCTTTCTTACGGGATGCCTGCTCGGAAGAAATTGACGATGTCGCAGGTACACATTCTTCTTACATTTATCCAAATATATACTATCGGTATCATCTAAATAGTGCGTGCATGCGTGGTATCCCTTATTTGTCTGTACTCAAAGGTTACTGAGAGCGGGCCAATCATTGATGGTCACAAACATCAACGCATGTAGGTCAAATTCCTCCTGTCCGTGCTCATCCCACACATGTACACCTTCTTCATTCCACAGCTGTAAGAGTTCTTCAACTAATGGCCTTAGGTACACATCAATGTCGTTGTCGGGTTGCTTAGGGCCTTGGATGAGCATTGGCATCATAATGAACTTCCGCTTCATGCACAACCAAGGAGGAAGGTTATACATACATAGAGTCACATGCTAGGTGCTATGATTGCTGCTCTACTCCCCAAAAGGATTAATGTCATCTGCGCTTAGACCAAACCATACATTCCTTGCATTATCTGCAAAGTCCCGCCACTTTCTCTTGATTTTTCTCCACTGCGGCCCATCAGTGGGTACTATCAACTTCTCGTCTTTCTTACGGTCTTCTCTGTGCCATCGCACCAACCTGACAGGCTCTTTGTTTTGGAACACACATTTCAACCATGGTATTATAGGAGCATACCACATCACCTTGGCAGGAATCTTCTTCCTGGGGTGGTCGCCCCAACATCACCAGGGTCATCATGGCTGATCTTATAGCACAATGCACCGCATATCGGGCATGCATTCAAATCCTCGTACTCACCGTGGTAGAGGATGTAGTCATTAGGGCATGCATGTATCTTCTGCACCTCTAATCCTAGAGGGCAGACAACCTTATTTTCTTCGTTCGAACTGTCGGGTAATCCGTTTTCCTTTGGAAGCATCTTCTTTAACATTATCATCAACTTTTCAAATCCCTTGTCAGATACACCATTCTATACCTTCCATTGCAACAATTCTAGTGTGGTGCCCAGCTTTTTCTTGTCATCTTCGCAATTTGGGTACAACAATTTCTTGTGATCCTCTAACATGTGCTGCAACTTCAGGCTCTCCTTTTCACTTGTGCAGTTTCTCTTTGCATCGGCAATGGCCCGACCAAGATCATTAGCGGGCTCATCTGATGCCTCTTCATCAGCTTCGTCCCGCATTGCCGGCTCAACTTCGTCGCCCATTGTTGTACCATCGTATTCAGGGAACCCATGGCCAAGATAGCTGTCGTCATCCTCTTCTTCTTCATTCTCTTCCATTAGGACCCCTCTTTCTCCGTGTTGGTCCAACAATTATAGCCATACATGAAACCAGACTCAAATAGGTGGACATGAATGGTTCTTGAGTTAGAGTAATTTCAATCATTCTTACAGTCAACACATAAAACCATCCGCCCACTTGTTTGCTTCAACCGCAAGCAGAAAAGTATGCACACCCTTAATGCACTGGGGAGAGCATCGGTCATCATACATCCATTGCCGGCTCATCTTCATTACACAACACTGAAAAGACCAAATTAATACCTGTTCACACACACTTATTCTCATAAAACAACATACAAACTCTCTAGCTAAAGCATTTAAGTGCAACAACAAATGCGATCAAGATCGCAATTAAGGTAACAATTGATCCAATAGCACAATGATACCAAGCCTCACTATCAATGGCATATTTTCTAATCTTTCTAATCTTCAAGTGCATTGCATCCATCTTGACCTTGTGATCATTGACGACATCGGCAACATACAACTCCAGTTTCATCTTCTCTTCTTTAATTCTTTTCAATTTTTCTTTCAAATACTCGTTTTCTTGTTCAACTAAAATTAATCTCTCGACAAGAGGGTCGGTTGGAATTTCCGGTTCACATACCTCCTAGATAAAAACATCTTTGTCACGTTGGTCAGCATAATTGTCATAAACATGAAATGCAACAAATAGTTATAAAAGAGAATATATACCACATCCGAATCATAAACCAGACGAGGGCCGACGAGGACGGATATGAAAACCATGCCACTATGTATAACAAACAACGTACGGGTAAGAAAATTATACAAGTAACTATTTAAATCACACAAACATGATCATCTTTTTATAAGAAGGATAAGAACAAGAGGCTCACCAAGGTGGTGCCAGCGACGGGATGGTGCGGGCGATTGGCGGTGGTTATGATGAGGATGGGAAGGCACTAAGTAAACCACACCTACATATGCAAACTAAGAAGTTAATTTGAGCTCAAATTGCATATAAATCAAATAAACTACCACATATAAATACTCCGAAACTAAAACCCATAAATCACTATACTTAGAGCATTGCAAGAGCTAATCTAGCAATGAGAGATGAAAGGACAAAGTTGCTAACCTTTGTGAACACTTGGATGCATGGGGTGCCTTCAGATCTTGACAAATTTTGGCAAAAATGGACGATGAGCTTGAGAGGAGAGGAAGAAAACAGAGAGCTGGCCGATTAGATGAAGGGTTTATATAGGAGCATATTTAGTCCCGATTCGTGACACAAACCAGGACTAAAGGTTAGACTCTAGTCCCGGTTCGTGACATGAACCGAGACTAAAGGTTCTAGTGGGGCCCCATCCTGCCACCAGCCTGCCACCACCCCTTTAGTCCTGGTTCGTGTCACGAACCAGTACTTTAGGTTCAACACGAACCGAAACTAATGATGCCTGCCCCCTAGCCGTTGGAACCGACACTAATGGTCACATTAGTGTCGATCCGTCTCCAAACCTGGACTAATGTCCCTCACATAAAGTAGTTTTCTACTAGTGTGGGTTGCCACAATGCTCAAACTCCCTGCTTCTCGGCCCCTCCCCTACCTTCCGTAAGATATGTAATTTTATTAAGAACTTAATGGAACCTTTCGTAAGATTTTGTAATTTTATTAAGAACTTAATGGAAAGGGGATTAGCTGCTTCATAGAAAATTATTTATCGACCACGTGTCTATCTCGTAAAACCACACAAAAATTCAACTCCTGGTATTTTCTTACAATCGTGCATACAATGAGAGCACACACTTCACACTACAAGCAAAAACAATCAAAACAAATATACAAACTTAGATATTATAGCGTCTATAGCCCCACCCATAAAGAAAGCGAGAACATCAATCCAACAGAGCATAAGCCGACCTTCCATGCTATGCGGAACCTCCCTAACCACTTGTTGCAATTGCCCACAGAACATCGGTATTGGAATACAAAAGTTTGTATTGTCAAAGACCATATAATCTTAGCATTATCCATAACAAAGAATAGAAGACCATCATTCCAATCAAGATTTGACCCATTAATTTTGCGTCATGCATATCATATACTCCTATGGAACATTGCTAGAAGGATATAATGTTGTCTATTCATGATTGGACAATTGGTATGCACAAGAGCCATATGTAAAGTGAACTGAGAACAACCCCATGCTGGTGCAAGGTTCAACAGAGTAATACATTGATAAAGTTTTTTTCTAGAAAACCTCTGATATATTCATTTCAATCATAGCAGTACAATGAACACCAAAAATAATAAAACATTACATCCAGATCCGTATACCACCTAGAGACGACTACAACACTGAAGTGACCCGAAGGCACGCCGCCATCAATGCCCCTCCTTTACTGGAGCCGGGCAAAACTTATTATAGCAGACAGTCAAGAAGTTGTCGTGTTAAGACCCATACGACTTGTGCACCAAAACAACAACTGCCGCTGATGGAGCAAACTGTAGTTCAGAAGGATCCAACCCGAAGACCTCTAACATCGATGAACGAAGACCGGATCAGAGCAGATCCACCAAAGACAACCACCGACTGAATCCCATGATATACACTGAAAATACACCTCCATATGCCCTCCGATGATACTAGATGCATCACCGAGATGGGGACTAGACAGGGAGAACCTTATTCCATCTTAAAGGAGCCGCCGCCGTCTCACCTTTCAGAGCAGGACAGAAAACCTAACAAAACTTAAAGAAACACTTAAGAACATAGCCCTCACGCCTTCAAGGGTAATGTCGTGGTTTTTTCATGACAGATGTCCTAGTGAAAGGAATTAGGCATGGAGCCATCACAACTAGGTTAGCTTGAAGGGGTTGAACAGGACAAAGGACACAAAGAGTTACCCAAGTTCGGCCCCTCACGGTGGAGGTGAAAGCCTACTCCTGCTTTTACTTGCATTGCTTGAGTTTCAATTACCAGGGAGCGAATACGTGATGACCCACAAGTGTAGGGGATCTATCGTAGTCCTTTCGATAAGTAAGAGTGTCGAACCCAATGAGGACCAGAAGGAAATGATAAGCGGTTTTCAGTAAGGTTTTCTTTGCAAGCACTGAAATTGTAGGTAATAGATAGTTTTGTGATAAGATAAATTGTAACGAGTAACTAGCAATGAAAGTAAATAAAGTGCAGCAAGGTGGCCCAATCCTTTTTGTAGCAAAGGATAAGCCTGGACAATTTCTTATAATGAGAAAAGAGCTCCCGAGGACACATGGGAATTATCGTCAAGCTAGTTTTCATCACGCTCATATGATTCGCGTTCGGTACTTTGATAATTTGATATGTGGGTGGACCGGTGCTTGGGTACTACCCTTACTTGGACAAGCATCCCACTTATGATTAACCCCTATTGCATGCATCCGCAACTACAAAAGAAGTATTAAGGTAAACCTAACCACAACATTAAACATATGGATCCAAATCAGCCCCTTACGAAGCAACACATAAACTAGGGTTTAAGCTTCTGTCACTCTAGCAACCCATCATCTACTTATTACTTCCCAATGCCTTCCTCTAGGCCCAAATAATGGTGAAGTGTCATGTAGTCGAAGTTCACATAACACCACTAGAGGAAAGACAACATACATCTCATCAAAATATCGAACGAATACCAAATTCACATGACTACTAATAGCAAGACTTCACCCATGTCCTCAGGAACAAACGTAACTACTCACAAAGCATATTCATGTTCATAATCAGAGGGGTAATAATATGCATTAAGGATCTAAACATATGATCTTCCACCAAGTAAACTAATAAGCATCAACTACAAGGAGTAATCAACACTACTAGCAACCCACAGGTACCGATTTGTGGTTTTGGATACAAGATTGGATACAAGAGATGAACTAGGGTTTGAGAGGAGATGGTGCTGGAGAAGATGTTGATGGAGATTGACCCTCTCCCGATGGGAGGATTGTTGGTAATGACGATGGTGATGATTTCCCCCTCCCGGAGGGAAGTGCCCCCGGCAGAACAGCTCTGCCGGAGCTCTAGATTGGTTCCGCCTCGTGGCAGCGGAGTTTCATCCCGTAAGGTCGCCCACCATTTTTTCCAGGGTAAAAGCCTTCATATAGCAGAAGATGGACACCGGAGGGCCACTAGGGGGCCCAGGAGACAGGGGGGCCCGCCTAGTAGGGGTGGGCGCGCCCCCACCCTCCTGGCCAGGGTGTGGGCCCCCTGAGGTGTTTCTTCTGCTCAATAATTCTTATTAATTCCAAAAATAAGTTTCATGGAGTTTTAGGTCTTTTGGAGCAGTGCATAATAGGTTTCCAATGTTTGCTCCTTTTCCAGCCAGAATTCCAGCTGCCGGCATTCCCCCTCTTCATGGTAGACCTTATAAAATAAGAGAGAATAGCCATAAGTATTGATATATAATGTGTAATAACAACCCATAATGCAATAAATATTGATATAAAAGCATGATGCAAAATGGACGTATCAACTCCCCCAAGCTTAGACCTCGCTTGTCCTCAAGCGGAATCCGAAATCAAAAAATATGTCCACATGTTTAGAGATAGAGGTGTCGATAAAAATAAAATACGGACATGAGGGCATCATGATCATTCTTACAACAACAACATATATAGATTTTGTCATATGACTTCATATGCTCAAGTAACAATCAATTCACAATGTCAAGTATGGTTCAGAAACTTCATTGAAAGCTAACGAACTATAATCTCAGTCATTGAAGCAATTGCAATTTATCATAACATCAGAAAGAGTCAAGAATAGAGCTTTTCAGCAAGTCCACATACTCAACTATCATGTAGTCTTCTACAATTGCTAACACTCACATAGTACTTGTGGTTATGGAGTTTCAGCCGGACACTAAGAAAGATAGGGGCTTATTGTGTTGCCTCCCAACGTATTCACCTTTAGGTGATGTCAACAATAATAGTCCATGCTAACTTACACCCAATTGGATATATATATCATGATCTTTCAAACATGAGGAGCTTGCCAAAGGATAAAAATGAAAAGGTAAAGGTGAAGATCACCTTGACTCTTGCATAAAGTAAAAGACATAAAGTAGAAGATAGGCCCTTCGCAGGGGGAAGCAGAGGTTGTCATGCGCTTTTAGGGTTGGATACACAAAATCTTAGTACGAAAGAACGTCACTTTATATTGCCACTTGTATATGGACCTTTATTATGCAGTCAGTCGCTTTTATTGCTTCCATAACAAGATCGTATAAAGCTTATTTTCTCCGCACTAATAAGTCATGCATATTTAGAGAGCAATTTTTATTGCCTGCAGCGATGACAACTTACTTGAAGGATCTTACTCAATCCATAGGTAGATATGGTGGACTCTCATGGCAAGACTGGGTTTAAGGATATTTGGAAGTACAAGTAGTATCTCTACTTGGTGCTAGGAATTTGGCTAGCATGAGGGGGAAAGGCAAGCTCAACATGTTTGGAAGGTCAATGACAATATACTTTAACTGGAATGTGAGAAAACATAAACCATTACGTTGTCTTCCTTGTCCAACGTCAACTCTTTAGCATGTCATACTTAATGAGTGCTCCCAGTCATAAAAGATGTCCAAGATAATATATTTGTATGTGAAACCTCTCTTTCCTTATTACTTCCTATTAATTGCAACGATGACCGAAACTACGTTTATCAACTCTTAACAACTTCTATGCCTCATACTTTCTATGTGAAGTTATTACTATCCATAAGATCAATATGAACTCTTTTATTCTTTCTACTTTCTCAAGATCATAGCAACATAGCAAAGCCCTTGACTCAACTCTAATCTTTATTATATATAGCTCACGGACTCGATTACATAAAGAGATCGCAAAGCAAAACTCAGAACTACTTGATATCAAAACTTCAATCTACTAGATCAAGATACTAATAAAAGGATCGAACTAAATAAAAAGGATAAAGATAAGAGTGTGATGATGATACGATACCGGGGCACCGCCCCCAAGCTTGGCAGTTGCCAAGGGGAGTGCCCATACCCATGTAATTATGCCTCCTTCTTCACGGTTGGTGTTATGATCTTCTTGGCAATGATCCCCTCATGATACGATTCTCCTCCTCGAGCTTATTGACTTGTTGTTTGAGGTCCATAATTTCTTTGCGGAGCTTGCCCGTGATGGCTAAAGCTCCCTTTACCCAAGGATGTTGCATAGCTTCTGGAGAACAAGTGACACTCTTTTTCATATATTCATAAGAAAGAAATCTAAAGTTGGAAGGGATGACCAAATTTGGAATAGCTGAGCTATGTAGTTCCCCCATCATGAATTCTGCTTGGAGACGAGAGGTGACTTCTTGATCTTCTTCCATGGCATCTATCCTTTTCAAGTCGGCCTCCATCTCATTCTCCGTTGATGGTCCAAAGTGATAAGCATCGCTATTTGCTCCTGGACCTAGTGTCGGGTGAGACACCCGACTGACTCTTGAGAAGACATCTTGCTCTTAATCTGCAACTGGGACAACTTGAAACGAAAACAGGGGATATTTGCGTGATACGGTGGTCGAAACTTTCGGGAGATTATATAATGAATTTTTACCGACCAAAATACGCAACGTGGAAGAAAACGGAGTCCGGGAGGCACACGACGTGGCCACGAGACAGGGGGCACGCCCAGGAAGGGTGGGCGCGCCCTCCAACCTTGTGGAGGCCTCGTGTCCTTCCTGGAATGCTTCTTTCTTCCTAAAATTATTAAATATTCCAAAACTAATAAAAATTGCCATTAGAATTGTTTTGCAGTCGGTTTACTTACCATACCACATACCTATTCCTTTTCGGAGTCTGGAACGTTCTGGAAAGTGTCCCTTATGTATTCCTCGGGGGTTACGGTTTCAATAATATTAGTTTCAACATTGATAGGATTACCTGAGATATAATGTTTAATTCTTTGACCGTTCACCACCCTCAGACTTGTGCCTTCAAAGTTGTTGATTTTTATGGCACCAGAACGATAGACCTCCTCGATAACATAAGGACCTTCCCATTTAGAGAGAAGTTTTCCTGCAAAAAATCTTAAACGAGAGTTGAATAATAACACATAGTCATCTATGTTAAACTCACGCTTTTGTATCCTTTTATCATGCCAGCATTTGACTTTTTCTTTGAATAGCTTGGCATTCTCATAGGCTTGGGTTCTCCATTCATCAAGTGAGCTAATATCAAACAACCTCTTCTCACCGGCAAGTTTGAAGTCATAATTGAGCTGTTTGATAGCCCAATATGCTTTATGTTCAAGTTCTAGAGGTAAATGACAAGCTTTTCCATAAACCATCTTATACGGAGACATACCCATAGGATTTTTGTATGCAGTTCTATAGGCCCATAATGCATCATCAAGTTTTTTGGACCAATTCTTTCTAGATCTATTAACAGTCTTTTGCAAAATTAATTTGAGCTCTCTATTTCTCGACTCTACTTGACCACTAGACTGCGGGTGATAAGGAGATGCGATGCTCTGATTAACATCATACTTAGCAAGCATCTTACGAAAAGCACCATGAATAAAATGTGAACCACCATCAGTCATAAGATATCTAGGGACTCCAAACCTCAGAAAAATAACTTCTTTAAGCATTTTAATAGAAGTGTTATGATCAGCACTACTAGTTGGAATAGCTTCTACCCACTTAGTAACGTAATCAACAGCAACTAAAATATGTGTATATCCATTAGAGGCAGGAAAAGGCCCTATATAATCGAAGCCCCAAACATCAAATGGTTCAATAACGAGAGAATAGTTCATAGGCATTTCTTGACGTCTACTAATATTACCAATTCTTTGACATTCATCACAAGACAAGACAAACTTACGAGCATCTTTGGATAGAGTAGGCCAATAAAAACCGGATTGCAATACCTTATGTGCAGTTCTGTCTCCAGGGTGGTGTCCTCCATATGATTCAAAGTGACACTTGCGTAGGATCTGTTCTTGTTCATGCTCAGGTACACAACATCTAATAACACCATCTACTCCTTCTTTATAAAGGTTGGGTCATCCCAGAAGTAATCTCTTAAATCATAAAAGAACCTTTTCTTTTGCTGGTATGTGAAACTAGGCGGTATAAATTTAGCAACATTATAATTAGCATAATCAGCATACCAAGGAGCAGTACGAGAAGCATTAATGACCGCTAATTGTTCATCAGGAAAGCTATCATCAATAGGCAGTGGGTCATCAAGAACATTCTCTAACCTAGACAAGTTGTCTGCAATGGGGTTCTCAGCCCCCTTTCTATCAATAATATGCAAATCAAATTCTTGGAGCAAGAGAATCCATCTAATGAGTCTAGGCTTATCATCTTTCTTTTCCATAAGATATTTAATAGCAGCATGATCAATGTGAATAGTAACTTTGGAATCAACAATATAAGGTCTAAACTTATCATATGCAAACACAACTGCTAAGAATTCTTTTTCAGTAGTAGCATAATTTCTCTGGGCAACATCAAGAGTCTTACTAGCATACTGGATAACATTCAATTTCTTATCAACTCTTTGCCCTAGAATAGCACCTACAACATAATCACTAGCATCACACATAATTTCAAAAGGTAAATTCCAATCAGGTGGCTGAACAATAGGTGCAGTGATCAAAGCTTTCTTAAGTATTTAAAATGCTTCTACACAATCATCATCAAAGACAAAAGGAATATATTTTTGCAATAAATTAGTCAGAGTCCTAGAGATTTTAGAAAAGTCCTTAATGATCATCCTATAAAAACCGGCATGACCAAGGAGACTTCTTATACCTTTTATGTCCTTGGGACATGGCATATTTTCAATAGCATCAACTTTAGCTTTATCAACTTCATACCTCTCTCGGAGATTTTGTGCCCCAAGACAATGCCTTCATTAACCATAAAGTGGCACTTTCCCCCATTCAAGACGAGACTAGTGTCTTCACATCTCTGCAAAACTCGATCAAGGTTGCTCAAGCAATCATCAAAAGAAGATCCATAGACTGAGAAGTCATCCATGAATACCTCACAAATCTTTTCACAAAAATCAGAGCATATAGCCATCATGCATCTTTGAAAGGTAGCAGGTGCATTGCATAAACCAAAAGGCATACGTCTATAAGCAGAAGTACCGAAAGGGCAATCAAAAGTGGTTTTTGATTGATCTTCCGCTGACACATGTATTTGAGAGAAACCAGAATAACCATCTAGAAAGCAGAAATGTGTATGTTTGGATAGTCTTTCTAGCATTTGATCAATATAAGGTAAAGGGTAATGATCTTTCTTAGTAGCTTTATTTAATTTACGGAAATCAATTACCATCCTATAACCTGTAATAATTCTTTGCGGAATCAATTCATCTTTATCATTAGGAACAACAGTAATACCTCCCTTTTTAGGGACACAATGGACAGGGCTTACCCATTGGCTATCAACAACGGGATAAATTATACCTGCCTCGAGGAGCTTTAGTATCTCATTTCTTACCACTTCTTTCATCTTAGGATTTAATCTTCGTTGAGGATCTCTGACTGGTTTGGCACCTTTTTCCATTTTAATTTTGTGGTTGCATCGAGTAGGACTAATTCCCTTAAGATCATCCAGAGTATATCCAATAACAGCACGATGCTTCTTCAGAGTTTTCAATAATCTTTCCTCTTCCTGCTCTGAAAGGTTAGCACTAATAATAACAGAATATATCTTCTTTTCATCAAGATAAGCATATTTAAGATTATCAGGTAATGGTTTGAGCTCAAACATGGGAACACCCTTGGGTGGAGGAGGATCCCCTAGGATTTCAACGGGAAGGTTATGTTTCAGAATAGGTTCCTGTTTAAGGAACCGTTCATCTATTTCCTTTCTTTCTTTCATAAACATATCACTTTCATGGTCTAGCAAATATTGTTCAAAAGGATCAGCAGGAGGCACGGCAATAGAAGCAAGACCGATTATTTCATATTTACTAGGTGATTCTCTATCACGAGGTTGTCTATGAAACTTAGCAAAATTAAACTCATGGGACATACCCTCTAAGCCAATTGTGACAGTATCCTTTTCACAATCAGTCCTAGCATTAACCGTATTCAAGAAGGGTCTACCAAAAATAATGGGACAAAAGTCATCTTGTGGAGAACTAAGAACAAGAAAATCAGCAGGGTATTTAACCTTCCCACACAAGACTTCAACATCTCTAACAATCCCAACTGGTGAAATAGTATCTCTATTAGCAAGCTTGTTAGTAACATCAATACCTTCCAATTCAACGGGTGCAATGTCATGCATAATTTCTTTATATAAATCATAGGATATTTCATTAGCACTAGAACCCATATCACATAAGCCATGATAACAATGATCTCCTATTTTAACAGAAATAACAGGCATGCCTACTACAGGTCTATGTATTTTAGCATCTGGTTTAACAATATTAGCAGTTTCACCAGAGAAGTGAATAACATGCCCATCTAAATTATCATCCAAGAGATCTTTAACCATAGCAATACTAGGTGCAACTTTGATTTGCTTAGGAGGTGTATAAGTTCTAGTATTACTCTTACGAACAACAGTTGAAGCTTTAGCATGATCCTTCATTCTAACAGGAAAAGGTGGTTTCTCAACATAAGTAGTAGGAACAATATGATCATTATAAGTAATCGTCTTTTCTTCAACTATAATAGGTGCAACTACTTTTACTTCAATGGGAGGATTATATTTAAACCACTTCTCTTTAGGGAGATCAACGTGAGTAGCAAAAGATTCACAGAAAGAAGCTACTATCTCAGAGTCAAGTCCATATTTAGCGCTAAATCCACGAAAAGCATCGGTATCCATAAAAGATTTAACACAATCAAACGTAGGTGTCATACCTGACTCCTTACCATCGTTGGAACCCCAATCTTCAGAGTTGCGTTTAATTCTTTCCAATAAGTCCCATTTGAATTCAATAGTCTTCAGCATATAAGAACCAACACAGGAAGTATTGAGCATGTTGCGATCATTGAGAGAAAGCCGAGCATAAATTTTTTGAATAATCATTTCTCTGGAGAGCTCATGATTGGGGCATGAATATAACATTGACTTAAGCCTCCCCCAAGCTTGAGCGATGCTTTCTCCTTTGCGAGGCCAGAAATTATATATGTAATTACGATCACGATGAACAAGATGCATAGGATAGAACTTCTGATGAAATTCCAACTTCAATCATTTATAATTCCAAGATCCCGTATCATCACATAGCCTATACAATGTCAATGCATCTCCCTTCAAAGATAAAGGGAAGACCTTCCTTTTGACAACATCATCGGGAATACCCGAAAGCTTAAATAATCCACAAACTTCATCCACAAAGATAAGGTGTAAATCGGGATGCAATGTTCCATCTCCTGCAAATGGATTAGCTAGCAATTTCTCTATCATACCCAAAGGAATCTCAAAGTAAACATTTTCAGCAGGTTCAGTAGGTTGAGGAGCAACTCTTTGCTCTACTGGTCGGGGCGAAGAGGCCCCAAACAAGCCCCTCAAAGGATTAGTTTCCATAGTGACAAGTAACAGAAAATTTCAGCACACTATATAAATGTTTCCTTACCAAGTTCCACTCACCAAAAGCGCTACACTCCCCGGCAATGGCGCCAGAAAAGAGTCTTGATGACCCACAAGTTAGGGGATCTATCGTAGTCCTTTCGATAAGTAAGAGTGTTGAACCCAACGAGGAGCAGAAGGAAATGATAAGAGGTTTTCAGTAACGTTTTCTCTGCAAGCACTGAAATTGTAGGTAATAGATAGTTTTGTGATAAGATAAATTGTAACGAGTAACTAGCAATGAAAGTAAATAAAGTGCAGCAAGGTGGACCAATCCTTTTTGTATCAAAGGATAAGCCTGGACAATTTCTTATAATGAGAAAAGAGCTCCCGAGGACACATGGGAATTATCGTCAAGCTAGTTTTCATCACGCTCATATGATTCGCGTTCGGTACTTTGATAATTTGATATGTGGGTGGACTGGTGCTTGGGTATTGCCCTTACTTGGACAAGCATCCCACTTATGATTAACCCCTATTGCAAGCATCCGCAACTACAAAAGAAGTATTAAGGTAAACCTAACCACATCATTAAACATATGGATCCAAATCAGCCCCTTACGAAGCAACGCATAAACTAGGGTTTAAGCTTCTGTCACTCTAGGAACCCATCATCTACTTATTACTTCCCAATGCCTTACTCTAGGCCCAAATAATGGTGAAGTGTCATGTAGTCGACGTTCACATAACACCACTAGAGGAAAGACAACATACATCTCATCAAAATATCGAACGAATACCAAATTCACATGACTACTAATAGCAAGACTTCACCCATGTCCTCAGGAACAAACGTAACTACTCACAAAGCATATTCATGTTCATAATTAGAGGGGTAATAATATGCATTAAGGATCTGAACATATGATCTTCCACGAAGTAAACCAATAAGCATCAACTACAAGGAGTAATCAACACTACTAGCAACCCACAGGTACCAATTTATAGTTTTGGACACAAGATTGGATACAAGAGAAGAACTAGGGTTTGAGAGGAGATGGTGCTGGTGAAGATGTTGATGGTGATTGACCCTCTCCCGATGGGAGGATCGTTGGTGATGACGATGGTGATGATTTCCCACTCCCGGAGGGAAGTGTCCCCGGCAGAACAGCTCAGCCGGAGCTCTAGATTGGTTTCGCCAAGGTTCCGCCTCGTGGCGGCGGAGTTTCGTCCCGTATGCTTGCCCACCATTTTATCCAGGGTAAAAGCCTTCATATAGCAGAAGATGGACACCTGAGGTCAACTAGGGGGCCCAGGAGACAGGGGGCGCGCCCAGTAGGGGTGGGCGCGCCCCCCACCCTCCTGGCGAGGGTGTGGGCCCCCTGATGTGTTTCTTCCGCTCAATAATTCTTATTAATTCCAAAAATAAGTTTCGTGGAGTTTCAGGTCTTTTGGAGTAGTGCAGAATAGGTTTCCAATGTTTGCTCCTTTTCCAGCCAGAATTCCAGCTGCCGGCATTCTCCCTCTTCATGGTAAACCTTATAAAATAAGAGAGAATAGCCATAAGTATTGATATATAATGTGTAATAACAGCCCATAATGCAATAAATATTGATATAAAATCATGATGCAAAATGGACGTATCAATACGCTTGACCTAGCTTTCGATTGCTTGTTTCTTGAGTTCGCCCGCCGCCGAGTCACCCCTTTATATACAGGTTGATGTCCTCGGTGGCTTTACAGAGTCTTGGCTGGCTCACACAAATGCGATCGGCTCGATTTGTAACTAAACCTACCTTATAGAACAAGTTTAACATATAGTGGCTCACACGCTTGGGCCTCGTGCCTCCTCCGGGTCTTGGGCCTTCAATAAGCTTGCCCTACGAACTGCCATATGTATTCTTGGACCTCATCGGGCCTTCTCATCTTTAGTCGCCAATGGTATGACCCAGCCCCTCCTGTGTGGGTCACACCTGGGAGTTATATTCCCAACATTAGGCCCCAAATTGATTTGAACTTGTTCACATTAATCTACACTATTCCACTTAACAGAATATATACTCGCTCTTTTTCCACCAATCTGAGATAACCCACCATTATGTCACTTGGCAGAATCATCATAACCCGCCATGACATCGCATGCATTAATTCCGCACAAGACCCCAGATATCTCAACAGATCCTTATCTTAAATGAACATTCCAAAAATCGAGGCGCCCACATTACCAGCGTACTCATTTTGCCTCCTCGATTCTCATGCATGCCATCTTTTTAATTCCTTATAAATACGGACATGGGGCCCTCTTATTCATTTTTTACCCCTGCCTCTTCCTCTTCGTCTCCTTCCTTGCAACGCCACTGCAACTCGAGCTTCGCCGCCGCTGTCTTCCCTCATCGACGCGAGCACCGGCCGCTGCATCGACCTGAACAGACCAGAGAAACACGTTGCACTTCCGCTGTCCATCTGCATCGCTAGGTACGTAGCCCCCTTTCAATATAAATCGGCATTAGGGTTTGCAAAGTTCATCTATGTTTGTCGGCCATTCCATGGAATTCTTTGCAATACTTCCGGTCATGCCTTATTCAATCTCTCAATAGCACAGGAGCTGCATGATTCTTGTTTGCAACACCCACATGTACTCGTAGATGCCTCCCATCTATTTCAGATTAAACTTCAATGCAGTAGTTCATCCGCGACATGCTAGGTTTAGCAATTTCCTTCTATTTTTGAACTCCAGTATATCCAGAATCGTAGAACTGATCTGTGGAATTTATTTGTTCGGCACTTAGCAAAATTTCACTTATGATCTACAGATACCTGTGTACTGCAGCCGCATGGGCGGCTTCCATGATAGGATGTAACCCGCCAAACTCCGTTAGGCCCGTTTTAAACCGCTAGTGTATATCCAGTATACGTATAACCCGACGATGTCTTGCCGGTTTAACCATGCCAACCTTTATAGCACATATTCTCTGCATACAAATTGACTTTGCTTGATGCACTTGTTTTCTGATGACTGGGCGACTTAACATCATAACCTTGACCCGGCAATACTTCTCTTTCTAGGTTTTTCATCAACAAAATGACCAAAACCGTCACTTCATGCAACTGGGTCGTGTCCACTGTTACGGAGCAATCTCTCAATGAACACGTTTGAGTGGGCGTCTTAGCACCCAAAGATGTTATCCACTGAGAGCTCCAGGAAACGAGGCTATACCCGCCTCAAAGGTCATATTCTTTGCTGATCATATGCTCCGGGGTTCTCGCCACCCGGCTCAAAAAATTTCTGTGACGTGTTGCATTTCTTTCAACTCCACCCTCAAGACACCGGACCCAATTCCGTCTCCAATATCTGCAACATCCAAGTTTTTTGCGAAGTGTATCTTCAAGAAGAACCCACTGTGGATTTGTTCAGAGAATTTTATTACTTGAACCGCCAGACTGAGTTAACAGATGGACCCAGCTTAGAACTTGGCGGGATTTCTATTCAAAGACGAAAAGAAGTTGTCTTTCCTGCAACTGCATTTCCCCCAGCCACGTGAAGGACTGGAACCAAACTTGGTTTTATTGTCAAGATACCTCTCCAGCTGGTGAAAATCCTCTGCCAGGTTTCCGTGAAAACCGGGTTAGCTCAAGACATCCCCTCCTAGACCGAATCATCACCAAAGAATGGGCTAAGTATATGCCCATCTTTTCAAAAACAAGAGCCTAAATGGCCAACGGGTTGACCGAAGTTGACTTGGTCCGATGCTGGATCGCTTGGAGAATTTTACCATTGAGCCACCGGCCACTTAATGTGTGAATGTAACGGCGATGCCAAAGATCCACATTATCACTGCCAAGTGCGACTGAACGCTGATGAGATCAATAGGATGAACAAAATGCTGCTTAACGAGAGCTTGGAAACTTGCAGCAAGACGGGGTTGAATCCCTTCTGCGCCCTTAACAAGCCTCCAGCTGTAAGTATTTTGAGCAATTTCTAACTCATTCCTTATTTACATAAATTGTCTTCTCATAGTCGCTTGACTTTTGCAGGCTGACTCCCCCTTTTGGAAATAAAATCTTCAAGATAAGCCGGCCAAAAAGGCTAGGGGCAAGAACAAAGCTGTCAGGAAACCTGCCAAGAAGAAAACAAACACCTCAAAGCTGTTTGCTTTGAATGATGATGAGTCAGAGGTAGACCTTGACTCCCTTGGCTCCTTTTTTAATTATTTTATTGACATTGATTGCTATCAGGACGACGCGGAGGCCGGCAATGCAGGCGATGAAGAGGTATCTATCCTTTGCTCCGACTCAGAGCCTTTGCCAAGATAGACAGTTCGACAAGTTAGCCGGAAAGTAAGGTTTTCGACTAACTTGGATCCAAACTTTGCCAAGATAGACAGTTCTCCACCTCCACTATTCCGGGTTGCGATGAAGAGGTAACTATCCTTTCCTCCGACTCAGAGCCTTCACCCTTTAGCTTACTTGGATCCAAACTTTATTTTGAAGAAACAACAACGTGAAGCTCGACACACAACCCGGAATAGTGGAGGTGGAGAACTTTCCTCCGGTTTACCCAACACTCCGGCCCCTCACAAACGCCAGAAAGAGGTGCCTCAAAATTCCATCTCTTTTTACCCAAAGGCGGGTCTTATTCGTCAACCACTTAATCCCTCCTACTCAAATTATCAGGGAACTTCTCATTCTTCTTCTGGCGACTCTTCACAGACCCAACTGTCGGCTTTCAAGATTGCCCCTGGGTAATGACCTTTGACTTTGTTGTTTTCACATCTGTAAATAGATACACTGACATCCTCATCCTTTTCTTTAAGTGGAATAGCAAAACCAAGCAAGAAAGAAAAGGCGAATAAGCCGGACGAAGACCCCAAAGTCCATGAGCCGGAAAAACAAGCACCAGTATCTAAAGCCTCCATTTAGAACCCTAAGGAGATTACTGACGACCCGCCACTAGAAAACCCTGGCACCTCAGTGGATCCTATGGATAATGATCCATCAAATATCAAGCCGCCAAGCCCCACCAAGCCTACTGAGGAGAATGCTGAGGATGTTTTGATTACCGGTACTAGCTACACAGAGTCGAGGAATCCTACCATTCTGGCCAAGCACTCTGCCAAGGAAGAACTGATTGAAAAGAGCAAGGCCAAGTTTCATATTGCCAATTATTCTCATCTGGGCATTAGTGAATTTTTCTTTGGCTATCTCAGTCAAGTGCATGCTGGTCGTGATCTTGAGATGGGCATAGTCAAACAGATGCACTAGAAATATGAGGTATAAACTTCTGCTTCCTCTGTTGATACACTTATCCAGCCCCCAAGTCCTAGCCATAGGAAAAAATTGATTGAGTATGGCAAATAATTTAATCAGTATGCCATAATAAACATCGAGCCATAGCCCCATGAACCGAGTTTTCTTGACAAAGATGAGTCAGATAATTTAGACTAGCTTAAAAAAATAAAACTTCACCTCATAGCCCTCACAGGTCGGGTTATCTTTGAAAAAGATGAGCCGTATTTTCCTACAACTTAAAAGAATTTCTTCACACGTTAGCCCCCAAGTGCCAAGTGTTGTTGTTTGCAAAGGGCTTGGGACTTGTCTGTATTGTATCTTGACATATTTGCTTATGATTGTTTAACCTCGTGTTTATAGGAGGCCTCAACTCAAGCTGAATCTCAATTGGCCGATTTGAAAACCATGCTCGAGCGGCAAGAGTATGAAACTCGGAAGTTGATTCCAAGTTTAAATTTAGCTTGGTTGAAATTGAAAAACTCAAAACCAGATTTGCTACAGAGAGAATTGCCTGGGGTGAAGAAAAGACTGCCTTAGTGCAGAGAACAGAAACCGCCGAAGGTTCTTTGAAAGAGGTCACTTTAGAACTAACCGACTTAAAATGCCACATTTTGCAGATGACCACCGCTAACTTTGGTAAGTAATTCTGGATATTTTAATGATTTCCAATGCTCAACTCTTAACCCGCCTGGCGACTTAACTACGTGTTTATTTAACAGGCCCTAGGAGTACCAACCATTGCCAGGATATACTAGTAAAGCTAAAGGCGGTTTACACTTTGGTGGAGCAATTATACACAGGCTCTCATCGCATAATAATCGCCATCTCTCACACCAAGCAAGCACCTTCACTTCTCAGGGAGGTTTTGAACAAACTCTTTGTCCCGCCCGCAAGAATTGAAATGATAAAGCGATCATCTTCTAGAGCCGACACTATTACACCCTTGAGCCGGGTGAAAGCATGGCAGGCAGAACTAGACTCGGCAGAGCTGACCACTGGCTGCCCAAGTCTTGAAGAAGACGGGTCTCCCTTTGATCAAGATGACTTTGCTACTTGTGTGAAGGAAATGCATCCACTGGCAAGGAAGCTCGCCGAAGAAACTGACCTATCCAGATATCATGCGGCTTATATAGTAGAAAATTCAAAAGTGAGGGCGCCGGCTTACGATGTTGTGGATCTCATCCCTCCAATGCGTAAGCACATTTTTGCTCCTGAAATTGATCCGTCCGAACTTATCGATGATGAAGCTAAATTTCAAGCCTTGACTGGCATCAACTGCTCATCGCCTAACTTGCAGACAACGGAAGAAGAAGAAGAACCAGTGCAGGATAACCCAGAAGCTTCAACTTGCCAATACCAAGATAACTGATCCACGGGGTGGCTCTCCAACTGTAGGACAACGTCTCTTTTTGAAAAACTCTTAATCATTTGGGCTTGGAAAGCCGTGTAATAGGCTAGTGAAAACAATGATCTATCGTGCCATCATGCATGTTTTAGCTTTATAAACTACGGATGAACTTGCGATGCACCATTGATGAGCTTGGAAGGAATATCATGTTTTTTTTGCAAGGTTCCTGCATACACAGGGAACAACATAAACCCTGATAGTTTACACCAGGGCGGGTCATAATGTCCAATATAATATATTCTGGCGACTTAAAGTCTATAACCAGTGTGGGTTAAAACCCAAGTATTTATTCAAATATGAAGTCATACCTATAGACCAATATCATAATGATGCTGTAAATATGTAAGTGTGTAAGCCGGAAGCTTTACAGGTCTAGAAGAGTGTAGCTCCATTCTGTTTTTTGAAAAAAAACCAATTTTTGTCCCATAAGCCGGCTCTCACGTGACACAAATCCGTTGTTTTAACCTTAACTAGTTCAGGGTCTTATTGAAAAGGTTGACTGTTAAGAGTACAAACGGACCACATGGCGGAGAGACGGTGACAGTAGGGGAGTTTATCCTAGCTCTCTGTAAGCCTACTCTCTCGTGACAAAGGCCGGCGTTTTAACCTTGACTAGATCAGGGTCTTATCGAAAAGATTGACTGTCAAGAGTTTGACGGGTCACCTGGCGGAGTAGCATCTTGCAAACAGGCATGTTTAACTCAAATTTGGCTTGAAAATCGAATCAAGAGGGTATGAACAACTTTCTTAGTGAGCAGGAAGCCCCCAAGTGACCAATGAGACGGCTTGAAAACTGGATCAAGAGGGTGTGAACAGCTATGCTCATTGAGCAGGAAGCCCCCAAGTGACCAATGAGACGGCTTGAAAACCGGATCAAGAGGGTGTGAACAGCTATGCTCATTGAGTAGGAAGCCCCCAAGTGACCAATGAGACGACTTGAAAACCAGATCAAGAGGGTGTGAAGAGCTATGCTCATTGAGCAGGAAGCCCCCAAGTGACCTTATGAACAGACAATAAAGACTCAAATACTTTGAAATGAAACGACAGAGGCCGTGAACTTTTAGGGATGCTGACTTTATTGTACTAATAAAAATATATACATTGATGAAGGTATGTACAGAACAAGAGCCGGTGGCTCAAGTGTAACATGGTCGCAGATGAGCAATGTTCCACGACCGGTGGATCTCCTCCTCTGATGTGTGCGAGTCCTTATTTTGTCGAATATCAATGAGGCAGTATGGCCCGTTGTTCAGATTCTTGCTGACCACAAAAGGCCCTTCCCAAGGCGGTGATGATTTGTGCATATCTGTTTGATCCTAGATGAGCTGGAGCACCAAGTTGCCTTCTTGAAAGGTTCGAGTTTTAACCCGGCGGCTATGATAACGACGCATATCTTACTGGTATAACGCCGAACGAGCCGCCGCCAAGTCACGCTCTTCATCCAAAATAATCAAGAGCATCCTGACGTGCTTTTTCATTATCAGCTTCAACATAAGCCGCCACGCGGGTCGAGTCATGACGGATATCACTTGGAAGAACCGCCTCAGCCCCGTAAACCATGAAGAAAAGCATGTAAACCGTCGATCTGTTGGGGGTGGTGTTTATACTCCATAGCACTAAGGGCAACTCCTCAACCCAACAACCCAGCATCCTTTGCAAAGGGACCATAAGCCGGGGTTTGATTCCTCTCAAGATTTCTTGATTGGCTTGTTCAGCTTGACTAGTGGACTGGGGATAAGATACAAAGGAAACATCAAGATGAATATGTTCTCGTTGATAGAACTCTTTCATAGCACCTTTGGACAGATTAGTGCCATTATCAGTTACGATGCTATGAGGATAACCAAAACAAAAGATTACTTTTTTCATGAATTGAAATGCCGTGGCTGCATCACATTTAATTGATTGGTTCTGCTTCAACCCACTTAGTGAATTTATCAACTGCCACCAAGAGGTGGGTCTTCTCATCCTTAGACCTTTTGAAAGGTACAACCATGTCAAGCCCCCAGACCGCAAACCGCCTAGTAATTGGAATCATCCTCAATTCTTGAGCCGGCACATGAGTCCGTCGAGAAAACTTCTGACAACCATCACATTTGCTAACCAGATCCTCTGCATCAGCATGAGTCACAAACCAATAAAACTCATGACGAAAAGCTTTGGCCACGAGGGATTTAGAGCCGGCATGATGGCCATAGTCTCCTTCGTGGATCTCCCTTAGAATTTCATGGTCCTCTTCAGGAGAAACACAACGCTGGAACACGCCTGTGACACTGCATCGGTGTAACTCACCATTGATAATAGTCATGGACTTAGACCGCCCGGTTACTTGCTGATAATCCCCAAGTGCAGGGAATCATCATAGCAATTCCCAATGGTGGAAGTGATAAGTATGGATTGTCGAACCCACAAGGAGCTAAAGGCAAGATTAATATTCTCTCAAGTCCTATCTGCCACTGATACGACTCTACGTACACCGAACGTTTGCTTCCAACTAGAAACGAGAAATAAAACTACATTGTGGGTATGAAGAGGATAATTTGCATGATATCGGAGAGCTAAAATATAAAAGTAGGTGCTGTTATCATAGAGTTAGAATATATTACTTAAGTATTATAAATAGCGAGTGTGGAATAATGATGGGTCGATGTTCGGAATTGTCCTAGGCAATTGTTAACAAGATCGGTGATCGTCATTGCAATTTCATATGAGGGAGAGGCATGAGCTAACATACTTTATCTTCTTGGATCATATGCACTTATGATTGGAACTCTAGCAAGCATCCGCAACTACTAAAGATCATTAAGGTAAAACCCGACCATAGTATTAACATATCAAGTCCCCTTTATCCCATACGCAACAACCCCCTTACTCAGGTTTATGCTTCTGTCACTCAAGCAACCCACTATAAGCAAATCATGAACGCATTGCAACACCCTACAACGGGAATCCCTCATGCTTGCGCGACATGGAGGGCACAATAGGACAACACCAAAATAAAACATACAACTCATACCAATCTAGATCATCAATCAACCCAAAGATAAAGGATATCTACTCAAAACATCATAGGATGGCAACACATCATTGGATCATAATATGTGTCTTAAAGCACCATGTTGAAGTAGGGATTACAGCGGGGTGCGGGAGACTGGACCGCGTAAAAGAGATGAGGATGATGATGATGATGGTGATGTTGATGAGAGGATCACCGCAGCGATGATTCCCCTCTCGATGGCACTCCGACACCACCGATAGAGAGGAGGAGAGGTTCTCCCCCTTGTGCTTCCTTCTCCATGGCCTCCCCCTGGATGGGGAGAGGTTCCCCCTCTGGTCCTTTGCCTTCATGGCGATGATGGCCCCTCCGAGATCCTTCCCCATGGCCTCGGTGATGATGGCCCCCTCCGGCAGGGTGCTAGAGAAGGCCTAGATTGATTTCTCGTGGCGATAGAGGCTTGAGGCGGCGGAACTTCTGATCTAGGTTATGTTCTGGAGGTTTGGGTATTTATAGGAGAGATTGGCATCGAGAACAAGTCAGGGCCCCCCAAGGAGAGTCCACGAGGCACAGGGGCACGCCCTAGGGGGAGGGGGGTGGGCACGCCCTCCACCCTCGTGGGGCCCACATGACTCCCCTCCGATAAGTTTTCGTTCCTGTATTTTTTATGTTTTCTAGAAAAAATCTCCGTTGATTTTCAACGCATTCCGAGGACTTTTATTTCTGCACAAAAACAACAACATGGTAGTTCTGCTGAAAACAACGTCAGTCCGGGTTAGTTCTAATCTAATCATACCAAAATCATGTAAAACTATTGTAAACATGGCATGGATACTTCATAAATTATAGATACGTTGGAGACGTATCAACATCCCCAAGCTTAATTCCTGCTCGTCCTCGAGTAGGTAAATGATAAAAGAAATAATTTATGAAGTTTGAATGGTAACATCATTATATATCATAATAGTAGCTCAACTCATAAAACTTCTCATGATCAAGTAACAAGCTATTCACATGTTAAAGTATAGATCATAAACTTTCTTGAAAACTAACAAACCATGCTCTTATTCATCAAACAACTGCAATTCATCTTATTTTCGGGAAGGGTCTATGTAAGAGCTTTGATTCAGCAAACTCCATATACTCAACTATCATTTAATCTTTCACAATTGCTAACACTCACGTGATATTTAGGGGTTCAAAGTTTCAATCGGACACAGAGAAAGATAGGGGCTTATAGTTTCACCTTCCAACCTTTTACCTCAAGGGTAATGTCAACAATAATACTTTATGAAAACCTACATCCATGTGGATATATATATCTAGATCGCCCCAACACAAAGTGCTTGCCAAAGGAAAAAGTGTAAAAAGGAAAGGTGATGATCACCATGACTCTTGTATAAGGGTAGAAGATAAAAGTAAAAGATAGGCCCTTCGCAGAGGGAAGCAGAGGTTGTCATGTGCTTTTATGGTTGGATGCACAAAATCTTAATACAAAAGAACGTCACTTTATATTGCCGCTTGTGATAAAGACGTTTATTATGCAGTCCGCCGTTTTATTTCTTCCCTATCACAAGTTCGTATAAAGCTTATTTTCTTCGCACTAATAGATCATACATATTTAAGGAGCAATTTTTATTGCATGCACCAATGAAAAGTTACTTGAAGGATCTTACTCAATCCATAGGTAGGTATGGTGGACTCTCATGTCAAAACTGGGTTAAGCAATGTTTGGAAGCACAAGTAGTATCTCTACTTGGTGCAAAGAATTTGGCTAGCATGAGAGGGAAAGGCAAGCTCAAAATGTTGGATGATCCAAGACAATATAACGTTTCAGATATAGGAAAACATAACCCATTAAGTTGTCTTCCTTGTCCAACATCAACTTTTTAGCATGTCATATTTTAATGAGTGCTCACAATTATAAAAGATGTCCAAGATAGTATATTTATATGTTAAATCTCTCTTCCTTTAATATTCTTTCATGAATTGTTCAAGTGACCAATACTATGTTTTCTAACTTTCAATAAATTTACCACCTATCCTTATTATGTGTGAAGTCATTACTCACTATGGTATAAGCATATGAAACATATATAAATTTAGATTCATAATATTCAATTCATTTACTCATAGGGTATACGTGAAGCATGTGAGTAAATAATAAACTACTCCAAAAAGATATAAGTGGAGAACACCGAGTAGTCAAATTATTAACTAGCCATGGGAGGATTCTCTTTCATTCAAGATTTCAGATCCAAATATTTTATTCAAAAAGCAAGTAAAATTGAAAATACGCTCCAAGCAAAACACACATCATGTGACGAATAAAAATATAGCTCCGAGTAAGGTGTACCGATAGTTTTGAAGACGAAAGAGGGGATGCCTTCCGGGGCATCCCCAAGCTTAGGCGTTTGAGTCTTCTTTGAATATTACCTTATGGTGCCTTGGGCATACCCAAGCTTAGGGTATTTGTGCTCCTTATTCTCCTCATAGTGACGTCTCACTCAAAACTTGAAAACTTCAATCACACAAAACTTAACGGAACTTTGTGAGATGGGCTAGTATGATAAAGAGTAAGTCATTCAATTTAGTACTGTCAAAGACAAGATTCATAATTTATATCACACAATGCCTATTGTACCATATCATTTCTACCATTTTGAGCAATATAAGCCATAGAAACTAGGAAACAAGCAAACTATGCATTGAAAACAGAATCTGCCAGAAACAGAACAGTCGGTAATGATCTGAACAACAACCATACTTCTGCTAGTCCAAAAATTATGAAATAAATTGGTGGACGTGAGGAATTTGTCTATTAATCTTATTCAAAAATAACCAACTCAAAAGCACTTTTCTGTAAAAAAAATGACAGCTAAACTCGTGAGCGCAAAGTTTCTGTTTTTTTACAGCAAGATCACATTAAGTTTCACCCAAGTCTTCCCAAAGGTCTTACTTGGCATTTTATTGAAACAAAAGCTATAAAACATGATTAATAAAGTATATTAATCATGTGAACACACAAAAACAGTGGGTAAATATTGGGTTGTCTCCCAGCAAATGCTTTTCTTTAATGTCTTTTAGCTAGGCATGATGATTTCAATGATGCTCACATAAAAGATAAGAATTAAAACATAAAGAGAGCATCATGAAGAATATGACTAAACCTAACCCACTTCCTATGCCTAGGGATTTTGTGAGCACACAATTTATAGGAACAAGGATCAACTAGCATAGGAAGGAAAAAACAAGTATAACTTCAAAACTTTACGCACATAAAGAGGAAACTTGATATTATTGCAACTCCTACAAGCATATATTCCTCCCTCATAATAATTTTCAGTAGCATCATGAATGAATTCAACAATATAACCATCACATAAAGAATTATTTTCATGATGTACAAGCATAGAAATTTTACTACTCTCCACATAAGCAAAATTCTTCTCATTCAGAATAGTGGGAGCAAACTCAACAAAATAACTGTCATGTGAGGCACAATCCAATTTAAAATTAAAATGAAGATGACAAGTTTTATGGTTAACATGTTCCCTTATAGCATCCATGTCATCACAATAACAATCATAGGTAGCAACTTTGTTCTCATAATCAATTGGAGCCTCTTCCGAAATAGTGGAACAATTACTAAGTAAAGTCAAGACCTCTCCAAATCCACTTTCATAAATATCACGCTAAGATTCAACACCCTCCAAAATAGTGGGATCACTAATTCCTAAAGTTGACACTCTTCCAAACCCACTTTTGATGATAGTATTATTCATACTCCAAAACATATAAGTGACGTTCATGTAGCATTCTACAATTAATATAGACTAACCAATATCGAAGCTCAAAATATATAAGTGAAGCACACGAAGCATTCTATAAAACCATACTCAAAATATATAAGTGAAGCACAAAGAGCATTCTATAAGATCATACTCAAAAGATATAAGTGAAGCACATGAAGGATTATATAATATCATACTCAAAAGATATAAGTGAAGTACATGAAGCATTCTATAAATCAATGAAGGGCTATCTCATACTAGCATGGTTCATAAAGAAAAAGAGAAACACAAAGGACACAAAACACATGAAGAAAACAAAAACCAAGGTATACCGACATTTGTTGAAGAAGAAAGATGGGATGCCAACTGGGGCATCCCAAGCTTAGATGTTTGAGTATCCTTGAAATATTTACTTAGGGTGCCTTGGGCAACCCCAAGCTGGAACTCTTGCCTCTCTTTATTCTTCTCATATCGGTAACTCCTCATTCTTCGAACACTTCTTACACACAAAAACTTAACAGAAACTTTGTGAGATCCCTTAGTATAATAAAGCAAATCACTACCTTTAGGTACTGTTGTAAACTCATTCCAATTTCATATTAGCATTATATCTACTGTATTCCAACTTCACATTGTTCATACCCCCCGATACTACCCATAGATTCATCAAAATAAGCGAACAACTCATAGAAAACAGAATGTGTCAAAAACAGGACATTATGTAGTAATCTGGAAATTTAATAAACTTCTGTAACTCCAAAAAGTTCTAAAAACTAAGAAATTTAAAAAATTTGTACAGAAGTAATGTGCAAAATGTTTCTGACCCATGACTTTCCAGTAAAAAAATATAAATTCAAGCGCTACAGCCAAAGTTTTTGTTTTTGTACTGCACATAGTAAACAAGCACTCTAATCATCCTAGAACCAAAGCTTGGCACATTATTTTATAATACAATGGATATATACAAGGGGATAATTATTTACAGAGAAACTTCCATGAGAAATTCTACATTGTTTCCATGAGCATGAACACAAGTGCTCAAGGTCGACCCTCACTTCTCCAATGCATAACTTTCCAATAACTTCTCTTTTTGAAAAAACTTTTTACGCATATGAGGCAAGTGAATCTTTTTGTATTTTCATTCTTTTAATTTTTTTGTATGTTTCACCCACAACTAAACATAATCAAAAAGGGAAAACAAAATCTACTTAGTGAAGAAAGCAAACAAGCATACACGAAAAATATAAACCCCACGCTATTGCTCCCCGACAACGGCGCCAGAAAAGAGCTTGATAATCCCCAAGTGCATGGAATCATCGTAGCAATTCCCAAAGGTGGAAGTGATAAGTATGGAGTATCGAACCCACAAGGAGCTAAAGGCAAGATCAATATTCTCTTAAGTCCTATCTTCCACTGATACGACTCTACGTACACCGAACGTTTGCTTCCAACTAGAAACGAGAAATAAAACTACGTTGTGGGTATGAAGAGGATAACTTTGCATGATATTGGAGAGCTAAAATATAAAGTAGGTGCTGTTATCATAGAGTTAAAATATATTACTTAAGTATTATAAATAGCGAGTGTGGAATAATGATGGGTCGGTGTGGGGAATTGTCCTAGGCAATTGTTAACAAGATCGGTGATCGTCATTGAAATTTCATATGAGGGAGAGGCATGAGCTAACATACTTTCTCTTCTTGGATCATATGCACTTACGATTGGAACTCTAGCAAGCATCCGCAACTACTAAAGATCATTAAGGTAAAACCCAACCATATCATTAACATATCAAGTCCCCTTTATCCCATATGCAACAAGCCCCTTACTCGGGTCTATACTTCTGTCACTCAAGCAACCCACTATAAGAAAATCATGAACGAATTGCAACACCCTACAGTGGGAATCCCTCACGCTTGCGCAACACGGGGGCACGATAGGACAACAAGAAAATAAAACATACAACTCATACCAGTCTAGATAATCAATCAACCCAAAGACAAATGATATCTACTCAAAACATCATAGGATGTCAACACATCATTGGATCATAATATGTGGCATAAAGCACCATGTCCAAGTAGGGATTACAGTGGTGTGCTGGAGAGTGGACCGCATAAAAGATATGGGGATGGTGATGATGATGGTGATGTTGATGAAGACGATCACCACGGCGATGATTCCCCTCTCGATGGCACTCCAACGCCACTGAGAGAGAGGAGGATAGGTTCTCCCCCTTGTGCTTCCTCCTCCATGGCCTCCCCTAGATGGGGAGAGGTTCCCCCTCTGGTCCTTGGCCTTCATGGCGATGATGGCCCCTGTCGGTGTTCTGGGAACGGGGGTCCTCAGACTTGCCTGCTTGCGGCCTGCGGTGTGGCTCAAGTGGTGGCCCAGCTCGGCCCATCTTCATCTACTCGAGCTCAAGACCCTCGCGAGGGGCCAAGCCTCGTGGGGTGGACGACAGGAGGCTTCCTCAGGAGCGGCCTCACCAAGCAAAGCTCGCGAGGAGGCGGAGAGATCAAGGCAAGGGTACCTCGCGATGTGCTCATGACGCAAGCCATGATGATCGAGACCAGGCGAGCGCCAGGCAGGCGCCGACCTGCGTAGTGTCCTTATTTCCTCTTTGGTGCAAAGGGGGCAAGCACAGACCAAGGCATCAGGCAAAGGTTGCCATTCCAGTGCAACAGGACCAAGACCGGCAGAGCGGCAAGGCTGAGGTCACCGTGGAGCCCAGGATGGCGTCATTACCAGAGTTTTTGGCAGTCGGAGACCAACTTTAGTCAGGATAAGTTGTACTAGATGTTCCCCTTCAAAATGGCCATTGTTGGCGCCCTTCCCGCTCAATATTTGGGAAGAGGACCAGGGCCTCTATATATAGTACTAGCCACCATAGTAGGAGGCATCTCATCTGGATCTCACCCAGAGCCAACAGAGACGGAGCAATTCCTCTCCAAGCACACAACCGCAAGAACACCCCTCGCGAGGCTGTTCTTCCTTTGTACTATCCATCATCAGCCCCCGAGGCAATCCACTCGCCACACACTGCAATGGTAGCCTGGACCAGTATAAACCTCGTGTCCCTTGTGTTATTCATCGTGTAGTCTAGATTCTCAGCGAGGCGTTGGGACGTGGGTTGGTAGAGGAAGGATCTTCGCGCGCACCCCAGAGTTTGAACCTTAAGGGTTTGCCGGAACCCCACATCCGACATTTGGCGCACCAGGTAGGGGTGTGCTGGAATCTTTTCTTCCGTCATCTCGCGTTCCATCGTTCATCGCGTCCATGGCTGACGCTCGCCGAGCTCGCGCCGAGCATCGGGCTGCCCTCGCTGCCCATGTCGCCCAAACGGCTCCCGTCGGTGGGTCTCCCCGTCATTCCACGTCGCCTGCCGCCCACGCTGCTACCGGCCCGGCGGGGAACGAGCAGCAGGCGTCGTCGCTGCATCCCTCGGTGCAGCGGGAAGGCCGCACCGCCACCCCATCGGTAACTCCAGCTGGCTCGTCATCGCACGCCCGTCGTGCTCCTGCGGACGTGCACGCCGCGTTGCTCCTGGCGCGTGAGCTCCTACACTACCGTCTTGTCGACGACCTCTACGAAGAGTGGCTCGCTCGCATCACCGAGCTCGTCAGCACCGCAGGGGGCTCCCCTGCGCTGTCCCACTCGCTGCATCGCCCTCCGTCCTGCGCGGGTAACGCAGCTCCGGAGGTGCCTCCGCCACCTCCTCCTCAAGAAGGCGCCCTGGCCCCTAGGCGCGCGGCCCCTGGGTGAGACCCACCACGTGCGGCGCCTGCGCAGCAAGAAAGGAGCTGCCAAGAAATTCCTCGCCCCCAAGAAGGCTCTCGCGTGCTCCCCGCGCCGGTGCGCCAGGATTGTGTTCCTGCTCCAGCACGTTAACACCCTGCGCTGCTCCTGGCGGCAGCGCGCGTGGACCCCTAGGATCAGGCCCCGCGTCAGCAAAGGCCGCCGGTGGCTACCGCAGGCTGCCGCGCCTTCACCGCCGAGCTGCGCGGCATAGCCTGGCCGGGCAAGTTCAAGCCGGATCTGCCTCCTCGCTACGACAGCACCGCTGACCCCATGGAGTTCCTCCAGCTCTATGAGCTGGGCATCGAAGCGGCCAACGGGGATGAAAAAGTCATGGCAAATTGGCTCCCCATGGCGCTCAAGGACGGTGCCCGGACCTGGCTCCTGAACCTGCCCCCAGCACGATCTCCTCGTGGGACGAGATGCGCACCCGCTTCATCACCAACTTCCAGGGCACTCGTGACCGGCCCCCAGCCATGAGTGACCTGCGCCGCATCAAGCAGCAGCCAGGGAAGACCCTGCAGAAGTACATCCAGTGCTTCAACAACGCTCGCCTCAAGATTCCCAAGGTGACTGAGGAGGCCATCATCTCAGCCTTCTATGATGGCGTCCGCGACATCAAGATGAAGGAGGAACTGGCAATCCACAAAGACCTGTGCACATCTCTAGAGCTGTTCAACCTGGCGACCAAGTGCGCAAGAGCTGAGGAGGGATGCCTCTCCCTCCTCGAGCTCCCAGCCGCTGATCCTGAAGAGAAGAAGTCCAAGGCCAAGGATGTGAAGCACAAGGGAGCAGTTGTGCTCGCGGCAGAGCCAGACACGAAGCATGGCAGGGATCAACCAGAGTCGTCCAAAGGCAGCCGGTACTGCGTGTACCACGACCTCCACACCCACAACACCAACGAATGTCAAGAGCTCAGGGCTGTACGAGAAGGACGTGTCGGCCGACGCCCCGAGCGCAGCGATCGGGGCTATGGCCGAGGAGGAGGAAGAGGTGGAGGACGATGGGAAGATCATGGCCCTCGCCAAGGGTGGCGTGACCGGCCTCGTGAGGACGGCTGGCAGGACCAGCCTCGCGAGGGGGCTTGGAGAGATCGGCCTCGTGAGCATCGCCCGCAAGGCAACGCATGCCTCCCTCCTCTGCCACCAGCACCAAGAAGGAATGAAGACCAGCATCAGGATGAGGGGGCTGGGGCTTCCACGAGCCGCATGCTATCGCTTGCATCTTGGGTGGTGCCCAGGCCCCGGCCTCTCAGCGCATCTTCAAGCAGTTTGCTCGCGAGGTGAATGCAGTCCTCCCGAAGCTCAATGCCATGCGCCCTCTCAGGTGGTCCACGTGCGCCATCACGTTCAGCTCATCAGATCAGCTCAAGTGCGCAGCAACAGCCTGGGTCCTCCCAATGCTCTGTTCCCCAGTCATTAGCAATGTGCAGGTCACCAGGACCCTCATCGACGGCGGTGCAGGACTCAACGCCTTGTCCGTCGAAATGTTCAACAATCTCCAAGTGCCGTATGATCAGCTTCAGCCAACCAAGCCTTTCTCAGGAGTCACTGACGGTTCCACCGTCCCAATAGGGCAGGTCCGCCTCCCTGTCACCTTCGGACAGCGCAAGAACTACCGCACTAAGCTCATCGACTTCGACGTCGCCCACATTCGCCTGCCCTACAACGCCATCCTCGGGTATCCAGCCCTGGCCAAGTTCATGGCAGTGACTCACCATGACTACAACGTCCTCAAGATGCCAGGAAGCGGTGGAGTCATCACGGTCCCCTGCGAGGGAAAAGATGCAGTGTGCTCTCTCGAGCGCACCTTCCAAGCCGCATCAATCGAAGACCCAGATCACAAGAGTGGGAGCCTTCCCGAGGCGGCTCCCAAGAAGAAGAAGACATCACCGGGCCCAAGGCCTCAGGAGGCAGGGACCTTCGGTGGCACGGCGCTAGGATCCGCTCCCCTTCAAGGGGCGCCTCCCTCCGTCGCATAGGAAGGCGCGCCCGGCGCCCTCCTCGAGCAAGGCTCGGGGGCTCTCTCCTGGAGGTCCACCAACCTCGCAAAGATCACGAGGGAGGCGCTCGGGCACCACTTGGAGGTGTGCTTTACGGCACGTTTCCCACAGGAAGGCGTAAGGCAAGAAGGACCCAACCCTTGTTCGAGCACGCCTTGGGCCCGGGGGCTACTGTCGGCATTCTGGGAACGGGGGTCCCCAGACTTGCCTGCCTGCGGCCTGCGGCGTGGCTCAAGTGGTGTCCCAGCTCGGCCCATCTTCATCTACTCGAGCTCAAGACCCTAGCAAGGGGCCAAGCCTCGCGGGGTGGACGACAGGAGGCTTCCTCAGGAGCGGCCTCACCAAGCAAAGCTCGCGAGGAGGCGGAGAGATCAAGGCAAGGGTACCTCGCGATGTGCTCATGACGCAAGCCATGACGATCGAGACCAGGCGGGCGCCAGGCAGGCGCTGACCTGCGTAGTGTCCTTATTTCCTCTTTGGTGTAAGGGGGGCAAGCACAGACCAAGGCATCAGGAAAAGGTTGCCATTCCAGTGCAACAGGACCAAGACCGGCAGAGCGGCAAGGCTGAGGTCACCGTGGAGCCCAGGATGGTGTCATTACCAGAGTCTTTGGTAGTCGGAGACCAACTTTAGTCAGGATAAGCTGTACTAGATGTTCCCCTTCAAAATGGTCATTGTTGGCGCCCTTCCCGCTCAATATTTGGGAAGAGGACCGGGGCCTCTATATATAGGACTAGCCACCACAGTAGGAGGCATGTCATCTGGATCTCTACCAGAGCCAACAGAGACGGAGCAATTCCTCTCCAAGCACACCACCGCAAGAACACCCCTCGCGAGGCTGTTCTTCCTTTGTACTATCACTACAAAAAAAAGACACATCCGTGACATTTTGGGCCGAACGACATTTTTTCTATCATACATATGACACTTCTATGACGATAGTTGTGACAAAACCCGGTATCATCATAGATGTGGTGGGCTCCTACTTCTATGACAAAAAATCATGACAGAAAATGGGCTTTTCGTCCTGGGCGGGCCGGAGACGCAGCTGCATGACATTCTTTGGGCCGTCCATGACGTAAAAAACCATGGTAGAAGCGAGGGCGAGGAAAATTTCAGGGAGTTGCCGGTTACCGTGAGGTCAGGGCCGAGCGATGCATGTTTCTCACGTACACGTACGTGCGTGTGTGCGAGGCGTTGGCTCTAAGTGAACCCGAGCGAGGCGTTGGGATCTGACTGAGCCCGAGCGATTGTACTACAGGCGACGCATTACTAAACCCGAGCGATCGATTGATGGCTGTTAACTGAACCCGATCGAACGATTCCTTTGCTACTGCTACTAACTAAAGCTGATCGATTGGATGAGCAGTGAGTGTTGCGCGGGGGGGGGGGGGGGGGGGGTGGTTGGATGAACAGTGAGCAGTGGCGTTGCCTCTGGATGAACAGGACCCCGTGGTGTGGTGGAGGGCTGGATGAACAGTAGACGGTGGAGGGGTGCCCGTGGAGGGGTGGTTGAACAGGACCCCGTGGTGTGGAGGGCTGGATGAACAGTAGATAGTGGAGGGGTGGTTGAACAGTAGCCGGTGGAGTAGCGCGTGGTGGAGGCTGGATGAACAGGAGCCCGTGGAGGCTGGAGGAGGTCGACGGTGGAGATGAAAAGTATCCCGTGGAGTCCCGTTTTGCGGTACGCCACATCCCTCCCGATGAACAGGACCCCTGTTTCGATCGTAGCGCTCCAACACAAGTCCGTTTCATCCGTTTTGCGGTACGCCACAACGCTCCCGATCAACAGGACCCCTGTTTCGACCATAGGAGGTCCGTTTCCTCCGTTTTACGGTACGCCACACCCCTCCCGATCAACAGGACCCCGTTCCGAATGTAGGAGGTCCGTTTCCTCCATTGTGCGGTACACCAGGCCTCATTTCCATCGCCTGTTCCGTCCAAGCCCTCCCGATGAACACGACCACGCATTCCGTTCCGACCGAGCCGGTTGGCTCCCACGCGTTCCGTTGACTCCCGATGAACACGAGCATTCCGTTGCCTCACCATGAACACGACGCATTCCGTTTCCTCCCCATGAACACGACGACGACGCTGTTTCTCTGTTCTGACCCAACCATGTACACGAGCCCTGGCCGTACGTATGCGCGAGTAGGCGTTTGAGATCCCGCCCGTATGTACGTACGTGGCCGTATTTTCTTTCTTGCACTCTAGCCGCTGTACGTACGTGTACATGCTACGTGCGCACCTCTACTATGACATGTACGCGCCTCTACTACGACACGTGCGCGCCTCTACATCGACCAGTATATATGTACGTACACGTTCGCGACCAGAATGACAATGCTACGTACGCTTCGACCAGGTGGATCCCGACTGTCAGGCACTTCCTTGCGTGCGAAGATGTAGCTGGTGGGTCCCAACAGTCAGGGGGCGAATCGTTTTTTTTGCCCGGATGCACTTCCTTGCGTGTGAAGATGTAGCTACTGGGTCCTAGCAGTCAGGGGGGTGAATTGTTTTTTTTCGGACGCACTTGCTTGCGTGCGAAGATGTAGCTGGTGGGTCCCAGCAGACAGGGGGAAATATTTTTTTCACGAAATACGGTGGCCCGTCCGATGGGTCCCCGCTGTCAGGTGGAGGAATAATTATTTTGCGTGTAATAAGGAGGCACTTCCTTGCTGCGGCCATGGACCCAGCTGTCAGCTTCTCAACGTACAGTCCACATCCGATGGAAGCCATTCCTTGACCAAGTTGACCAGGCCGTGCTGAGAGCACCAGGGCGGTGGACGACGGCGAGGCCTAGGAAGGGGATGACGCGGAGCCGGGGAAGACGCGGCAGTGGATGCCCATGCGTAGAGGAGTATGAGGGTTCACTCGTTCGGCTGCGGTGTGAGGCTGCCATCGCCGCAGAATAACAGGGGGTGTGGGTGCGTAGAGGGATGGCCTGGCCAGCGGTGGGAGTAGTAGGGGGCGATGTGGCCTCCACGGCATCACAGCCGGCCATGGGCGGCAGGAGCAGGCGGCACGACCAGCGCTGCTTTGGGCGGCTGGAGGAAGAAGACCAGAGGTTGAAGAAGCACTACGACCGTTGGATGGACATTGTATAGTGACTGGAGCTAGAATCATTCATGTATTGACTAAAGTTGACAATGGCCTCCGTCCCAGTCAACTTAGTAGGCCCACAAGTCAGCCTCCCACCAAGGTGGGTCCCAGCTAGCAGGGGGTATTCATTTTTTGTGCGTAATAACGAGGCACTTCCGGTGGGTCCGAGCTGACAGCGGGGGAAACTTCTTTTCACGAAATACGGTGGCCCATCCTGTGGGTCCCAGTAGTCAGGGGGAAACATTTTTTTCGCGAAATACTGGTGGCCCATCCGGTGGGTCCCTGCTGTTAGGTGGAGGAATAATTATTTTCTGCGTAATAAGGAGGCACTTCCTTGCGGCTGCCGTGGACCCAGCTATCAGCCTCTCCACGTACAGTACTCTTCCGATGGAAGTCGGTCGTTGACCACATTGACCACGCCGCGCCGAGAGCACCACGGCGGTGGACGACGGCAAGGCCTAGGAAGGGGACGATGCGGAGCCGGGGAAGACGTGGCAGTGGAAGCCCGCACGGAGAGGAGTACGAGGGTTCACCGGTTCAGTTGTGGTGTGAGGCTGCCGTCACCGCAGAATAACAGGGGGTGTGGTTTAGTAGAGGGATGCCCTGGCCAGTGGTGGGAGTAGTAGGGGGCGCTGAGGCCTGCGCGGTAGCATAGCCGGCCACGGGAGGCTGGAGCAGGCGGTCCCGCCGGCGCTGCTTTGGCGGCTGGAGGAAGAAGATCAGAGATTGAAGAAACACGACGGCCGTTAGATTGACATCCAATGGTTACGTCTGCTAGAATCATTTTGTTGATGTATATAATAACTAAAAAATCTTGCATATGCGTCAACTAAACAGGCCCACAAGTCAGACCACTCCCTCTCTTTTTTAACAATTTATATATAGCTCATGGCAACTTCTTATGCAATTTATTGCAGTCATTTTTTTTGGTTGGCCAGGGCAAATTTCGCATATTTCAGTGGGTTCCAAACTATTTTTAATACCGAAATGTTGAGCCATATTTAAAGTACTTTGAAGATATATTTAAATTAGGTTAATGCCTAGTGAAATAGGAATCTGAAAATGTGAAAAAAATCAGAAATTATAAAGTAATTGCCAATTTGTCATCTGTTTTTATATTTACAACCCATTTCATATTACTTTCAAGATTTGCAGGCGTCTTGAAAGAGTTGCAACCCATCAAGGCGTAGAAAAATAAGTAGGCCTGGATTGGGTATTCTTCAGAAAAAATAAACTGGGCTCATTTTCACAATGAAAAATAGCTGGGCCGGTCACATCGTGAACATAAAATATAAGCCTGGGCTAGACGGGCCATAGCCCAGTTCAAACCCTGCTCCGTCTCAACAATACCAAACAAAAAAAAATACTGCTCGAGTAGCTACGTCCCAGGTGTCAGCCGATCTTGTGCTGTTCTCTTGTCTATTGACTATATACGCTCACAATGTCGTGGGTCCCAGATGTCAGGAAAACACTAGGAGGAAGCATTTTATTTTTCCATACGCTGACGTGGTGGGCCCCTACTGTCATCCTCTCCACGTACTTATGCCGATTCCTGTTGTTTGTTGACCATGTTGACAACGCGAGAGGGCGGTGCCGTGGTGTGCACACCAAAGCGCGCGGAGGACGTCGGTGTTAACGATTTAGGAGACGGTGGGGCGGCGATGTGTGCGCTGAGGCGCAGCCAGCCGTGGGAGGCGGAAGCAGGCGGCACCGCCGGCGCTGGTTCGGTTTTGGCGGCTGGAGGAAGACAGGACTGAAGAAACACGACAGACTGTAAAAGCAGCATGAGTACTTAACAACCTTAACTGAAACCTGCAGGGGCACTTAACAACCAAAGCTGAAAGCAGTATGAGTACTTATACAGGTTCAACCGTACAAAGCACGCCTCGAACATTGCTACTTTGCCTACAGTTAACCAAGGGTGAGGCCGCCAAGCCCCAGGACAAGGCCCAGGTGCCACCCCACGCATCCACAACCTTCTGAAAGCGGCTTCATCTCGCAACATGGTCAATAAACAGGATATTCGCTTTAGAGCCATGGAAAAGCATGAACATAATCTTCTGTCCTATTCTCCAAGATGGACGGGCCTTCATTATTTGAGACCACCCATGAATAAGTATCTTGTCACCTCCAAGGGGAATTGAGTAGGTCGACATAAACATCATGTTGTGACCAAGCGCAAGTCTGACCCGACCATGGTCAGGCATCTGTATAGGAACAATAGAACTCGGCAGTTCCTGTTTCAAGAAGATCACAGCTGTAAAACTGTGTATAAGCAATAGTTTATGAACAACATATATAACAAAAAAGAGCTCGTACCATAAGTTTCTCGACATAGTTGGACCTGTTCAATGAGTGCAGCAGTGGCACACATATCCCACGTGGCCTTCCACCATTGAAACGCCCCACAAGGACCTCAAGACGATCAATAAAGTGTAGGAACTTGTGGATGTCGATCCAGTCAACTTCAGTGCCATTAGTAACAGCCGAGTTATTACAGAGTAACAAACGAGCAGATTGCTTAACTCTGAAAAACCTACACGTGCCACCAATTATAAGAAAATATTAGTTAGAAGTAGCATCTTCGTGAGAGATTCGTTGCTACTTCTAAAGTTAAATTGTGATTAGTTAGACAGAATAGGTGGATTAAGAAGTAATCGAGGCAACAAGCAAGAACCAGATACAAAACTAACATGGATGTGTTGGGGAACGTAGTAATTTCAAAAAATTTCCTACGCACACGCAAGATCATGGTGATGATATAGCAACAAGAGGGGAGAGTGTTGTCTACGTACCCTCGTAGACCGAAGCGGAAGCGTTGACGCAACGTAGAGGAAGTAGTCGTATGTCTTCCCGGTCCAACCGATCCAAGCACCGTTACTCCGGCACCTCCGAGTTCTTGACACACGTACAGCTCGATGACGCACCCTGAGCTCTGATCCAGCAAAGCTTCGGGAAGGAGTTCCGTCAGCACGACGGCGTGGTGACGATCTTGATGTTCAACCGTCGCAGGGCTTCCCCTAAGCACCGCTACAATTTGACCGAGGTGTAATATCGTGGAGGGGGGCACCGCACACGGCTAAGGAACGATCACGAAGATCAACTTGTGTCTATGGGGTGCCCCCCTCCTCTGTATATAAAGGGGGAGAGGAGGAGGGGGCCGGCCAAGAGAGGAGGCGCGCCCTAGGGGGGGCAAACCTACTCCAAGTAGGTTTGGCCCCCCTTTCCTATTAGGAGTTGGAGAGGGAAGGAAGAGAGGGGAGGGAAGAAGGAAAGGGGGGGCTGGCCCCCCTCCCAATTCGGATTGGGCTTGGGGGGGGGGCGCCCCCTCCTTTTCTCCTTCTCCCTCCTTTCCAGTAAGGCCCAATAAGGCCCATATACTTACCGGGGGGTTCCGGTAACCTCCCGGAACTCCGGTATAGTCCCAATCTCATCCGAAACCTTTCCAGTGTCCAAATATATCCGTCCAATATATCAATCTTTATGTCTCGACCATTTCGAGACTCCTCGTCATGTCCGTGATCACATCCCGGACTCTGAACAACCTTCGGTACATCAAAATACATAAACTCATAATATAACTGTCATCGAAACCTTAAGCGTGCGGACCCCACGGTTCGAGAACAATGTAGACATGACCGAGACACGTCTCCGGTCAATTACTAATAGAGGGACCTGGATGCCCATATTGGTTCCTACATATTCTACGAAGATCTTTATCGGTCAGACCGCATAACAACATACGTTGTTCCCTTTGTCATCGGTATGTTACTTGCCCGAGATTCGATCGTCGGTATCCAATACCTAGTTCAATCTCGTTACCGACAAGTCTCTTTACTCGTTCCGTAATACATAATCTCGCAACTAACTCATTAGTTGCAATGCTTGCAAGGCTTAAGTGATGTGCATTACCGAGAGGGCCCAGAGATACCTCTCCGACATTTGGAGTGACAAATCCTAATCTCGAAATACGCCAACCCAACAAGTACCTTCGGTGACACCTGTAGAACACCTTTATAATCACCCAGTTACGTTGTGACGTTTGGTAGCACACAAAGTGTTCCTCCGGTAAACGGGAGTTGCATAATCTCATAGTCATATGAACATGTATAAGTCATGAAGAAAGCAATAGCAACATACTAAATGATCGGGTGCTAAGCTAACGGAATGGGTCATGTCAATCAGATCATTCAACTAATGATGTGACCTCGTTAATCAAATAACAACTCCTTGTTCATGGTTAGGAAACATAACCATCTTTGATTAACAAGCTAGTCAAGTAGAGGCATACTAGTGACACTCTGTTTGTCTATATATTCACACATGTATTATGTTTCCGGTTAATAGAATTCTAGCATGAATAATAAACATTTATCATGATATAAGGAAATAAATAATAACTTTATTATAGCCTCTAGGGCATATTTCCTTCAGTCTCCCACTTGCACTAGAGTCAATAATCTAGATTACACAGTAATGATTCTAACACCCATGGAGTCTTGGTGTTGATCATGTTTTGCTCGTGGAAGAGGCTTAGTCAACGGGTCTGCAACATTCAGATCCGTATGTATCTTGCAAATCTCTATGTCTCCCACCTGGACTAGATCCCGGATGGAATTGAAGCGTCTCTTGATGTGCTTGGTTCTCTTGTGAAATCTGGATTCCTTCGCTAAGGCAATCGCTCCAGTATTGTCACAAAAGATTTTCATTGGACCCGATGCACTAGGTATGACACCTAAATCAGATATGAACTCCTTCATCTAGACTCCTTCATTGGTTGCTTCCGAAGCAGCTATGTATTCCGCTTCACATGTAGATCCCACCACGACGCTTTGCTTTGAACTGCACCAACTGACAGCTCCACCGTTTAATGTAAACACGTATCCGGTTTGCGATTTAGAATCGTCCGGATCAGTGTCAAAGCTTGCATCAACGTAACCATTTACGATGAGCTCTCTGTCACCTCCATATATGAGAAACATATCCTTAGTCCTTTTCAGGTACTTCAGGATGTTCTTGACCGCTGTCCAGTGATCCACTCCTGGATTACTTTGGTACCTCCCTGCTAAAGTTATAGCAAGGCACACATCAGGTCTGGTACACAGCATTGCATACATGATAGAGCCTATGGCTGATGCATAGGGAACATCTTTCATTTTCTCTCTATCTTCTGCAGTGGTCGGGCATTGAGTCTTACTCAACTTCACACCTTGCAATACAGGCAAGAACCCTTTCTTTGCTTGATCCATTTTGAACTTCTTCAAAATTTTGTCAAGGTATGTGCTTTGTGAAAGTCCAATTAAGTGTTTTGATCTATCTCTATAGATCTTAATGCCCAATATGTAAGCAGCTTCACCGAGGTCTTTCATTGAAAAACTTTATTCAAGTATCCCTTTATGCTATCCAGAAATTCTATATCATTTCCAATCAACAATATGTCATCCACATATAATATTAGAAATGCTACAGAGCTCCCACTCACTTTCTTGTAAATACAGGCTTCTCCAAAAGTCTGTATAAACCCAAATGCTTTGATCACACTATCAAAGCGTTTATTCCAACTCCGAGAGGCTTGCTCCAGTCCATAAATGGATCGCTGGAGCTTGCACACTTTGTTAGCTCCCTTTGGATCGATAAAACCTTATGGTTGCATCATATACAACTCTTCCTCTAGAAACCCATTCAGGAACGCAGTTTTTACATCCATTTGCCAAATTTCATAATCATAAAATGCGGCAATTGCTAACATGATTCAGACAGACTTAAGCATCGCTATGGGTGAGAAGGTCTCATCGTAGTCAATCCCTTGAACTTGTCGAAAACCTTTTGCAACAAGTCGAGCTTTGTAGACAGTAACATTACCGTCAGCGTCAGTCTTCTTCTTGAAGATCCATTTATTCTCAATTGCTTGCCGATCATCGGGCAAGTCAACCAAAGTCCATACTTTGTTCTCATACATGGATCCCATCTCAGATTTCATGGCTTCAAGCCATTTTGCGGAATCTGGGCTCACCATCGCTTCTTCATAGTTCGTAGGTTCATCATGATCTAGTAGCATGACTTCCAGAATAGGATTACCGTACCACTCTGGTGCAGATCTTATTCTGTTTGACCTACGAGGTTCTGTAGTAACTTGATCTGAAGTTCTATGATCATCATCATCAACTTCCTCACTAGTTGGTTTTGATGTCACAGAAACCGGTTCCTGTGATGTACTAATTTCCAACAAAGGAGTAGGTACAGTTACCTCATCAAGTTCTACTTTCCTCCCACTCACTTCTTTCGAGAGAAACTCCTTCTCTAGAAAGGATCCATTCTTAGCAACGAATGTCTTGCCTTCGGATCTGTGATAGAAGGTGTACCCAACTGTCTCCTTTGGGTATCCTATGAAGACACATTTCTCCGATTTGGGTTCTAGCTTATCAGGTTGAAGTTTTTTCACATAAGCATCGCAGCCCCAAACTTTAAGAAACGACAACTTTGGTTTCTTGCCAAACCATAGTTCATAAGGTGTCGTCTCAACGGATTTTGATGGTGCCCTATTTAATGTGAATGTTGCCGTCTCTAAAGCATAACCCCAAAACGATAGCGGTAAATCAGTAAGAGACATCATAGATCGCACCATATCAAGTAGAGTATGATTACGACGTTCGGACACACCATTACGCTGTGGTGTTCCGGGTGGCGTGAGTTGCGAAACTATTCTGCATTGTTTCAAGTGTAGACCAAACTCGTAACTCAAATATTCTCCTCCACGATCAGATCGTAGAAACTTTATTTTCTTGTTACGATGATTTTCAACTTCACTCTGAAATTCTTTGAACTTTTCAAATGTTTCAGACTTATGCTTCATTAAGTAGATATACCCATATCTGCTTAAATCATCTGTGAAGGTGAGAAAATAACGATATCCGCCACGAGCTTCAACATTCATCGGACCACATACATCTGTATGTATGATTTCCAACAAATCTGTTGCTCTCTCCATAGTACCGGAGAACGGCGTTTTGGTCATCTTGCCCATGAGGCACGGTTCACAAGTACCAAGTGATTCATAATCAAGTGGTTCCAAAAGTCCATCAATATGAAGTTTCTTCATGTGCTTTACACCGATATGACCTAAACGGCAGTGCCACAAATAAGTTGCACTATCATTATCAACTCTGCATCTTTTGGCTTCAATACTATGAATATGTGTATCACTACTATCGAGATTCATCAAAAATAGACCACTCTTCAAGGGTGCATGACCATAAAAGATATTACTCATATAAATAGAACAACCATTATTCTCTGATTTAAATGAATAACCGTCTTGCATCAAACAAGATCCAGATATAATGTTCATGCTCAACGCTGGCACCAAATAACAATTATTTAGGTCTAATACTAATCCCGAAGGTAGATGTAGAGGTAGCGTGCCGACTGCGATCACATCAACTTTGGAACCATTTCCCACGCGCATCGTCACCTCGTCCTTTGCTAGTGTACGCTTAATCCGTAGTCCCTGTTTCAAGTTGCAAATATTAGCAACAGAACCAGTATCAAATACCCATGTGCTACTGCGAGCTCTAGTAAGGTACACATCAATAACATGTATATCACATATACCTTTGTTCACCTTGCCATCCTTCTTATCCGCCAAATACTTAGGGCAGTTCCGCTTCCAGTGTCCAGTCTGCTTGCAGTAGAAGCACTTAGTTTCAGGCTTAGGTCCAGATTTGGGTTTCTTCTCTTGAGCAGCAACTTGCTTGCTGTTCTTCTTGAAGTTCCCTTTCTTCTTCCCTTTGCCCTTTTTCTTGAAACTAGTGGTCTTGTTGACCATCAACACTTGATGCTCCTGCTTGATTTCTACTTCCGCAGCCTTTAGCATTGCGAAGAGCTCGGGAATCGTTTTATCCATCCCTTGCATATTATAGTTCATCACGAAGCTCTTGTAGCTTGGTGGAAGTGATTGGAGAATTCTGTCAATGACGCTATCATCCGGAAGAGTAACTCCCAGTTGAATCAAGTGATTACAATACCCAGACTTCTTGAGCATATGCTCCCTGACAGAACTATTCTCCTCCATCTTGCAGCTATAGAACTTATTGGAGACTTCATATCTCTCAATCCGGGCATTCTTCTGAATATTAACTTCAACTCCTGGAACATCTCATATGCTCCATGACGTTCAAAACGTCGTTGAAGTCCCGGTTCTAAGCCGTAAAGCATGGCACATTGAACTATCGAGTAGTCATCAGCTTTGCTCTGCCAGACGTTCTTAACGTCGTCAGTTGCATCAGCAGCAAGCCTGGCACTCAGCGGTGCTTCCAGGACGTAATTTTTCTGTGCAGCAATGAGGATAATCCTCAAGTTATGGACCCAGTCCGCATAGTTGCTACCATCATCTTTCAACTTTGCTTTCTCAAGGAACGCATTAAAATTCAACGGAACAACAGCACGGGCCATCTATCTACAAACAACATAGACAAGCAAGATACTATCAGGTACTAGGTTCATGATAAATTTAAGTTCAATTAATCATATTACTTAAGAACTCCCACTTAGACAGACATCTCTCTAGTCATCTAAGTGATCACGTGATCCAAATCAACTAAACCATAACCGATCATCACGTGAGATGGAGTAGTTTTCAATGGTGAACATCTTATGTTGATCATATCTACTATATGACTCACGCTCGACCTTTCGGTCTCCGTGTTCCGAGGCCATATCTGCATATGCTAGGCTCGTCAAGTTTAACCTGAGTATTCCGCGTGTGTAAAAACTGGCTTGCACCCGTTGTAGATGGACGTAGAGCTTATCACACCCGATCATCACGTGGTGTCTGGGCACGACGAACTTTGGCAACGGTGCATACTCAAGGAGAACACTTCTTGATAATTAGTGAGAGATCATCTTAAAATGCTACCGTCAATCAAAGCAAGATAAGATGCATAAAAGATAAACATCACATGCAATCAATATAAGTGATATGATATGGCCATCATCATCTTGTGCTTGTGATCTCCATCTCCGGAGCACCATCATGATCACCATCGTCACCGGCGCGACACCTTGATCTCCATCGTAGCATAGTTGTCGTCTCACCAACTATTGCTTCTACGACTATCGCTACCGCTTAGTGATAAAGTAAAGCAATTACAGGGCGATTGCATTGCATACAATAAAGCGACAACCATATGGCTCCTGCCAGTTGCCGATAACTTGGTTACAAAACATGATCATCTCATACAATAAAATGTAGCATCACGTCTTGACCATATCACATCACAACATGCCCTGCAAAAACAAGTTAGACGTCCTCTACTTTGTTGTTGCAAGTTTTACGTGGCTGCTACGGGCTTAAGCAAGAACCAATCTCACCTACGCATCAAAACCACAACGATAGTTTGTCAAGTTGGTGCTGTTTTAACCTTCGCAAGGACCGGGCGTAGCCACACTCGGTTCAACTAAAGTTGGAGAAACTGACACCCGCTAGTCACCTGTGTGCAAAGCACGGCGGTAAAACCAGTCTCGCGTAAGTGTACGCGTAATGTCGGTCCGGGCCGCTTCATCCAACAATACCGCCGAACCAAAGTATGGCATGCTGGTAAGCAGTATGACTTATATCGCCGACAACTCATTTGTGTTCTACTCGTGCATATAACATCAAACCATAAAACCTAGGCTCGGATGCCACTGTTGGGGAACGTAGTAATTTCAAAAAATTTCCTACGCACATGAAAGATCATGGTGATGATATAGCAACGAGAGGGGAGAGTGTTGTCTACGTACCCTCGTAGACCGAAGCGGAAGCGTTGACGCAACGTAGAGGAAGTAGTCGTACGTCTTCCCGGTCCAACCGATCCAAGCACCGTTACTCCGGCACCTCCGAGTTCTTGACACACGTACAGCTCGATGACGCACCCCGAGCTCCGATCCAGCAAAGCTTCGGGGAGGAGTTCCGTCAGCACGACGGCATGGTGACGATCTTGATGTTCAACCGTCGCAGGGCTTCGCCTAAGCACCACAACAATTTGACCGAGGTGTAATATCGTGGAGGGGGGCACCGCACACGGCTAAGGAACGATCACGAAGATCAACTTGTGTCTATGGGGTGCCCCCCTCCTCCGTATATAAAGGGGGAGAGGAGGAGGGGGCCGGCCAAGAGAGGAGGCGCGCCCTAGGGGGGGCAAACCTACTCCAAGTAGGTTTGGCCCCCCTTTCCTATTAGGAGTAGGAGAGGGAAGGAAGAGAGGGGAGGGAAGAAGGAAAGGGGGGGGGGCGGCCCCCCTCCCAATTTGGATTGGGCTTGGGGGGGGGGGCGCCCCCTCCTTTGCTCCTTCTCCCTCCTTTCCACTAAGGCCCAATAAGGCCCATATACTTACCGGGGGGTTCCGGTAACCTCCCGGAACTCCGGTATAGTCCCAATCTCATCCTGAACCTTTCCGGTGTCCAAATATATCCGTCTAATATATCAATCTTTATGTCTTGACCATTTCGAGACTCCTCATCATGTCCGTGATCACATCCGGGACTCCGAATAACCTTCGGTACATCAAAATACATAAACTCATAATATAACTGTCATCGAAACCTTAAGCGTGCGGACCCTATGGTTCGAGAACAATGTAGACATGACCGAGACACGTCTCCGGTCAATAACCAATAGCGGGACCTGGATGCCCATATTGGTTCCTACATATTCTACGAAGATCTATATCGGTCAGACCGCATAACAACATACGTTGTTCCCTTTGTCATCGATATGTTACTTGCCCGAGATTCGATCGTCGGTATCCAATACCTAGTTCAATCTCGTTACCGGCAAGTCTCTTTACTGGTTCCGTAATACATAATCTCGCAACTAACTCATTAGTTGTAATGCTTGCAAGGCTTAAGTGATGTGCATTACCGAGAGGGCCCAGAGATACCTCTCCGACATTCGGAGTGACAAATCCTAATCTCGAAATACGCCAACCCAACAAGTACCTTCGGTGACACCTGTAGAGCACCTTTATAATCACCCAGTTACGTTGTGACGTTTGGTAGCACACAAAGTGTTCCTCCGGTAAATGGGAGTTGCATAATCTCATAGTCATAGGAACATGTATAAGTCATGAAGAAAGCAATAGCAACATACTAAACGATCGGGTGCTAAGCTAACGGAATGGGTCATGTCAATAAGATCATTCAACTAATGATGTGACCTCGTTAATCAAATAACAACTCCTTGTTCATGGTTAGGAAACATAACCATCTTTGATGAACAAGCTAGTCAAGTAGAGGCATACTAGTGACACTCTGTTTGTCTATATATTCACACATGTATTATGTTTCCGGTTAATACAATTCTAGCATGAATAATAAAGATTTATCATGATATAAGGAAATAAATAATAACTTTATTATTGCCTCTAGGGCATATTTCCTTCAGGATGAACAATTGGAACAACGTCTGGGTGGAAGATCGCAGTGAAGATAAGACCAGGTTCTGCTATTTCCATCAACATTCATGCGCCAACTTTTAGTCCGTAACACTTGAGAAAGTTTATCCAAGTTTGGCCATAAAAAAAGCAGCGATCTTCTTGGTTCATGAACCCAACTCGGAAGTAATATCCATGGCTTGTCTTCACTGTGACCATTAAACTAGTGTATTCAGTTATGGCAAGGCCGAGCATCTTGAGTACATGTGTTCTGGTAGAGCAAATAATACACTACAGGAAAAATAATATGAGAACATAGCATGTTCAAAAAAACCCCACCCTCCCGGATAGAAACGAGGATTCTAGGAACATACTGTGCGCGTTTCAAAATGCTGTGTTAGGATGAGAAGGAACAAGTGTGGCGTCTCGCCGAAGGCGCAGACATCTGTAGGGTACTCACACTTTGGGCACTGCAACTGAAACACACTAGATTCAGTATGAAGAAAAATGCATCAACGACGGCGGCTGCCATCCTAGGATTACCTGCGACCAAGGGACTTGGATTTATCGGGGATGGATGAAGAATTCGTACCTGGTTCTCCATGAGAAAACCCTATGCAATCGCCGAGCGGGGGTTTTCTCTGAACAAGAAGACGGGGGAGAAGGGGATTCAGGCCCAGTGAAATATTGCCGCTTCGTTCGTCCAGCTTACTGCTAAAGCTAGAAAGGGGGGGTTGTGATTTGATGGCTCATTGGGCATTACTGCGGCGCTACGACCGGGGTGTGTCTACCATAAAGTTGTGCACTCTAATTTGCGCATATGGCACGTGGACCCCGTTGCCGGTTGCCCCACATATCAGCGAAAGGAAGTAGAAAGACAGGAGTAACTAGTTACACATAAATGTATTTTTTGACAGAGAGATAGTCCCTCTGTAAACAAATATACAAATGTTTTATATCACAGGCTCACCTAGCCAAGAAATATACTCCCTCTGCAGCGCACGGGCATTATGGGGGTTCAGTTTTTTTATGGGGGTTCAGCTGAGAATATAATACTCAGATAGGCTCACGGTTCTGGACTTTGGGCCGTAGGCCGACCCTGCATGTTTGGGGGCCCATGTGTTCTACCTTAGCGCTTTTCATATTGCAAGTGATCGGTACGGCGCTGGTTTTAGATGCTATCGCAAGGCGAATACACAAAATTGAATAAAGCACGACAGCTGTTGGAATGAAATCGAACGACAGTTTCTAACCAGCAATCAGAGTTGCAATTCTATCAACGATATACCATGTGATAAATAATACTGTCGTAATACTTATACACACATGACACTTGTTTCACCATGCCAGATTATTACATCAAAATCTCTCGGAGGATAGATCAGTTGGGTAGTTGCATGCTGCTACTGAAGAATTTCAAAGTTGATTTTGACCATCTCTCCTTGCCGAGAAAGTTCAATTTTGACATCATCCCCTACCACAAGATATGATTTAGATTTGAACCTTGACCATCCTTTAGCATCAATCATCATGCGACCATCCTTTGTACTTACGGTATATTGAGCAGGTTCATTCACACCAAGGCTGCGCATGGTAAGAGAAACTTGGCCGCGGTCGCCCGGATTGTTGAACGACTCCCTCGTTGCTCTAGGAATTCACTATTTGCAAACAAGAAGACATACCCAAACAGTTAGATCAACACAGTGAATCATGTGAAACAACATGGAAAGAAAAAAGAACGAAGCACTTAGGCGGCCAATGCTTACCAAGAAGGTGGACATGTCGGTTTTTGTAAGGACTTTGGTATATGAAGTGAGAACTACAGCCCAGTCTGTTGCCAGTGCGACTGCACGGGCCGGAGCAGATGCAAGTGCAAGTGTTGGTGCAGGTGCCGAAGCCGCCGCTGCTGCTGGAGATGGTGCTCCTTGTAGAGCTGGTGTCGGTGTCGGAGCAGGTGCCGGTGTCGATGCCCGATCCTCCGGTAGATCAGACTGATCCGCTGACGCGGTCGGTGCCCAATCCTCACCTGGATCAGACTGAGCTGCTGCCGCTGTCAGTGCTAGAGCAACTGCCGGTGCTCGATCTATGCGAGACAGCGGCGATCGTGTCTGGTCTGCTAGGATCACCTTTCTAACTTGACTAGGATCCATGACCGTGATCCAGTTTTTTTCTTCATTTCTTTTAAACGCGAGAAGGACTAATTGTGGTGTTTTAGTTAAACCAAACTGCAGTTCATCATAGGGATTCAACTTGTACTCATACAATAGACTGATCCAATTTTTTCCAGTAATATAAGTGATGGACAGTGCCTTCATTACTGACACGACATAAGAAGTGAAACCTGCAAAAATAGCCATCGTAGAGCAAACCAAACGGTTTATTCTGTGATGAATGTCACATGGCAAAACCTGCATCATAAAATTGCAGGAAAAGAAAGAAAACATGACATTAAATCAATAAGATTTAGACAGTAAATCAATAAGATGTACTTGATGTGACACGAGTGAATCCTTACCAGGAAATCACTATGTTGAAGTACTAAACAGAAGATTGATCGTCCAACTATGTGTGGCATGCAGGGGGCCCGCCTACTCCCACAAGCAGGACAGTCCAAAGGTCGTGACAAATTGCATGGACCGAATATCCATGGGACTGGAAATCCTGATGGGTGCGATAAACCCTGCAATGCATACAGATATTGGAGTGTAACCATAATTGATAAACCATCCTCACAAAAAATATGATATGGATACTTCAAAATGTACAGACTGAATTGAGTGGACAGACATTAACATAGACCATTCTCAGGACTGACCACACACCAAAAGCGGCAGTACTAATAAACAATACAGGGATTACAAACACAAATCAAGTACTGTACAATAGTACTTACTACAGACAAGCAAAGTTGCACTAACTAAACTCTGCAGACTATTTCTTGCCACCGACCTACGGGATGAACCCCGCATAACTGACTAGGCCATGGACTTCGAGTGAGATGTCTACATGCACCATCACCATCTTGTCAACCTTGGAGAACCTAACAGAGTGGTCTTTCCACTCATAAACATGATGCTGAAGATAGGCCGCATCAGATTTGTTGGGAAGCTTTACAAGAACCACACCCTTCGTAATCGAAGGCACATCCAGGAAATTGTTGTGGTCAAGTACAGCCTCGAGAACACGCCCGACAATAGTGCTACAGGAAAACACTAGTTCAGGACACGTGGCGACAAGGACACAGCAGCTGGATAGTTCAGCAGTAGAACTCATCATCAGGTCTTCCAGTTCACACGGCATGACTTTGAGAACTTCATCTCCACCGCGGACCTGGTTCTAATTCAAACAGAGACCATATTTTATTACTACCTCCGTTCAGAAATATAAGATGATTTTTGATATTATACTCCATATATGACTACATATATGCACAGAAACGAGTGAACAAAGACACTAGAACATGTCTTCAAAGGCATGAGAGCAGAGGGATTACATGCAATATCCATAACACAAGTTACTGAGGCAAATATACCCTCTTAAAACGTAGCATTGATGTTCATAAAGTACTCCCTCCATCCCAAAATTCTTGTCTTGGATTTGTCTACATACAGATGTATCAAGTCACATTTTAGTATTAGATACATCCGTATCTAGACAAATCTAAGACAAGAAATATGGGACAGAGGGAGTAGTTGAAAGTAATCTATAAGAAATCAGTGTTAACCTCTCGCATGTTTTGGTCAAAAGAGGAATTTAGAACCGTCATTTGGCACACTAAAATCACATGCAAGATCACCCAGAAAGTTGTACTACCAGTACTAGTACTGTGTGTTAGATGAAAAAACACGATAAAGATCGAGAAAAAGATCGTCAACAAGAGACATTACCTGGACTTGCTTAATGAGGGATCCCGGAGAGGGGGGCTTGGATAGGGCGATGGCTTTGAGCTTGTCTGTGGTAGTCTCGGCGGGGTGCTTGCGCTTCTTCGTACCGTGAGCCTCGACGGTTTTGGCTAGAGCCATAGACATCACGTCGGCCGGTGCTCCAGTGTCCATCCAAGAGAGGAAGCTGAGAGAGAAGAGTGAAATGATGGAAGCTTCATCCGTCCAACTTACAGCTGGAAAGGAGGGGGTTTCGTGATTTGATGGCTCATTGGGCATTAATGCGGCGGTTCAATCGGGGTAGTCTACCGTCACTCTACTATGGAGTAATTTAGTTCATGGCTGGTGGACCCAGGTGTTGGCTGTCCCACACGTTGGTGGAAGTGAGTAATTTAGTGCATGGCTGGAGGAGGATCCGCATGGTAGAGCATGTCCACTGTTTTTCATTCTGAAGAAAAAAATGATTACAACAAGCGTTTCCACTCTTACGACGGAGGAGTTTGAAACACGGCAGCCACTTGAACATACAGTGCTCCTACTACTAGGCATGTATAGTGGTTCATACATCAGTACTACACAATCTTGTTGCTAATGTAGTAAGATATGACGATAACAAATGATGTTGTGCGCATACGGTGCTACAGTACTCCACGAAACATGAACCATATGAAGCACGAATAGTGTTAGACAGGGTGTATGAAGGGTGCACGGGATGGGAGCAAAAGTTCCCTTCTTGACCCACTTTTGGGTGTTTGGTAGAGTGCATGAAGGGTGCATGCGTCCACACTAGTAGGTTGACAAAAATACATGAAGAGGAAACAACAATATTGAGATGAGAATGCAACCAAACACACCCACACGCTTTGTGCTACAGTGACTAATCTGCATCGTCTGAGTTTGATCCAACGGTCATGTTGCGCTGAGACATGGACATGCCCATGCAGAGGGCGCCTAAACATCACTGAAGTCCCTCTGCTTCTCGAGGCGCACGACATTGGTAATGCAGGGTGCAACCGCCCGCAGAGCCCGCTCCCGGTCGACGGGAGCCAGCTCGTCAAAGACGGCGTCCAATGGCACGAATGGATTCCGGTGACGGAGCCCTGAAAGGATTCGCCTGGCAATGGCGATGGCAGCCTGCAACCCCTCCTTGTCCAGCTCAGCCCCCACCATCGCGCAGAGACGGCTCAGCTCCTCGGAGATATAGGTGAAGAAGGAGACCAGGTCAGGAAGCCGTAGCTCATTGAAGTCGACCGGGTGGTCGAACGGGTTTAGCCCGACGGCCGGTATCGTCGCGCTGGCACGACGGTAGGCATCATGCAGCCACAACACGTGCGTGGCAACTTGGTTCACCAAGTGGCTGAGGCGATCCTAGACCTCGTCATGATCGGCCCGCTCGCGCTCCAGCCGGTTCCCTTGACGACCTATCGTATCTCCCGCTTTCTGCAGCAATGACGCCGATGCCTCGAGCATCTTTGTGGTGGACGCCTGCCGCTTTTGAAGCTCCGTGAACTCCCGCACATAACGAAGGAGCATGGCACTCGTCTCCTCCTTGAGCTCACGGAGCTCCACGTCCTTGGCCCTGAGCTCCGCATCCTTGGCATGGACCTCCTGTGTCAGGCACCTCACCTCAGACTCCATGATCTACTGCGCCACCATGGCACCAGGTAGAAGCAATGGGGAGAGGAAGCAAAGGGGGCGAAACGGATGAAAGGCAATGGAATCAACGGGAAGGTGGAGGGAGCCAGGCGAGGAGCGGGGAATCTTTTGGTTTTCACCATGGTAAAACACCAGTCGACGACTTCTCACATCAGGGAGCGGTGGGTTTTTACAGGCGGAGTCATCGTGACTAATTTCTACCGCGCCTGCTCCCGTCAATCAAAAAATTAAAAATCCTGCCGCGCCTGCTCCTGTCAATCAAAAAATTAAAAATCCTGCCGCACCCAAACACCAGAGCAACGCCGCGGTGGATATTTAAATTTACCTGCCGGCAAGTAGATAAAAAAGGGGTGAAAAAACAAATGTGGCAGCGGCCTAGCTAATTGGTCAAACTAGCCCAACTAGCTAGCCACCGTGCTTCACTGATGTACTCAGCGGGAAAGGTGGTCTTTCGTGCTTTGATGACTCATTTACTTGCTTCAGTGCTACGACCGAGGAGGACCCAGAAAACGTGCGGTAGGGCGTCCCACGTCAGGAAGAATATATGCATGCACCACCCAGGAGGACCCCGAAACCGCGCGGTAGGGTGTGCCACGTCTTGGTACAGAGGAAAAATGTGCGTGTAAAAATATACTGTATCAGACGTAGTACCTATGGTTCGACCTCGGGACCCAGCCAGTCGGTCAAAAACACCCCACTGGCCACACAACTTCATCATGCAAACCTGGCACGGAGGATAGATGTGGTTAGCTCCGTCTCGACCAGCCACAACGTCTCTTGTTCTAGGCGATTCTTATATTTCCAAGCTTTTTTAGTTGTAATAACACCACGGCAAGCTAGCGCCGCTCTTCGTGTGTGCACGTGCAAAGGTTAGACGATGGGGAGAAGAGAGATTGAGATCGCAGACCTGGGACCCACCATTAAGTGAGACAACGGTCATGCGCGTGTTGACGAGGCACTCCCTCTACTCTACTCAACGTAAGTACTGTATAAAATCAAGTTATGGGACAAAGCCAACAACCGTTCATTTTTTCAGGCTATCGACTTATGCTTTGTAGTCCAGGTTGCCAGTTCGAATCTCATCTTTCAAATTTGTTAGTTTTAGGTCCAAATTTGATTAATGACAAGTAGGACCCCCGTGTGTTGTTCCGATATTTCAGTGTAGGATGGTTTTTTTGAACAAAATCTTTGCGCGGTTAGACAAGTAACGGCACGAGTTACACGTATTTTGCAAGTTTACAAAAAAAATGACAGCGGCATAGAATATCACATCCACCCCGCAGCTTACATACTATGGTGATACGAGTTTTTACACCATTGGAAGTGAGATCCAATGGCTTGGGAGTAGTCTTTGTAATTATGCGCAATTTCCAAACTCTCCAAAGGTTTTTTTACAAATAAAACATTCAGGCCTCATGTGTGCCTCTGCATCTTCGATCCTACGGCTCCCCGGTGCTCATATTGGTGCTCCACGTAGCTTAATTACCCGCTACGGTGATATGAGCATCTAGGTCGTATGATCAGTGATCAGATGGCACATGCGTAGTACTTGTACTTTCTATGCATTTCCCAAACTCTATCAGCTGTATATTGAATAAACATTCAAACCTCCTACTGTGGGCCGTTAGATCTCAGTGAACTCGTATCACCATAGAATCTATGGTGCGGGAGCACCTCATACTCTCCCGTGCGAGAAAACATAAGGTGCTATCGCAGCTTGGATGCTACGGTGATACGAGCTTCGAGGTCGTTTGATCTGAGATCCAATGGCATCTGAGCAGTCTTTGTGCTTGTAAGCAGTGGCCAAACTCTTTTGGGGCTTTTCTGCAAAAAACCATTCGAACCACTGAGGAGGTGTTGGGTCACAAATACAATGCCTCCAAAGAGCATCTAAGTAGTTTTTGTACAAATTGTGTGCAATTCTCAAACTCATCAAGGTTTCCTGCAAAAAAATTAAGACACATCATGTGAGCTGCTATATCTCAGATCTACAAGCTCCAAGCAACTCGTATCGGCATATAGCATCTAAGGTATGGGGGCACATGATATTCTCCTGGGGAGGAGGGGTGGGGGGTGCACAACCAATCGGTGGTTGGGAGGGTGGGGACAAATATAATCTAAACAACCCTAAACAGAGCTCCACAATTTTATCTAAGGTCGAGGGGTTGACCCCCGACAATCATAGCTCCGTCTAAACACAACATTTGCATGTTCTGTAGTACTAGACTTAATATTCATGTTTCAGTTTCATGTTCATTTTAAATATTGAACTTAGGACCATGGATGTCTTACATTTTACTCCCTTCGTTCCTAAATATTTGTCTTTTTGGAGGCTTCAAATGGATTGGCACATACAGATGTATATAGACATATTTTAGAATCTAGATTCACTCATTTTGCTGCGTATGTAGTCACTTGTTGAACTCTCTAAAAGACTAATATTTAGGAATAGAAGGAGTATTTTTGAATTCGTGTCATACATGCATGGTTTGGAAAAATAGATGCACTATACTTATTGGATTGTTGTTGTGTTCGTGCGTGTGTGTTTCTGTGTGTGTGTGTGTGGTCGTACAAAGTTTTCTCACCTCCATATTGTTCATCTTTTAAATTTGAATTTGAATTGGAAAACTTACTAGGGATACCATGAAATGTGAAATCCATGTTGAGATCACTATATCACAAACTCACTCTAATTGAACAACTCATCATGAATCAATTACCACGTTGAGATTAGTATTTGCAAGGAAAATATTGGTATTGTAATACATATAGATTCGTTCGGCAATTTAAAAGGTTCCTTTCGTATTCTCGAATGGTAGGACCCAACGGCGTACCAGCCATACCTTGGCTCGTGTTGATCGTAAAAAAAACTGGGCTCGTGTCCTTCGGTGGTGTGCGTGGTACGCACATTAGGCAACCCCAACCAGTCGAGCCTCAGCGTTTCAAGTCGAAATATCTGGCGGCCAGAATTCTAGCCTTAGGAAATTCCCCTCATGTCCTTGATCCATAATGACTACCGATGAACAACTGAGGGATGCTTTAGTAACTAGACAACGTTACCTACCGTGCCGAACACGGTTCAATTCCCTCGGTCGCCGCTCGTCAAGGTCACCCGTCAACTTCATTGCCTAGTACTACTACTACTACACCAGGATGAGCACAGAATTGAGCCCGTTTGTTCGTGCCTAGTACTTGAGTTAATATATCAGGCAATGCATTGGTACAAAGGGATTATCCTTTTACTCTGCATATATAACTTGTCTGAAGTCTAACTAAGCAAAATGTTTGACCAAATCCTTTCTTAAGAAATACAACAGGACATATGTCCGGCTTAAAAATTTATTGCATGACGCAGGTTATGATATTGTTTCGAATCTTGGATCTTAAATTTCAGAAAATCCAAAAGTGAGCATAAATTCTTGAAACTGAGCATGGTCATGTGATATGGCACAAATATGACTTCATAAGTTCTTTCTTCAATTCGAGACAAGCTGCTTATGACAAGTTGCACAAATGAAGAGCCAAGGTATTTTGGAACAAAGACCTATCACATTAAGGCGAACGCTTTCACTATTGAAACCGTGGGCGTTTACGTGCCGTCACGAGTCCCTGCTTCTCATCGGCAGGTGCCGTCCCAGCAAGAGTGTGAGTCGATGGGAGGCGTGCGAGCAGACCGCTGCGCCGGCTGTCAGGGAGGCGTGCGAGCAGACCGCTGTGCAGACTCACCGGGCGGCGAGCCCTTTGACCAGGCTCCGCTGTCCACCGTCGTCCCAACTGCTCCCACTTTTAATGTCGCTGGTGCCGCAGTTTAAAATCAACCCCGCACTACCCGGTATCGCTACAATCCTCTCTCTTCCTCTCCGATTCTCCTATCGTCTACCTCCAACTAGCCTGACCTAAACGTACGCCATGCCGCATCACGATGGTCTGCCCTTAGTGATCCAGTTTCATGAGGAAGACACCCAGCCGGAGTCTCAAGAACATAAGGCGCTTTAGGACGAGCTTGAACTGGCCTTGCGGGAAGACGCCGCACTTGTCCCCGCTCCCGTTTCGGCTCCCGTCGCCCCGACTGCGCCAGTGCCCATCCCCGTGGCATTGATGGGATGGGAGCCACACATTGTCGCCGAGCTTGATGCCACGGGGTTCCACAAGGTCCCCGCCGACTTTCACACGCCCGTGCACCTGCCAGCGCATGCGCCTGCACGTGCACTGACGCGCACGCCCGTGCCGGTGCCCGTGCACCTGCCAGAGCATGCGCCTATGCGTGCACTGACGTGCACGCCCGTGCTGGTGCCCATGCATGTGAATGTCTCCGCCGCGCTGTTGACAGCGCCTGTCCCCGCACGAGTGCTAGTGCCCCCCTCAGCGGCATGGATGGCCGCCGTCGACCGCTTCCTTGCACCAACGCCAGTCGCCTCCTCCCGCCAGTTGACTCGCTCCGAAGTCCAGAACATTTTGGCCTTCCTTGAGCTAGGCCAATGTCCAGGAGTACGCCAACAACGGCGCAAGACACCGCCGTCGCCGTCAGTCAGTGGCCTGACGACACATACAGCACGACAGAGGAGCCGCTTCCCACCGCGAGACGCCCCCCCCGCCGCCGCATAATCTAAATTTTCCATGAAAAGCGTTCAGATTGCCATGCGTAAAATACGAATGTTTATCATTTCCGTTTATTTTATATCGATTGTCGTATAATTTAAAGTCGGAGTCAGACTGAACGAAATGTATGGTTTGATCGGTTGAATGTTCTGCTAGAGCCGTATCAAATTAAATATAAAACATCATCAAGCCACATGTACTCCTTGTCATCCAATGACCTAGACTGCTTCAATGTCGAGCGCTCAACACGTTTAGCGTGCAGTTAATTTCATGCCAAAATAGTGCTAATCACATGATAACACACAAATAATATCCTAGTAGTTAATATCCGCATGCACTTAATATACTTCCAAATTAACGTGCATTGCACATACACACTTACTAGTGCTGCTAGTACGTGAAACTGGTGCCGTGGCTTGTGATCGCGTCCAGATATGGTCAACAGTAACATCGCCCGCGAGTTCTTCCTGTTTGCCCGTGCGTCTAAACGCAGAAGGGGAGGAGAGAGAGAGAGCACACATGGAACCCACCAGTAAGTGAAGGTGAATAGTACTAAAAATAATATGACATGTTATCCATTAATTAGGCTGTGGTAATATAAAAACATTATGTGAACAAAGGGGGTACAACAAACATTGCTATTCTACGTATGTTGCCTATTGACGTGCGGCTTGAAGGCCAGGTCGCATGTTCGATCCTCGTCCTTTATTTTTTAATTTGTATATGGGTCCAAATTTTATTCATGACATGTGGGCCCCTCGGTGTGTAGTTTGTAGCACTTTAATTTGTGGGTCAAAATTTGTTCCATTCCAAGTGGACTATCGGTGTGTAGTTTTGTAGCTTATTTATAATAATTAAAGAGAACAACATAGTTTTTTCAATAATACCATGGTGCGACGTTGAAGGCGAGAAAGGACGTGCGAGAGAGCAATGACCGAGCCAGAGGGAAATCAACTAGGGGAGTTGCGTGGGTTGCAATGGTGTTTGGAGTAGTTGTGGGCCGAATGCTACGAAAATATAATCTAAACCGACCAGAATAAATGCCTACACAAATTAATCCAAGGTTGGAGTGCCCCTCGCAATGTAAATAGCTCCGTCTTTAAGAGGGATGGAGAGGTAGTAGCTTCAATGCGTGGGAAGATACGGTGTGAGAAAGCGAGGTCAATCGAGAGACATATCGATAGAGAGACAAAGTGAGTGTGGTCCGACATTCATTGAACAAATATATATGCTCCGGAGAGATATTGTTCGATTGAGCTTATGGCAAGGGTGAGGGCTGTAAGATAGAACTTGAGAGATGATCCAGTCATAGACGTGTAGATATATTTTGTGCGTGGGAGGAAGCAAGGTCAACCGATCACATAGGGTCGCCGTGCGATCGAAAGAGTGAGACGGGTTGGAGAGAGTGACCTAGATAGACGATGTGCGTGAGAGAGTATACAATGTGAATAGGTCAAATTGGGCTCAAACATGGTGATATATCTTTTTTGTCCGAGAAAGAGCGAGGTCAATCGAGACATACGGAGAGAGAGAGATAGATAGATAGATAGATAGAGAGAGAGAGAGAGATTGAGTGAGCATGGCCCACCATGAGGTCGAAAGAGTGGCGGCGGCTTGGATGGACTGACCTAGATAGAAATTCTGCGTGAGAGAGTATAGAGTGTGTCGATCGAGGCCCGAACAGGGAGATATATCATTTGTGTGTGAAAGAAAACGAGGTTAAACGAGACTCAGATAAAGAGAGCGAGATTGAGCGAGTGTGGCCTGCCGTGCGGAAGAAAGAGTGAGACAGTCTTGAGGGAGTGACCTAGATATACAACGTGCGTGCGTGCGCATGAGAGGTTGGGGGGCTAGATAAGGAATGCATGTATTTATCGCGAGAGGGTGAGAGTGTCACAACCTAGTTTTTGCCCTCTTTTCTTTGCTTGATTTTTAGCTGAGTTGATTTTGGATTTGGAGTTTTAAATCATTCCATTTGGACTTGACCACTTGGGTATCCCTTGATTTTCACCCAAGTGTTCCCTCTCCTCCTCAAATCCATCAATTCACCCCTGGCCAACCCAACAACATTGCTTGGAATATTTTTCTTAAATGAAAAATATTCATTTTTGCCTCCAAAACCCTAGCTAAACTCCTTGACCTTCAAAGCAACCCTCATTTCTGTTGCCCCAAAAATCCTGAGAAAAATCCCAAATATTCTTTGGACCCTAGGGCACATTTCTGAGCAAAAATATTTCACCACTCTTTGGAATATTTTGGCTACAGAAAATAAAATCACTCCTGGGCTGAAATGGTAGTTTCTACATCAACTACCTTTTTACTAGCTCCAATGTAGCTAGTTTTCCCTGAGCTTATTTACCTTAGTAAGAGTCAGTAAAACCCCAAAGCTCAGCCCTTGAATCCCTGTGGTTTGACCACAGTAACTCCCCAAAGTTCCTGCCCAGTAACTTAACCTCATCACCATTTTACTTCTACTGCACCTGGAACCAAACCGAGCCATGGTAACACCTAAGTTTACTAAGGACTACATGCCAGACATCCTTGTTAGTGCGTAGGTGGCCTGATGCTACCGTCCACGCGTGACCGCGTTTGTCCGAGCGTACTGGCATGCCAAACGCGCGCTCTGTGCGTCGCCAGCGCCTCTGTGGAGCGCGTGCTCGCTGCTCGGCCGGCCAGAGCATGGCCCCCCTCGCCCCCATCCTCGTCTCCACCCCCAAAACTCCACCCTGCCGCTCGCCCACGCCGGAGCTCGCCACAGCGAGCATGGGCACGGTTCGGCCAATGGCACAGTGTGTGTGCACTATGTTCGTCTCTTTCCCCCTCGTTCTTGTGCTTGTCCGCGCCCGCGTACAGTTGCTGCGTGACCTCCGTCGCCTTCTCCATCACCCTCTGGCACCGTTTGTCATCGGGCGCCAGGGACAGGTGTCCTTCGGCGGAGCCCGAGCCCTCCTCGCTACCCCGCCTATAAAACCCCCCCTCCGCAGCCTCCTGGAGCATCGCAACTCACCCCACTCCCTCCTAGAGCCACTAGAAGCCACAGCCCGGCCGAGCAGGCCGCGGGCTATCGTCCCCGAGCCGAGCTCGCCGACGATCCCCTCTGGATCGTTCCCGCAGCTCCGGCCTCTCCCAAGCCAAGGTGACCCCGCCAGGGCCTCCGCCTCTCCTCCGTGAAGCCAACGCACCTAGCTAGAGCCCCTGGAGCCACCCCAAGCCGCCGTCTTCTTCAACTCCGGCAACCTCCGCCCTCTATCACCGCTGGAGAGGAAAAATCCGACACCGTCCGGCCACCGTTAGCCATGCTACGGGTACGGGCAGGTGCGCAATAGCCTTCTCCGTCAATCCCTCCCTCTCGTTTGCCTCCAAGAAGTCTCACCACCGACGTGAGCTCTGGCGAATCGCCGTTCCCCTCTGTTTCCCTCTACCCTCTCTCTGACCTGACTAGTGGGGCCCGCTAGTCCGCCACTTACTACGCGCGCGAAGCGGTATGAGTGGTGGCACCCCGGGAGAGTACGCCTTCGACGTCACCCCCCCTCTGTTTTTGTTTTTTCGAATTCATTTAAATTCCAGGAGACTTCGAATGGCCAGAACTTTTATTCTACAAGTCCAAATGCAGTGATTCTTTTTTGCATCGTGTTCTGTGTCCAAAAATCTAACAACACCCAAAAGATGGGATTTTTCTTTGCTGTCTAGATTTTCTGGCAATTTTTAGAAAGTTTCTTGATATTTTTCTTTTGTGGTTTTTGAATATTTTCAGAAGAACCAGCTTGTCTTGAGGATCACCAGGAGCTTTGTGAACCTCATCAATGCTAAGGCAAGCCACAGTAACCTTTTTATGGTGCCACTTCAATATTTATGATTTTCATACTTGAACCTAGCATTATTGATGCATTTAAATTAGTTATAAAATAAATATATTCTGTTATATGCTTGTTATGTAAAAATACTTGAACTTCAGAATGTTTGAAGTAAATATGATTGGCAAGATAAGGAGAACTTAGTTGCAAGTGATAAATAAATAATATGGTCATAGAGTTTGATGAGTAATTTAAATATTATTTTTGCATGAGGTATAATTATGATACTGCTAGAAATGGTTCTGGTATAAGTAAAGAGAGTTTTAACCAGAATAGTAGCATGAGTTTATGATGGCTCCGTAGGAGCATGGTTGGTGCATTCTTTGCACGGTTATGTGATGCATATGTTAAGTGATGCATAGTATGGCAGTATGACACCGCTTATTTTCTTTTCACATTAAGTTGAACCTGATTAATAATTCAACTTGAACATGTTGTTGACCGGGTCGTGGTGCCGCTGAAATGAGTCCTTCCCAGTGCAACCACATTTGCCGGTATGGGACGGCCTTAATGCGTTTCATTGTCGTGCCTCTGGTCGGTGCCTCAATTTAGGGAAGGTTATGGGCGTGCTGTACCCTAGCCCGGTAGGCAAGCATAACCTTGTGAGCCCATTGTTAAGTTAATTTGGTACTGGATCATAGAGTGGATCATGGCCACGACGGTGGTCGAGGTGTCTGGAGGTAGACACGGGGCCACCCAGGACTAGCCCGGTGGGGTCTGAGTCGGAAGGGCCGGGAGAGTGTCATGACAGTGAAATGGTTTCGTCGGAATGCTGTTGGTCCACCCGAATGGGAATGCGAGGCCATGGGTTCCGTAGTGTGGGTACAGTGTACTAACCTCTGCAGAGTCTTTTTAATCTATCGATAGACGAGTCCACGGTTACAGACACACTCGAAAGTAAGGTACACCATGGGTCAACACTTAATAAATATGCACACTAAATTGCACTATGGATAGCAGTGAGGTCATCGTGTTGAGTTGGGCATGAGTTGTCGGGTTGTGATCGCCGTAAGGATCACGGGCCATGAGTTGGTCGGGTTGTGATCGCCGTAAGGATCACGGGCCATGAGATGGTCGGTTGGTGATCACCGTAAGGATCACGAGTATTTTTGGTAATATCTTGTTTATTGGTCACATCTGGTGAGCAAGTCGGGAGAATGAGTACCTGTTGAGCATGGTCACAACATGTTGGATATATAGTTGCATTGTTGATTAATTGGATAAATATCATTATATTGTCTGTCATCATGTTTATGTTTATTGTGAGCTTGCAAGTACATTCAATGTACTGACCTGGCATGTCATGCCAGATTTCAGGAAAGTCCCGTTGGAAAGGAGTGTTGTCCGAGTCTAGACCGTGTCCACGTCGGTGTCCTTGTGCTATTTAGTCCCGCTACGTCGTTGTTCCGCTGCCGAGTAGTTGTCATGATCGAGGCCCCTCTATGTTCACTAAATAATGTATATATTGTTCAGCCGCACCGTGTGTGCCGCCTGGCCTCGCTAACCGTTGTAATATGAACTATGTTCCGCTAGTATGAATAAAGCGGTTGTTTTCTGTACCATGTTGTTGTGTGTTGTCAAAAGACAAGGTCTCTAGGCTGGCAATGCAAGGTAAACCGGTCGCTCTGAGCTGGGGTGCCACAACGCTTGGTATCAGAGCCGCGCTGACTGTAGGCCACGCTAGACTAAGCCGAGTTAACTGGACACTAGATACGAGTTGTAGCTGAGTGTTGGTAATGACTGTAGCTGGTTGTTGCATTGCTTGCACTGATTATATTTTTTTGTATGCTAACCTGCTAATGGTTGTGAGTGTAGATGGCTCCGGTGCTGTACCCGTGCCAGTTGCAGCTGATGCCATACACGTCGCCGCATCTCCTTCGTAATGTGTGGCGTCAGCTGTATCCTCACGGAGACGATCCAGTCTATCGTGTGTACCGGGAGCGCCTAGCTGACTCAGTGTATGAGTATCACGCCGTGGTTACTCTGCGCACCAGTTCCGATTCCGGTTCTTACACTCGTACCTCTCGTAGCGGCTATGCTTCTTCCGCTTCTCATGCTGTCTAGTTTGCTGCATTCGAGGTACTTGTTGAGCTCCGCTACAATGAGGTCCGGATGCAGAATCACCCAGGTTTCCATTACTACCCTTCTCTCCACGATAATGGTCGTGTTCGTTCCCTGTCATTGATCCGGAGTCTGATAGTGTAGCTAGCCACCTTTCTCGCTACATCACTGCTAGCTATCTTCTACTTTATGAGCTGGCTTGTGACCTGAGTCATGCCCGTACTGCTTTAGCCTCTACTTTAGTCTCTGCTCGCTCAGCCACTACTTCTCCATCTGTGGGATTTATTCCCTACGTTCCTGCAAGTTCTAGATCCCCAGTTTCTCCGGTTACTCCCCCGAGTAGCTCGGGCACCGCGACTGTGAGTCCACTTAGTGCTCCTGCCGAGTGGGTTTCACTCCTCGTCACTCCTGCAGCCCCAATGATCCACCCTCCGCCTGCCCTAGAGGGAGAGCCCTCGAGGTAGCGTCGTCGTGTCACCTTTAACCCGGAGGTCTCCATTAACCCCGTCAGTTCTGGATCCGAGTCTGCTTCAGGAGAGGACCCCGCAGCGCCAGCTGAGCAGTAGAGCTTTCGAGTATTCTCAGTCGCGGGATGGAGTATGGATGTAGTCATATGAGTCATGATGTTTTGTTTCTTGTATGAGAGTAGTTGGACCTGGCATGTTGTTATCTTTCATGTATGAGTCTATGTATAATTATGTTGGACTTTAGTTTATTCTCCGTATTTTCTTCGTCTTTTCGGTTTCGCTTGGTTTTTGTTGCTAGTTTCTCCCCAGTTTTTGTTGAATGCTTCTCATCTCGGTTGCGTTGACTTGGGAAAAATCATATTAGGATGACACAGGGAGGCTGCAGTAGCAACATTCGCGAGGGTTCTCCTGTTCGGCGTTACGCACGACAGGCAGGAAAATCACCCGAGCCGTACGTTCCACCACCGCCTCAACCGCCAAATCCGCCCTCCACCGAGCAAATTATGCGTATGTTCGAGGAACGACAAAACAATGATCTAATGGAAATATTCAGAAGTATTCAAGCAATGGTTGGACAGAATGGAAATCAGGCTGTCTCTCACTCCAAGCTATCCGATTTTCAAAGGACTAAGCCTCCCAGTTTCAGTCAGGCCATTGATCCCTTGGATGCAGATCATTGGTTAAGAACTGTGGAAAATAAACTTGAGGGTGCTCAAACTAATGAAGAGGATAAAGTTCCGTTTGCAACACATTATCTGGAAGGCGCTGCTGCCATATGGTGGGAAAGTGAGAAAGCCATAGGGACTGAGAATGAAGCAATTACCTGGTCAAGATTCAAGGAGCAATTCCGGAAATATCACATCCCTGCGGGAATTATGAAGACTAAGCAGCATGAATTTCTCGCGCTCCTCCAAGGAAGTTAGTTAGTGGCAGAATATTTACAAAAATTCAATCACCTGTCATGTTACACTCAATATGACGTGGCCACTGAAGAAAGGAAGATGGACCGATTTCTTGGGGGATTCAACCCGCAACTTCGTTGTGCTCTCAGTGTGTTCGATTTTTTAGATTTCCAAACCCTGGCGAACAAAGCTTTCATTGCTGAAAGGGAACACAAGCTCATGTCAGATAATAAGTCTGCCCATAACGATCACAAACGCAAGTTTGAGCCCAAGAAGGAAATGCAACCGGTGCAGAAGGTTCGTACCTGGCAACCAACTCCGGTGGCGTATTAGCCTAGTTGGCAACAAAATGTTAACAAGCCCACCACCCAAGTGAAGAATGATATGCTCAACCCAGTTATGGAGAATTGCCTGCACAACAATTCCTGTTATAGTTGCGGACAAACCGGACATTATGCCAAACAGTGTCCCAAGAACAACCGGACCAATGCTACATTCAAGCCTCAAATCCATTATTTGGAAGCCGGTCCAAGTCAACACGACGTCACGGGATACGTTCATCATAGTTCAGCCGACGAAGCCCAAGAAAATCCCAAAGTCGTCATTGGTTTGTTCCCTATTAATAACATACCTGCAGTAATTTTATTTGACTCTTGGGCTTCCCACTCTTTTATATCTCAGAGTTTTGTTGCCCAAAACAAATTTCCTTGTTCACTTTTGGGCAAGAATATGCTGGTACAAACTCCGGGATCTATTATTCAAAGCAATCTTGTCTGCCGCAATCTGGAAGTCAGTATCAACAAAATCTGTTTCCCGACATCTTTGATACTCATTGAGTCTGATAAATGGGATGTTATCTTGGGTATGAATTGGCTGACTCAGTACCAAGTATGCATAAATTGTGCGACCCGAGAAGTCAACTTGACCGGACAAGATGGATAAGCTACCAAGTTTATTGCTCGTAGAAGCATACCTTCCAAGGAAATGGTTTTTGCAGCAATAGCAGAAATGGAATTAATTCCGGTGGTCAGTGAGTTTCCCGATGTATTCCCAGAAGAACTGCCAGGCATGCCACCTTACCGAGAGCTTGAGTTTGCAATAGAACTTGTGCCCGGAACCACACCAATACACAAGAAATATTATCGAATGCCGTCATACAAATTGGTAGAGCTAAAGAAACAGCTCAATGAAATGCTCCAAAAGGATATATCCGCCCCAGTTCCTCGCCATGGGGATCACCCGCAATTTTTGTGGACAAGAAAGATGGCAGCCTTCGTATGTGTGTGGACTACCGACAGTTAAATGATGTCACGATCAAGGACAAATACCCTCTGCCAAGAATTGATGATTTGTTTGATCAGCTCAGTGGAGCCAAGGTATTCTCAAAGATTGATTTGCGGACTGGATATTACCAGGTCAAAATTAAAAAGGAGGATATTCCCAAGACCGCGTTCACCACTCGCTACGATCTTTATGAATATATCGTCATGTCCTTCGGCCTCACCAACGCCCCCGCCTTATTCATGCACATGATGAACAAAGTATTCATGGATTTCCTTGATAATTTCATGGTCGTCTTTATCGATGATATACTTATTTACTCAAGAAGTGAAGAAGAGCATAAAGGACACCTCCGTGCAGTATTACAACGACTCCGTGAGCAACAGTTGTACGCTAAGTTCAGTAAATGCAAGTTTTGGCTCAAACAAGTTGGATTCCTTGGGCATGTGCTATCCGCTGAAGGAATAGGCATGGAGCCAAGCAAAGTAAAAGACGTGCTCGTCTGGTTGCCACCCGCCACCATGTCTCAAATCTGGAGTTTTCTTGGATTAGCCGGATACTACCATCGTTTCATTGAATGGTTCTCCAAGATTGCTAAGCCCATGACTGAGTTGCTTGAAAAGGATAAGAAGTTTGAATGGATGTCAGACTGTGAGAAAAGTTTCACCGAGTTAAAGAAGCAGTTAACAACTATGCCAGTATTAACACTTCCAGATATCTACCGCAGCTTTAACGTATATTGCGACGCTTCCCGTCAAGGACTTGGGTGCGTGCTTATGCAAGATGGCAAGGTAGTAGCTTACGCCTCACGATAGCTACGACCCCATGAAGGAAATTACCCTAGTTATGATTTGGAATTGGTCGCGGTAGTTCATGCTTTAAAAATTTGGAGACACTACCTCATTGGAAAAAGGTGCCAAATTTTTACCGATCACAAAAGTCTCAAATACATATTTACTCAGCCGAATTTAAATCTCTGTCAGCGAAGATGGCTGGAGTTGGTCAAGTATTATGATCTTGGAATAAATTATCATCTGGGTAAGGCCAACGTGGTTGCCGATGCACTCAGTCGAAAGCCCGTCAGTTTAAACGTCATGCTGGAATCTCTGCCTTCCAAACTTAAAGAAGAAATTGCTCAGCTCAACCTGGTCATAGTTGAGGCTGGCCTTGCCAATATTCTGATGGTTACCCCTACTCTTGAGGAAGAAATCCGCAAGGCCCAGCCAGGCGATGCCGATCTGCAGAAACGCATCAAGTCATCCGATTTCTCGAAGGATCAGTGCGGTACCCTCGGATTTAGGGGAAGGATTTGTGTGCCTAATCAAGATGGTCTAAAGCAGAAAATTTTGTCGGAAGCCCACGAATCCTCGTATTCAATCCACCCTGGAGGCACAAAAATGTATGAAGACCTTCGATAAATATTCTGGTGGGATGGAATGAAGAAAGACATTGCTTATTTCGTGGCCTGTTGTGACATATGCAACAAAGTTAAGGCGGAATATCACAAACCAGCCGGACTTTTCCAACCACTGCCCGTGTCACAATGGAAATGGGACGATGTCTGTATGGATTTCATCACAGGATTACCCAGGACCCAACGAGGCAATAATGTGATCTGGGTCATAGTGGACACATTAACAAGGTGGCCCACTTCCTCCCAGTCAAAACCTCATACCGAGCAGATGAGCTTGCCCGACTGTATGTATCCAGGATTGTTAGTTTACATGGAGTTCCCCGAACCATAACTACTGACCGAGGTTCACTTTTCACCTCTGCGTTCTGGACCCGTCTCCATCAAGCTCTTGGAACGGAATTAAAATACAACACCGCTTATCATCCTCAGACGGATGGGCAAACGGAAAGAGTAAATCAGATACTCAAAGATATGCTCCGAGCCTGTGTTTTAGCCCAGGGACCACAATGGGAAGATTGCTTGCCGTACGCCAAGTTCTCGTATAACAATGGGTTCTAGACCAGTTTAAAGATGTCACCTTATGAAGCTTTGTATGGTCGTAAGTGCCGCACTCCATTAAACTGGTCTCAAACCAGAGATAGCCGTATTTTCGGAACATATCTCATGCTGGAAGCCGAAAAACAAGTCAAGGAGATCCAAGAAAGATTACAACTGGCCAAATCACGACAAAAAAGTTATTACGACGCAAAGCACCGGCAGATCAGTTTTGAACCCGGAGAACATGTCTACCTTCGAGTCACACCCATGAAGGGAATAAAAAGGTTCCAAACCCGTGGAAAATTGGCACCCAGGTTTATTGGTCCATTTCCCGTCATGACACGAGTAGGTGTTGTGGCATATCAGTTGGAGCTGCCTCCAGAACTGTCAGACGTGCACAACGTGTTCCACGTTTCACAACTACGACGGTGCATCTCACCACCCGAGAAAAAGACCGATTTTGGAGAAATAGAACTGGCAAAGGACATGACCTACGAAGAGAGGCCAGTGAAATTTTTGGATCAGATGGAAAGCGTCACTCGTAGTAAGTCACGAAAGTTTTACAAGGTTCAATGGATGCATCATACCGAGTCAGAATCAACCAGGGAATCAGAAGAATTTCTAAGGGCATGTTGTCCAGAATGGTTTTCCCAAGCAACCGAATCTCGAGGACGAGATTCATTCTAAGTGGGGGAGGTTTGTCACAACCTGGTTTTTGCCCTCTTTTCTTTGCTTGATTTTCAGCTAAGTTGATTTTGGATTTGGAGTTTTGAATCATTCCATTTGGAATTACCACTTGGGTATCCCTTGATTTTCACCCAAGTGTCCCCTCTCCTCCTCAAATCCTTCAATTCACCCCTGGCCAACCCAACAACATTGCTTGGAATATTTTTCTTAAATGAAAAATATTCATTTTTGCCTCCAAAACCCTAGCTAAACTCCTTGACCTTCAAAGCAACCCTCATTTCTGTTGCCCCAAAATCCTGAGAAAAATCCCAAATATTCTTTGGACCCTAGGGCACATTTCTGAGAAAAAATATTTCACCACTCTTTGGAATATTTTGGCTATAGAAAATAAAATCACTTCTGGGCTGAAATGGTAGTTTCTACAGCAACTACCTTTTTACTTGCTCCAATGTAGCTGGTTTTCCCTGAGCTTATTTACCTTAGTAAGAGTCAGTAAAACCCCAACGCTCAACCCTTGAATCCATGTGGTTTGACCACAGTAACTCCCCAAAGTTCCTTCCCAGTAACTTAACCTCATCACCATTTTACTTCTACTGCACCTGGAACCAAACCGAGCCATGGTAACACCTAAGTTTACTAAGGACTACACGCCAGACATCCTTGTTAGTGCGTAGGTGTCCTGATGACACGCTCTAAAGTAAGGTACACCATGGGTCAGCACTTAATAAATATGCACACTAAATTGCACTATGGATGGTAGTGAGGTCATCGTGTTGAGTTGGACATGAGTTGTCGGGTTTTGATCGCCGTAAGGATCATGTGCCACGAGTTGGTCGGGTTGTGATCGCCGTAAGGATCACGGGCCATGAGATGGTCGGGTGGTGATCGCCGTAAGGATCACGAGTATGTTTTGGTAATATCTTGTTTATTGGTCACATCTGGTGAGCAAGTCGGGAGAATGAGTACCTGTTGAGCATGGTCAAAACATGTTGGATATATAGTTGCATTGTTGATTAATTGGATAAATATCATTATATTGTCTGTCATCATGTTTATGTTTATTGTGAGCTTTCAAGTACATTCAATGTACTGACCTGGCGTGTCATGCCAAATTTCAGGAAAGTCCTGTTGGAAAGGAGTGCTGTCCGAGTCTAGACCGTGTCCACGTCGGTGTCCTTGTGCTATGGAGTCCCGCTACGTCATTATTCCGATGCCGAGTAGTTGTCATGATCGAGGCCCCTCTATGTTCACTAAATAATGTACATATTGTTCAGCCGTTGTAATATGAACTATGTTCCACTAGTATAAATAAAGCGGTTGTTTTCTGTACCATGTTGTTGTGTGTTGCCAGAAGACAAGGTCTCTGGGCTAAAAACAACATTTGAATGTACATAGTACCAGACTTAATATCGTTGTTTCAATTCAGTGTTGTAAGAACATGCGGTGCCCCCATGTTTGGTTTTGGTAATTTATGACAATCTCTATGGACTAATAGTTTTCTTGAGTTATATTTGAAGGATTTGTCCATAGGTTTTTCTTGAAGTCCATGTGTTGGTTTCAAGGAGTTTATGAGTTGATCAATGTGCTATTAAGGAATTATCCAAAGATTGGTCATGTGAGTGTTGAGCTTATTGCAAGCATGTCTTGAAGAATAAGATTGTGTGATCATTCATGTTTACCTTCAAGACATCATCCAAATGAAGAGAGTTGGAAAGATTCAAGGTTGATAAATACTAAGTCAAGAGTGAATGAAGTTGATCAACTCACAAAGCGTAGAAGATGTACCGAGAGGGATCATGTGATCCCATGGTATGGTAAGCATTGTCCATTGCACTTTCTGTACTAACCCATGGTCTATGTGAGAGTTCAATGTGGGATTAGGTACATGTCCATGGGCTTGCTTCAAGGAGAAGATATCATACAACCCATGGAAAGAATGACATCAAGTGGTGATCGTCATCAAGATTGTCGTGTGCAAGTTCAAGTGGAGCATCACGAAGAGATCAAGTCCTTGAATCTTGCCATCCATTCTGGTGTCAATGGACTTGTGAATATGTGCCTAAGAGTGGCTCACCCATAGTGGACTATGGGGGAGCAATCATCTAGTCTTCATCGAGCCAACGCAATCAAGAAAGGTGGTCCAACTTGAGGGAGTCAAGATCGTCTTCATCTAGCTCAAGTGGACCATGTGCAAGGCAAAGGTTTGCCCTTGATAGGTTACATTGAAAGTTACTTGTGGTAACTTGTACTTAAATTGTTTACATTGAAAGTTACTTGCCCCCTTGCATGTTTTGGTTTTGTTCCTTGCATGTGTTTGTATATGTTGTGCTTCCAACTGTGTGTGATGGTTTACACATCATGTACGTGTGTGTCGTGCTTTGAGCCTTTTTGCTTCTTGTTTGTATCCTAGTTGGCTCGTGTGAGAGATTAATGGAACATCCCATTTTGGGGGAGTGATGTTCTTTGTGCACCTCACAATCCTATAAATGTTTGTACATGAGGAATACCATCTAGTATTGATATTACAAGATTATCTAGTCGCTAGGTAGTATATCTCTCATGAGAAATTCAAATTCTGAAAATTCCATTGATTATCTCGTGTTGGATCCTCTTATTGCCTCTTGTTAAGTTCTTATTGGTATCACATTATGGGGGAGTAATATGCTAAGTGCATATTACAAGCCTAGAAAATGTGTACATTTGAGATATTGTCACCTAGAATTGATATTGTAGATTATCTTGTTCCTAGGTGGCATGTTAGCTCTAGAAGTTGCAATTTGCTTGTGTTTGGTGTGAAGATGATTCGGATATCCTTGTTATCTACCACCGGGAATTATTTCCAAATACTTCTTGTCTTTTGACAATTGGTAGTCACTTTTGTGTGGTAGAATTTATTGATCATCTTTACATTGGCTTTTGTTTTTATTTGCCTTTTCGCTTGCCAAGGTTTGTGTCAACTCCCATTGTCTTCCATACCACTTGTGGATCTTGTTTATTTCTTGTTCTTGTCTAGGGTTTTCTAGATATAGTGAAAGTGGTGATCCCACCTTGTGCATTTTGTATTCAAATACAAATTCCCTATATAAAGCACAACTCGTGGGGGAGCTATCCTATTTTCTCTAGAACACTCTTCTTGTGATCCTTATCAAGTGTGTAGGTGGAAGGCAAGCCATTTATTTTTGGTACTTTGTGCCATCATGAAACTTTGTTGATAGCTTGGTTTTGTCGGAACCATCCTCTCTTTGGGAGTTTGACATCTTTTATTTTAGTGTGTATCAATGGATATCTCACTCCTTGTTGTATCTTTAATGATATCTTCCAAGTGATGATTTATCTATTTGGTATCCTTTTCTCTTGGCATTTCGTTTTGTTTTGGTTTTAGTTCTTCAAAGTCTTAGGCATGCATATTTACTTCATGTATGTTTTATGGCATGATTTCTTTCTTTGACTCAATATATAGGGGAAACTCCACCTAGTCTCAATTTGTATGAGATGTGCATGAAATTATTTTTCAAATCTATATGCACATATTTATGTGGAGTTTGTCCTATGTATTGGTGTTTCTAACTATTTGGTCCCGATGAGTTTGGGTACTGTTTAGTTTATGTTGTTCTTCTAGGAACATTTGGAGATTCATTGGATGCTCGACTCACTCACAAGGAAGGTGTTGTCACCATGTGCATTTTGGAGTCAAGCTAGGATGATCAATGAACTACTATCTACCTTGAATGGGTATCTACTACATCCTTCCAATGATATCTCGGTAACAAGTATCTTTATCTACTTCATGCACACATTTATTGCATCAACCTTGTGTAGGTTGTATCATGGCATGTGTTTCAATAGTTCTTGTGATACTTGTTTCCTTTCTCAAAGCATCTCAATGATGATCTCATGTTGCTGGTTGTGATGTCTTTGATGGTTATGTGGTAGGAATTCATCTATATCCAATGAGACCATATCTAGCCATGTGCTATGCTTCCAAGAAAATATCTTATTGGTATATCTATGACTTCCTTTTGGATATCTTGTTCCTTTGTGTTGTAACTATTCCAGGTGTACATCCTTCTTTGTAGATATATCTTCATGATTTCGTGTACCTAGAATCTTATACACTTGAGAGAAGTTGCATATCTAGATGATATCCTTCTTTCATGTCCACCTTGTCTTTCTTATGTTATTTCTTTGGTGGCTCCGTGAAAGCTTTTGCCTTGAGTGCGTGTCCTCTATCGTTGCATCTTGATGCACTCTTGTGTGGTGAAGATTATTTTCCTCTTGCTTATCTTTACGAGGCTTAATTGGTATCCCTCATCTTGATGAGCCTCTCTTCGTCTATCTTCACCACGGGTTGTCACAAGAATAGGTTCTCTATTTGCTTATTAGTAAGCTTGTGAACCCATTTGCCAGTTGTGTGTGGGAATGATAGGCCTTGCACCGTGCGCCTCATTCTTTCAAGACTATGTTGATGCTTAATGCTCATCATAATTTTAGTCTTCTCAAGTGCTTCGCCGTGACTCACACACATCATTTTTGGTTGAGCCTTTTCTTAAGTTGCCTCTCTTACATGTTGCTCAACCATGTGCTTGTTGCAAGCGCTAGGCTTTGTTTCCTATTTGCTCACTGGATGTGAGTTTCTATTGATTTTGGGGGAGCTATGATCCTATTTTGTGCACTTTGTATTCAAATACAAATATTCTTATGTGTGCACAAATCATGGGGAGCTTCTCTAGTTTCTTTAGAACACTCCTTTGCGCTTTTCTTATATTTTCTTGTGGCATGTAGGATTATTGGTCTAGTTGCTTCAATTGGTATCTTTTGATTGCTTGTGTCTCTCTTTGTTATGTCTTTGTGGCATATCTTTCTGTTGCAATCTTTGGGTCTCAATATAGTTTGTCTTCCTCCAAGTACTGACAGTTGGATATGTGTATTGCATTCCACTCTCTTTTTGAGAAATACACAATTTCTGGAGGACCACAATTTATATTGGCCTTCTAAGCTTTTCGCCCATTTTGGCAATCGATGCCAATGGGGGAGAAGTTTCAGAGAGTTTTGTGGAGAAGTTGTCTGAGTCTTCTCCTTGCTTTGGTTTTGGTTCCTAAGCTTTTGCATCTCATTCTCATGCATCACTGGTTGTTGCATTGCATTGTGATGCATAATTCCTTGTATAAACTCTCTTGAAAGTGATTGTCATCAATTACCAAAATGGGGGAGATTGTAAGAACATGCGGTACCACCATGTTTGGTTTTGGTAACTGATGACAATCTCTATGGACTAATGGTTTTCTTGAGTTATATTTGAAGGATTTGTCCATAGGTTTTTCTTGAAGTCCATTTGTTGGTTTCAAGGAGTTTATGAGTTAACCAATGTGCTATTAAGGAATTATCCAAAGATTGGTCATGTGAGTGTTGAGCTTATTGCAAGCATGTCTTGAAGACTAAGATTGCGTGATCATTCATGTTTACCTTCAAGACATCATCCAAATGAAGAGAGTTGGAAAGATTCAAGGTTGATCGAGACTAAGTCAAGAGTGAATCAAGTTGATCAACTCACAAAGCGTACAAGATGTACCGAGAGGGATCAAGTGATCCCATGGTATGGTAATCATTGTCCATTGCACTTTGTGTACTAACCCATGGTCTATGTGAGACTTCTATGTGGGGTTAGGTACGTGTCCATGGGCTTGCTTCAAGGAGAAGATATCATACAACCCATGGAAATAATGACATCAAGTGGTGATCGTCATCAAGATTGTCGTGTGCAAGTTCAAGTGGAGCATCACAAAGAGATCAAGTGCTTGAATCTTGCCATCCATTGTGGTGTCAATGGACTTGTGAATATGTGCCTAAGAGTGGCTCACCCATAGTGGACTATGGGGGAGCAATCATCTAGTCTTCATCGAGCCAACGCAATCAAGAAAGGTGGTCCAACTTGAGGGAGTCAAGATCGTATTCATCTAGCTCAAGTGGACCATGTGCAAGGCAAAGTTTTTCCCTTGATAGGTTATCTATTTTACCGGTCTCGTGGTGGTAGTTGGGAGACCGGGTTGTAGGATCGTTTGTTGTACTATCAAGGGGGGCTCTCAAGTTGGTAGCTTGATCATATCGTTAGTAGAGAGCTCAAACCATTGCATCCTTGCATCATGTTTCTTGGTTCTTGTTTGGTTATCTTTGTGAGTCTTAGAGCTTATGGTCATCTTGATGACAAGCTTGAGTTCATCGAAAACGGAGTTCGCATGCGTCTTCTATGATATTTTCGGTGTTGGAGGTTTTACCGGTCTTATCCGAGGAAGGTTTCTCACCTTTTTATTATGGGACTTTTATCATTTTCATATTCTTGATATTTCTATCAAGATTTTGTTAGCCCATGTCGTAATCTTTCCAACAAACTTGGTTTTGTTGAATTCGGAGTCCGTTTGCAAAAGTTGCGGCTGTTTTGGTAAAGGCTGCAGCGGTACTACCGCGACTAGAGCGGATGTATTTTTTTACTACCGCTCCAGAGCGGTACTACCGCGGCTCCTGAGTGGTAGTACCGCTCCAGAGCAGTACTACCGCGGCTCCTAAGCGGTAGTACTGCTCCGGACCAAAATCTCTTTGTTTTGCTCAGCGGAAGTAGGCACAAAAGTATTTTTTTAGTACCGCTCGCAAGCAGTAGTACCGCTACCATTTGCGGTAGTACCATGAGGTCGAGCGGTAGTACCGCGAGGACGAGCAGTAGTACCGCTCTGGTGGTTCTACTGGCCTTTTGCCTCCTCGCTGTTGTTTTTCAAAGGTGTACTACCGCCCTAGCCGTAGTACCGCTCCTTGGAGCGGTAGTACCGCTCTGTGCGGGCTGTGAGCATAACGGTTGGTTTTTTCCCCACCTATAAAAGGATGTCTTCTTCCCCATTGATCCTCATCCTTTGAGCTCGTGTTCTTCCCCCATTGTTGACCTTCTCCGAGCTTGCTATCTCTCAATCCCTCCATGGATTCTTGCTAGTTTTTGAGGGAAAAGAGAGAGGACATCTAGATCCACGTTTCCACCAATCACTTTCTCCTCTATGTGAGGGGAACCCCTTGGATCTAGATCTTGGAGTTCTTGGTGTTCTCCTTCTTTTTCTTCCTCTCATTTTCCTCCCTAACATTAGTTGCTTTGGTGGGATTTGGCAGAGAAGGACTTGGGCACTCCGTGTGCCCTTGCCATTGCATTTGGTGCATCAGTTTGAGTTCTCCACGGTGATACATGGAAGTTTCAAGTTGAGAAGCTTATTACTCTTGGGTGCTTGGTGCCCTTGAGCTTGTTCCTCTTGGGTGCTTTGTCGCCCTAGACGGTTGGTGGTGCTTGGAGCTCAATCATTGTGGTGTAAAGCTCCGGGAAAGCGTCGGGGTCTCCAATTAGGTTGTGGAGATCGCCCTGAGCAATTTGACGGGTACAACTCAATTTGTTGTGCTATTTTGTAGGTAATATGTTTGAATCCATACAAAAGTTTTCTCACTACCATGGTGTTCATCATATACATATGAATTTGTATTAAAAAAGTAGCATGGATACAGTGAAATGCGAAATCCACGTTAGAATTGGAGATCGCTACGTGACACACACTCTAATTCAAGTAACTAACTACATGGCACACACTCTAATTCAAACAACTAATTATGTGACACACTCTAATCCACATTAGCATGGGTACCGATTTTTTTTCAAATAACTCCTCATTAATTAATTTATAGTACTCCCTCTGTTCTCTTTTATAAGACCTTGAAGACATTTCAGACAATGTGCAAAACAGTTCATTTTAAGTTGTCTGAAACGACTTACAAAAGTGAACGGATGGAGTATCTCGTTTCGAATGACTAATTATTGTAAGGAAAACATGGGCATGGTAATACATACAGATTCGTTTGCAAATGAAAGAAGATTTGTTCTCATTCTCAAATGTAGGCGCACCAGGCAGACCAGGGTCGTGTCGGGGTGGACGCTGCTTTGGTGCCTTAAAGGCAACTGCCCTTGGGTGACTGACATGTGGGCCAGCCACCTGTTGGGCCCACATGTCATGGACACAAAGGTAGGTGCCTTAAGGCACCAAAGCATAGTCCTGCCGGGGTGGTCGCGTGTGTCGGACGGACGCGTAGCACCCAACCACACCCACCCCCCTCCCCCCCCAAAAAGACAACGACAATATAAGTTCGCGCTTCCACGTTTCGGATTGAAATATCTGGCGGCCCTAATTCCAGCCCTGCAAAATCTCTCTTCTCCACCATCCCCTTCTGTGCCCAGATTGCTCAAATCCCTAATTCGCCACCATCCCTCGAATCGTCTCTCGTCTCGTCTCTTTACCCACCATTCCCCACCTCTGTGCCGGACGACGATGACGAAGACGACGGTCGCGCTTCACCACCACACCGGAGCTACCTCATCTACGCCCTCGTCCACTGCACTGGGTGGTCCACCGACAACGTCGGTCTCCGCAATCGACGTGCCTCACAGACACCGAGTTCCACCACATCAGGTGCGCTTCACTGACACCGTCTCCCAGCTCACCGGGGCTACTTCACCGAGCACATCGTCGCACCTCCGCCCCCGGAGGCCGCTGGGGCTTCACCAACGGTCTCGTCCACCGCATCGTAGCGCTCCGCTGCCACTCAAGATCTGCATCTGTGCGCGGCCAGCCAACCCCAGCGCATCACCCTCAACATCTCTGAAGTGACCCGCACTCTAGCTAGGCAAGCATGCCCAAACGCCGGCCCGAACTAGGTATCCACACATCACTCCCTTCTGCACTGTTCCGACGATGTTTGGATATCCTTTCACTGCTCTCTTATCTTACACGCCTATGCAACTCTGACTTTAACTCTTATTTCTTCTGGAGATATCATCTGAAACAAGCAAATCCATTTTTAGCGAAGCATGACGGCGCTACGGGATCTGGTACACATCCTGCACACCCGTATAACCTTGTATATATCTGTCCTCCGGTACAACATCAAGGTCGATTCCTCTTATTTGATCAACCATTCGCCGTGTCAAAAATGCAGAGGGGGATGCAAGGAGCACAAGGCCTGCACATTCAAGCAAGTGGTAACATGGACTTGTACATGGAACATCCCAAGCACAAGTAGAGCTGCAGTGAGCCTGTACAACGAGCTAGCGTAAGTCCCTGCATTTCATTTAATTCGTACTGGCATTCGTGTATGATTTGTGTGCAGTGGCTCATCAACGAATTCAAGTTACCAGGGGCGAACATTTAACTTAAAGAATACGAAGGCACTTGCACTCCGGAAATCAACATAACTTGAGAAATGTGAAGCTACATGCACTTTGAAAACCATCTAATGATCCAAAGTAGTTCAGATTACAAACACTAAATGATGCAAGCACCAAAAACCACAGAATGCAACATGGTGTACAAGGACTACAAACATGGTCTGTACCTGCTTGAATTATTCGTTCTCTGGCTGAAAATATCGAATTGTAATTGCACGTATAACCAGTGCGCAAACTGCATATCAATATATCTATCCTGCATAAGTATGCCAATAGTTTCAAACAACAGATTAGAAAAGTATTTATGCTATGTTGTCATGATACGGGGACTTTCTGGTAGATGGCCTCGATGTTTCCTGAAGCTATGAAAATACACTATAATTTGCTTGTCATCAATGCCTGCAAATCTCTGTCTCTCTCAACATAGTAGATCATCATTAGACACTAAATCCTTCAATGAGCTTGCAAAATGCTTGCATTAGATCCCTCATTAGACACTATATGTTCATCGCCAGGAGCATGTAAAATGTTTGCATCAAATCCTTCATTAGCAGTCTGTTCATTAGAACTTTAGGCTCAAGAACACCATGAGCTTGTATGTTTGCACCGGAAACTTGATTAGATACATCAGATTCAGTCAGTTCAGTATTGATTGGGGGAGTTATAAAATAAGTAGAAATTGGTTTCATTTTCTCATAGATTCCCTACATACAAGCAGTTTTACAACACCGTCAGGTTTAACTATTGGCCAGAAATTGAAGAGTTGAATTAGATATAATCAGAGCTGTGATGTACCTGCTCATTGTGCATCCTACACTTGCAAGCTGCGACTGTCCGTTTGCGCAAGCTCGATGCCATGCCCGTGCTGCCGCTGCTGCCTCCCGCGCAGGCTACACCCAGGGTTGGATCTTCATCTTCTTGTCCTTCCGTTCGCTTGAAGCCCGGCGACTGCCCTCCAATGAGGGCGCGAGGAAGTGCGGTGTCGGTTTGTCCAGCGGCGGCTAGGTTAGGAGTGAACTAGACTGGAGGCTGGAGCGAATGAATTGGGATTTTTCCTGCTGTCGATCGATATGGGAGGCGCTCGTTTGGGCCGCGAGCCTGCTATAGGGTCTGCCTTGCACTTATGTTATTGGCCCATCCAAATTGAAACATTTTTCTTCATTTTTTACATTGCCTGCTCGTGCGTTGGGACAAACAAAACTAGCATGGGCCAACCTGGATGACTCAAACTAGGTGCACACTTTCCAGCCACCTGAGGTGGCCGCACATACCAGCCCCTATGGTGGTGTCGCCCCCTTTTTGCGTGTATGATTGGATAGTGAAAAATATTCCAGTGGCGCTTTTGATTTACCCACAGAATGGTTGAATTGCTTGTTTCTATGAACTGAGTTCGCCAATAATGTGAAGGATGCCAGTCGTTTAATCCTATTGTAGATTGCTTAGATCTCAATATGCCAAAAGTAATCACATGAAATATACAGTAAAAGCCAGTGTGATGTGTTTGGCTACAACTAGTCTGACTACACGTCCTCATATAACATATCAAGGACGCACCATCTTACCAGATTAACCATTCGACTTACCCATGCAGTGTGGGAAGAAATAAGTATTGGGACTGCGTATCCAAGCAATTGATGCCATAGACTCCTTCGTACAACCTTGTAAGCGAAAAAGAAGTTGCAGTGTGCCTGTACAAAGAACTAGCGTAAGTTCAGTTACCTGCTTCTCGGAATTTTAGTTAGCCACTTGTTGCAAAATTGTTCAATTATGTTGCTTGGCTTAATTTAGTTTGCTACTGATTACATAGTGGCACAGCCTGTTAATCATATTGTATATTGCGCCTATCTATGTGTTTGATACTTACTGTTAAGAATTACCTGTTTACCTTAACTTAAATATCTACTTGTTTGTTTAACTGCTTTGCTGCTGCAACAACGGGTTACAATGATGTTAATAACTACTTTTTAGCATCCAATTGAAACTCTTTAATTCCTTGTTTGTTTAATTGGTTTGCTGTTATAACTCCCAGTTGAGATGTTTTGCTAACTTCAACTTTTCTGAATCCAATCGAAACTTTAATGGCAAAATAGGTTAGCCCAAGATCAAAGAGCGAGGTCCCCATGGACGTTGCATCATCCCACAGTAGTGGCACCGGCCCAATCATACATTATGAATTGCCAACTGCTGATGCTCTAGAGGCTAAACTAGTGGTAGAAAGAGATTCTGCTTCTGCACTTAGAGATGAAGTTGACATGTTGAGGAAGCAAACAACACAATCACAAGCAGTACTCAAGACAACCATTAAATATTTGGTGGATTTCAAAACGAAGCAAGCTGAGACTGACCAGATTGTTAAGGTCCTAGAGGAAAAAAGGAAATTAAATTCCTACTTGGTAAATCATAGGTGAAATGTTCTTTCCATAGTTGAATAACCTTTGTGTTGTCTGTTCATGTAATCAATCAAACCATTTGTTTTAGAGATCATGTAATAATTGTTTTTTTTTTGTTTTTTGGTTTGTAATTTTATTTGAGCACAACTCTGTATTAATTGATAAGACTCGGAGACATTTCATTTGGATTGATGTGCCAGACCTACAAATATGCCAATCGGGCTGAATGTGCATTCAGCAATAGTAGTAGTATAGATGGACCATAAGTGGCACGCATCAGAAAGGGCCAAGATGCTGGCTAAAAAAGGATGCTGTTGTAGCAAAAAAAATGTACAACGGCCTGGCTTATGCATGTTAGTTGATATTATTGATCCATATACTCTATAAGTGTTTATATGTCTGTTAGTTCTGTACATTCTTTGTTGATTGACTCGGTATTTGAATCTTGATACATCGCTTGTGTACATATCTAAATGGGAGTACACATTATGCTGCGTGTGACATTTGAGTTGGACATGAAGTGTTCCAAATATTCGAATTCACCTTAAACTAGATTCTAGTTTCTGAATGTGAGTATCGACATTTGTAAACCATATTCATATATGACAGTGGAATACATCTTTGTCGTCCTTTTGAAGATATATAAAAACATATAGAATGATTTATAAAGATTCATATGGGAATACATAATGGATTCGAATTTAGTTACCAGGGTAAACGTGGATGCTTATTGTCCAAAAATTCGAAAGAAGCAGCAAAATGTCCAATCCCACGTCGGCTGCCCAAAGCCAAGTTTTTGGGAGATGGAGATTACTGTCTACCCATTACACGGACAATCCATCGGCCCGATTTCCACTACTGTAAATAGGGGTAGGTTAGTAACTTTAATTAGACGTGACACGACCGCCTCTGAGCCCATTCCGACATGGTGGACGTCAAACATGGGCGGCAAAACACATTTGATTCAAGCTCGTCCGAAAGACCTTTGTTTCTCCCTCCACTCCCAATTCATACACGGTGGGCGGCAAAACAAACTCGACTCGGCTGAAATCGATGTAGGCAAATATTTTCAATAGGGGCAGGTTTGTAACTTCACTCAGACGTGACACAACCTCCCTACCTATCAGCCCCGTTCATGCACCGTGGGCGCCAACCACCCTCTCCTCGCCCAAAATCGCTCTGGGCAAATATTGGCGAGATGCGAGATTACCGTCCTATCCCCAACCGACGAGAAGTCCAAATTTTAAAGAGGGGCTAAGTTCGTAAATTTCCCATATTTCAGACAGGCGCGTCCCAAAAACATGGTTACCCGTACCTCTCCCTCCATTTTCCCATTCATACACCGTCCGCGCTAGAAGACCCCATCCCCACACCAGCCTCCGCCCGCCACCACATCCATCGCCGACGTCCTCCACCACAGCCATCGCCACCGTCCTCCACCATGCCAGAGCGCCTACCAAGACCGCGTTGTCCACTACTAGAGATGGACATTTCTCATCCATGGAGACGGACCAATAGCCTTGCATCGCGTCCTCTCGCTTCATTGGCGCCGTCGTCCTCTTTGCCGGGGCCGCTCACACGACCTTCTCTTCCACCGCAACGGGACTTATCCCTCGATGCACCCATCTACCATCGCAGATCTGCTTCAACACTACCGACAGCCATCGCACCCCCGATGCCTACACGCCGCCGCAAGAGAGGTGGTACTTCATATCTCCTCAACTCTTTGATCTCAACCAGAAAATAGATCTTAACTTGGTTACTCTACTTTCTTTTCATTTCTTAGAATTTAGTTCTTAGTTCGAAGCAAACAATGGATGCTAAATATAATTTCTCCGGTTTCCAGCTTCAAATCTGCCATGGCACAGCCATAATACGATTTAATTGATCATGCTTAGGGTTTAATTGATCATGTTGGTTCCGTGGTAGTTTCTTTAATAGAAATCAGAGGGGAAACCCTCTTTTGCTAAAAAATATGCTTAGAGTTTCCCCCTTTTATGATTACTATACGATCAGAATATGTGCTTCGTGTCATAATAACACTGCTCCACCCTTCAAGCTAAACAAGCTTAGATGTTCAAATACGAATCTGATATTACTAAAACATAGTTGTTTAATTGGTAAGCTAAATGTTCCTAAATTAGTTTCGAAAATGCATGTTCACCGCTCGGGTGTGTATCTCTACAGGGTGCCCACGGTGGGCCGGCCCACCCTGGGATTTTGGGTCGTCCCAGGCCCCGATTCCCCTTTGTTCTGCTACGCGCTTCCGATCTCTACTCACCCCTAGCCGCCTGCCCCGCCGGCGACTTGCCGTCCCCGGACGGCATGACTCTAGGAGGAGACACCGGACTAACAGGAGGCCAGGAGCCGCTCGCCTAACAGTGTCACCGCTGCCCGGGCGCGCCGTCGTGCCTACCTTCCCAGTCTGTTTAGGGCTTAGGCATGCAGCACCCACCAAGCCAACCCGATTTATCCTAAGATACGTCCTCAACACTCAGCAGCCACTCTTCATCACCCATTTTCTAATTGATTCATTACTCATTAGGCAGGACTGTCTTTAGGGTTTATTGTGTGCTCAGTGCTACCTACACATAATGGTTCAGATGTATTTCGGTAATCTTTAGTACCTCTAAAGTTCACAGGGTTTTCAAAATTCCGGCCCTCGGAACAGAAACTAGTCATTTTGGATTGTTGGTCGTAGTGACATTGACCCAGATTACTACTGCAAGCCAGGTTTGTTGACAATTTTACTTGTCTTTCTTACTCATTCGATATAATATCCAATTATTCACGTCGATTAGTTGCAAACAATAAGTGCTAGACAAACTTCTTCATTCAGATTTTGGACGGTCTCTTACTGCAGTTACAATTCTGCATACTTGTCCTAATAAGCTCACAAGTAAATGATTGATTCACTACATCTATGCTTGCCTTGTCATATTTGTTGTCAATATTCTTTTAGGGTGGACCACCCTGTTTCTAAATACTGGAACCGTAGACATGAGTGAATAGTATTTCTCTATGTGATATCATCCATCATGTGTGGGTAAAGAACACTGCATTGTATAGAAAGAAAGTGTCATTTCCAGCTTTTACATATGTTTCGACCTTTTACATGGAATACAATCTGCTTACTTGCTTTGTGTCGCACTACCAACACTCCACCCTTGAACCTAAACATTACGCCACTCATAATTGCTTAGTTTATTTGTTCAAATACGAATTCCATATGATTCTAATGTTCCTACTTCAGTTTTGAAATGTGTGTCTGCCTGTTGTAGGGACATAAGGGGTTTGTATTTCTGTGTGTGGTCTGGTCAGCACGGTTGGGGAGGTGAACTTTGCATATGCATGGGTTTATAGGGAGACACTCTCCAAGTTGAATCCGTAATGCATTCCATAGATAATCTGACTACTTTTTATGTTTTCATGAATCTCAGATTCTGAACAGCATCATAATGATTATGAGCTTGCGCGCATGAAAAGAATAAAGCAGAACAACGCCATGGCTGTCAAACTTGGCATTAAGGGACTGAAATCATGTCTGGATGCAATGCAATGCAAACGCTCTCCACCTGCAGATTCTGAGCTAGAGGGAGAGGAAGATGCCCTATCTTATTCACCCATCAAGGTACTTGCTCTAACTTTCCAAGGTTACATTGCTCGCACATATCTTGCAACTGATGCTTTGCATTGCTTCTATTTTGTTGAACTGCCATTAGCTTAGTTTACACATCATGTATGTGAATACGCCCTGCCTATCCATTTTCAGTACATATTCCATCTATCGTCATACCATATTTATCCATTCAAATGTTGTTCTTGTGTATCAGACGTTCAAAAGGAAGAGGGCGATTGCTGATCGTGGAGGAGCACAAGCAAAGTATTTGGAAAAGGTAGTGGCACCTGATAAATCAAATATCCCATTAGGCGTAGTTGCAATATCACCTGACCCACAAAATAACCCAACTCTAGCAGACTCTAGCCCTACTACACTCGTCATTTCAGATGCCCCAACTCAGCAGACCCCAACTGCAGCAAATAGTATGATTATGCTAGTTGACATAGCACCAGTTGTACGACGCAAAACCCCCATTCCAGCAAAGAGTACACCAAATCCAGTTGCCAAATCCCTTTTTGAACCAAGGAGAGCCCCAATTGTAGCAAATAGGACCCCTGTTCCATTTCTTCCCAGTTTATAAGACGAAGCTTATGTTGTTGTCAGGAACTTTATGCGCATCTTTCCTTCATGGAAAGATTATACCGTAGACACAAACAATTTCCAGTCTTCCTCCGCAACTTACGCGTAAGTAATGTACTAATGTTATTCATGGTCATTACTGCATATGTTTCTGCTGACAGAAGACACAAGATTTCATTCTTTTAAATAGGCGAGGAGCAAACTGGATTGTGATGACGAGCAAGGGTTGGTTGCGCTTTTCAAGCACTCGTTGATGAAATATCGTTCCTACCTGAGGCAAGTGCACTTCAATGGCAAGCCTCTGAACGAAATTTCTATAAGTCTCCAGTGCTCCATTTATCCGACGGTGACTGGAATAATCTTGTTACACATTGGTCTCGGCTGCAGTGTAAGGTACTGTCTATGATATCACATCATAATTTGAACTACATTTCTGCATTTGCCTTAATGTCTCACTTGTATGAAAACTATTAGCAGAAGAACATTCGTTCTCAAGGGACCACAGAATCTCACAACTATACTGCACACTACATTGCTCTTGTGAGTACCTCTTGCCCTGTATGACCATACTTACTTTCATAGTTGTTTGATTATGTGGCATCACTGCACATGTTAGCCTCGTAATCGTCCATTTGGTGGACATTATAAGATCCGTATGGACTCTTACACAAATTTAGAATCAACCCAATGCTTTTGAAGCGGTTTAGCTCTACAGTCCTCTTGTAAGGACTGAACGTGGTCTATCACTGTACTTACATTAACAGCTACTCCCCCCGTCCCATAATATAAGAACGTTTTGTACAGTACACCAGTGTTCAAAACACTCTTGTATTATGGGAAGAGGGATTGGTTCATTTTGTAGCATTCTGCATCTTATCTCCCTCGCGCACCATTTACTAAAAAAGATCAGATCTATATTTAATCTTACCAACAAGTAGAATACACAGACAATGCCAGTGCAGAAGTGTAGCCCATTGCTCTTGTCAGTACATTTTGTCCTGTAACGCTTGTACTTCCAGGGATTGGTAGTTGATTATGTAGCATCAATCTGCATATTATCTTCATTATCCTCTATCCCTTCCAGTATTATCATATCTATAATTACTCTCTACAAAATGTAGAGTACATGCAATGCTTATGAAGAAGATTATGTGCTGAAATTCTTGAGTTATCGTTCCCTTGACATGGAGAAGGGCATTATAAAGCCAGTGTTAACTGTTAATGTAAGTCAGTCCTTCTAAAGCCTTTATCCTCAACTGCTGTTTAATTTGCTCATACTCCCTCGTTTACTACTGTTTAGTTTGCTGTTTCTACCAAAATGCATGATCGTAAGAACCGTAAGTTCTAAGTTTTACTTGTAAAACCAAATTCCTTATTCATACCATGCACATTACTTAATACTCCCTATATGTATGCTTGGTTTTATGGATCTATAATCCAGTGTGTGGTGAAGCAGCCCATGTTTGCACCTTGTCATCTCTTGTTTTATCTTACTGATGTGGCTGATGATATGAACAACATGTCATGCACATTATCCAAAATAGATACAATGATTTTCTTTGCCCTTCATATATGCTTGTTATGTTGACATGGTAATCCAGTAGTGTGGTGAAGCTCCCCGCATTATGAACAATGCCAAATTATGCTATTGATATTTTGAACTTACTCTTTATTTTCTAATTTGAAATTGGATAGAATTGACAGAATAGTTATCATCCTTGTTTATACACGTGCAAAACCTGTCATCTCTCTACTTTGTTTCAGGGTGATATGCCTGATGGCATGCACAAGTCTGCTGAAGGCTGTGAGACAAACCCAACATATATTGCAGCAAAGAAGGCAAAACATCTTGAAGATAGCGAGACAACCCCAAAGTCTTGTCTTGATGCAGTGTTCAAGTTACTTGAGACTAACAGTCAGACAAGCTCACATAATTCGTTGTCTGAATCAATTCAACTTCTTCAGTCCCAAGTTCTAGCAGAAAGGCATTTTGCAACTCAACTTCGACTTGAAGTCCTATCTCTAAGAAAGATTGCGGAGAACACCGATGAGAACCTCATCGCTAAACAGCTACACTTAGAAGCTATGACCGACATGCTAGGCCGGTCTCACAGCCTTGCTCAGCAGCTTGCGCAGCAGTTTCCCCGCAAGGCTAACCTTTCTTGAACTGTCTTGGAAGTGGTCTCGGTTCAGTATTATTTTGTTACGCTGCAATGGTGCCCAGTTGTTGTAATCTGCTTCTTCATTGCGCTTTATGATCACTAGTGGCGAACATCGATGCCCAGTGGATGTAATATACCTTAAATCATTTATTGTATAGTGTAGGTTTATTCTTAGTTACTATGCCGTAATTTCTTTATTGTATAGAGTAGGTTTGTTCTTAATTCCTACTAGTTATTGCCATCATTCGCTATCTGAAAAAAATCAGATGTAGTCGACCGGGCCGACACATTCGACTCTGACGGGCCAGGTTTTTAGCGCTCCGCAATTGGGCCGGCTTGCGTCTTTCTTGGGCCTGAATGATTGGAGCCTTCACACATTGCGCCAGGCCCAAACTTACACCGGCCTATATTTAGTTGGGACTTTTGTCGACCCAGCGCTTAGTTTGGCCCAGGTAGCGTTGGGCCATTAACAGACTGAATATTGTACTAGCCTGTTACGGCCAAGATGAAACCACGGGCCTTTAGCAGGCCAAAATGCATGTTGGGCCTCAATTTTCTCTAGTCATCGATGGGCCTTCAGCAGGCCGAAATGTAGACCGGGCCATTTTGGGCCCAGTTAGCTCACGGGCCGTTACCAGGCCGAAACATATCTTGGGCCTTAGTTGGCCCACTGATATCATGGGCCTTTAAGAGGCCGGAAGTTTAGTACATGCATCAATGGGCCGAATTACGCAACAGGCCTTTAACAGGCCCAAAGTCATGTTGGGCTTAACTATTGCCACCTTTAGCACGGGCCGTTAGTGGGCCCGATGTCCCGTCAGACCATATATGGCCCATGGGAAGCACAGGCCATTCCCAGGCCGAAAGTCACACCGGGCTGAAATGGGCCCATGTCTACATCAGGCCTCTAATAGGCCGAAAGTCACTGGGCTGTAGTTGGGCCCAAATATTCGGCGAACAATTAACGGGCCAGATCTGGCTTCGGGCCGCAAATGGCCCCAAATATTGGTCAAACAATTAACGGGCCAGATCTGGCTTCGGGCCATAAATGGGCCCAAATATTGGGCGAACAATTAATGGGCCAGATCTGGCTTCGGGCCGTAAATGGGCCTTTATTAAGCAGGCTATTATTGGGCTGGCCCACTAGTACCTGATTAAGTTCTACGGGCCTTTGACTGGGCCGGCCTTTTTAACCTATATGGGCCTCTGTTCAGCCCAGCCATGTGTCGACGTATCATAGGCATGTTTCCTCCAATGGACGGGCGACATCTGGCCCACTGACGAGCTGACAGGTGTTTCCTTTGGCCAATCAGAATTTTACACGTGGAAATTTCCCATTGGTCGGGGCTGTTAACGGGTTATCGGATCCAAAATACGACTCGATAGCTTAACGACGTTCCATTATGGTGGATGCCATATGTCGGTCACCCTTGACGAAAGCACTTCTGTGACGCGCGATTTGTCATCATGGAAGTGGACACTTCCGTGTTGATTATTTTGGTAATGTCATGGAACACTTCTACGACAACACAGGTATGACTATCTTGATTCTGTCATAAATTTGTCATGGATGTACATGCATGACAAAAAACGTGACCTGTTGTGACAACCACGTATCATCACGGAAGTGTATTTTTTTGTAGTGTATCCATCATCAGTCCCTGAGGCAATCCACTCGCCACACACTGGAGTAGGGTATTACACCGCAATGGTGGCCTGAACCCGTATAAACCTCGTGTCCCTTGTGTTGTTCATCATCTAGTCTAGATTCTCAGCGAGGCCTTGGGACGTGGGTTGGTAGAGGAAGGATCTTTGCGCACACCCCAGAGTTTGAACCTTAAGGGTTTGCTGGAACCCCACATCCGACAGCCCCTCCGAGATCCTTCCACATGGCCTCCAGCGATAATGGCCCCCTCCGGCAGGGTGCTAGAGAAGGCCTAGATTGATTTCTTGTGGCTACAGAGGCTTGCGGCGGTGGAACTTCCGATATAGGTTATGTTGTATTTATAGGAGAGATTGGCGTTGAGAACAAGTCAGGGGGCCCCACGGAGAGTCCACGAGGCACAGGGGCGCGCCCTCCTCCCTTGTGGGGCCCACGGGACTCCCCTCCAGTAACTTTTCGTTCCAGTATTTTTTACATTTTCCAAAAAAAATCTCCGTTGATTTTCAACACATTACGAGAACTTTTATTTCTGCACAAAAACACCACCACAGTAGTTCTGCTGAAAACAGCGTCAGTCCAGGTTAGTTCTAATCTAATCATACCAAAATCATGTAAAACTATTGTAAACTTGGCATGAATACTTCATAAACTATAGATACGTTGGAGACGTATCACTTGCCTGGCCAGAGCTTTATCCTCAGGCAATTCTCCCCGGGTCATATAAGCCAAATAAGGAACTTTCCAATCAGGGGTGGAGTGAAGAGCTGCCACTAACTGTGCCTCTAGATCAGGGACTGCAAGATCTTCCTCGGACGACAACTTAACTGAAGGATTAAGCAATATGTCAAGAAAAACATTGGGGGCACCGGATTATGCTGAGACCCTAGCCGGCTCAAAGCGTCAGCTGCCTCGTTCTTTCTGCGATTAATGTGCTCCACTTGGTAACCCTTGAAGTGACCAACGATGGTATCAACCTTCAGGTGATAAGCCGCCATGAGCAGGTCTTTAGAGTCCCAAGTACATGAAACTTGCCGAGCCACCAAATATGAGTCGCCAAAGCACCTGACCCAGCTTAAATTCATCTCCTTGGCCACTCGCATGCCATGGAGCAGGGCCTCATACTCAGCTGCATTATTACTATAAGGAAACATTAAACTTAGAGCGTAACAAAACTTGTCACCTCATGGGGAAGTCAAAATAACTCTAGCCCCCGAGCCCTCAAGCTGCCTAGACCCATCAAAGTGGATTGTCCAATAAGTATTGCCCGGCTTGTCCTGAGGCATCTCCAACATTGTCCAGTCATTAATGAAATCCACAAGAGCTTGAAACTTGATGGCTGTCCTTGGGGTATATTTCAAAGCACGGTATCGTGGAATTGTCACGGCAGATGTCCTAGCAAAAGGACTTAGTCGTGGAGCCATCGCAACTAGGAAGCTGAAAGGGGTTAAGCGGGACAAACGACATGGGGTTTATACTGGTTCGGCCCCTTGCGGTGAAGGTAAAATCCTATGATCCAGTTTTGGGTGGTATTGCTTATGCCTCGATTACCACAGAGCGAATCCTCTTGACCTAGGTCTCAATCTGCTGTTACCTGTCCTGAACCGCCGCCGGGTCATCCCTTTATATACAGAGGTCGATGCCCAGCAGCTCACAGAGTTCCAGCCGGCTCATAAACAGTGTCCGACTCAGTGACTATCTATTCTTGCCTTACAATACAAGTCATACATATATGGTGGTTTATCTCTACAGGCCTTAAGTCGCCTTTGGGCCTTGGGCCCTTAATTGAACCACCATCTTTAAGTATCTTCGTGGGCTTCGTAATAATGAATCACATAGGTATGACCCGGCCCCTCCTGGGCGGGTCATGCCTAATAGTTATATCCCCAACATTAGGCCCCAGATTGATTTGAACTTGTTCATGTCAATCTTCAATACTTGGAAAAAATCTTCTGCTCTTCATTGCACGAGATTCTATAACTCGCCATGACGTCATCTTATGGATCTGTGATAACCCGCCATGATGTCACCTGCCATTAATTCACACTTTGTCCAACATATCTCAACGGATCCGTATCTTAATATCTATCCCTAGAATCGAGGCGCCTGAACAGCTGGATAACTATGTTTTGGTCTCCTCGATTTTCATGCCTACTTATGAGTCCTTCCTTATAAATAGCCACGACTGGTCTTCCTCATTCTTCCCCTTTCCAGTGTCTTCTTCCTCTCACGACTCTCTGCTGCTCAAGCTCCGCCGGCTCCGCAGAGCACCTCGTCTTCCTCAACCTCGGCCGCTGCATCGAACTGTGTTGGACCAGAGTACACCGGCGCCCCACCGCAGCTGAATCTGCACCTGTAAGTACTTCTTCTCCAGCGCGCTAGATCACATAAGGGTTCTTGAGTGTTCATCGTGTTCTTCGTGATTTTTCCATAGCTCCTCCACTGTAGCATCTTTCGATAGAAAAACAATATAGATCATATGCGGTGGTTGTTTTGACCCCACTTTTGATACTAGTAGATCCCTTTTCTCTAGTCAGAGATCTCATTTAGAGCATATGAACTACCTGTACGAGGTCTTGAATTATTTTCTTTTTCTGAACTGTCGCTGATCCAAAATAATGACTGAAATCTGTGAAATCTATTTGTGTAGCACTTAGGCAAAAATTGCCCCTTGATGGATCCACCTAGCCATGGCGGTTCAAACGACCGGCTTAAATTGCAACGCTCAATAGATAATATCAACTACTCATGGCAGCTTAAATAACTTGACTGCTCACGGCGGTTTAAATAACTTGACGTAATTAGTCATATATCATTAGGCCTCTTTGTAAGCCGACATTCTGAGTATATGCTGTAATACTTTTCCTCCGGTATAAATCTGAACCGGCAAATTTACTCTTTATTAGGCTTCCTTCTTCATCATGCCGCCAAAAACAGTCACTTCATGCAACTAGGTCAAATCCATTGTTATAGAGGGTACGCTCGACGATTTTGTGAAAACTGGCTATCTGCCAAAGAAGTATGTCATGTCGTACCAGGCTCCTGGTCCAACAGAAGAAGAACCTCAGCCTAAAGAAGGGGAAGTCATTGTCTTCACAGATCACATGAACCGGGGCTTTTCACCCCCGGCTCAAAGTTCTTCAGAGATGTTCTGCACTTTTTTGATCTTCGCTCTCAAGACATCAGACCGAATTCCGTGTCTAACATCTGCAACTTTCAAGTGTTATGCGAGGTGTACCTTGAAGAAGAACCCAGCTTGGAACTTTTCAGGGAATTGTTTTATTTGAACCGCTAGAATGAATATTCCAACGGACCGAGTTTGGAACTAGGTGGGGTCTCAGTCCAACGACGAAGAGACGCCATCTTTCCTTATGCACAACTGCCGAGTCACCCCAAAGACTGGAAGCAGACTTTATACTTTTCCGGCTGATAAGAACCCTTTGCCCGGCTTCTGCGCCCTACGCCTTGTGTCCAATCATCCTCTTCAAGACAAGTTGTCAGCTGCAGAATGCCAGAAGCTTGCCCTACCCTTGGAAAGATCAAAGCTCTGCTAGGGAACGGCTTAAATGTCATTGATTTGGTCCGATGCTGGGTCGCATGGTGGGTCATCCTGCTGAGTCGCCGCTCCGGGTTAATGTGCACTTATACAGGAGATGAAAAGGATCCTCTGCGCCACAGCCCTGACAATTTACCTGATGATGCTGTCGATGAAATGACAAAGTCACTTTTGAATGAAAGCCTTGCCGACTGTGGCAAGGTGGGCCTGAGCCCTTTCTGCAAGGCTAACCCGGCTCTAGTAGTAAACCGCCAAAACTAGTTACTTTACTTTTACCTTTGATGTTTTGTCATAACTCAAACCTTTGCTGACCTTTACAGGCTGATGATAAATTTTGGAAGAAAAAATATGATCATGAGGCTGCAAAGAGACCAGGAAAGCCAAGAAAGCTGCCAACAAAAGTCGCCGTCAAGAAAAGAGGGAAGAAGCCCAGTGCTTCTGATCTGCTTCAACTGGATGACTCCTCTGAGTCAGAGGTAGTTCTTGACTCCCTTGGCTCATTTTTTAACTATCTTATTGATATTGGTTATCATCAGGATGACACAGGAATGAGTCAGGGAATGGATGAAGAGGTAACTATTATTTCCTCCGACTCCGAGCCTTCGCCAAGACAAAAAATCCGAAGAGTAACCTGGAAAGTAAGATTTTCACATCCCTTAGCTTACCAGGATCCTCACTTTCTTTTGAAGTGAAAGATTCATGAGAGCCGGAGGCAGACCCGGACCAGCAAAGATGCAGATCTCTCCTCCGGCTTACCAAATACACCAAGGAAGCGCCGAAATGAGGTCACCTCCAACTTAAATTCTTTTTATCCTTTGGCGGGTCTCACTCGTCAACCGCTCAACTCTTCTGATTCAAATTATCAGGATACATCTCATTCCTCTTCCGGCGATTCAATTCAATCCAACTTGCCGGTTTTCAAAACCGCTCCTGGGTAATAGCAATTTACTTATCCTTTAATCATTACAATCCTTTATACTTATACTGACCTCTTATTTCATGGAGTGGAAAAGCAAACCCCAGCAAATGGACAAAGAAGAACAAGCCAATCGAAGAGTCGACCATCCAAGAACCGGAGCTCCGGACCACAGCGTCTGAGGCCTCTATCCCTGAGCTGTTACCTGAGCTGGTTCATGAAATGCCAACAATGACTGCTGACCCACTTGTCGATCAAGCCACCGACGGCTCTATACACCCTGAAACTTCCAGCCCGGCTAAGACAACCAACCCACAAGATATTGACGTGGAAATCACCAAGACAAGATATACTGAGCCGGGGAGACCTACTATGCTGGCCAAGTGTTCTGGCAAGGAGGAGCATAAAGTCAGATTTAACTTGGCTGATTACTCCCAGTTGAGTATTGGCGAGGATTTCTCTGGTTATCTTAACCAGGTTCATAGCAGTTGGGAGCTTGAAGTAGATATGGTGAAGCAAATGCACCAGAAGTTTGAGGTATAAGTTCTTCCCTTCATTAAATTAACCTTACTATGCCAATCCCCAAGTCTACTGCTTATGATGAATATGTTGTAGACTTAGAACAAATTTATGAGCATTGGTAATATCCTTTGGTAAAACCTTAAAATCTGGCTTAATCCGTAGTCCCCAAGGGTCGGCTTAGCTAGTATGAATGAGACGGTCCTTCATATGCTTGTGTAGAAGATAGTACTTCTGCAATTTTGAACAGCAATATGCATTAATCCCCAAAGTGTCAAGTACTCTTGCTTGCAAAGTGCTTGGGACTTTACTCTCATAAGCCGCCACTTAGACAAATCTTTCGGTAGACATTAGCCCCCAAGTGCCAAGTGTTGTTGCTTGCAAAAGGCTTGGGACTTAATATTGCATACTAATGTTTATGATTTTGACCCGGTATATGTACAGACCACCACTGCTCAACTTCACTCAGAGTTGTCTGAATTGAAGCACCGCTTGGAGCTGCAAGAGACAGAGACTCAAAGAGCAAACTCCAAATTTGAATTCAGCATGTCTGAACAAGAAAAAATGAGGGCTGAATTTGATGTGGAGAAAAAGGGATGGGCTGAGGAAAAGATTGCCTTAACCCAACGAGATGAGAAACCAGAGACGGTTCTTGAAGAGGTGACCACCGAATTGACCGGCTTAAAACACCGTGTGTCTCAGATGGTCTCAGCAATCTTTGGTAAGCTGCCCTACATGTGTCAAGTATTGAATCTGTCTAGTGATCATATGAATTGTTGTTAACTCACCTGTTATTGCTATGCAGGCCCCAGGAGCACCAACCTCAACCAGGAGATACTGGTGAAGCTAAAGGCGGTTTACACGCTCGTGGAACAACTTTACACTGGAGCTCAGCGTGCCTTAGCCACAGTTTCCCTGTCAAATGAAACCCCCACACTACTGGGTGATGTGCTGAAGAGGCTCTCTGTGCTGCCCCAGTGGTTCAATGAATTAAATCGGTCATATGCAAGAGTCGGAGCCGTATCTGCCTTAAGCCGGGCCAAAGCATGGCTGCTAGAATTAGACCTGGCCGACATCGCCATTGGGTACCCCAGCCTTAAGGAGGACAACACTCCATTTGAACAGACGGACTTTACTGCTTGCGTGAAGGAGATACGTCCCATGGCTAGCATGATTGCCAATGAGACAGACCTCACCAAGTATCATTCGGCTTACAACAAAGCAAATCAGAGGCAGCCAACCCCGACTTATGAAGTGACAAGCCTGATCCCTCCAATCTGTAAGCACACCTTTGCCCCTGAAGTTGACTCGGCCGGGCTAATTGAAGATGAAACTGAATTTGAAGCTTTGAATGGCATTGCCTGGTCATCATCAACCTTCCAGGATGCCGGACATGACAAAGACGCGGAGAGGGTTGACCTGGTAGCATCAGGCCAACAAGAGAATTAATCCGCCAGGCGGTTCATATTAGCAGCCTTCTGAAAAAACAATTCAATCATTTGGACTCAGGGAGTCATGTAATAGGGTAGAAATGACTTTGATCTGTCATGCCATCGTGCATGTTTTTGGTCCTCAACACTGTTAAGCCACCTCCGTGATGTTCACCCTTGTTATACTTATCATCTGTGCTCCTTGTGCAAAAGAAAGTCCTTAAGATATCCTGCACACAGAGATAGATCACAAGAACCCTTGGCGGTTTACCGCAGGACAGGTCATAATATCCCACATATAATCACTGATGTGAAAAGAGGAATCACAGATAAGCCTTTGTTTATGAATCATATCTTTGAAACATAACTATAATAATAATATCATACATGTGATATTGAATTGACACTGCCGGTTTATGTGACCTGTGCAGTAAGGGTGATAACCCAATCTTTAGAAGCCAGGACTTCCAACTGTTTGATGTTTGTCATATGACGGCGACTTATCGTTCAAAGTCAAGCCGGGTTAAATAGAAACCTCATATATATGCCTCAGGCATGAACAAAAAAGGTCTCAAGACAAACCTAGTAAAATATTTTCAAAAACTTAAGTCAAATAGAGGGAAAAAAGCGAGGCTTCTGATTCGAATACGACCAGTAAACCGGACCAAAAGGGGTTAAGCTATGATTCAAATACGATCAATGAAGCCCCCTAGTGGGTTTGGCATTGCGCCGATCAAGAGGGTACCAACAGATATGTTCTCTTTGGTTCGAATACGACCTATGTTTGAACAGGAAGCCCACTAGTGACCTTGAAAGTTTTTTAACGACTCTGATTCGAATACGACCAAAGTCGGGCCTAGAAAGGGGTTAAGCTATGATTCGAATACGATCAAGAAGCCCCCTTTTGGGTTTGGCGTTGCACCGATCAAGAGGGTACCGACAGCTATGTTCTCTTTGGTTCTAATACGACCTATGTTTGAATAGGAAGCCCCCAAATGACCTTGAGATTTTTTAACGACTCTGATTCGAATATGATCAAAGTCGGACTGAAAAAGGGTTTAAGCTATGATTTGAATACAATCAGTAGACCCCAATTGGTCTTTGGATTTATGATGATGAAGACATATAATCATTTGAGGATGAAAATGACAAAGTTCCTGCTTTATTACTTATCATAAGATATACATCGTCAAAAATATGTACATCATAAGAGCCGGTTGCTCAAGTGTAGTAAGGTCGAAAATGAGCAATATTCCACGGTCGGCGGGTCTCCTCCTCCGACTTACGTGAGTCTTTATGCTCTCGAAGATCGATAAGGTAGTATGACCCGTTGTTCAAGTTCTTGTTGTCCATGAACGGCCCTTCCCAAGGTGGGGATAACTTGTGTGCATCAGTTTGATCCTGGATGAGCCGGAGCACCAAATCACCTTCTTGAAAGGTTATGGACTTAACCCAACGGCTGTGATAACGGCGCATGTCCTGTTGGTAAATTACCGAGCGGGCTGCTGCCAAGTCACGCTTTTCATCTAACAGGTTAAGTGCATCCTGACGCGCTTCTTCATTATCAGCTTCAACGTAAGCTGCCACGCGGGGCGAGTCATGACGGATGTCACTAGGAAGAACCGCCTCTGCTCCATAAACCATGAAGAAAGGGGTGTAACCCATAGATCTGTTGGGGGTAGTATTGATACTCCATAACACTGTTGGTAGCTCCTCCGCCCAACAACTCGGCGTTCGTTGCAGAGGAACCAGAAGCCGGGGCTTGATGCCTTTCAAAATCTCCTTATTGGCTCTTTCGGCTTGACCATTGGATTGGGGGTGAGCTACTAATGAAACGTCAAGCCGGATATGCTCACGTTGACAAAACTCCACCATGGCACCCTTGGACAAGTTAGTGCCATTATCACTTATGATACTGTGGGGAAAGCCAAAACGGAAAACCACTTTTTTCATGAATTGAACCGTCGTTGCCGCGTCACACTTACTGACCGACTGTGCATCAACCCACGTTGTGAATTTGTCAACCACCACCAAAAGTTGGGTCTTTTTATCCTTGGATGTTTTAAAAGGCCCAACAATGTCAAGCCCTCAGACTACAAATGGCCAAGTAATTGGAATCATCCTCAAATCCTGAGCCGGTACGTGAGCTCGTCGTGAGAATTTCTGACAACCATCACATTTACTGACCAGATCCTCTGCATCAGCATGAGCCGTCAGCCAATAAAACCCATGACGAAAAGCTTTGGCCACAAGGGGCTTTGAACCGGCATGATGGCCACAACCTCCTTCATGAATGACATGAAGAGTCTCTTGACCTTCCTCGGGAGAGACACAACACTGGAACAACCCAGTGACACTGCGATGATGAAACTCGCCATTGACAATTGTCATTGACTTAGACCGCCGGGTTATCTGTCTAGCCAAGGTTTCATCATCAGGCAACTTGCCCCGGGTCATATAAGCCAATTATGGCACTGTCCAATCTGGGATGACGTGAAGAGCCACCACCAACTGTGCTTCTGGGTCAGGAACAACCAAGTCTTCCTCTGTAGGTAACTTAACAGAAGGATTATGCAGAATATCCAAGAAAGTGTTCAGTGGTACCGGTTAATGCTGAGATCCCAGCCGGCTTAAAGCATCAGCTGCCTCATTCTTTCTGCGATCAATGTGCTCCACTTGATAACCCTTGAAGTGTCCAGCAACAACATCAACTTCACGGCGATAAGCCGCCATGAGGGTATCCTTAGAATCCCATTTGCCTGAGACTTGTTGAGCCACCAAATCTGAGTCGCCAAAGCATCTTACTCGGCTTAAGCTCATCTCTTTAGCTATCCGAAGACCATGGAGAAAGACCTCATACTCAGCTGCATTGTTAGTACAAGAAAACATAAACCTTAACACATAACAAAATTTGTGACCTCGAGGGGAAGCTAAAACAACTCCAGCCCCCGAGCCCTCCAATTTCCTGGACTGTCACACCCTAGCTAGTCATGCATTAGAGTGTTGCATCATGTTTACTCTTTCATCAGAAACTTGAAATGGGGATCTGTGAAACCCTCAGAACCATTTTGAAAATGACCCAAATAAAAATTTCTCCAAAAGGGTCCAAGAAAATGCTCATGTTGCTCTCTGAAAATATTGGACAGAGATAAAAATCAAACCAATATTTTAGTGGCTCATGGACATTTATTTTGGGCATTTGGAATAAATGCATAAATATTTGCATTGGAAATATATTAATTATATATATTAATATATGCCCAAATATTATGCCAATTATAAAAGAGCTCTGGAATAATATAAATAGCTCCTGCAAAAATTGGCATAAGTTAAATAAATGATTTAATATATTATTTAAATCAAACAAATGTCAAAAATTAAAAAAAAAAGAAAATATATAACAGGAGGAGCTTACCTGGGCTCCTCCACTGTGCGGCCCAGCCAGCTGGCTGGCCCAGCCAGCAGCCGGCCCAGCCAGCAGCCGGCCCAGCCCACCTCCCTCCTCTGTCGTCTTCGTCCCGACAGAGGGAGGGGAGTGTGGCCGGCGCGCGCGCGCGCCACCGCGCCACGCCACCTGCTCGCCTGCTTGCCTGGCCTCCCCTCCTTGCTCGACGCCCTGGACGACGCCACGCCCTCCCCCCTGCTCTCTCTCACTCTTCCCCGGCTCTCCTCTCCTCTCTCTCGCTCCCCCTCTCACACGGCCGAACACCACCGTCGCCGCCGTTCGCCATAGCCACCGTCTCCGACCACCCCTCGCTCCCCCGACTAGCTCAGGAGCTCCGCCTCGACTCCCTCTTCCTCCCCACCGCTCCACAGCTCCCCGGAAGCCCTGCATCGCCGCCACGTCGCCGTTCCCCTCTTCGGGCTCCGACCACCGTCGCCGTCGATTCGCCGTCTCCAGCGCGTCCCCGAGCCCACTTTGACGCCCACTGCAACCGCGGTGAGCTACGCCACCGTTTCCCCCTCTCCTTCCCCTCGTTCCCTCACCATAGCCACCTCCCCACCACGGCCGAACCTCCGCCGTCGCCGAGCTCGCCGTCGACGCAGCTCCGGTGACCATTTGGTCACCCCGGCGAGTCCAACGAGTTCGCAAGACCCCGTAGAGCATCCCTAGCGCCTCGCTTTGCTCGACTTCGAGCTCCAGCACCGTTCCCGTGCACGACCGAACCCCGGCGGCCGCAGCCGAGCTCGCCGCCGTCGACTCCGGCCACCCCGACCCCAACGGGCCCCGCCAAGAGCTGCGGGTTGGCCTCAGCTCCACTCCGGTGGTCTCCGCGGCCCTCTGGTGGCCAAATGACAAACCACTTCGCCGCCGCGTCGGGCTCGCCGCGACTAAACGCCGGCAGCCGACATCCACTTTGACCACGGGTGGGCCCTGGTTGACTCCCCTGAGTCAATGACAGGTGGGGCCCAGCCCTGTTAATTAAACAGGATTAGTTTTAATTAAGTTTTAATTAAAATAATCACCCTGACATGCGGGACCCACTGTCAGGTTTGACCTGGACCAGTTCCGTTGACCTGCTGACGTCACACTGACGTCAGGCTGACGCAGTAATTGATTTTCTGGATTTAAATTAAATCAGGAAATTCCAGAATATTATTTAAACTTCAAAAATTCATAACTTTTATTCTGTAACTCCAAATTGGACAAATTATATATGAAAAATGATCAGAAAAATCCAATCTATCCATCTGTACTATTTTCATGCATGATCAAACAAGTTAAATTGATGTTTTAAGCAGAACAAGGAAAAGCACTTTAAAAGGCCATATTTGAATTTGAAATTTGAATCTTTGATTCAAATTTGTTCAAACCCTTCTGGCTTTAGTTGCATTAGCCCAATACACTCATATTGCCATGTTTCATGCATGCATCATATTGTTGCACATTGTTTGGTGATGCTTGTGTATCGATGCCCTTGCGACAGGTTCTGTCCCCGAGGAGTACCGTGATTACCCTAACGAAGAACCGTATCCGTGCATCGAACCATCAGGCAAGCAACCAACCATTTGATCATATCGATACAATCCCATGTTCTCGCTCCTGCTCTCTTTTACTGCATTAAGACAACGCGATTCAAACTGCTGTGTGCTACGGTAGTTGAACCCATTTCCTCTGCATGACCTGTCATTGCCACAGTAACTAGATGAAACCCACTAGCATGTGTAGGAGTTGCTTGAGCCATATGTATGTGTTGTTCCTACCTTGCTATGCCTGCTATGCTTAGAGTCGTGTCAGGTCTGGTTCATCTGGGTGATGGGCTGGAGTGAAATGATTATGTCGGTAATGAGAGTGGTGTGGTGAACACGATTTGGTAAAGGTATCGATGAGAGGCCATGTAGGAGTACATGGTGGGTTGTTTCATTGAAGCCGACCTTAAGCACTGAGATCTGTATGTGTGATTTAAGAATCAGCTACTACCATGCATTGGGCCCGAAACCAATGGACCCTCTCGGCTTCTTATTCACCCTAGTTCTCCGTCCAGGAGTTGCAAGTAGTTTCTGGTGTTTGTAGCCTACTGGAGGCCGTGGACAGCGCTGACCGTAGGGGTGGGCTGTGATGCGGTAGGTACGTGGCCGGGTGTACCGAATACCCGTTAGGTATCTCGGGAACCCTGTTCACATCGTTCGGGGCCGTATGGGAAACCTCGGCCGGACTCCCTGCGGATGGAACCTGAATAGGCGATAAACCTGGACTGGAGGCTTAGGTGATTAGGTAGGTCGTGGCCGACACCCACGTTGGGCTTCCGCTTGAAGGTTGCCGAGTACATGTCGTGTAAACGACGGTAAGTGGTGAGAGCGTGTATGAAGAAGTACCCCCTGCAGGGTTAACATGATCTATTCGAATAGCCGCGTCCGCGGTAAAGGACTACTTGGTTGCCTATACAGTTCATAGACAAGTAAATGGAAACTACTAAAAGCCTCAAGATAAGTGTGAGTGCCGAGGATGGCTCTTCCGTAGGAAGACGGAGGCGAATCCTCGGTAGTGTATTGAAGTGGTGAGTAGTGGACTCGTGTGCGCAAAACCATTTCAAGTTGGAGTATCGTAGGATAGCCTAGCCAAGAGTCAAAGCTGGCTTGCTGCAATAACTCCACCAACCTTTCTTGATACTAAGCATGTATGTAGGATCTGATGTAAGTCTTGCTGAGTACCTTTGTACTCATGTTGCTATAATCTACATTTTTACAGAAGACGCTGCAACCCCTTCTGATGGGTTCTATGTAGACGTTGACATCAACGAGTAGGCTAAAGACCCAGGTGGTGACCCTGAGCTTGTGAAGGACCACGTAGTATAGCTAGGCTTTCCAAGCCTCTTTTATTTTACTAGTTGTCTGTACCCAGACAAGTTATTTCCGCTGCTGGTTTGTATGACTGTATGACTTGTATGTGGGGTCGTGAGACCCGTAACTTTGTGTATGATATGTATGGCTCACTGAGCCTTAAATAAAGTACTTGTGTCATAGTGTCATGTTGTGATGCTTCGTTGTATTTGCACATATCGAGCATATTGTGTGTATGATTGAAATGCTTGGTATGTGTGGGATCTGACTATCTAGTTGTTTATCTTTAGTAGCCTCTCTTACCGGGAAATGTCTCCTAGTGTTACCGCTGAGCCATGGTAGCTTGCTACTGCTCTGGAACACTTAGGCTGGCCGGCATGTGTCCTTCTTCGTTCCTGTGTCTGTCCCTTCGGGGAAATGTCACGCTTTGAGTACCGGAGTCCTGTTAGCCCGCTACAGCCCAGTTTACCGGAGTCCTGCTAGCCCAGTGCTACAGCCCGGACCCACTTGCTGATGACCGACACGTTCGAAGCTGGGTCATGGATGCCTGTCCCTGTAAGTCTGTGCCACTTTGGGTTTTTTATGTCATGTCAGCCCGGGCTCTTTATCATATGGATGCTAGCGACACTATCATATACGTGAGCCAAAAGGCGCAAACGGTCCCGGGAAAAGGTAAGACGACACCCGTGGGGATACCGTGCGTGAGGCCGCAAAGTGATATGAGGTGTTACCAGCTAGATCGATGTGACATCGAGTCGGGGTCCTGACAGCGTTGGCATCAGAGCCGGACTGCCTGTAGGTTCTCCAAGCCAAACTGGTCGATGTTGAGTCTAGAAATTCTTTAGTTATATGTAGGGGAATTGTTTGTGGGATGGAACGTAAGGCTCTTTTTACTCCTTATACCTTATGACTTTCTGATCTGAGTCAGTCCATTCTTCTACCGGGGGTTAAGGAATTAGGATCTGTTCTCTCTATCAGGATCACGAGTTACTAATCAGTAGTACCTTATAAGTTTGATGGATACAAGCCTAGTTCAGTTCTACTACCACATTATGTTGTTAGAATGGATCCAGAACTTTGATATGATGATGTTGAGTGTGTATGAAATCCTTTGTCAAATGTCTCAAAATCCTTCTTGAGCATTTACAGCTGTTATGCTGCCGAAATTTCGCTAGAAATTCTAATGCCTTTGCATTATGATTGTGCTTTCAGATGGCCACTCGCGACCTTAATCAAGTGGTTCGCCTGACTCGATGCCTAGATGTACCCGGCCATACTGCTAAATTGGTCAGGGTAATGACTGAGGCTGGATACCGCTGGTATCCTGAGTACACGGTCGAAGAGCAATTCCGAGATTTCAATCAAAGCCAGTATCTCTGCACTGTCAGGATATTTCCATCTTATCCTGGATCCACCGAGCCTCTTCACTGCTCTTATGGACTCGGGGTTACCATTGAGATGGCTGTGCAGGACGCCGCCTACTCTATGATGACCATTATGCGAGTCAGATCTGGGTTATTTCGGGACTCTGATTTCCGGTATATGCCAGGATCACTTCCGGGAGCACAAGGGTATCTCCAGGCTATCTATGCCGACTCCACTCAGGAGGATTCACGGACTCGCACCACTGCTGAGATGCTCGAGGATAAGGACCGTGAAAATCGGGCCTTAAGGTTAGAGCTCTTCAATACCCGTGCTGACCACTGGGCCACTTTGACTCGGTTCGCACCGGCGGTGCAAGCTGGATATTCAGATATGCGCGATCTCTATCCTGTGAGATCTGCTCTGCCAGACGTGATGGTTTGGCGTGATGTAGGAGGCATCACCCCACCTCGCGGTCCCCGCAGGCCACCGTCTGTTGGTCCAAGGCCTCATCCTAGCCCCTATGGTCCACAAGCTCCGCGAGACCGTCTGTTTCCAGATGAACATATTGAGCTTCCAGGCTATGGAGGTGACTTCTACGAGGACTATTACGGATCGGTCTGAGTTAGTGGTAGTATCACTAGTTCGCACTAGCTGTGTCGTCTATCGTCCCGCGTGACTCGTGGGATATGACCTAGTCTGTACTCTTTCCGGAGGTGTAGAAAAATAATGTATAGGAGCTTGGAATGCCTCCGATGAGATGTAATCCTCTCTTCACCGTAATAGTACTTTGTTTGGTCTTGTACTAAACCCTGTATGGTGTGTATGACGATGGAATAAAAGAAGCAGTTTCTGTATCTACCATGTCATACGGATGATCATCTTGCATTCCGAGTTATTTCTTACATTATGAATCCTATGTCGGAATTTTACCATTCTGACTAAAACATTGTCTTGATTTCCTAGGATGGTCAACACGCGCGCTAACCCTGCTTCCCAAGAGCAGGCCGAAGGCAGTGAAGCCAGGGATGTAAATCTGCCTCATCCTCCTTCACTAGCCGAGGTGATGATGGAAGCTGAGAGAAACAAGCGGGAGACAAACCGTTTGTTGGAGCGTATTGAACAGAATACAGCACACCATCAGAGGGCTAACGTGGTGTCACTCAGTGATTTTATCAAATTGCATCCACCCACGTTCCATCACTCCGTCGAGCCTCTCGACGCTGATGACTGGCTTCGCAGTATCTCTCACAAACTGCGTTCCGCGCTGGTAGCGGAGGCTGACAAGGTCACCTTTGCTGCATATCATCTTGAAGGCCCCGCCAGTCTATGGTGGGAGAATTATGGAGCTATGCGCCCAGCGGGCCATGTCACTACTTGGGCTGAATTCAGCGAGGCTTTCCGTGAACATCACATTCCGGAGGGTCTCATGGACCGTAAACGTGAAGAATTTTGCAGTTTCACCCAAGGCCGACTTTCTGTGGATGCTTACAGCAGGGAGTTTGGTAATCTCGCACGATATGCAACCGAGGAAGTGTCTACCGATGCCAAGAAGCAAGCAAGGTTCCGTAAGGGCCTTAGTCCTGAGCTTCGCCGCGACCTCCGTCTGCATGAGTGCACATCTTTTTCGAAACTTGTCAACAAAGCCATCAGTGCTGAAACTGGTCATACTGACTATGACGCAACACGCAAGCATGGACGTGACATGGGTTCCTCATCCGGTGCTGGTCCTCAGAAGCGCTGCGTGTGGGTACCCAACACCGCCCTGCCAGCCAGGTTCACACCGAGGCCATCTTTCCAGGCGCCTCGCCCCGTTCAACAGTCTGCTCCAGCCAAGCCCTATGGGGGTTCAACTAACAATGCTCCTCCACGTACCAGTTCCGTGACTTGTTTCAAGTGTGGGGAATCTGGCCACTATATGCGTGAATGCCCCCAGACCAACCCAAATCAATCTGCTAAAGCTGTTGGCCGTGGCAAGCCGACAGGGAAAGTGTTTCATGCTAAACCGGTCACCGCTTCACGTGGCCATGTCAACTGTATCTCTGCCGAAGAAGCTCAAGAGGATCCCAACGTCGTTCTCGGTATGCTTCTTGTTAATTGCCACCCGGCATCTGTTCTTTTCGATACAGGAGCCTCTCATTCTTTTATATCTGAAAGTTATGCTCGTCTGCATAACGTTGCATTCTGTGACATGCCATCCACTATGGAAATCTCTACCCCTGGTTCTAGATGGCAGACCTCTAGGGTAAGTTATGGAAATGAGATCCAAGTCGACAGACTTGTTTTCCTTGCGTCTTTGATAGCCCTTAAATCTTCAGATATTAATATCATTCTGGGTATGGACTGGATGTCGGCTCATCATGCCCAAATCGATTGCTTCTCTAGAACTGTTCAACTCACCCATCCTTCGGGAAAGATAGTTAATGTCTTGACCCGAATAGCCAAGCGACAATTATATTCTCTTAACGCCAGCCCTTTGCCAGACCTTGAGGACGTTCCGGTAGTCCGTGACTTCCCGGATGTCTTTCCAGAGGAATTGCCAGGTGTTCCACCTGACAGGGATGTTGAGTTTGTAATAGACCTCATTCCAGGAACCGTTCCGATTGCTAGAAGACCTTATAAGATGGCACCCCTAGAACTAGCCGAGCTTAAGAAACAACTCGATGAGTCCTTGAAAAAGGGTTTCATCCGACCTAGTTCATCTCCGTGGGCTTGCCCCGTCCTATTCGTCAAGAAGAAGGATGGTACGGACCGGATGGTTGTAGATTACCGACCTGTCAATTTGATCACAATCAAGAACAAATATCCACTTCCCAGGATCAACGACCTGTACGATCAGCTCGCTGGATCCTCAGTCTTCTCCAAGATGGATTTGAGGTTGGGCTACCACCAAATCAAAATCAGGAACGGGGACATTCCTAAAACGGCCTTTGTTACTCGTTACGGCCAATACGAGTACACCGTCATGTCCTTCGGATTAACCAACGCTCCAGCCACCTTTTCTCGGTTAATGAACTCAATCTTCATGGAGTATTTGGATAAATTCGTCGTGGTTTACCTCGATGATATACTCATCTACTCCAAGAACGAGGAAGAACATGCCGAACATCTAAGGCTAGTGTTGCAGAAACTTCGAGAGCATCGCCTTTATGCCAAATTTTCTAAATGTGAATTCTGGTTGTCAGAAGTGACCTATCTGGGTCATGTAATATCTGGTAAAGGTATTGCTGTTAACCCTGAGCGAGTTCAAGCCGTCCTTAATTGGACTCCACCTGAATCGGTCAAGCAAGTTCGGAGTTTTCTAGGCTTAGCGAGCTATTGTCGTCGCTTTGTCGAGAACTTCTCCAAGGTTGCTAAACCTCTAACCGAACTCCTCAAGAAAGATAAAAAGTTCGAATGGACTCCACAATGTGAGCACAGCTTTCAGGAACTGAAAAGACGCCTGACTTCTGCTCCCGTACTGGTACCGCCAGACTTCTCTAAGGACTTTGTTATCTACTGCGACGCTTCGCGACAAGGAACTAGGTTGCATTCTCATGCAAGATCGACACGTAATTGCCTACGCTTCACGGCAATTGCACCCACATGAGGAGAATTATCCTACTCATGATCTAGAGCTTGCAGCCGTAGTCTATGCACTTAAGACCTGGCGACATTACCTCCTCGGTAATCGTTGCGAAATATTCACTGATCACCAAAGTCTGAAGTATATTTTCACCCAACCGGATTTGAATCTCAGGCAGAGACGTTGGGTTGAATTGATCACCGACTTCGACTTAGGAATAACCTACACCCCAGGGAAAGCCAACGTCATGGCTGATGCGCTAAGTCGTAAATCTTATTGTAACAACCTGATGTTACAACAAAGTCAACCGCTTCTCCATGAGGAATTTCGGAAGCTTAACCTTCATATTGTTCCTCAAGGTTTTCTTTCCACCTTGGTGGCAAAACCTACCCTTATGGATCAAATTATCAAAGCACAGAAGGTAGATCCGGGAATCTCCCGCATCAAGAGGAACATTCAGAAAGGAATTGCGAATTGTTTCTCCATTAATGATCAAGGAGTCGTATACTTCGGGAATCGATTAGTAGTTCCCAAAGTGCGCAACCTAAGGCGATTAATCCTTAAGGAAGCTCATGAATCTCCTCTCACTATTCATCCCGGTAGTACTAAGATGTATCAGGACCTACGCCAGAGGTTCTGGTGGACTAGGATGAAGAGAGAAATTGCTCAGTATATTGCAAATTGCGACGTCTGTCGTCGTGTAAAAGCAGAGCATCAACGGCCTGCTGGCACCCTTCAACCCTTAGCTATTCCTGAATGGAAATGGGATAAAATTGGTATGGATTTCATTACCGGGTTTCCCAGGACCAAGAGAGGGAATAATGCTATTTTCGTCGTGGTCGATCGTCTTTCCAAAGTAGCCCACTTCTTACCTGTTCGTGAGAGTATAACCGCTAGTCAGCTGGCAGATTTGTACATCTCCCGAATAGTGTCTCTCCATGGTGTTCCTTTGGAAATTAACTCGGATCGAGGAAGTCTTTTCACCTCTCGATTTTGGGAAAGTTTCCAAAATGCTATGGGAACCCGTCTTTCCTTTAGCACCGCTTTCCACCCTCAGTCAAGTGGTCAAGTGGAACGCGTCAACCAAATTCTAGAAGCCATGCTTCGAGCCTCTGTTATCTCATTCGGAATGGACTGGGAGAAGTGCCTTCCGTTTGCCGAATTCGCTTACAACAACAGCTATCAATCTAGCTTGGGTAAAGCCCCTTTTGAAGTTCTCTATGGACGACGATGTCGAACACCCCTTAACTGGTCAGAGACCGGGGAAAGACAATTCTTTGGCCCGGATATGATTCAGGAAGCAGAAGAACAAGTTCGTATCGTTCGTGAAAAGTTGAAAACAGCCCAATCCCGTCAAAAGAGTCAATATGACCGAAAACATAAGGCTATGACCTTCGAGGTTGACGAGAAGGCTTATCTTCGGGTCACCCCTCTGAAGGGAACCCATCGTTTCGGTATCAAAGGCAAATTGGCTCCTCGTTACATTGGACCTTTTCGCATTCTTGCCAAACGAGGAGAAGTTGCCTACCAGTTGGAACTACCTCCGCACCTCTCCAGAGTTCACGATGTCTTCCACGTTTCTCAACTCAGGCGTTGCTTCTCGGATCCTATCCGTGAAGTGGACCACGAAACGCTTGATCTCCAAGATGATCTTACATATCGAGAGTACCCCATTCGTATCCTCGATCAAGCCGAACGTACCACGCGACGTCATAATATCAAGTTTCTCAAGGTTCAATGGTCGCACCATTCCGAGGATGAAGCAACTTGGGAAAGGGAGGATCGTCTTCGACTCGAGTATCCCGCCTTCTTCCCGGAGGAACCCAAATCTCGGGACGAGATTCTTTTGAGTGGGGGTGAGTTGTCACACCCTAGCTAGTCATGCATTAGAGTGTTGCATCATGTTTACTCTTTCATCAGAAACTTGAAATGGGGATCTGTGAAACCCTCAGAACCATTTTGAAAATGACCCAAATAAAAATTTCTCCAAAAGGGTCCAAGAAAATGCTCATGTTGCTCTCTGAAAATATTGGACAGAGATAAAAATCAAACCAATATTTTAGTGGCTCATGGACATTTATTTTGGGCATTTGGAATAAATGCATAAATATTTGCATTGGAAATATATTAATTATATATATTAATATATGCCCAAATATTATGCCAATTATAAAAGAGCTCTGGAATAATATAAATAGCTCCTGCAAAAATTGGCATAAGTTAAATAAATGATTTAATATATTATTTAAATCAAACAAATGTCAGAAATTAAAAAAAAAGAAAATATATAACAGGAGGAGCTTACCTGGGCTCCTCCACTGTGCGGCCCAGCCAGCTGGCTGGCCCAGCCAGCAGCCGGCCCAGCCCACCTCCCTCCTCTGTCGTCTTCGTCCCGACAGAGGGAGGGGAGTGTGGCCGGCGCGCGCGCGCGCCACCGCGCCACGCCACATGCTCGCCTGCTTGCCTGGCCTCCCCTCCTCGCTCGACGCCCTGGACGACGCCACGCCCTCCCCCCTGCTCTCTCTCACTCTCCCCCGGCTCTCCTCTCCTCTCTCTCGCTCCCCCTCTCACACGGCCGAACACCACCGTCGCCGCCGTTCGCCATAGCCACCGTCTCCGACCACCCCTCGCTCCCCCGACTAGCTCAGGAGCTCCGCCTCGACTCCCTCTTCCTCCCCACCGCTCCACAGCTCCCCGGAAGCCCTGCATCGCCGCCACGTCGCCGTTCCCCTCTTCGGGCTCCGACCACCGTCGCCGTCGATTCGCCGTCTCCAGCGCGTCCCCGAGCCCACTTCGACGCCCACTGCAACCGCGGTGAGCTACGCCACCGTTTCCCCCTCTCCTTCCCCTCGTTCCCTCACCGTAGCCACCTCCCCACCACGGCCGAACCTCCGCCGTCGCCGAGCTCGCCGTCGACGCAGCTCCGGTGACCATTTGGTCACCCCGGCGAGTCCAACGAGTTCGCAAGACCCCGTAGAGCATCCCTAGCGCCTCGCTTTGCTCGACTTCGAGCTCCAGCACCGTTCCCGTGCACGACCGAACCCCGGCGGCCGCAGCCGAGCTCGCCGCCGTCGACTCCGGCCACCCCGACCCCAACGGGCCCCGCCAAGAGCTGCGGGTTGGCCTCAGCTCCACTCCGGTGGTCTCCGCGGCCCCTCTGGTGGCCGAAATGACCAAAACCACTTCCGCCGCCGCGTCGGGCTCGCCGGCGACTAAACGCCGGCAGCCGACATCCACTTTGACCACGGGTGGGCCCTGGTTGACTCCCCTGAGTCAATGACAGGTGGGGCCCAGCCCTGTTAATTAAACAGGATTAGTTTTAATTAAGTTTTAATTAAAATAATCACCCTGACATGCGGGACCCACTGTCAGGTTTGACCTGGACCAGTTCCGTTGACCTGCTGACGTCACACTGACGTCAGGCTGACGCAGTAATTGATTTTCTGGATTTAAATTAAATCAGGAAATTCCAGAATATTATTTAAACTTCAAAAATTCATAACTTTTATTCTGTAACTCCAAATTGGACAAATTATATATGAAAAATGATCAGAAAAATCCAATCTATCCATCTGTACTATTTTCATGCATGATCAAACAAGTTAAATTGATGTTTTAAGCAGAACAAGGAAAAGCACTTTAAAAGGCCATATTTGAATTTGAAATTTGAATCTTTGATTCAAATTTGTTCAAACCCTTCTGGCTTTAGTTGCATTAGCCCAATACACTCATATTGCCATGTTTCATGCATGCATCATATTGTTGCACATTGTTTGGTGATGCTTGTGTATCGATGCCCTTGCGACAGGTTCTGTCCCCGAGGAGTACCGTGATTACCCTAACGAAGAACCGTATCCGTGCATCGAACCATCAGGCAAGCAACCAACCATTTGATCATATCGATACAATCCCATGTTCTCGCTCCTGCTCTCTTTTACTGCATTAAGACAACGCGATTCAAACTGCTGTGTGCTACGGTAGTTGAACCCATTTCCTCTGCATGACCTGTCATTGCCACAGTAACTAGATGAAACCCACTAGCATGTGTAGGAGTTGCTTGAGCCATATGTATGTGTTGTTCCTACCTTGCTATGCCTGCTATGCTTAGAGTCGTGTCAGGTCTGGTTCATCTGGGTGATGGGCTGGAGTGAAATGATTATGTCGGTAATGAGAGTGGTGTGGTGAACACGATTTGGTAAAGGTATCGATGAGAGGCCATGTAGGAGTACATGGTGGGTTGTTTCATTGAAGCCGACCTTAAGCACTGAGATCTGTATGTGTGATTTAAGAATCAGCTACTACCATGCATTGGGCCCGAAACCAATGGACCCTCTCGGCTTCTTATTCACCCTAGTTCTCCGTCCAGGAGTTGCAAGTAGTTTCTGGTGTTTGTAGCCTACTGGAGGCCGTGGACAGCGCTGACCGTAGGGGTGGGCTGTGATGCGGTAGGTACGTGGCCGGGTGTACCGAATACCCGTTAGGTATCTCGGGAACCCTGTTCACATCGTTCGGGGCCGTATGGGAAACCTCGGCCGGACTCCCTGCGGATGGAACCTGAATAGGCGATAAACCTGGACTGGAGGCTTAGGTGATTAGGTAGGTCGTGGCCGACACCCACGTTGGGCTTCCGCTTGAAGGTTGCCGAGTACATGTCGTGTAAACGACGGTAAGTGGTGAGAGCGTGTATGAAGAAGTACCCCCTGCAGGGTTAACATGATCTATTCGAATAGCCGCGTCCGCGGTAAAGGACTACTTGGTTGCCTATACAGTTCATAGACAAGTAAATGGAAACTACTAAAAGCCTCAAGATAAGTGTGAGTGCCGAGGATGGCTCTTCCGTAGGAAGACGGAGGGGGATCCTCGGTAGTGTATTGAAGTGGTGAGTAGTGGACTCGTGTGCGCAAAACCATTTCAAGTTGGAGTATCGTAGGATAGCCTAGCCAAGAGTCAAAGCTGGCTTGCTGCAATAACTCCACCAACCTTCTTGATACTAAGCATGTATGTAGGATCTGATGTAAGTCTTGCTGAGTACCTTTGTACTCATGTTGCTATAATCTACATTTTTACAGAAGACGCTGCAACCCCTTCTGATGGGTTCTATGTAGACGTTGACATCAACGAGTAGGCTAAAGACCCAGGTGGTGACCCTGAGCTTGTGAAGGACCACGTAGTATAGCTAGGCTTTCCAAGCCTCTTTTATTTTACTAGTTGTCTGTACCCAGACAAGTTATTTCCGCTGCTGGTTTGTATGACTGTATGACTTGTATGTGGGGTCGTGAGACCCGTAACTTTGTGTATGATATGTATGGCTCACTGAGCCTTAAATAAAGTACTTGTGTCATAGTGTCATGTTGTGATGCTTCGTTGTATTTGCACATATCGAGCATATTGTGTGTATGATTGAAATGCTTGGTATGTGTGGGATCTGACTATCTAGTTGTTTATCTTTAGTAGCCTCTCTTACCGGGAAATGTCTCCTAGTGTTACCGCTGAGCCATGGTAGCTTGCTACTGCTCTAGAACACTTAGGCTGGCCGGCATGTGTCCTTCTTCGTTCCTGTGTCTGTCCCTTCGGGGAAATGTCACGCTTTGAGTACCGGAGTCCTGTTAGCCCGCTACAGCCCGGTTTACCGGAGTCCTGCTAGCCCAGTGCTACAGCCCGGACCCACTTGCTGATGACCGACACGTTCGAAGCTGGGTCATGGATGCCTGTCCCTGTAAGTCTGTGCCACTTTGGGTTTACGACTAGTCATGTCAGCCCGGGCTCTTTATCATATGGATGCTAGCGACACTATCATATACGTGAGCCAAAAGGCGCAAACGGTCCCGGGAAAAGGTAAGACGACACCCGTGGGGATACCGTGCGTGAGGCCGCAAAGTGATATGAGGTGTTACCAGCTAGATCGATGTGACATCGAGTCGGGGTCCTGACATGGATCCATCAAAGTGAATAGCCCAATATGTGTTGTCCGTCTTCTCGTTAGGCGTCTGCAGCTCTGTCCAATCGTTGATGAAATCCGCCAGTGCTTGAGACTTGATAGCAGTGCGTGGCACATACTTTAAACCACGAGGCCCAAGCTCAATGGCCCACTTGGCGACTCCTCCTGTGGCTTCTCTGTTTTGAATGATACCTCCTAAAGGAGTAGAACTGACCACAATGATGGGATGACCTAGAAAATATGGTTTAAGTTTCCGGCTGGCCATGAACACCCCATAAACAAGCTTCTGCTAATGTGGGTATCTCTGCTTGGACTCAATAAGCACCTCACTGATGTAGTACACCCGCCGTTGAACCGAATATTCTTTGCCAGCCTCCTCGCGCTCCACCACAATGGCCACACTGACAGCACGTGTGTTAGCAGCCACATATAACCATAATGGCTCCTTATCAATGGGAGCAACAAGGACCGGTGGCTCAGCCAACTGCCTCTTCAACTCTTCAAATGCATCGTTAGCAGCATCACTCCAGACAAAGTCGTTTGTTTTCTTCATCATCTGGTACAGTGGTATGGCCTTCTCACCTAACCGGCTTATGAACCAGCTTAAAGCTATGATACGACCCGCCAGACGCTGGGCATCATTGATGCACTTGGGTTTTTCAGAGAGGTAATAGCCTTGATTTTCCCCGGGTTAGCCTCAATGCCTTTGTTAGAAACCAGAAATCCCAAAAGCTTGCCTGCCGGCACACCAAAAACACACTTGGTCGGGTTAAGCATCATATTGTAGAGCTGGAGATTACCAAAGGTCTCCCTTAAGTCATCTATCAATGTTTCCTTCTCTCTGAATTTCACCACAATATCATCCACATAAGCATGAACATTACGCCCGATCTGAGTATGAAGACAATTCTGCACACAGCGCTGATAAGTTGCCTGGGTACTCTTAAGGCATAGACACATAGCAGAAGGCCCCAATGGGAGTAATAAAAGATGTCTTCTCCTGATCGTTAACTGCCATCTTGATCTGATGATATTCAAAATAAGCATCCAAAAAACTCAAACACTCACAACCCGCCATAGCATCAATGATTTGATCAATACGAGGGAGAGCAAAGGGATCAGCCGGACAAGCCTTGTTCAAGTCCGTGTAATCCACACACATACGCCAAGTGCTATTATTCTTGAGAACTAGCATCGGGTTAGCCAACCACTCAAGATGAAATACTTCAATAATGAACCCAGCTGCCAAGAGCCGGGCCACCTCCTCACCAATGGCTTTACGCCTCTCTTCATTAAACTGCCAAAGAAACTGCTTGATCGGCTTAAATTTCGGATCAATATTGAGAGTGTGCTCAGCGAGTTCTCTCGGTACACCCGGCATGTCAGAAGGTTTCCATGCAAAGATGTCCCGGTTCTCATGGATGAACTCGATGAGCGCGCTTTCCTATTTGGGATCCAGATTAGCACTGATACTGAACTGCTTGGATGAGTTGCCAGGAACGAAATTAACAAGCTTGGTGTCATCGGCCGATTTAAACTTCATTACTGGGTCATGCTCCGTAGTTGGCTTTTTCAAAGATGTCATATCAGCCGGATCAACATTATCCTTGTAGAACTTCAACTCTTCCGCTGGATAGACCGGCTCGGCATAAGCCGCGTCTCCTTCTTCACACTCCAAGGCTACCTTCCGACTGCCATGAAATGTGATGGTCCCCTTGTAACCCGGCATCTTGAGCTGCAGATAAACATAACACGGCCGCACCATGAACTTGGCATAAGCCGGCCGTCCAAATAGAGCATGATACGGGCTTTTGATTTTGACCACCTTGAAAGTTAACTTCTCAGCCCTGGAGTCGTGCTCACCTCCAAAGGCTACCTCTAGTTCAATCTTGCCAACTGGATATGCCGACATACCAGGAACCACACCATGGAAAACAGTATTGGACCGCTTAAGATTCTTATCAGTTAACCCCATGCGACGGAAGGTTTCATAATAAAGGATATTAATGCTGCTACCTCCATCCATGAGCACCGTAGTAAACTTGTATCCACCAACTTGAGGTGCCACCACCAAAGCCAAGTGACCCGGGTTATCAACCCGGTGCAGGTGATCCGCCCGAATCCACATAATGGGTTGCTCAGACCATCGCAAGTACTGGGGAACTGCCGGCTCAACAGCGTTCACCGCCCTCTTGTGAAGCTTCTGGTCCCATTTGCACAAACTTGTGGTAAAATCGTGATACTGCCCACTGTTCAATTGTTTTGGATGACTCTGATATCCAGATTGCTGCTGCTGACCCCCTGGCTAGATTGTTGATTGTAACCACCTTGGTTACCTTGATTAAAACCACCCTGATTATTCTGGTGGCCCTGAAAACCGGAATTAGAGCCGCCCCCACCATGACCCGGACCATGGAAACTGCCGCCGCCTGAGCCGCCGCCCGGCCCATGGTTGCTGTCAAATATGGTAGAATTATTGAAAGCCTTCATAATCATACAATCCTTCCACAAGTGAGTGGCCGGCTTCTCTCGAGTGCCATGCCTTGGACATGGCTCACTTAGCAACTGCTCAATAGTGGGACCTGACCCACCAGACCGAGGAGGTGGCCTCCCCTTACGTCGTTGATTGTTGCCCTGTGCATTAGTGTTAGCCACAAACTCTGAGCTACCATCAGCCTTACGTTTGTTATTGCCTCCTTGATTTGTCGAGTTATGCTGCAGGCCCTTACACTACAAAAAAAGACACATCCGTGACATTTTGGGCCGAACGAATTTTTTTCCTGTCATACATATGACACTTCTATGACGATAATTGTGACAAAACCTGGTATCATCATAGATGTGGTGGGCTCCTACTTCTATGACAAAAAATCATGATAGAAAATGGGCTTTTCGTCCTGGGCGGGCCAGAGACGCACCTGCATGACATTCTTGGGGCCGTCCATGACGGAAAAAACCATGGTAGAAGTGAGGGCGAGGAAAATTTCGGGGAGTTCCCAATTACGGTGGGTGGTCGGGGGCCGAGCGATGAGCGTTTCTCTCATACACGTACGCGTGTGTGTGCGAGGCGTCGGCTCTAACTAAACCCGGGCAAGGCGTTGGGCTCTAGCTAAACCCGAGCGATTGCACTGCATGCTACGCGTTACTGAACCCGAGCGATCGATTCCTTCGCTACTGCTGCTAACTAAAGTCGATCGATGTTTCCTATTTGGATGAACAGTGAGTGTTGCGGGGGGGGGGGGTGGATGAACAATGAGTGGTGGGAGTGGATGAGCAGGACCCGTGGGGTTGCCTCTGGATGAACAGGACCCCGATCGATCGAGCCGGTTGCGGCTGGATGAACAGGACCCTGTGGAGGGATGGATGAACAGGATGACCCGATGGAGGGCTGGATGAACAGTAGACGGTGGAGGGCTGGATGAATAGTAGCCCGTGGAGGGGTGGTTGAACAGGAGCCCGTCGAGAGGGGTGGTTGAACAGTAGCCAGTGGAGTAGCGCACGGTGGAGGCTGGATGAACAGGAGCCCGTGGATGAACAGTCACAGGTGGAGGCTGGAGGAGGTCGACGGTGGATGAACAGTAGCCCGTGGAGGCTGGAGGGGGTCGATGGTGGAGATGAACAGTATCCAATGGAGTCCCGTTTTGCGGTACGCCACACCCCTCCCGATGAACAGGACCCCCATTTCGACCGCTCCAACACAAGTCCGTTTCGTCCGTTTTGCGGTATGCCACACCCCTCCCGATCAACAGGACCCCCATTTCGACCGTAGGAGGTCCGTTTCGTCCATTTTGTGGTACGCCACACCCTTCCCGATGAATAGGATCCCGTTTCAAATGTGGCCGGTCAAACACAAGGCCGTTTCCTCCGTTCTGCAGTACACCAGTCCTCATTTCCATCGCCTGTTCCGTCAAGCCCTCCCGATGAACACGACCACACATTCCCTTCCGACCCAACTGGTTGGCTCCCCATGAACACGAGCTGTTTCTCCGTTCCGACCCAGCCATGTACACGAGCCCTGGCCGTACATATGCGCGAGTAGGCGTTCGAGACCCTGCCCGTATGTACGTATGTGGCCGTATTTTCTTTCTTGCACCATGGCCGCTGTACGTACATGTACATGCTACGTGCGCGCCTCTACTACGACACGTACGCGCCTCTACTACGACACATGCGCGCCTCTACATCGACCATTATATATGTATGTACACATTCGCGACCAGAATGACAACGCTATGTACGCTTCAACTAGGTGGGTCCCGACTGTCTGGCACTTCCTTGCCTGCAAAGCTGTAGCTGGTGGGTCCCAGCAGTCAGGGGGGCGAATCGTTTTGGTTTTTTTGCCCGGACGCACTTCCTTGCGTGTGAAGGTGTAGATGGTGGGTCCCAGCAGTCAGGGGAAAACGTTTTTTTCACGAAATACGGTGGCCCGTCCGGTGGGTCCCTCCTGTCAGGTGGAGCAATAATTATTTTGCACGTAATAAGGAGGCACTTCCTTGCGGGCGCCGTGGACCTAGCTGTCAACCACTCCACGCACAGTACTCTTCCAATGGAAGTCGTTCGTTGACCACATTGACCACGCCGCGCCGAGAGCACCACGGCGGTGGACGATGGCGAGGCCTAGGAAGGGGACGACGCGGAGCCGGGGAAGACGCAGCAGTGGATGCCCACGCGAAGAGGAGTACGAGGGTTCACTAGTTCGGCTGCGGTGTGAGGCTGTCGTCACTGCAGAATAACAAGGGGTGTGGGTGAGTAGAGGGATGGCCTGGCCAGCGGTGGGAGTAGTAGGGGGCGGTGATGTCACATCCCTAATTCTGGTCTGACCTATGCCAGCTTCCATGTGTGCATCATGTTTAAATTCAAATGGAATTTGAATTGAGGAATTTTCAAAGCCTTAGAATACCCCTAAAAATAACCAACATTTAAATCTCATCAAATGAGTCCAAGAAAATTTTCATGTTATTCTGTAAAAATATTGGCATGAGGTAAAATTCAAACCAATAATTTTGGAATCACAGAAATATTTATTTTGGGCCTTTGACTTAAACCAATGACATATTTGAGTTGAATTTATTTCTGTTATATAAGAAATAAAGTTCAAATATTTTTGTAAGTTTCCTCTGATCTTGGACTAGTTCCTTAGCTCACATGCAATTTACAGAAAGTTAAAAAAAGTATTTGATGTTTTAAATCAAATCAAAACCAATTGCAAAAAATAGAAAACATTAATAAATAGAAAAACCAGAGAGAGAGAGAGAGAGAGAGAGCCTACCTGGGGCACTTACCTGGCGCCACCAACCGGCCCAGCACTGCAGCTGGCTGGCCCAGCCCACCACCGCCTCCTCCCTGTCGCCTTCCTCCTTGCGCCAGTAGGCAGGGACGCGTGCCCAGCGCGCGCGGCCACACGCCGGCCACCTCCTCCCTGCCTGGCTGCCTCATTCCCCCTGGACGTCTCTCGCAGACGCCACACGGCCCCCCCGACGCCTCTCACTTTCCCCGTGCTCCTCCCCCTCCTCTGCTCTCTCTCCCTCTCACCACCGAACGCCGCCGCCGTTCGCCATAGCCGCAGCCTCAGCCAACCCCACGCCTCACCGACGCGGCCACGAGCTCCGCCTCGTCCCTCTCTTCCTCCTCACCGAGCCTCCCGACGCCGGAAGCCCCTGGACGCCGCAAGCACCGCCGTTCCCCTCGTCGGCCACCGGAGATCGTCGCCGTCAATTTGCTGCCTCTGGTGCCTCCTCGAGCTCGCTGACCCTCCCATTTGACCCACTGTGAGCTCCTCTGCCACTCCCCTCTCTCCCCGTGCTCTATTGCGCCGTGTACCCGCCGTTTCCACCGGAGCCGAGAGTCGGCCACCGCCGTTCTTGTCGCCACTGTAACAAGAGCTAGCAAAGCTCGTTCCTGAGCACGGCTACGTGCTCAGCAGCTCCGCAGCAAGCTAACGCCGCCACCAGCTTGTCTTCCCGCGCACCATAGCGCTGCACCGCTCGATCCCGAGCTCCGGCAACCGCCGCGGGCTCCACTCCGGCGAGCTCCGGCCTCCCCACGACCCAGCACCTGCACCGTTCGATGCGCGGGAGCAAGAGCTTTCCAACGCACCCAGACACGCTTCAAACGGTGGCCCATAGAGCAAACCCAACGCGGGCACAGCCGCGGTCTGTCGTCGCCGGCGGTTAAACGCCGGTGGCTGACGTGGCACCATTAGTTTAGGTGCTATTCGTGTTTAGTTATTGCATGTGTCAATGACATGTGGGTCCTGGAGCATAATTAGGTTAGTCTAATTTTCTGTTAAGATTAGTACTAATACGCGTGGACCCCACGTGTCAGCTTTGACTTTGGTCAAGTCAACGTTGACTGGTCCCACTTGTCATCCACCCAAGCCAGCCTGAGACACTGACATATGGGTCCCCTAGGTCAGGTTTGACCTGGCCGACCCAGTTGACCTGCTGACGTCACACCTACGTCATGCTGACGCAGTAAATCCTTTTCTGGATTTATTCTTATATAGGAAATTCCAGAAAATGCTCTAAGCTTCTAAAATTCATAGAAATTTAACCGTAACTCCAAATGAAATAATTTATATATGAAAAATGATCAGAAAAATCCAATCTATCCATATGTACCATTTTCATGCATGTTTGAACAACCTAAGGTTGCTGTGTATGACAATTTGCATAATTGGCATTTAAATAAGCACATATGGAGTTTGAATTTGAACCTAGGGTTCAAACCAACTTCATTTAACTTTCTGCTAGTTGCATTAGCTCAAACCACAGCATATTGCCATGTCATGATCATGCATCATATTGTGCATTGCATTGATTGTGCTTCTTCTTTGTTTGTCGGTGTTTGTCCTCTCTCAGTAAGACGTGTACCGACGATGTGCTCGATGACACCAATGAAGAAATATACTATCTTCAAAAGTGCCAGGCAAGCAAAACCCCCTTGTTCATTCCGATATAATCCCACTCTCTCGCTCCTGCTCTCTTTTAATGCATTAGGACAACAACGACTCATCTGTTACTATTACGGTAGCTGAACACCTTTATCCTTTGCATGACCTGTCATTGCCACAGTAAATAGATGAAACCCACTAGCATGAGTAGGAGTTATTTGAGCCCCGTTGTGCCTACTCATTCATGTTTGTTTGTCATGCCTGCTATTGCTTAGAGTTGAGTCAGGTCTGATTCATCGGGGATGAATCGGAGGTGTGTGAACATGTCCTACTGTGTGTGAGCTAAGTGTGTGAACACGATTTGGTAAAGGTAGGGGTGAGAGGCCATGTAGGAGTACATGGTGGGTTGTCTCATTGCAGCCGTCCTCAGGAACTGAGTTCTGTGTTTGTGATCCATGAAACAGTTACTACCATGCATTGGGCCCCAAACCAATGGACCCTCTCGGCTTCTTAATCACCCTTGTCCTCTGTCCAGGAGTTGCAAGTAGTTTCTGGTGTTTGTAGTATGCTGGAGGTCGTGGGCAGCGCTGACCGGAGGGGTGGGCTGTGATGCGGTAGGCACGTGGCCGGGTATACCGGGCGCCCGTTTGGTGTCACGGGACCCTGTACACATCGTTTGGGGCTATGAACGAAACCCCGGCCGGATCTCCTCATGGATGGAACCCGAATAGGCGATAAACCTGGACTAGAGACTTGAGTGTTTAGGTAGGCCATGGCCGACACCCACGTTGGGCTTCCGCTTGAAGGTTGCCGAGTACATGTCATGTAAACGGTGGTAAGTGGTGAGAGCGTGTGTGAAGAAGTACACCCCTGCAGGGTTAACATCATCTATTCGAATAGCCGTGTCCGTGAAAAAGGACTTCTGGGTTGCCTGTACAGTTCATAGACAAGTGAAAGTGGATACTTTAAAATGCGCAAGATAAGCATGAGTGCTATGGATGGCATTCTCGTAGGGAAGACGGGAGCGGATCCATAGTGGTGTATTGGTTGGTGAATATGTGGACTCGTGTGCGCCACCTCAAAAGTTACTTGCAGTCGTAGTTCAGGATAGCCACCGAGTCAAAGTTGGCCTGCTGCAGTTAAACTCCACCACCCCCTTTGTTGATAATGATGCATATGTAGTTAGTTCTGATGTAAGTCTTGCTGGGTACATTTGTACTCACGTTTGCCTATTTTATGTTTTTGCAGAGAGACCTTAGTCTCGCTAGTAGTTCCGCGTGGACTTCGACGTTTAGCTTGTTACCTCAGCTACGATCTTGTGCCCTCGACAGGATCTGGTAGACAGTCAGGCTTCTCAGCCTTATTCATTTATAGATGTCTGTACTCAGACATGTTAAGCTTCCGCTTGTGATTTGACCTGTATGCTCTGAATGTTGGGTCATGATACCCATGTTTGTAATATCTCGCTCCTCGGAGCCTATTGAATAAAATACTTGATTTGTAGAGTCATGTTGTGATGCCATGTTGTATTTGCACATATCGAGCATATTGTGTGTATGTTATTGAAATGCTTGGTATGTGTGGGATCTGACTATCTAGTTGTTTATCCTTAGTAGCCTCTCTTACCGGGAAATGTCTCCTAGTGCTTCCACTGAGCCATGGTAGCTTGCTACTGCTCCGGAACACTTAGGCTGGCCAGCATGTGTCCTTCTTCATTCCTGTGTCTGTCCCTTCGGGGAAATGTCACGCGATGAGTACCGGAGTCCTGTTAGCCCGCTACAGCCCGGTTTACCGGAGTCCTGCTAGCCCAGTTGCTACAGCCCGGATTCACTCGCTGATGACCGACACGTTCGTTGTTGGGTCATGTATGCCTGTCCCTATAAGTTAGTGCCACTTTGGGTTCACGACTAGCCATGTCAGCCCGGGTTCTTTGTCATATGGATGCTAGCGGCACTATCATATACGTGAGTCACAAGGCGCAAACGGTCCCGGGCCAGGTAAGGTGGCACCCGTGGGAATACCGTGCGTGAGGCCGCAAAGTGATATGATGTGTTACATGCTAGATCGGTGTGACTTAGGATCGGGATCCTGTGATCTTTGGTATTAGAGCATGACTGCCTGTAGGATTACCAAGCCAAACTGGTCGAAGTTGTGTCTAGAAATGCTTTAGTTATGTAAGGGAATTGATTGTGGGAGGGAGCGTAAGGCTCTTTTTACTCCATATACCTCATGGCCTTCTGATCTGAGTCAACCTCTTCTCTTCTACGGGGATTAAGAACTAGGCCTTCTCATCTATCTATCAGGAGGACGTGTTACTAATCCATAGACTTATAGAATTGTTAGTTTCAAATCTCAGTTCAGTTTTTACTACTTCCGTATGTTCATAGCTGGTCTCAGAACCTTGATATTGTGATATTAAGTGTTATGCCACCATTTTTCAGGATGTCTCAAATCATTTTGAGCATTTACAGCCGTTATGCTGTCCGAGTCATCCCAGGTTTCTAAATAGTCTGATGCATTTGCAAATCCTTTCTTTCCGTTCCCGGGGTCCTTTATGGTCAGAATAAGCACACTAATCGGTGCGTTGAGGTAATTTATTGCCTCGACATATATGTTGGAGCTATTAGTATGACCCTAGGTGTTTTAGGGAGTCACCTAGTAATCTAGCCATGTTTTGTGTTCCCAGTGTGATGATTCTGGCCACCATTCTCGAAAGCATCCCGTGATGCAATTTAGCTAGTAGGTATTCTATTCCTGGGTTTTGAACCCGAGATTCAACCTACTTACTTCATGTTGATAGTATTTGCTCGTTCCTTTAGGTTATTAGTAACCTTTGCATTAGTCCTCGAGGTCCGTGGTATTTCCTTCTTCCAAATACTATGAACCACTTGTGGCAGAAGTTTGTTGAACCAAAAGATCACAACAAGAGTGCTCTCGAAGAGTTCTCCATTCTATATCGTGACTCTGCCAGTTCTACCTTTCTACATGGGTTATCCGGAAGAAATATGTTGAACTCGTTTGACATGCTAGTCCATGCATCCACAACTCAGAAAAACATATGTTCCTTTGAGTTGTCCCTCTTTAGTTGTATCCTGACCCCCGTCTATCAATTGATAGTCAGGAATAGTCGTGCATTCGTGTTCATCGATGCCTTTTACTTTTGTGGTCCGTCAAGCCATTCTATTCGGAATGACTAGGAGAAACAAACTCTAGTACCTCATCCATATCCAGGATTGGGTCAAGTAGTTGTACTCCGTAGATCAAAATACTATCAAACTTTTCATCCGTTCTACTCTGAAGTGTTACCCTCTTTACGTCAGGATTGCCATGAGAATTGCACTATCTCTTATGAATCCTTGATTCAGTGATACTTCTTGCCATAATTGTTCATTTCTCGGTTCCCGTGTTGTTGCAACCGGAATGCCGACAGGTGAACTATGATGTGTGAAATCAATACTCCTGGCAACTTTGTTGCTTGGTAGTTAAAGGACGATAACCTCATTCTTAGCGTGTTGGTTATTGAATCATCACCCTAAGGATGATCGTGCCACCTAGTCCATTTTCCTTGTGCACACTTCGACTGATGAGTTAGGATCTTGTCAATCCTCGCTCATTTGATCATATCATCTTGCCCTCAAAAGCAAGATTGTTCTCAGGCTTAGTAACATACCGGTGGTTCGTGATTTTCCGAAATTCTTCTCTGAAGTATCACCAGGTTGTCACCTGACCGCTATATTGAGTTCGTGATCAAATTGGTTTTCGAACCACCCTTTTGTCCAAGAATCTGGGTCGGATACCCTAAGCAAGTTGGTTAAGCTAAACAACAACTTGGAGAGTTGGAAGATAAAAGCTTGTCCGACTTGGTTCATTTTAAGGGATATCCTTTTGTGTGTGTGTTGAAGAAAGATGATACCTTCACCAATTGGTCCTCGTGACCAGTTGCTGGAGCTATTGTCTTGCCAAAACTTTGATTTGAGTGTGGGCTATTCTCAAATCAAATCAGACCCAACGATGTTCGTAATGTTGTCTTACTCGTGGATTTTCCTCGAGCATACACCATTATATCTTTTGGGTCTGACCAATACTATCACCTTGTTCACATAGTTATGGAATTCCATCTCCATGGGAATCTGGATGAATTGTTGTTGAGCCCATCGACAACACCCTTATCTCTTCCATGATTTTGTTGAACATTAAGCTAGCATTAGAAACTTCTATAGGCATTATCTTCATGTCCCGTTCATGAAGTATATGTTCGGATGTAAGAAGTGACTTCCTCAGATTCACGTGCATTTAATGCAAGTTACCGCCGTGAATTCGATAAAGTCAATGTTGCTTCCTTGGAATCATCCCAAGTTAGTCACACATGTGCAAAGTATACTATGGTTTGGTAGATTAATTACCTCCACTCCATATGTATTCTGTAGCACACCAAGCCACTGATTGATTTGTTCAAGGAGAAGAAGTTCCTTCTTAAGAGCAAGACTTATGCAAGGACTTAGATATCCTCGATGATGGTTCCCCTCCTGAACTCGGTAGTGTTTTATTATAAGACTATTGTGTGGTCATGCTTGTCTCGGACAACGTGTTCACATGTTGTAGCAGAACCAGCTCTGTTTTGGAGCTTGCTACCGTAGTTCATTCCCCGAGAATCACGCAACGTCATCTCGTCGATTTGTGTTGCAAACTTTCATTTTTCTTTCTAGACTTGATGAGTCTGGAATATCCTAACACCAACCAGATCTGAATCTCGGGCAGATATGATGGTTGGAACGTTTCCCAAGAACGATAATAATGGTCTCACTGTAACCGGTAAAGTGGATGTCATGGACAACACACCTAGCTGGAAGGCCTATTATTATAGTATCTTGGTTGAGGAAGTTGGTCACCTCCCCATAAGGACTTCGTAGGATTTACTCCTTAGTTGTTCCTTATGGATTTTCTTTTGTGCTTCCGAAGTCCGACCTTTTACTTGATGTTCTAGATACCAAACCATGCAAATGGGTTGCGCTAGCACATCAAGGAGAGCATTAGAAGCGGAGTGGCAAATGTCTCTCGGTCGATCATCCAGATTTTGTTTCCTTAGCCTCGCTAAGGTGAAATCTGAGAAGGTGTTATCTTCCTTCTGCATCATCCATCATTATTCATCATGGTAGTATGTTGTGTTGCCATGATCCTTGACATGGAGATTGGTAAACCCTGATGAATATGGAAATGCTCAAGTTCTTGAGAGCACGCACAAGCTCTAGGTGTTATCATCGGCACTAACTGGGATTGCTCTCAGTTTCCTCGGTTATGCTATAACTTTTCAAACAGTGGACTCACTCTCTACTGTTGAGCTTCTCCCCAGTTACTAAAATCATCCCTTGTGTTGTTTTCAACAAGGTAATCCACATCATCCATTCTAATCCGGGTATGCCCTTCCACCGAACCCCTCCAAATGATTGCTTGTGAATTGCCTTAGGCTGGTATAAAGAGTTTCAATGATCTCTGAATCAAAGGTAATTCTTTTTGCCACTTAAGGGGATATATCTACGAGTTAGCATCCCTAAGGTGTCTTGTTGTGGTATCATGGCAACTCAACTCCTCGCTGCGTTGACAACCGATTACCACCTTCTTAAGTGCGGAATTGTTGTCCACCTAGTGAACCTTCGACATTTGTTCCACTCCATCCCTTTGGATGAATGCTTCGTATCTCAGCTCGAGAGATGTTCTTACCTCTCACTCCATGAGTTGATCTTGAATACTCGATCTTCGAGGAGATCGTTTTCTGGAGAGTCTCCTTCTGTCATTATTGTGTTGGATGAAGACCTCGCAAGCTAAGACGTCAAGATCGATTGAGTCAACAGATCAACACCCTCGAGAAGACAGTTGGATCATGAAGTCTGTGATACTTAGTGTCCCTTTTGTCTTCTTACCTCACGTCTTGAATCTCGGGAAGAGATTCTTGTTTAGTGGGGGTGAGTTGTCACATCCCTAATTCTGGTCTGCCTATGCCAGCTTCCATGTGTGCATCATGTTTAAATTCAAATGTAATTTGAATTGAGGAATTTTCAAAGCCTCAGAATACCCCTAACAATAACCAACATTTAAATCTCATCAAATGAGTCCAAGAAAATGTTCATGTTATTCTGTAAAAATATTGGCATGAGGTAAAATTCAAACCAATAATTTTGGAATCACAGAAATATTTATTTTGGGCCTTTGACTTAAACCAATGACATATTTGAGTTGAATTTATTTCTGTTATATAAGAAATAAAGTTCAAATATTTTTGTAAGTTTCCTGTGACCCTGGACTAGTTCCTGAGCTCACATGCAATTTACAGAAAGTTAAAAAATGGTTTGATGTTTTAAATCAAACCAAAACCAATTGCAGAAAATAGAAAACATTAATAAATAGAAAAACCAGAGAGAGAGAGAGAGAGCCTACCTGGGGCACTTACCTGGCGCCACCAACCAGCCCAGCACTGCAGCTGGCCGGCCCAGCCCACCACCGCCTCCTCCCTGTCGCCTTCCTCCTTGCGCCAGTAGGCAGGGACGCGTGCCCGGCGCGCGCGGCCACACGCCGGCCACCTCCTCCCTGCCTGGCTGCCTCATTCCCCCTGGACGTCTCTCGCAGACGCCACACGGCCCCCCGACGCCTCTCACTCTCCCCGTGCTCCTCCCCCTCCTCCGCTCTCTCTCCCTCTCACCACCGAACGCCGCCGCCGTTCGCCATAGCCGTAGCCGCAGCCAACCCCACGCCTCACTGACGCGGCCACGAGCTCCGCCTCGTCCCTCTCTTCCTCCTCACCGAGCCTCCCGACGCCGGAAGCCCCTAGACGCCGCAAGCACCGCCGTTCCCCTCGTCGGCCACCGGAGATCGTCGCCGTCAATTTGCTGCCTCTGGTGCCTCCCCGAGCTCGCTGACCCTCCTGTTTGACCCATTGTGAGCTCCTCTACCGCTCCCCTCTCTCCCCATGCTCTATTGCGCCGTGTACCCGCCGTTTCCACCGGAGCCGAGAGTCGGCCGCCGCCATTCTTGTCGCCGCTGTAACAAGAGCTAGCAAAGCTCGTTCCCGAGCACGGCTACGTGCTCAGCAGCTCCGCAGCAAGCTAACGCCGCCACCAGGTTGTCTTCCCGCGCACCATAGCGCTGCGCCGCTCGATCCCGAGCTCCGGCAACCGCCGCGGGCTCCACTCCGGCGAGCTCCGGCCTCCCCACGACCCAGCACCTGCACCGTTCGACGCACGGGAGCAAGAGCTTTCCAACGCACCTAGACACGCTTCGAACGGTGGCCCGTAGAGCAAATCCGACGCGGGCACAGCCGCGGTCTGTCGTCGCCGGCGGTTAAACGCCGGTGGCTGATGTGGCACCATTAGTTTAGGTACTATTCGTGTTTAGTTATTGCCTGTGTCAACGACATGTGGGTCCTGGAGCATAATTAGGTTAGTCTAATTTTCTGTTAAGATTAGTACTAATACGCGTGGACCCCACGTGTCAGCTTTGACTTTGGTCAAGTCAACGTTGACTGGTCCCACCTGTCATCCACCCAAGCCAGCCTGAGACACTGACATATGGGTCCCCTAGGTCAGGTTTGACCTGGCCGACCCAGTTGACTTGCTGACGTCACACCTACGTCATGCTGACGTAGTAAATCCTTTTCTAGATTTATTCTTATATAGGAAATTCCAGAAAATGCTCTAAACTTCTAAAATTCATAGAAATTTAACCATAACTCCAAAGCAAATAATTTTATATGAAAAAAAATCCAATCTATCCATCTGTACCATTTTCATGCATGTTTGAACAACCTAAGGTTGCTGTATATGACAATTTGCATAATTGGCATTTAAATAAGCACATATGGAGTTTGAATTTGAACCTAGGGTTCAAACCAACTTCATTTAACTTTCTGCTAGTTGCATTAGCTCAAATCACAACATATTGCCATGTCATGATCATGCATCATATTGTGCATCACATTGATTGTGCTTCTTCTTTGTTTGTTGGTGTTTGTCCTCTCTCAGTAAGACGTGTACCGACGATGTGATCGATGACACCAATGAAGAAATATACTTTCTTCAGAAGTGCCAGGCAAGCAAAACCCCCTTGTTCATTCCGATATAATCCCACTCTCTCGCTCCTGCTCTCTTTTAATGCATGAGGACAACAATGACTCATCTGTTACTTGCTACGGTAGCTGAACCCCTTTATCCTCTGCATGACCTGTCATTGCCATAGTAAATAGATGAAACCCACTAGCATGGGTAGGAGTTGTTTGAGCCCTGTTGTGCCTACTCATTCATGTTTGTTTGTCATGCCTGCTATTGCTTAGAGTTGAGTCAGGTCTGATTCATCGGGGATGAATCAGAGGTGTGTGAACATGTCCTACTGTGTGTGAGCTAAGTGTGTGAACACGATTTGGTAAAGGTAGCGGTGTGAGGCAATGTAGGAGTACATGGTAGGTTGTCTCATTGCAGCCGTCCTCAGGAACTGAGTTCTGTGTTTGTGATCCATGAAACAGTTACTACCACGCATTGGGCCCGAAACCAATGGACCCTCTCGGCTTCTTAATCACCCTTGTCCTCTGTCCAGGAGTTGCAAGTAGTTTCTGGTGTTTGTAGTATGCTGGAGGCCGTGGGCAGCGCTGACCGGAGGGGTGGGCTGTGATGCGGTAGGCACGTGGCCGGGTATACTGGGCGCCCGTTTGGTGTCACGGAACCCTGTACACATCATTTGGGGCTGTGAGCGAAACCCTGGCCGGATCTCCTCATGGATGGAACCCGAATAGGCGATAAACCTGGACTAGAGACTTGAGTGTTTAGGTAGGCCGTGGCCGACACCCACGTTGGGCTTCCGCTTGAAGGTTGCCGAGTACATGTCATGTAAACGGCGGTAAGTGGTGAGAGGTGTGTGAAGAAGTACACCCCTGCAGGGTTAACATCATCTATTCGAATAGCCGTGTCCGCGAAAAAGGACTTCTGGGTTGCCTGTACAGTTCATAGACAAGTGAAAGTGGATACTTTAAAATGCTCAAGATAAGCGTGAGTGCTATGGATGGCGTTCTCGTAGGGAGATGGGAGCGGATCCATAGTGGTGTATTGGTTGGTGAATATGTGGACTCGTGTGCGCCACCTCAAAAGTTACTTGCAGTCGTAGTTCAGGATAGCCACCGAGTCAAAGCTGGCCTGCTACAGTTAAACTCCACCACCCCCTTTGTTGATAATGATGCATATGTAGTTAGTTTTGATGTAAGTCTTGCTGGGTACATTTGTACTCACGTTTGCCTATTTTATTGTTTTTGCAGAGAGACCTTAGTCTCGCTAGTAGTTCCGCATGGACTTCGACGTTTAGCTTGTTACCTCAGCTACGATCTTGTGCCCTCGACAGGATCTGGTAGACAGTCAGGCTTCTCAGCCTTTTTCATTTATAGATGTCTGTACTCAGACATGTTAAGCTTCCGCTTGTGCTTTGACCTGTATGCTCTGAATGTTGGGTCATGAGACCCATGTTTGTAATATCTCGCTCCTCCGAGCCTATTGAATAAAATACTTGAGTTGTAGAGTCATGTTGTGACGCCATGTTGTATTTGCACATATCGAGCATATTGTGTGTATGTTATTGAAATGCTTGGTATGTGTGGGATCTGACTATCTAGTTGTTTATCCTTAGTAGCCTCTCTTACCGGGAAATGTCTCCTAGTGCTTCCACTGAGCCATGGTAGCTTACTACTGCTCCAGAACACTTAGGCTGGCCGGCATGTGTCCCTCTTCGTTCCTGTGTCTGTCCCTTCGGGGAAATGTCGCGCGATGAGTACCGGAGTCCTGTTAGCCCGCTACAGCCTGGTTTACCGGAGTCCTGCTAGCCTAGTTGCTATAGCCCGGATTCACTCGCTGATGACCGACATGTTCGTTGTTGGGTCATGTATGCCTGTCCCTGTAAGTTAGTGCCACTTTGGGTTCATGACTAGCCATGTCAGCCCGGGTTCTTTGTCATATGGATGCTAGCGGCACTATCATATATGTGAGTCAAAAGGCGCAAATGGTCCCGGGCCAGGTAAGGTGGCACCCGTGGGAATACCGTGCGCGAGGCCGCAAAGTGATATGATGTGTTACATGCTAGATCGGTGTGACTAAGGATTGGGGTCCTGACAGGTGAGGCTTCCGCGGCACTGAGAGCAAAAACGTGGTGGACGAGGGCGAGGCCCAGGAAGAGAACCACCCAGAGACGGCGAAGCCACCACAGATGATGCCCACGATGAGGGGAGAACAAGTGCTGACTGGTCGGCTGCGGGGTGAGGGTGACGTTGCCGGAAAATAACAGGATGTGTGGGTGGCTAGAGGGATGTCCTGGCGGCAGCACAGCCAGCCACGGGAGGAGGGAGCAGGCAGTCCCGCCGGTGCTAGTTTGGGCGGCTGGAGCAGGAAGATTAGAGATTGAAGAAGCACGGCGGCTATTGGATGGACATCCAACAGTCACTGTTGTGTGTTGACTAAGTTGACAAAGCCTTGCGTACGCGTCAAAAAAAAATTTAGGACAGCGTCATCGTCAACCTAGTAGGCCCAGAAGTCAGCCTCCGAATATGTGGAAAACATCATATAACCCATTAGCCATTATTTTCAAGAATTTATAGCCCATTTGCTAATTCTTAAGGGTATTTGAATCCCATATTCTTTTTATTAGCATTACAGACCATATATTCTTGGCACTGCTAAAAAAATGAACGAAATTTTGCATATTTTGGTGGGGTCTGAACTCTTTTAGTCATGAAATTTCGAGTCACGTTAAAAATAATTTTCAAAAAATTATATCAAAATAGAATTCAAAAAACAATTCTCTGCAAAAAAATGAATGAAATTTTGAATCTTATCTAGCAAGATGCCCGTTCGTTGCACGGAACATGAAGATGCATTTGTATGAGTAGTTTATCTTATGAGAGAAAAGATGATATTTTAATGTAATTGCCAGTTGGCTTTGGTTTTTATAAGAGTAGAGAGTAGAGAAATCGTTAAAAATGATATTTTAATGCAATTGCCGGTTGGCTTTGGTTTAAAAATTTACAGACCATTTCTTACAACTTATAGCCTGTTTTCTGGGGAAGCCCATTTCTTACTACTTACATCCCTCCTCGTCTTGAAAGATTTGCAGCCCAGCAGGGTTGAGAAAAGCAAGTAGGCCTCAGTTTTGGTATTCTCCAAAAAAAGAACTGGGCTAGCCAATTTCAGAAAGAAAAAATATATCAATTGGGCTCGTCATGTGCTTAATAAAAGCGTAAGCGTGGGCTAGACGGGCCACAGCCCCCGCACACCGTGCAGTTGAGCTTCGTCTCTGAAACTGAAAAACAACTGGGGAGCTGCTGGGTCCCTGGTGTTATCCGCTCGTTGTGTAATTTTCTTGTTTATTGACTACATTGACAATGGCGTGGAACCTAGTTGTCAAACAATTAGGAGGAAGTATTTTTTTGGCTTGTAATAACGAGGCACCTGCTTGCGAAATGCAATGACCCTGGTGGTCCCTACTGTCAGCCCCTCCACATACAGTCATCTCCTGATTCCTCTTGGTTGTTCACCATGTTGACAATGCCAGACGGCGGCGGGCACAATGAGCTAACCAAGGCGGAGAACAACGCCAAGGCCTCGGACGGGAATGAACAGCAGCCGTGGAAGATGCGGCAGTATAGTGGCAGGTGGAGGGGAGTACGAGGGCAACAACATGCAAGTCAAGCATAAAAATGGTACAAAAAGCCCAAGGATTAATTGTTCATCAAAGTTTTAGACAAAACCCAGATTGAACATGACAGTAACATCTAACCCAACCACTCTTTTTTGCAGTCACAAACAAATGGATCGGCCTGATCCATAAAATCAACATCCTATGCAAAAAAAATTATTTTAGGATGTCTACAACTTATTGTAAATAGAAGCCGAGCACGTTTAGAAGCCCATTTGTCCACCTGAAACTTCTTTTTTTGCTGCTCAACATGTTCGTCCAGGAGAAATCTCTTTCTGTAAAAATTAAGCCTCATGGACAATAGTAACCTCGCATTCAACAGGAAGAATGTGACAAAGCTTCTGTTTGCCTGGTTGGATGCATATCGTCCCATCGTTATTGTCCTCAAACGAATGTCATGAGAACTGAGAAAATCCTTGTGCTTATTACGCCAACGATTGGTTATATGTTTTTCTCCATGTGGTTCTGCCTAAGTAGACATGAAGATTGAAAACAGTTAAGGTCTGAAAAAAGAGTATGTCGAAAGAACGACAGCTGAACGGTTAATTCTAGTACAATATATTTGGGCTTTCAATGTGCATGAAATCATCACCTCTATTTATAAATTCTCCAGAGATCGAAAGCATCACATCAAGCCAATAATTATGTCGAGATCAAAACTATACATTTTGATATATATGATCTTGACAGAATCCAGCATCATTGATAGGCTATCAATGGACGAACTCTTCATTGAGCATATAACATAATATTAGTACCCAAAGTGTACTCCAAGATGATATAAAACTTATGCGCACAAATGAAAAATGCAGCATATGATTACAAATGTGTAGATGATAATATACGGTACCTGAAAAAGTGAGGAGCCAAACACCAACTCCTTGTGATTATTAAACGGGTCACGAATTACACCCAAGGTCTCCAGTTTGGGCGCAGAGACGACAGTTATTTCTGAAGGTGTATAACAATTAGGAAGCAGCAACCTTTCAAGTGAAGGGGCATCTTCGATGATGAGCTGTTGTCCTTCAAAACAAATTCCAATGCTTTTAAGGTGAGGGGACTTTATTTGGAGACAACTGATACTGATTTCAATTCCCAAAACAATCAGCAAGCGCTCCAGGGCAGGGCAAATGGAGTGGATGATGCTGTGCAGTGAGGCCTCCGGCAGATAAACCACCACAAGCGAAAGTTTTTTTAGCAGTGGGAGTCGAAGCATTTGTACCAGATCGTCTGGTAGATGGCACCGGGCAAAGGTGGTGGTGTGGAGAGAGGAGGAGAACTGCGAGATGGAAAATGGTGGTGTGGGCACGAATTCTGGTATGTTCGTGGTATGAAACTTTTGTGGTAATGGTAGAACTCAAACTGCTGGAGTTTTCCGAATTCAGGGGATGTCAGCCAAGCGTCCACCTTGCTGGGTATGGACAATAGGTAGCTTGTCGGGATGCAGAGGCATTGAACGGGGCCCTGCTGGTGAGAAGAGACGATGGCTCTAAGGAGATCAAATTCAGGAAGGACAGATATCTAACGGCAGTCGAGATTGAGAGGCGCGGTGCGCCATAGAGGGCGGGCGCCACCGAGTTGAGAGGACTTGTGTGCGGCAGCAATCCTTAGTGGGGAGAAGCGAGATGATCTCCTCAAGGATGACACCCGGGAGATCGCTGATGCGGTCCACCGGAGATTCTACCGGTTCCTCAAATCCGGGTGGGTGGGGGGGGGGGGGCTCACCGCTTCTCCCTGCGCTACCGGGTGCGGGATCTACAACCGGCGTTGCCGCTGGCGGGAGCCTCATCTTCTTGGTGATGGGGCCAGCCGACTCCATTTTCCTTGTGGGCGTCGCGCGAAGCTCACGGGTTTGAGCAGGGTAGCCCGAGACGAGCCTAGTGGCAGTGCGAGTGGGGAAGAAGGAGGGCTGGGGATTTCTGTAGGAGTGGAAGAAGAGGAGCAGGCGTTTTCTGTACGAGTGAGGAAGAAGGTGAGTGGGGTTTTCTAGACGAGTGAGGAAGATTGGAGAGCGGGGGAATTGGGTGGGGAGACGGAAGCGGGAGAGTGAGCTGTTCGTGTTTATAAGGCCCGTTGCACTAACTACTCGCTTTTTCCCAAGAACCGCTCTCTTCTTTTGCGTTGCTGCACTGGAGCTGGCGCATGGGCTTGGCTGACTAGCCATGCATGCAGGATGCATGTGCCCGCCGGCCACTGCATGCGCCTGGTTTGTTACTAGGCCTATTTAATAGGGTGGTTAGGGAGTAAATTAAGGAGATTTATTTTCTCTGTGTGCATCCACCAAATTAGAGGATGCGGTACTGGATGTAGACACTCACATTAAACTAACATTCAGAAGAACAAAAGTTCAGCATGTCTATGCATCTCAATGATTCACCATACTATAACCAATATACAAAGCTGTGATAAGGTGTGGAAATAAAGAAAATCGGTCGATGCTTCTCTATGCAACGGGCCTCCCTGCGCACGCATTAATTTCCTGGGCATGCTTGTTTCTTCTCAATGTTGCGAGCACTTTGAGCATGTTGGCAACTCCACAGCTAGCTAGCTGCCTCATCTTGAAATTGATGCTGACACATTTGCAGCAAACACATGAGGCAATAGAGATGACTCAACATGGGTCCATATTGTGCAGTTCCCCTCATATCATATTCATTGTCCTAAATTTGAAAAGATAGGAAAACAAAAGCTATACTTAAACGGTGTTGCAAAACAGTAGCACATATCAATAGCTCGGCATGACAAAACACGATCATCTGGACGAAGGGGATACTGACCTGCCTGAGGAAGATTACATATAATTTCATAAGTCCTTGGTTGATTTCCACCTTCAGCTGCACTGCTTGTTTGCTCCTCCACACATGACAGGATCGTTCCGCACTGCATTCAGCAAGTCAACGTACAAATAATCTAATCTCATCTTGCGGTGGTCATTGTACCTAGTTATGAATGTAGGAATACCTGGAGCACCATGAGGTTAGCTGACAGCAGGTAGATGCAGCCATATAAATTTTGTGCGGTGCTACCAAAATTGAGGTTTGTATCCCTTCCCGTTATGAGAATTATTCTTGAAGTTGGTAGAATGTGATGGCTTGTTCTTTGCATCAAACTTGCCTTTCCCCTGAGATTTTATCTTGTTGTTTTGGGGCTGGTTGGGCTCGAAGTTCTTCTCATGTACCATGTGGCCACTAGAAGCTCCCTCAGCGACCCGAGCACGTGTGTCTTTTGCTCTCGCCTTCTCCTCAAAATCAAGAGTGCTAATGAGATCCAAAACATAAAACTCATGTCTCTTGTTTTTCAGAGAAGTAGCAAAATAGTTCCACGAAGGTGGAAGCTTGGCAATGATGGTCCCAACAACAAATTTGTCCGGAAACACACACTTAAAGTACTCAAGTTCCTTAGAGAGCGACTGTATCTCATGAGTATGCTGAACAATAGAGCGCTCATTAGTCATCTTGTAGTCACAGAATTGCTCCATGACGTACAACTCGTTGCCAGCGCCCGAGGGCCCAACGTGGCCTCGAGCGCAGCCCACATGTCTTTGCCGTTGTCAAACGACATATATGAATCCACAATGGAATCGTCAAGAACACTCAGCAGGGCGGCTTTGAAGAGGATATCCATGTTCTGAAAAGCTTCCTGCTGTGTAGGATTAAGATCGCCCTCAGGCTTACCCTTAGTGGCGTCATAGCAGTATATGATGTGAAACCAATATACTGCTCTTGTGCGCCACCTTTTATATTGCACCCCCTTAAAAGTAGGCAACTTCAAAAGCGTAGCAAAACCACTCGGAGTAAATTGCCTAATCAGGGTTTTGGATTGGATTGCTGAATATATGAGGAATTTAGTATGAGATTTAATCCGAATCAGCAGTAAATAGATCATGACGACAATTGCAAACATCAAAGTAATGATGCGCACTAAACTAGGAGGACAGAATCACATACTGTACAGCGGGAGCAGAACTGATGTGGTTGATGTTGTCACTCATGCCGTTGATGAAGAGGTTACCGAGGTCGGGGAAAAAGGCTGTCATTGAGGAATTCATCGCTGGCAGCAGTCATAGGAGTGTGCTCCCCAAAAACCTGATCGCCCCTCTCCCGTACAGCATCATGAAAGGCGGGGTTCGGAGGACTGCTATCCCTTCTCGCGGTGCATGCCGGAAGGAGGGCTGGAGAAGAATTGCGTGGCGGCGCTAAGATCTGGAACGGTGCGAAACCATATGCTAGGGTAGAGCATGTCAGGTCGGTCGTGCGAGTATAATAGTAGGCCTTTGGCCCCCAAACCCCATGTCCAAGTCAATAATAGCTCAAAAAAGTCAATAATAGCCCCACCAAGGTTTGTCTGAAAAAAACACGGAGTAATTAAGGCGTCCGTTAGTCCCTTTAGTATAAATACAATATCATTAATAATGACCCCACCTTTTGTCTCACAAGGTATGTTGGGTACAACCAGCTACTCGTTTACAATCCGCTTCTCTTCTCTCTCCTCTTCTCTCTCCTTCAACTAAGCACAAATACTATATTTAAATCCTTATAGCCTCCTTATGTCATCTAATTGTAGCTCCCTCCGTTTCTTTTTGGTTTGCATATAAGATTTGTCAAATTCAAACTTTGTAAATTTTGACCAACTTTATTGGAAAAAATATCAACATCTACAATACTAAAGTTATATGGTATGAAAATTAATTTCATGATGCATCTAACAATATTGATTTCATATTGTGAATCTTGATTTTTTTTTTCTATAAACTTAGTCAAAGTTGACAAAGTTTGACTTTGACCAAATCTTATATGCAGACTAAAAAGAAACGGAGGTACTTGCTCTAAAGTTACTATCCACAGTGTAGTCTGAAATGTCGGGCGTGCAGCGGGCGGTGCCCTCGGCCGGTGCGCCACTTCAACGCCGAAAGCAGTGAGAGGTCGCGTCGCCCTGACTTTCCATCAATGTGGAGCGGCGGGCTCAGTTGGCGCCGGGTGGGAAGCGCACGCGGGAGGGGGGTGGGGTTTTTGTTGGGCCAAGAAGGTGAGAAGCCAACTTGGGATCGGTCCGGACGGGGAAATATCATGTGCTCCCATACTCTGCATATGACACTAGTCTATGTTACTACTCCCTCCTTTCTGGTTTATAGAGATGTTTAGAGTAACATAGTAGTAATATGTTAGGCTGGCCATAGTGGGGGTAACATAAGTAGTATCATGCACTTGGGACTCGCAAACATGCTTATGTGGCAAGCAATTAAAGAAGAGAGAGATGGTTATAGTAACATAGGTAGATACTGTAACATAATAAATGTGATGCTACTATGTGTCATGCATGGCAATAAATGAGACCACCTATGATACTAATTTATGATACTATGCACTATAGAGGTAGTAACATAGACTAGTAACGTATGCATGTTACTAGTCTAAGTTACTCCCCACTATGACCAGCCTTACAGTACAAGTTACTCCCCACTATGACCAGCCTTGGCCTCTCCCAGTGCTCCGCCATGTATAGTTGCTAAACCTGCCACGTAAGCATAAAATATGATGTGGCACCAATAAACTAAGCACCTATGCATTGAAGACTTGAGTTACTAAGCCATTTAATGCACTTAGCACCTCATCTAAAGAGCATTAATAGTATAGCCAACTGCTGGCTATAAGCCAGTGCCATGTCATCTACAGCCCATCTTATACTCCCTCCCTCTGGAAATACTTGTCCTTGAAATGGATAAAATAAATGTATCTATAACTAAAATAAGTATAGATACAACCATTTTGAGGACAACTATTTTCGGACAGAGGGAGTAGTCAACATGTACAATAGTAGATCAAAAGAGTGTACTACTACTTTTTTATTCTGTGGCCCACCTTTCATTCTCACAAAGTGCCTAGGAGCACGTGCTAGAGCTGGCTCTTCACGAAGAGCCCGCTTACCTTCTCTCTCCTCTTCTCTTTCCTCCAACTAAGCAGAAATATACTAGTTTATTCCTTATAGCCCGCTGACTCAGCTCTATTGTACTTGCTCTAAGCACATCTAAGCACTTACTAGCACCCCCTTGACCGTGGACCTTGACGGTGTATGTCACCTTGTATCTCATAATTTTCCTCGTCATCATCTGAGTCCTAGAAGATCTCACCCACATCATCATTAGCATGCAGCCGCCTTGATAGACAACGTGCGCAGAAGGAGTAGAGGCGACTGGGGACGCACCACCACTACGTCGTGGGAACTCCATATGTGCTCGTGTGCGTGCAGCGTGCGTGTTTTTGCATCGGTGCTAGCTCTAAGGCTGAGGATGCGGTCCTCTTCGTCTCCGTCTGTGACTAGTAGTTGAGCAACGACGGCAAAGAGGTGTTGTAAGAGATGCGTATGCACCGTTGCGTGCAAGCTTCGACGTAGCACGACGAACTGGACGTCACCGCGGATGGCGCACGCCTCCATGCAGCCGAGTTTGTGCGCATGCATGTGTTATTCACGTGCATTCTGCGGCCGAGCGTGTGTCCCTGCACGTCTTGTGTACGTGTGTTGTGTGCTCCATGCTGTGCGCGTATGTGCATGAGTTGGATCGGATGGAGTTAGTGCGTTGGCTTGTGTATATGTGTGGCTGCATGTGTCCTATACATGCGAAAAGTTCATGTTCTTTTATTTGTTTATAGGTGGGCAGGCAGCAAAAAACAGGGGGAAACGCGAAGGTTCCTTGCAGACGCTCCACCGCGAGGTTCCTTGCTCCTCATCGGTTGTCGGGAATCTATGCTCTTCAACTCTTTTCTTTTACATGAGATTTGTTCATCCTTTTCCCAACACGCGAGACATCTAGCATGAAGGTGCACGTGTCATGCAAGAAAATGGAGATAATCAGATAAGCAGTGCGTAAGTGAGTCGTGCGGGGGGGGGGGGAAGCGGGGGGGGGGGAACCCTTTTTCTTAAGTGAGTCATGCACTTCGATGGCACCTACGCAATATTTTTTCTCCTCGATGGCATGTGAATAGTGCATGTACTCAACGATGGGGCACGGGATGGTAGCAATGACATGGTCAGCCCTTTTTTGGAGAGAGTATGTACTACTAGTAAATAACTTTGATGTGTCCCGTCAACTCGCAGAATGACGAGAAGCTTGATTACACCTTCTCCCTCGCCAACGCGTGCGCAGTGGCTCACAGCATGGGGAGAAACTTTTGCTTACAAGCGGTGGACGTGCAGCAGTTCATTTGGTGTCAGATTGCCAGAAGCACTACTGTAGAACCATCGACTTCCGGAAGAGGCGAAGAGCCAAGCACAAGGTCACCTACTAACCTTAGGCTAGGCGTAGTGGGAGTAACATAAGTAGGGGTACCTCCTTTTTTTTATTCTAGAAACAACCACACGCGAATATCAAGGTGCTGGTTACATAGAACAAATTTCCTGTAGTCCGTGCTCAGCCCTCCTCTATCTCTCTTCTCAGCCAGCCAGCGGACGCGCGGAGCCCATCGTCCGTTTGCTCACATGCGGCCCCACATGTCAGTGAAAATGCAAGAGGACCCACTAAACCTGCTCATCTTTCACCTCGACGTGCTGGTGATGAAAAACAAATCCAATAAAGATCTTCGATAGCCGCTTTTGGAGTTACTCAAGAGTAGTAAGATTCTATTTACAGTTTAACCCAAGATGCACATCTCGTGGCTTCAACTACCACTCTATTTTCTTTCATGACACGACTTGGATGCTGGATGTCCCACGTGTCCGCAAAAGGAGGAAGAACCCGACCAAATCTTCGGTTGTGCTCTCGGATTAGACTAGTTGTGCTAACTTAAAAAATTTATTGTGTACTCCCACCGTTCCAAAATTACTTGACTTCCATTTGCCCAAAAATGGATGTACCTATATACTAAAACATGTTTAGATACATATATATTTTGACAAATAGAAGGCATGTATTGTGCAACGGAGGGAGTAGAATGGATGCAAGATTTTGTATTGGGAAGAAGAGTACATCCATATATTGATAGAGCGTTGGAGTTGGCCTTACAAGTGGGACCGCAGTTAAGGAAACCGATTATCGGCAAACCCCCACCTCGCCCGCAGCGCAATGGCTGAGTTAGAGAAATGATGAGGTTGAAGAGATTGCTCTAGCACGGACTCCAAGAAATATGGTGTAAGATGGAAGTCGTGCTAGTGGCGTGCGCCGTACTCCTGGACGTGAATGCTTATTCTGGCCCATGGCACCCTGCTACTCCTACTACTTATTTATATAGTACTAGTATTGAGGATTCGAGGTGCTGGTTACGTACAATATGGCTACAGTAAAAACACCCACACGACGCGCGAAGCATGTGAAGCTAGTACAAAAAGTGTACTACTATTGTTGATTGGCCTCATCCGATAACCTGTTGCAATGCACGTACAATTATGTATTCGGAAAATATTTTTTTGCCTCGTCGCACCACTCACTCATAGAAGCAACTCAAAAGCCATTCATAAATTTAGTAAGCTTATCACAGGCATATCATTTTATTACATACAACAGGCCATCAACCCACATTGACAATGAGGATACATTATAGATACTAAAGTTTTCACCACACAACAAATAACAAGCAATGAAATGATCTTCAACTCAACCATTCCTCGGCGTTGGAAACGCTTGCTTTGAACCACAAGTGATTCTCTGGGACAGGCCATATATTGTCGATCTCGAGACCAACGAAGGACTGATCATCCAGGCTGAAGCGGCCTACTATATCAGTACCAGGGTAGGGAACCACCCTAATGTCCGAGGTATAGACACAGTTGCATCTCATAAATGGTACTAGTAACATTGTCTCAACAGGAGTTGGATCGCCTTTCACCATCATCGGACAGTTTTGTCCAAGGAAGAGCGAGTTTTCTCCAAGACTATCAATTCTGTACCAGGGAGAAGGTGTTTGCGCTAGCACACTAGTATCAATCCCGAATACCATGCAATAGGTGTTGGAATAGGTCCGGAGAGTGCGACCATGGAAACAACACGTGCTCCCTCAGCAGTAACATCATCAGTGGGCTGTATACACACAAGAAGAGGTGATCCATCGGAATTAGTTGCCAAGCGCCACTGAGTATATACATTCTGCTCGTCCTCATGCTCGTGATCATCACCATCACCATCTCCCCCTTGTTTATAAAAATTTTCAAGTATAGGTGGTGGAATGTTCATAGGACCTTGGAAACACAAGAATAAGGTTAATTAGTAAAGGGAAACTTGCTAACCCGCATGCATGTGGATGAAACAATTATAATTACGGTGGAAGACAAACGTACTGAAACTACAAGGATCCCATGCAAAAACAGTGCCATGAGCGGTGGAAGCAAACACAAGACCCTCGTATTGAATTGCATCACAGTACACATCCTTGTATAGAAACTGGTTTTTGGGCAATATCCATCGAGTCAAACAACCAAGGACGGCAACAAGCTTGTCGAAGATAGCAACAACTTCATAGTTGTTGTAATTCCAAGAGCGGTTGGGAACTCGACAAATTGCTATCTTCCATAGAAGACAGTCACCATGATCGTATTTGAACGTGCATACAATACTAGTGTGCTCAACCTCTGGGCAGTCTGCTGCGTTTTTTGGAAGTGGAACCCGGTCACGATTGTACACATTCACATGTTCCCACTCACAGTTGGACCCAATGTAAACAACCCAATCTCCATTTGCACCTGCCCTAGCCTTGCCCTCAAGCGATGGCATCTTAACATCATACGTATCATTATCAAGCAGCATCAACTTGCACAGGGCGAGGCCTCCGTCATGCCGGCGCCAGTCATCAGGGTCACGGCGAAGAAGATAGGGGAGATCAAACCGCTCTTTGACTCTTTCCTTGTAATGATGTTATTAGTTGAGTCGAGAATGGGCTTGAACGAAGCTGCCATGCTAGCCGAGGTGATGATGTCGCACCGATCAATGAGTTCCTCCACTATGTCATCTTTCAGATTGTGGCAAGAATAACGGGGTCGTTTCTGACCTGTTCCCTCCATAGAGAAGACGATCGAACAATGGCAGAAGAAAGGGTGAAGGGCTAAAGGAAAATGGAGGAGGGAGAGGAAGAGCGTGCGACAGCAGTTCCAAATCGAGAGGGAAAGGCGAAGAGTCGGTGGACAGTTGCCAGTTTGCCACGGTTCACGAAGAGGCACCCCGGCCTACACGCCCGTTCGGAAATACTCCTACTACTCGCCGTCGTCTCACTGATATGTTGGACAGGACCACATGTCAACGAAACATGGTGTGTAATTTCTCGTGCAAAATGCGATCTGGCCGCGTTGGCCTGAGGTGCCGCATTAGTAGGAGGGCACCGGCAGCCAGGATCTGCCCATACCGCGGCAACGAGCAAGTGGTGAAGGCCCTACCGCGCCGGAGCTTGGTCAGAGAGAATGGCAGGTACTGCAGATCAGGATGAGCTGCCTCAACGCCGTCGAACGGAGAGACGATGCACATCCTCCCTTTCCACCGGCGGACGGGATGCGGCCGGATCACTGACCAACGCTGAGAGAGAGAGAGAGGCCACGGCAGCCTTGTGTGAGATGGTGTGACGAGAGACAAACCCATTTTTCCATTTCCCCCACGGCAATCGTTTTATATTCTAGGCATGGTACCCGACCCTCCTTCGAGTAAACAACCGCTACACGCGTCAAATTATCACGTGGGCTGCCTTTTCGTACAGAAATGAACTCCACCGTGTACCCGCGCGGGTGTGGCCGGGAACGAGACGTGAGTACATGCGTCCTGCGTGCACTTCTTCTTTAGGTGTAGGTACGTACGTGGGTGGGTGTGAGAGAGATGGTTTGTGCGAAACAGAGGCAATGTGTTGTTGATATCTCAGTCAGAAAACTGTAACACATGCAATGTGTGTGAAACGGAGTCATGGACGTGAGATATCGATAGAATTGAAAACGTGGATGAAGTGTGTGGCTGCATGATCGATAAAGTGTGTCATCGAATTTGTGTTTGCCCATGTCAAAGATACAGGGCGGCTGAGCTACTAGAATTTGAGAGGGCAAAGGTGCAGTTCTTCTCCGTGGCATGGATACCTACCTACAACATTCCACTATCGGTGTGTGTGGGTAGTGGGGGGGGGGGTTAGAGACCGATCGACTAGTATATGTGTGGGGAAGGAGAGAGACCTAGCTATGTATTGAGGGAGATCGATCGACATCCATGGATATGTGTAGCAGAGGAATAAGGTTGGGAAAAAGACAAAGGTAGAGCGTCGGAGGGTTGGTGGTGGAGTGGCGTCTCACAAATGGTGGGAGAGGCCTGCTAGACAAACGGAGGGTATGAGTGCAATATCAATAAGAGAGGGTGGGGGATGTCTATCTGTCTATGCACGTGCGTGTGAGAGACGGGTCGGGAGTTATTCAAGGATGATGAGGGGAGAAGATATGGTTGTGGTAAGCATGCGTAACTACATAGGAAGATCAACCGCCGTGTGTCCGAGAAAAGGAGAGACATAACTAGCAAGGTAAGTGTATCGGTGCTTGTGAAAACAAATTATAGTGGACCTGGCTATATGTAGGGAGATCAGTTCATATACACGCCTGCCATGAGGGGGAGAGGGTGTGGCTAGGAGGTGCTGTGAGAAGCCTACCATGTCGAGGGGGAGGAGTGTGCGAGCATGTGATAAATGAAAAGAGGGGCGGGAGTGTGCACCTGCGTGGAATCTTATTGGACATATGGGGGCATGGACGGTGAGAAGAGAAGAGGGGAAGTATATATGTGTTTGTTGTAGGCACACTTGGCTAGAGAGGTATATCGACCGGTGTGTGCCAGAAAGAAGGAGCTGGGGGCCTACACACACCGCTGGTGGACGACCTAAAAAGAAATAATGAACGTGCGCGATGGAGGGGACGCTAAGGGTGTGTGAGGGGGACGGGCGTGTGCATGCACGATAGAAAGTTAGCGCTAGCTAGCTACAAATAGAAGAGGATCGTGAAGGTGTAAAAGATGAACAAAGATCATAATTCATTATAGAAAAGTGGATACAGATACTTGAAGAAGATATCATAATGTAGAACAATGATTATAATTTGGGCTAATGTGTGGCTTTTGCAACTCAGGTCTAAATACTTGTCATAATGTAGGTGGCGGGGCACTATACTTTGTGTGATAAACACGGTGTACGTATGGAACATGGTTTAGATTATGAATATATAGTTAGTACATCAAATATACTATTATTTGGAATCAACATCAAGTGTATTCAAAAAATAGAATTCGAGTTCATGTAGTACATATAGTTCATATCTATCTCTATAGTAATCATGTGGTGTGTTATTAAGGTAATACACGAATGATGGTTAAAGTTGGCAACAATCATGATTTAGATTCTTATTGAAATAGAGAAACGAATTCAAATTTAGTTCGAATTGCAGCGGTAGTATAGACATTTGGAATGCACTAAAATGTTGGTATGAGTAGGTTACATGCATTATACAGCAAGCGAAAAAATTTAATCGGACATAACATGGATTCATACTCCCTCCTTCCATCTATATAGGGCGTAATGAGATTTTTAAGACCGCCTTTGACTATTGAAAAGATTAATAGTACATGACATGCACAATGTGAAAATTATATCATTGAAAGAACCTTTCACAGACGAATTTAACGGTGTGCTTTGTGTAAGTTGCATGTCATATATCATTGCTCTAATATTTGGTCAAAGTTAGCATCAAAAAACGCATTAGGCCCTATATAGATGGAAGGAGGGAGTAGCTTTGAATAGCATTTGTATAGTAAAATGTGGCAAGACTCTCTCTTGGTGTGGTGTGAATAGTTTTATTTTTTTTGTTTTCTTTTTGGTTGAGGGAAGTGCGAATTGATTTGGTATGCACAAGTACAATATTACTACACGTTAGGCTTGTCCCTAAAATCAACCCGCGTCTTGTTATATCCCGAAAATTCAGATATCATGCTCTCAAAACTGGCGCCTTCACAACTCGCGCCTTGCTATCCCGAAATTACAATGCGTGCGAAAACTCCCTCCAGCTACCAAATACCGACACGCGAAATCCCCCTTCTAACCCTGAGCCGAAAGGGCCGCTAGTTCAAATCGGTGGGGGGTACTTTTGTAACACACCCTACATTTTGGACAAGCGAGTCCGTAAGTCATGCTTCACCCCCTCCCATCGCCCCCTTTTCGCCATTCGAAATCCCAGGCCGCCATAACCTCTCCGCTCCAGCCGTGAAACCCCACCCTCCTCCGTCCGCCACATCACCGCTGCCTAGCCGGAGCCTCTTCCTAGACGACGTCGTCCACCGTAACAGCTCGACGTCGCTCGTCCACCTCCCCGGATGAGGATCTGTTGTCCATCTTGCCATCCTGCCGGTTCAGCCGCCCCGTCCTCCACCTCCAAGGAGATGCTCCGATGATCGCCTCGTCTATCACGGCTGCTCCATCCCCACAGCGCCGCCTTAACCTGCTCTACCGGAACCGCAGCATCCTCACCGACTCCTCGGACGAAGCCGAGGCCTACTTGGCGCCACCAAAGAGGTTGTACACTCATCGCATCGCACCTTCTCCTTAACTTGACCTCCCGGAACCGACGGTGCTCCATCCCGCACCCCCATGGAGTGGCTACCTTGAAGCCGGTGCCGCGGGCGACATCTCCATGGTGGCTCTCCCCCAGTGCGAGGCCCCTTCGACGGCGGCGTCAATACCAACTGGATCTACTGCTGCTGCTCCGGCTCTCGCTCACTCGCTCGCGCTACTGCTGCTGCTCCGGCTCTTGCTCGATCGCTCGCTCGCCCAGCTGCTGCTGCTGCTCTCCCCCTCGCTTGTGTTGCTGCTGTGCTCCGATTAAGCCACACTTTAGTCGACTGAACCGACTTTTGGGTCATTCGATTTTCAGGGGTTGGGGGGCTCACCGAAGTTAAGGAAGAACCACCCGCAGCGGGGACGGGGGCTCGCCAGAGAGGTACCCCACTATCTATCTTAGGGTTCAGGGTGGGGGCGGGGGGCCTAGAGGGCTGGCCGGGGCGGTGGTGGCGAGTTGTTTCGGGGTGGCGAGGTGGCGCTGGGGCCGGCGGTTCGGCCGGTGGTGGCTGGCGGCTCAGGGGGGTGCAGGTTGAAGATGAACTGCAGGCCCTCCCAAAACTACATGTCAAGTGCCTCTCTGCTACCATTGCGTTCAGTTTCGACAGAAGCATTCATATTCCACAGTAAATTTCAGTTTCGACAGTTAAGTTCAGAGTCAACAGTTTTTACCTCATCTATTGTAGTCAGGTGGTTTTTGGTGATGTTAATTTCACATCCATTTTACATCATCTACCCACTTGAGATTGACGATGTGTGTCTTGTGCTGCTTCAGCTTGACATCTTATGGCTCACCGGAGCTGCTCCAACGACAGAACAATCCATCACAATAGAGCAGTGCCCTGGATGCCGTCTACAGATTCCTCAGAACTTCCTCCACACCTCCAATAGCCACCTCTGCGTCAACTGCTTTAGCAACCAACCCAATGATGCCGAGGTCAACACGGCTACAGCAAAGAGGTTGTACACTTGTTGCATCACTTATTACTATACATTCACGTCGATCCATTAGGGCTATTTTGGTTCAACGGAAAAACTTAGCAATAGGGAATTTTCCAATGGCACTCTACTATTCAATTATTCATGCATTTTGTTGAAAGGAATGAAGCAAAACATCCACCTGGACCTACTTTTCAAAATCCTATGCATGAAAACAAGACCAAGTGCATTAGTGCCAGAATAACATCTAACTGTACACACTTTCATATGGTTTCACTTTATTTTGGCCATGTTTCTTTGCATTCCTCTGCTTTTCCAATTCCTGTAAACCAAACACCCATGTTGACAGAAATCCCGTGTTTACAAATGCTCTGTTTACCATGAGCATTTTCCTATCCTATTCCGGTGTTTTTCCTATCCCTGCGTTTTAAGAATCATGCAAGCCAAATGAGCCCTTACAGAATTACTTCAGTTACAGGTACGTGTCGAAGGGAGCTTTGTGTGGTTTATCCTGCTCCTGCCACGATGTCGTCCACCTCACCTGAGCTACTCCATTGACAGAAGCATCCACCAAACCAGACATCACGACTCCTGACCGTCTGTCGCCGCCTTAGATCTCCTTCCCTACCGCGGCACCCACCGCAATGGCATCAGCATCATCGGCTCAACAGATGAACCTGAGGAGTACACGGGTCCACAAGAGAGGCCGCACTCTTTTGTTTCTGCTTATGTTATGCATTGCTTAAACTTACCTGCTACCTTGTCGTCCTGTTCAGCTCTTGGACTCCCAAGTCAGGTCCAAATTAATGTTCAAACTTGAGTTCTAAATTAGTTGTAGGGCACATATCGAGGCAGCAATGAATAGTATGTCTGTCTAATATCTGGTTCACCTAGGTTATGCCTATGTATTGCATCTTGGGTGGGAAACAAATAGTAAAGCAATCATCATCTGTCTTTTTATTAATTTAAAGCAATCATCAGCCTGCTATCATTATTTTTGGATCCATCCACTGGTGGTTACCATCACTCTAAATTTCTGCATGCTCTGCTTACATAATCTCACCATATTTTTCGTATGCATGTCAGATATTGTACACAGTTATGCTGAACATGTAGAGAAAAAGAGAAGAGTTTTGCGCGGCAATACAATGTCATGCAGACATCGCTCCATTGTCGGTTCAATGGCAAACCCTCCCCACCCCTCTCCAGATTGTAATCCAGAAGAAGATATCTGTTCTGAGGCAGATTCAGACACCGCTGACCACTCCTATTTACCCCCCAAGGTGTTTGCTCTACCTTGTCATGATGATGTTAGTCATATCATGCATATGTTGCCTTGCAGTGCCTACTTTTGACATCATATATGTCATCTGCTTAGTTTAGACATGTTTTGTAATGCCACCTGTTTAGTTTCTATATCATATATGGGAATTATGCAGTCTCATCTCTTTTGGCCAGCCATAATACATGTGAAATGTGCAATGCCATCCTGTTTAACCAGACATCATATATTTGAATGATATGTTGCCCATCCTTTTCTTCATTACATTTCCATTTGTCGACCATGTTTGTACATTAAACTACTCTTCCTGTGAATCAGCCATTTGGGTGGGAGATGGAAAAATCTGGAGTGAAAACAAGGCCTTCAGAGCAGACAGTGCTACCTGTCGAAGCAGATCTCTTGTTGGGTCCGGATACCTCCTCAGAGATGGATTTAGAGACAGATGACCAGTCCTATTCCCCCACTGAGGTGTATGCTCTAACATGGCATGGTTATACTGCTCATATCATGCATATGGTGTCTTGCATTGCATAGTTTAGACATCATATACACATTATTAAACACCATGTTCTTAGTTCAGACATCATATTGAATGCCCTCTGTTTAGCATATAAATCACATATGTGAATTAAATGATGCGATCCTGATTACTTAGATAACATGTAGGTCAATTATGTCATGCGATCCTGTTTAGTTATTCAACAAATCTTTGAATTAAGTTATGCTATGCTATCCAGTTTAGATAGACATCATATACGTGAAATTATGTCTTGCTATCCATTTTAGTTAAACAATATACATGTCAACTATTTCATGCCCTCTTTTTTCCACACTATCTATTGCATCTGTCTCTCATACAATGTCTATACATTCAACTATGTTTCCTGTTTATCAGCCATTTGAATTGGAGCGGGTGATGCCAGTATCTAGCAGAATAAAAACACGGTCTTCAAATAAAACAGTGCTACCTCTTGGTAGAGATAGCACCCCGGTTGTACATGCACAAGAACCAGCCCTACCGCACATAACCCAAACTCTCGTAGATTGTACCCCTACTGCGATGGACAGAGAACCACCTTCACCCAATCTAACCCCAACCCCAGTCGATAGTAACCCAGTTCCTGTTGACACAACACCATCTCCACCACAGAGCTCCCAAACAATAGCAGTTAGTAAGACAGCTCCAGTGCCCAAAGGGCCAGTACTATCACGGCGAACCCCAACTCCACCAGTTAGTACGCCTATTCCTGTGGAGGAAGCACAACCAGCCAGTCGTAGTTTAGCATCTATCGCATTCGATGTTGTTAAATCGTATGTGTGTATCTTCCCATCTTGGAAATATTATACTAAAGATGAAGGAAAATGCCAGTTGCAGGTGTTTGTCCAGGAGTTATGTGTAAGTAATGTTATTCATGGCAATTACTTTGCTTCGTCCCATACATCCTACCTCCATGATGGTTATAATACAACAAATTTTCCCATTTTTCTCTATAGAGAAGGACCGATTTGGAAACTCAGGATGAGGTAACCTATGCTAATACCTCTGCTATCTTCAAGAATGCTTGGTGGCAGTATCGGAATTACCTGAAGAAAACGTACTTCACCGGCAAAGAAACTCATCAAATTCCCTTACGTTCTCCTGAGACACATTTACTGGACGATGACTGGGAACGCCTTGTTCTGTACTGGTCCCGAACCAAGAATGTGGTAAGGTCTATGAGCTCATTTCATATTTTTAAGTATTATATTCTTACGTCTTACTGTAGTCTGTTCATGTAGAACAACTGCCTAAACCTGATGAACAACAGTTCTAATTTAAGATTCCATTGCTATCATAGTTCAAAAAAGTTGCTAGGCGTTAATTGTGCGTTTTGCCACTGCCTTGCGCTTTACTGACCAAAGCGCATGCTTATGCGCAGTTATGCACAGATTAAGCATAGTTATGTGCAATGCGTATTGCCAACACCTAGAGCCTAGGCGCGCTTAAGCGCTCGCTTAGGCGCACCTTTTTTTTAACTATGATTGCTTTGCTCTTGTATCATTGTATTTACTCATACAAACTTATTTTTAAATTGAAGGATCCAATCGAAACTCCAATGGCACAGCAGGTATGTTCACGCATGTTTCTTTAACAGGTTTGCTCTTATGAATAGCTCTTTTGATTTCAATTTCAATTGTGTATACAGTTGACTTTCATATCATGCACATTACTAGCATCACAACAGAGCCAATAGTGTTGTTGCACATGTAGACCCGTGGTACCCATCTGAAATCTTGTTGTGCCGTGTAGTTTCCCATGCTTTGTATTCTTTCACTGCTGCTTTGTCTTGAACTGATATGATTTGAACCGTGTCTCTATTTTGATTTGGCAAGACAATGCAGTGACCATAGGACATAGATATATGTTTGTTTGATGCTTTTATTATGTACTAGTATTTGGCAATAGAAGACTTGGTAGTTTAATCTAGTGCACCTTACTAATGAACTGGTTCACCAAAATGAGTTTCATATACTAGTACATGCTAAACTTGTTATGTGTCTGCTTGTTTCTTCTTTTAGAATGCTGACAGAATATTGGGGAAGAGTGCCTTATTAAGCAATGGTAAAGGAAGTAATGCAGATAAGGTTCAGGATAGTGACACATCCTTGTTGGTCTCCAACAAAGCTGATAAAACAGCTAAGGAAGACTATCTTGAAGACAACGAGACAACCCCAAAGTCCTGTCTTGGTTTAGTGTTCGAGTTACTGGCCACTACCGCTTGCACAAGCTATTCAAACTCACTGTCTGAATCAGTTCGGTTTCTTGATTCTCAACTACAAGCTGAAAGATGTCGATCAGATGTGCTGCGACAAGAAGCGGAAGGACTGCGGAAGTCCCCGGAGCATTCAGATGCATACTTTCTGGTGCAACAGCAAGCGTTGGAGGATTTTAGCGCCAAACAGGACAAAGCTTATCAGTTTGCTAAGCTTATTGCTAAGGAAATATGCCCTAGAGGCAATAATAAAGTTATTATTTATTTCCTCATATCATGATAAATGTTTATTATCATGCTATAATTGTATTAACCGAAAACATGATACATGTGTGAATACATAGACAAACTTAATGTCACTAGTATGCCTCTACTTGACTAGCTCATTAATCAAATATGGTTATGTTTCCTAACCATAGACATGTGTTGTCATTTAATTAACGGGATCACATCATTAGGAGAATGATGTGATTGACTTGACCCATTCCGTTAGCTTAGCACTTGATCGTTTAGTGTGTTGCTATTGCTTTCTTCATGACTTATACATGTTCCTACAACAATGAGATTATGCAACTCCCATTTACTGGAGGAACACTTTGTGTGCTACCAAACGTCACAATGTAACTGGGTGATTATAAAGGAGCTCTACAGGTGTCTCTGAACGTACATGTTGGGTTGGCGTATTTCGAGATTAGGATTTGTCACTCCGATTGTTGGAGAGGTATCTCTGGGCCCTCTCGGTAATGCACATCACTATAAGCCTTGCAAGCAATGTAGCTAATGAGTTAGTTACGGAATGATGCATTACGTAACGAGTAAAGAGACTTGCCGGTAACGAGGTTGAACTAGGTATTGAGATACCGATGATCAAATCTCGGGCAAGTAACATACCGATGACAAAGGGAACAACATATGTTGTTATGCGGTGTGACCGATAAAGATCTTCGTAGAATATGTAGGAGCCAATATGAGCATCCAGGTTCCGCTATTGGTTATTGACCGAAAACGGTTCTCGGTCATGTCTACATAGTTCTCGAACCCGTAGGGTCCGCACGCTTAAGGTTTCGATGACAGTTATATTATGAGTTTATGAGTTTTGATGTACCAAAGTTTATTCGGAGTCCCGAATGTGATTACGGACAAGACGAGGAGTCTCGAAATGGTCGAGACATGAAGATTGATATATTGGAAGCCTATATTTGGATATCGGAAGTGTTCCAGGTGAAATCGGGATTTTACGGGAGTACCGAGAGGTTACCGGAACCCCCCGGGGGCTTAATGGGCCACATGGGCCCTAGTTGAGAGGAAGAGAGGGGGCACGGGCTGGGCCGCACTCCCCTCCCCCTAGTCCTAATTGGACAAGGAGAGGGGGGCGGCGCCCCCCCCCTTTCCTTGCTCTCTCCCTCCTCCTTCCCCCCTTCTCCTACTCCAACTAGGAAAGAAGGGAGTCCTACTCCCGGTGGGAGTAGGACTCCCCTTGGCGCGCCCCTCCTTTGCCGGCCGCCCCCTCCCCCTTGGCTCCTTTATATAAGGGCGCAGGGGGGCACCTCTAGACACAACAATTGATCATTGATCTCTTAGCCGTGTGCGGTGCCCCCCTCCACCATAGTCCTCCTCGATAATATTGTAGCGGTGCTTAGGCGAAGCCCTGCGATGGTAGAACATCAATATCGTCACCATGCCGTCGTGCTGAAGGAACTCTCCCTCGACACTCGGTTGGATCGGAGTTTGAGGGACGTCATCGAGCTGAACGTGTGCTAGAACTCGGAGGTGTCGTAGTTTCGGTGCTTGATCGGTCGCGCCGTGAAGACCTACGACTACATCAACAGCGTTGTCATAACGCTTCTGCTTTCGGTCTATGAGGGAACATGGGCAACACTCTCCCCTCTCATTGCTATGCATCACCATGATCTTGCGTGTGCATAGGAATTTTTTTTGTAATTACTACGTTCCCCAACAGTGGCATCCGAGCCAGGTTTTATGCGTAGATGTCATATGCACGAGTAGAACACAAGTGAGTTGTGGGTGATATAAGTCATACTGCTTACCAGCATGTCATACTTTGGTTCAGCGGTATTGTGAGATGAAGCAGCCCGGACCGACATTACGCGTACACTTACGCGAGACTGGTTTCACCGCCACGAGCACTAGTTGCTTAAAGGTGACCGGAGGGTGTCTGTCTCTCTCACTTTAGTTGAACCGAGTGTTGCTACGCCCGGTCCTTGCGAAGGTTAAAACAACACCAACTTGACAAACTATCATTTGGTTTTGATGCGTAGGTAAGAACGGTTCTTGCTAAGCCTGTAGCAGCCACGTAAAATTTGCAACAACAAAGTAGAGGACGTCTAACTTGTTTTTGCAGGTCATGTTGTGATGTGATATGGTTAAGACGTGATGCTATATTTTATTGTATGAGATTATCATGTTTTGTAACCGAAGTTATCGGCAACTGGCAGGAGCTATATGGTTGTCGCTTTATTGTATGAAATGCAAATGCCCTGTAATTGCTTTACTTTATCACTAAGCGGTAGCGATAGTCATAGAAGCAATAGATGGCGTAATGACAACGATGCTACGATGGAGATCAAGGTGTCGCGCCGGTGACGATGGTGATGACGACGGTGCTTTGGAGATGGAGATCACAAGCACAAAATGATGATGGCCATATCATATCACTTATATTGATTGCATGTGATGTTTATCCTTTATACATCTTATCTTGCTTTGATTGACGGTAGCATTTTAAGATGACCTCTCACTAAATTATCAAGAAGTGTTCTCCCTGAATATGCACTGTTGCGAAAGTTCTTCATGTTGAGACACCACGTGATGATCGGGTGTGATAGGCTCTACGTTCAAATACAACGGGTGCAAAACAGTTGCACACGTGGAATACTCAGGTTAAACTTGACGAGCCTAGCATATACAGATATGGACTCGGAACACGGAGATCGAAAGGTCGAACGTGAATCATATAGTAGATATGATCAACATAGTGATGTTCACCATTGAAACTACTCCATCTCACGTGATGATCGGACATGGTTTAGTTGATTTGGATCACGTGATCACTTAGATGACTAGAGAGATGTCTGTCTAAGTGGGAGTTCTTTAGTAATATGATTAATTGAACTTAAATTTATCTTAGTACCTGATAGTATTTTGCATGTCTATGTTTGTTATAGATAGATGGCTCGTGATGTCGTTCCGTTCAATTTTAATGTGTTCCTTGGGAAAGCTAAGTTGAAAGATGACGGTAGAAATTACACGAACTGGGTCCGTAACTTGAGGATTATCCTCATTGCTGCACAGAAGAATTACGTCCTGGAAGCACCGCTGGGTGCCAGGCCTGCTGCAGATGCAACTGATGACGTTAAGAACGTCTGGCAGAGCAAAGCTGATGACTACTCGATAGTTCAGTGTGCCATGCTTTACGGCTTGGAACCGGGTCTTCAACGACGTTTTGAACGTCATGGAGCATATGAGATGTTCCAATAGTTGAAGTTAATATTTCAAGCAAATGCCCGGATTGAGAGATATGAAGTCTCCAATAAGTTCTATAGTTGTAAGACGGAGGAGAATAATTCTGTCAGTGAACACATACTCAAAATGTCTGGGTATAATAATCACTTGATTCAACTGGGAGTTAATCTTCCTGATGACTGTGTCATTGACAGAATTCTTCAATCACTGCCACCAATATACAAAAGCTTCGTGATGAACTATAATATGCATGGGATGGACAAGACTATTCCTGAGCTCTTCGTAATGCTAAAAGCTTCGGAGGTAGAAATCAAAAAGGAGCATCAAGTGTTGATGGTCAATAAGACCACCAGTTTCAAGAAAAAGGGCAAAGGGAAGAAGAAGGGGAACTTCAAGAAGAACAGCAAGCAAGTTGCTGCTCAAGAGAAGAAGCCTAAGTCTAGACCTAAGCCTGAGACTGAGTGCTTCTACTGCAAGCAAACTGGACACTGGAAGCGGAACTGCCCCAAGTATTTGGCGGATAAGAAGGATGGCAAGGTGAACAAAGGTATATGTGATATACATGTTATTGATGTGTACCTTACTAATGCTCGCAGTAGTACCTGGGTATTTGATACTGGTTCTGTTGCTAATATTTGCAACTCGAAGCAGGGACTACGGATTAAGCGAAGATTGGCTAAGGACGAGGTGACAATGCGCGTGGGAAATGATTCAAAAGTCGATGTGATCGTGGTCGGCACGCTACCTCTACATCTACCATCGGGATTAGTTTTAGACCTGAATAATCGTTATTTGATGCCAGCGTTGAGCATGAACATTATATCTGGATCTTGTTTGATGCGAGACGGTTATTCATTTAAATAAGAGAATAATGGTTGTTCTATTTATATGAGTAATATCTTTTATGGTCATGCACCCTTGAAGAGTGGTCTATTTTTATTAAATCTCGGTAGTAGTGATACACATATTCATAATCTTAAAACCAAAAGATGCAGAGTTGATAATGATAATGCAACTTATTTGTGGCACTGCCGTTTGGGTCATATTGGTGTAAAGCGCATGAAGAAACTCCATACTGATGGACTGCTAGAATCACTTAATTATGAATCACTTGGTACTTGCGAACCATGCCTCATGGGCAAGATGACTAAAACGCCGTTCTCCGGAACTATGGAGCGGGCAACTGATTTGTTGGAAATCATACATACTGATGTATGTGGTCCAATGAATATTGAGGCTCGCGGCGGGTATCGTTATTTTATCACCTTCATAGATGATTTGTGCAGATATGGGTATATCTACTTAATGAAACACACGTCTGAAACATTTGAAAAGTTCAAAGAATTTCAGAGTGAACTTGAAAATCATCGTAACAAGAAAAGGAAATTTCTATGATCTGATCATGGAGGAGAATATTTGAGTTACGAGTTTTGTTTACATTTGAAGCAATGCGGAATAGTTTCGCAACTCACGCCACCCGGAACACCACAACAAAATGGTGTGTCCGAACGTCGTAATCGTACTTTACTAGATATGGTGCGATCTATGATGTCTCTTACTGATTTACCGCTATCATTTTGGGGTTATGCTTTAGAGACGGCCGCATTCACGTTAAATAGGGCACCATCAAAATCCATTGAGACGACGCCTTATGAACTGTGGTTTGGCAAGAAACCAAAGTTGTCGTTTCTTAAAGTTTGGGGCTGCGATGCTTATGTGAAGACACTTCAACCAGATAAGCTCGAACCCAAATCGGAGAAATGTGTCTTCATAGGATACCCACAAGAGACTATTGGGTACACCTTCTATCACAGATCTGAGGGCAAGATTTTTGTTGCTAAATTCGGATCCTTTCTAGAGAAGGAGTTTCTCTCAAAAGAAGTGAGTGGGAGGAAAGTAGAACTTGATGAGGTAACTGTACCTGCTCCCTTATTGGAAAGTAGTTCATCACAAGAACCGGTTCCTATGACAACTACACCAATCAGTGAGGAAGCTAATCATAATGATCATGAAACTTCAGATCAAGTTACTACCGAACCTCGTAGGTCAACCAGAGTAAGATCCGCACCAGAGTGGTACAGTAATCCTATTCTGGAAGTCATGTTACTTGACCATGGCGAACCTAGGAACTATGAGGAAGCGATGATGAGCCCAGATTCTGCAAAATGGCTTGAGGCCATGAAATCTGAGATGGGATCCATGTATGAGAACAAAGTATGGACTTTGGTTGAGTTGCCCGATGATTGGCAAGCCATCGAGAATAAATGGATCTTCAAGAAGAAGACTGACGCTGATGGTAATATAACTGTCTACAAAGCTCGACTTGTTGCGAAAGGTTTTTGACAATTTCAAGGGGTTGACTACGATGAGACTTTCTCACCCGTAGCGATGCTTAAGTCTGTCTGAATCATGTTAGCAATTGCTGCATTTTATGATTATGAAATTTGGCAAATGGATGTCAAGACTGCATTTCTGAATGGATTTCTGGAAGAAGAGTTGTATATGATGTAGCCGGAAGGTTTTGTCGATCCAAAAGGTGCTAACAAAGTGTGCAAGCTCCAGCGATCTATTTATGGACTGGTGCAAGCATCTCGGAGTTGGAATAAATGCTTTGATAGTGTGATCAAAGCATATGGTTTTATACAGACTTTTGGAGAAGCCTGTATTTACAAGAAAGTGAGTGGGAGCTCTGTAGCATTTCTGATATTATATGTAGATGACATATTATTGATTGGAAATAATGTAGAATTTCTGGATAGCATAAAGGGATACTTGAGTAAAAGTTTTTCGATGAAAGACCTTGGTGAAACTGCTTACATATTGGGTATCAAGATCTATAGAGATAGATCAAGACGCTTAATTGGACTTTCACAAAGCACATACCTTGATAAAGTTTTGAAAAGGTTCAAAATGGATCAAGCAAAGAAAGGGTTCTTGCCTGTATTACAAGGTGTGAAGTTGAGTCAGACTCAATGCCCGACCACAGCAGAAGATAGAGAGAAAATGAAAGATGTTCCCTATGCTTCAGCCATAGGCTCTATCATGTATGCAATGCTGTGTACCAGACCTGACGTATGCTTAGCAATAAGTTTGGTAGGGAGGTACCAAAGTAATCCAGGAGTGGATCAGTGGATAGAGGTCAAGAACATCCTGAAATACCTGAAAAGGACTAAGGATATGTTTCTCGTTTATGGAGGTGACAAAGAGCTATTCGTAAATGGTTACGTCGATGCAAGCTTTGACACTGATCCGGACAATTCTAAATCGCAAACCGGATACGTGTTTATATTGAACGGTGGAGCTGTAAGTTGGTGCAGTTCTAAACAAAGCATTGTGGCGGGATCTACATGCGAAGCGGAGTACATAGCTGCTTCGGAAGCAGCAAATGAAGGAGTCTGGATGAAGGAGTTCATTTCCGATCTAGGTGTCATACCTAGTGCATCGGGACCAATAAAGATCTTCTATGACAATACTGGTGCAATTGCCTTGGCAAAGGAATCCAGATTAAACAAGAGGACCAAGCACATCAAGAGACGCTTCAATTCCATCCGGGACCAAGTCGAGGTGGGAGACATAGAGATTTGCAAAATACATACGGATCTGAATGTTGCAGACCCGTTGACTAAGCCTCTTCCACGAGCAAAACATGATCAGCACCAAGATTCCATGGGTGTTAAAATCATTACTATGTAATCTCGATTATTGACTCTAGTGCAAGTGGGAGACTGAAGGAAATATGCCCTAGAGGCAATAATAAAGTTATTATTTATTTCCTCATATCTTGATAAATGTTTATTATTCATGCTAGAATTGTATTAACCGGAAATATGATACATGTGTGAATACATAGACAAACTTAATGTCACTAGTATGCCTCTACTTGACAAGCTCATTAATCAAAGATGGTTATGTTTCCTAACCATAGACATGTGTTGTCATTTGATTAACGGGATCACGTCATTAGGAGAATGATGTGATTGACTTGACCCATTCCGTTAGCTTAGCACTTGATCGTTTAGTATGTTGCTATTGCTTTCTTCATGACTAATACATGTTCCTACAACTATGAGATTATGCAACTCCCGTTTACTGGAGGAACACTTTGTGTGCTACCATACGTCACAACGTAACTGGGTGATTATAAAGGAGCTCTACAGGTGTCCCCGAAGGTACATGTTGGGTTGGTGTATTTCGAGATTAGTATTTGTCACTCCGATTGTCGGAGAGGTATCTCTGGGCCCTCTCGGTAATGCACATCACTATAAGCCTTGCAAGCAATGTAGCTAATGAGTTAGTTACGGAATGATGCATTACGTAACGAGTAAAGAGACTTGCTGGTAACAAGATTCAACTAGGTATTGAGATACCGATGATCAAATCTCGGGCAAGTAACATACCGATGACAAAGGGAACAATGTATGTTGTTATGCAGTGTGACCGATAAAGGTCTTCGTAGAATATGTAGGAGCCAATATGAGCATCCAGGTTCCGCTATTGGTTATCGACCGGAAATGGTTCTCTGTCATGTCTACATAGTTCTCGAACCCGTAGGGTCCGCACGCTTAAGGTTTTGATGACAGTTATATTATGAGTTTATGAGTTTTGATGTACCGAAGTTTGTTCGGAGTCCCGAATGTGATTATGGACATGACGAGGAGTCTCGAAATGGTCGATACATGACGATTGATATATTGGAAGCCTATATTTGGATAACGGAAGTGTTCCGGGTGAAATCGGGATTTTACCGGAGTACCGGGAGGTTACCGGAACCCCGCGGGGGCTTAATGGGCCTACATGGGCCCTAGTGGAGAGGAAGAGAGGGGGCAAGGGCTGGGCCGCGTGCCCCTCCCCCCTAGTCCGAATAGAACAAGGAGAGGGGGGCGGCGCCCCCCCTTTCCTTCCTCTCTCCCTCCTCCTTCCCCCCTTCGCCTACTCCAACTAGGAAAGAAGGGAGTCCTACTCCCGGTGGGAGTAGGACTCCCCTTGGTGCGCCCCTCCTTGGCCGGATGCCCCCTCCCTCTTGCCTCCTTTATATACGGGGGCAGGGGGGCACCTCTAGACACAACAATTGATCATTGATCTCTTAGCCGTGTGCGGTGCCCCCCTCCACCATAGTCCTCCTTGATAATATTGTAGCGGTGCTTAGGCGAAGCCCTGCGACGGTAGAACATCAAGAACGTCACCACGCCGTCATGCTGACGGAACTCTCCCTCGACACTCGGCTAGATCAGAGTTCGAGGGACATCATCGAGCTGAACGTGTGCTAGAACTCGGAGGTGCCGTAGTTTCTGTGCTTGATCGGTCGCGCCGTGAAGACGTACGACTACATCAATCGCGTTGTCATAACGCTTCCGCTTTCGGTCTACGAGGGTACATGGACAACACTCTCCCCTCTTGTTGCTATGCATCACCATGATCTTGCGTGTGCATAGGATTTTTTTTGAAATTACTGTGTTCCCCAACAATTGCTATAATGGTGCATACCCAGGATAACGTTTCTTGAGCTCTTCTGAAGTTGTTTCAGTTATGCTCTTGTTTTGCCGCCGCGTTTATTTGCACTGGTGGCCAATTTTGACGGTCAGTGTATGTAATGTTCTGCTTTGTTCCCTATATTTGCACTGGTGGCGAACTTTGATGCCCAGTGGATGTAATATGTGTAATAGCGGTAATAGCCTAGCGTTAATTGCTTGCTTATTTATTTCCTTATTGTCTTGTTTAGTTGTTTGCTTGTAGTCACTGCAGTTCTTTTTCTGTGTTTTTCTAGTGGCCACAATAGCCTATTTTTTGTAACTAGGCCAAAATAATCATGGCAACACACGGACTGTTGTAACCATGGGCCTCCTGTAGGCCGTATGATCCATGGGCCTTCCTCCGGTTGTAGTATCCATTGGCCTTCTATACGGGCCGTAGGATCCATCGGCCTTCTATACGGGCCTTAGGGTCCATGGGCCTTCTACGGGCCGTAGGGTCCATGGGCCTTCTACGGGCCGTATGATCCATGGGCCTTCTATGGTCCGTACTATCCATGGGCCTCATAGGGGTTGTAGGATCCATGGGCCTTCTATGGGGCGTATCATCATTTCGCCAATCATGGGCCATACTATTCGTGGACCATAATGGGCCGTTAATACACCGTATTTGATAACTCTATGAAAACAGCCACACTGGTTTTTTTTTACATGAAAACGGCCCAACATATTAACGGTCCGCAAACGGGCCCACTGTAACGATGGGCTGAATTTGGCCCACAAGTAGAAAATGACAGTAACGAGCCGTATGTAACCGAATGCTGCAAATGAGCCCAAGAATCAATGGGCCCTGAGAAGGTCGAAAGATAACTTGGGCTGGAAGCGGCCCAATGGAATAACGGGCCGTTAATGGGTATAAACTGATACACTGTTCATTATGGGCCAGTTTCACCACGGGCCGTTAATGGGCCAAGAGTTACAAAGGGCCTCATATGGGCCGAAAGAAGTCATGGGCCACACATGGGCCTGTAGTTAAAACGGGCTGGAATCATATTGGACGGCCCAGATGACGCTACTGGGCCTAATTTGGAAAGGGCGTAACGGGCCCTGGGTTAGCAGGCTGTAAATGGGCTATATGCGAACAGGCCGTTAACAGGCTTTCCTTGGGCCGGCCCGCCACCTTTTGACCAAGTCAAACGGGCCAGCCTTTTCACAGGAATGGGCCTCTGTTGGGCCGTGCCACGTGTCGCCGTATCATAGGCGCCTTCGGTCCAATGAGCGCATGACATCTGTCCCAATGGTGAGCCGACACGTGTTTCCTCCAGCCAATGATGATTTTACACATGGAAAATCCCCATTGGTTGGGGCTGTTAACGGGTTATCGGATCGAAAACCCGACCCGATAGCTTAACGATGTTTCGTTACGGTGGATGTCACGTGTCGGTCACCCTTGAAAAAAGCACTTCTGTGACGCGCGATTTATCATCATGGAAGTGGACACTTCCGTGCTGATAATTTTGGTAATGTCATGGAACACGTCTACGACAGCACAGGTATGACTATCTCGATTCTGTCATAAAATCGTCATGGATGTACATGCATGACAAAAAACTCGACCTATTGTGACAAACACGTATCATCATGGAAGTGTATTTTTTGTAGTGTTAGCGTTGCCATTCTTCTTTCCCATCCCTGTCTTCTCATCATCATACTCGGGATCCTTGGTACTATCAGAGTCGGCATACTTGACTAGAGCTGCCATCAGCTGGCCCATGTCATTACAATCACGCTTGAGCCGCCCTAGCTTCTATTTCAGAGGCTCAAAATGGCATTTTTGTCCAACATTAAGACTGCAGAGCCGGCGTCCATCTTATCAGATGAATGTATTATGGCCTTGACCTGGCGCACCCAATGGGTCGTGGATTCACCCTCCTCTTGCTTGCAATTAGTCAAGTTCACAGTCGGCATGGGTTGCTTGCATGTATCTTTAAAGTTCTGAACAAACCGATCCTTTAACTCTGCCCATGAACCGATGGAATTAGGTGGTAGCCCCTTCAACCAAGTACGGGCCGTACCATCCAGCATCATGGTGAAATACTTGGCCATTGCAGCATCACTGACTTCCAGTAGTTCCACGGCCATCTCATAGCTTTCGATCCATGCCCCAGGTTGTAAGTCGGCCGTGTAATTAGGCACCTTTCGACGTCCCTTGAAATCCTTGGGCAAACCCTTATTACGCAGAGCCGGCACCAAACAAGGCATGCCCCCAGTCCTAGCGGTCACGCCTGCCTCAATCGAAGTCGTCGCATAAACCGGAAGGGGCTGATAAGCCGCCTGCTGAGCGGCCATCTGAGCCGCCTGCTGAGCCATCTGCTCAATTTGTTGACGCACTCTGTCCTGATCATGCAAGTTAAGAGCTCCATGTGCCTACTATAACTCCGGCTTCGGCTTGGACGTGGAGTTGAATGAATCCTGTCTCTACTGTAAGAATACGCCCCCTGCTGTGCTATGGCCGTCTGAACAAGTTCTCTGACCGTTCGTATTTCAACCGCCATCGAAGAGTCGCCATCGACCGGGAGATCCGCCAATCGCGCCGCCGCAGCAATCATGTTTTCCAGTGGATTAGAATAATGACCCGGTGGCGTTGGTACATGCTGAGGTGGAGTAGTATTCGGACATAGGGGTTCCATCACACGTGGATGAACCGGCGTTCCTCCCCAGGTACCGCAGTCCGGTTTACCTCCGGCAGGTTACTGGGCCCTGCACCAGGCGTGCGAAAAAGGTGTCTAGGCTCATACACTGTAGGCAGACGGGACTGGTGCCTTCTCCTCATGACCTCATTAGACGCGTTCTGATCCATTGTAAGCTGAAAAGCCTGCGCCTGAATCTGTTGAGCCTGAGCATCCAGAGCCGCCCGCTCTATGGTCATCCAGACATCCTCTGCCGCCAGGTCTTCTTTAGCTTGTGTTATGTCCTCACGTAGCGGCGCTACCTCCACATCATGTTGAGCTTGATTCGCCGGGTTAACCATGGCTGTTAGCAAAGCCGTCAATTTATCCATCAGAGACATCAAAACCTGAGCCGGCGGGCGCACATGGCCTCCCGCCCCGGCTGCTATCACCGCTGCTGACCCGAAAGTCATTGCTACCGCAGTTGAAGAATTTAGCCAGGCTGGGTTCCAGCCATGAAGATCCCAACTTTGCTCGATGGCTCAAAGGGGTCTGGAATACTACTACCATCCGAATAGCCCCCGAGCCCGCTGTCGTGCAGTTGATACAACAAATCTGTCTCACCCGTGGACGACTCACCGTCAGAGTAAATGGTCGTCTCACCGCCAGACACAGATCCTTCAGAAAATTCCCCTCCATGGATGCATCCCACAAAGGCACGCTTCATGGCCGGCTGAGCTCGGGCGGGTCTCGCACGTTGAGTCGTCTCAATGATGTCGGTGCAGATGTCCGGCACAGGGCCCAGCTCGCGGATCTTGCCGATGAAGACGTGGATTCCGCCGAAGGGGACCTGGTACCCATACTCTATTGAACCGACATCGGGGCCCCAGCCTGCATCGTTGATGTAGAGTTTGCCGCGATGACTCTTGGTCATCCGGCCCAAAGCGTATCCTTTGAGGCCTTCGAAGCTGCCCTTCAAGAACTCAAATCCACCGTGCTCTAGCCCCATGGTGGGTGACAACTGTCGTGGAATTGTCACGGCAGATGTCCTAGCAAAAGGACTTAGTCGTGGAGCCATCGCAACTAGGAAGCTTAAAGGGGTTAAGTAGGACAAAGGACACGGGGTTTATACTGGTTCGGCCCCTTGCAGTGAAGGTAAAAGCCTACGATCCAGTTTTGGGTGGTATTGCTTATGTCTCGATTAACAGGGAGCGAATCCGCTTGACCTAGTTCTCGATCTGCTGTTACCTATCTTGAACCGCCGCTGGGTCGTCCCTTTATATACAGAGGTCGACGCCCAACGGCTCACAGAGTCCAAGCCGGATCATAAACAATGTCCGGCTCGGTGACTATCTATTCTTGCCTTACAATACAAGTCCTACATATATGGTGGTTTATCTCTACGGGCCTTAAGTCGCCTTTGGGCCTTAGGCCCTTAATTGAACCGCCATCTTCAAGTATCTTCGTGGGCTTCGTAATAATGAATCGCGATAGGTATGACCCGGCCCCTCCTGGGAGGGTCATGCCTAATAGTTATATCCCCAACACACGGGGTCCCGGCTCAATGGCCCACTTGGCCACTCGGCCCGTGGCTTATCTGTTTTGAATAATATCGCCTAAGGGAGCAGAGCTTACCAACGTCATGGGATGACCAAGAAAATACTGCTTCAATTTGTGACTGTCCATGAACACCCCATATACAAGTTTCTGCCAACGCGGGTATCTCTATTTTGACTCAATCAAAACCTCACTAACGTAATAAACCGGCCTTTGGATACGCATATAAATAGAACAACCATTATTCTCTGATTTAAATAAATAACCATCTCACACTAAACAAGATCCAGATATAATGTTCATGCTCAACGCTGGCACCAAATAACAATTATTCAGGTCTGAAACTAATCCCAAAGGTAGATGTAGAGGTAGCATGCCAACGGTGATCACATTGACCTTGGAACCATTCCCGACGCGCATCGTCACCTTGTCCTTAGCCAATCTTTGTTTTATTCATAGTCCCTTTGTTCACTTTGCCATCCTTCTTATCCGCCAAATACTTGGGGCAGTTCCGCTTCGAGTGACGAGTCCCTTTCTAGTAGAAGCACTCAGTTTGAAGCTTGGGTCCAACTTTGGGCTTCTTCCTGGGAGTGGCAACTTGCTTGCCATTCTTCTTGAAGTTCCCCTTCTTTACCTCGCCCCTTTTCTTGAAACTAGTGTGTTGGGGATATAAGTCATGACCTGCCCAGGGGGGCCGGGTCACGCCTACGATGAAGCCCACAAGATACTTGAAGATAACGGCTCACTTAAGGGCCCAAGGCCCAGAGGCAACTTAAGGCCTGTAGATACAAACCGCCATGTATGAATAACTTGTATTGTAAGAAAGGAATAGATAGAGACCGAGCCATACGTTGTTTATGAACCGGCCGGGACTCTATGAGCTGCTGGGGCGTCAACCTCTGTATATAAAGGGACGACCCGACGGCTGTTCAAGGCAAGTAACATCCGATCGAGAACTAGGTCAAGCGGATTCGCTCCCTGGTTATCGATTCATAAGAAATCCCACTCAAAACTGGATCGTAGGCTTTTACCTTCACCGCAAGGGGCCAAACCAGTATGAACCTCGTGTCCTTTGTCCCGTTTAACCCCTTTAAGCTTCCTAGTTGCGATGGCTCGACGACTAAGTCCTTACGCTAGGACATCTGATGTGACAATTGCACGATAGTTGGCATCCACCGTGGCGCAAACATAGGTCGTATTCGAACCATAGAGAACATAGTTGTCGGTACCCACTTGATCGGCACAATGCCAAAACATCTTTTGGGGGCTTCTTGATCATATTCGAATCATAGCTTAACCTCTCTTGGGTCCGACCCAGATCATATTCGAATCAGAGTCGTTATATATTCTTAAGGTCATTTGGGGGCTTCCTGTTCAAACATAGGTCATATTCGAACCAAAGAGAACATAGCTGTCGGTACCCTCTTGATCGACACAATGCCAAAGCCACTGGGGGCTACATGGTCGTATGCGAACCCTAGCTTAACCCCTTTGGGACGGTTTACTGATCGTATTCGAATCAGAAACCTTAAGTTTGTCTTTTTTCTTTTTGCTTAAGTCTTTTTGAAAGAACACTTTGGATTTTTCTTATGATCTTTTTTGTCTGTAATTCAAGACATATAAGGTTTTCTGAGCCGGCTTAACTTTGAAGCAATCAGTGGCCCGACTTGTGACAAATTCCAAGAGAAAGTCATGGTTTATAAACTGAGTCATCACCCTTACTGTCCAAGACATTAGCCGGAAGTAAAAGCTTGATATCTCAGGTATGATGTTATCATAGTTATATTACAAGTTCTGATCAGAATTATTTATAACTCATATTTCACATTTATAGTTACGTGGGATAATTTTGACCCACCCTGCGGTGAGCCGCCGAGGGTCTCTGTGATCTACTTCCCTTTGCAAGATTGATTATAGGACTTCTTATGCATAAAGGAAATAAGAAGCATAAGATGGAGTAAAAATATGATGGCGATTTAAACATTGTAAAGGCATCAAAACATGCACGAAAGCACGGCGTAGCAAAGTCATTTCTACTCCTATTACATGACTCCCCGAGTCAATATGATCAAGCATTGTTTTGCAGCAAGGCTACAAATATGAGCCACCCGATGGATTAGTTCTCTTGGTTGCCTGAAGCTTCCGGATCAACCCTTTCCACATCTTCGTCCTGCTCCTGGGCCTGGAAGGTTGATGACGACCAGTCAATGCCACTCAAAGCTTTAAATTCAGCTTCGTCATCAACTAGCCCGGCCCGGTCAATCTCAGGAGCAAAGGTATGCTTACAAGTTGGTGGAATCAGGCTTGTCAGTGTATACTATGGTGTTGGGATTCTCCGGTTCTCCGCATCGTAACCCGCCTGGTACTTGGAAAGATCCGCTTCTTCAGCAATTACGGTGGCCACAGGGCGTATTGCCTTTACACAAGCAGCAAAATCTTCTTGTTCAAAAGGCGCACCGTCTTCTTTGAGGCTCGGATACCCAATGGCAATGTCAGCCGGGTCTTGTTTCGGAAGCCAAGCCTTGGCCCGGCTCAACGCAGTTACAGCACCAGATCTTGCAAATGCCCTCTTCAGTTCCATAGTCCGTTGGGGCAACACCGAAAGCTTTCTTAGCACATCCACCAACAGTGTAGGAACTTCATTGGACAGAGCCACGCTGGCTAAGGCGCGCTGAGACCCGGTGTAGAGTTTCCCCACCAGGGTATAAACCGCCTTCAGCTTTATCAGCAAGTCCTGGTTCAGATTTGAGCTCTTGGGGCCTGCATAGCAATGTCAGGTGCATTAAGAAATGAATTTATACGATCATTGAAAATTATAGTTTCTATAACTTGCAGGGCGATTTACCAAAGATTGCGATAACCATTTGAGTCACACGGCGGTTTAAGCTGGATAGTTCATTGGCTTCCTTTTCAAGAGCCGCCTCTGAATCAACAACCCGTTGGGTTAAAGCATTCTTTTCATCAGCCCAAGTTTTTCTCTCTGCTTCAAAGTCGGCCTTCAGCTTCTCTTATTTAGATACACTGAATTCAAACTTGGAGTTGGCCTTTTGGGTCTCGGTTTCTTGAGCTTGCAGGCATTTTTTCAAATTAGCAATTTCTGTTTGCAATTGACTGCTGGTAACCTGCACAAATACTGGATCAAAATCATGATTGTTAACATATTATATTCAAGTCCCAAGCACCTTGCAAGCAAGACTACTTGGCACTTGGGGGCTAATGTATACCACGGAAGTCTATTTATAATGGCGGTTCATAAATATTGGCGATTCACAAAATTAAAGTCCCAAGCACGTTGCAAGCAAGACTACTTGGCACTTGGGGGCTAATGCATATTGCAGTTCAAATTATGAAGTTAATATGTTCAATACAAACATGTGAAGGACCGGCTCATTCATTTTGATTAAACCGGCCCTTGGGGGCTACGGATTAAGCCGGAGCTTTGATATTTTCTAAGTCTACAGCATATTCATCATAAGCAGTAGACTTGGGAAGGAGGAGATCATACCTCAAACTTATGGTGCATCTGCTTCACCATGTGGATTTCAACATCACGGCTACTGTGCACTTGGCTGAGATAGCCAGATAAAACATCTCCAATACTCATGTGAGAATAAGCCGTAAGGTCAAATTTAACCCTACGGTGTTCTAGGAGTTCATCTTTGGTAGTGCATTAGGCAAGGACAGTAGGCCGTCTTGGCTCAGTGTAGCTCGTCTTGGTAATCTCAACTTCAGCTTCTTGAGGGTCGCTCATCTTAGCTGGGCTTGAGACTTCCGAATTGTCAGACCCGACAAGAGCTTGCTCAGCAAGAGGATCAGTAGCCGATGTTGGCGGTTCATGTGCTGGCTTGGGTGGCGGTTCAGTAGCAGAGGTTTCAGGAACAACTATTTGAAACACCGGTTCTTTGAGAATAGGTTCATCAACCGGCTTGTCCTTCTTAGACTTCTTGATCACCTTTGCTTTACCGCTATACAAAGGTTTAAAGGTCAGTATAAACATTGAAATTCAAGAGGACAAGAAAATTAAAGTCATCATTACCCAGGAGCAGTCTTGAAAGCCGACAAGTTGGATTGGCTAGAGTCGCCGGAAGAAGGAGAGGTTTCTTGTAATTCGAGTCAAAAGGATTCAGTGGCTGACGAATGAGACCCGCCAAAGGGTAAGAAGAATCTAAGACGGAGATGACCTCATTCCGACGTTTCCTTGGTGTGTTGGGTAAGCCGGAGGAGAGCTCGACATCTTTGATGGTACGGGTCTGCCTCCGACTCTCATGAAGCTGTCGCTTCAAAAGAAATTGAGGATCTTGATAAGCTAAAGGATGCAAAAACCTTACTTTCTGGGTTACTTGGCGGATTTTCGGGCGCGGCAAAGGCTTTGAGTCGAAGGAAATGATATTTACCTCTTCTTCCACCTGGCGGCTCGTGCCCGTGTCATCGTAATCATAATCAGTATCAATAAGGTAGTTAAAAAATAAGCCAAGGGAGTCAAGGGCTACCTCTGACTCAGAAGAATCATCTAGCTGAAGCTGCGCAGAGGCACTGGGTCTTTTTCCGCGTTTCTTGGCAGCGGCCCTCCTTGCAGCTCTCTTGGCCTTCCTATCCCTTTTTGCGGCTTCATGGTCATATTTCACCGTCCAAAACTTGTCATCAGCCTGTGAAAATCAGTAAAGTTTGAGTATAGGTAAAAGCAGCAAATATCAGAAATAATTTGTTTGGTTTGGCGGCTTACCTTTGGAGCCGGATTGGTTTTATAGAAAGGGTGTAAGCCCACCTTGCCGCAGCCTATTAAACTTTCGTTCAGAAGACACTTGGTCATATCATCGATGACATGATCAGGCAGATCATCGGGGCTGGGTCATCTTTCTTGCATGAGTAGTTGCACATCAGGTTATGGAGGCCTAAGGAAAGATACAATTTCTGGTTCAAATTTAAGCCGGAGGAAATGTCAATATTTCAGCTGGCGGCTTATCTCGGGGCCTAATGGTATGAGGATAGTTATGATGAATTATTTAAGTCACCATTAGCATCATTGATAGTTTAGTTATTTAAACCGCCTATCAGCTAAAGCATTATCTTCTAAACCGGTGATAAGAGTCGCCATGGCTAAGGGGATCTAACAGATACAGAATTTTCCCTAAGTACGGCATAAACAAGTTTCACAAAGTGCAATTGCTATTTTGGATCAAACAACTGTTCAGAAAAGGAAAAATTCTAGACCTAAAAACAAAGCACAGATGAGTTCATCAGTTCTAAGAAGGCCTCTTTGCAATATAAAGGGATCTACTGGTATTAAAAACGAGTGCGGAACAGATAGCGCATAAGTTCTATACTATTTTTAGATCAGAAGAGGCTGCAGCATTGGAACTATGAAAAACCGAGAAGAATGGCGAAGAACACAATAAAAACCTACAAACCCTAATGCAGATCTGGAGTGGGGAAGAAGAAAAGCTTACGGCTGCAGGAGTGTTGCGGGAGTTCGCCGCCGCTCTTTGGATGGATTCAGGTCGATGCAGCGGACAAGGTCGACGGAGATGGGATGTGCTGCTGCGGCGGCGGAGCTCGAGCGACAGTTGGGGTGCGAGAGGAGGAAGAAGATGTGGAAAGGGGAAGAATTATAAAGGACCTGGTCGGGTCTATTTATAAGGAAAAATTGATGACTGGGCACGAAAAATGAGGAGGTCAAGGATATAAGTTATCCAACTACAAGGACGCCTCGATTTTCGGGACGGTCTTAGAGATAAGGATCCATTGAGATACATCAGATAAAATATAAATTGATGACACATGGTGCCACGGCGGGTTATCAAAATTCTGGAGGATGATGTCACGACGAGTTAAAATTATCACACAAAGAAGTGAGCGCATGATTTTTTCTTAAGTATTGAAGATTGACATGAACCAGTTCAAATCAATCTGGGGCCTAATGTTGGGGATATAACTATTAGGCATGACTCGTCCAGGGGGGTCGGGTCACGCCTACGATGAAGCCCATAAGATACTTGAAGATGACGGATCACTTAAGGGCCCAAGGCCCAGAGGTGACTTAAGGCCTGTAGAGATAAACCACCATGTATGAATAACTTGTATTGTAAGAAGGGAATAGATAGAGACCGAGCCGGATGTTGTTTATGAACCAGCCGGGACTCTGTGAGCCGCTGGGGCGTGAACCTCTGTATATAAAGGGACGACCCGGTGGCTGTTCAAGGCAAGTAACATCAGATAGAGAACTAGGTCAAGCGGATTCGCTCCCTGGTTATTGATTCATAAGCAATCCCACTCAAAACTAGATCGTAGGCTTTTACCTTCACCGCAAGGGGCCGAACCAGTATAAACCTCGTGTCCTTTGTCCCGTTTAACCCCTTTAAGCTTCCTAGTTGCGATGGATCCATGACGAAGTCCTTACGCTAGGAAATCTGACGTGAAAATTCCACAACATGGTGGTCTTGTTAACCATCAACACTAGATGCTCCTTCTTGATTTCTACCTCCGCAGCTTTGAGCTTTGCGAAGAGCTTGGGAATAGTCTTTTCCATCCCTTGCATATTATAGTTCATCATGAAGCCTTTGTAGCTTGGTAGTAGTGATTGGAGAACTCTGTCAATGACATAGTCATTTGGAAGATTAACTCCTAGTTGAGTCAAGTGATTATGATATCCAGACATTCTGAGTATGTGTTCACTGACAGAACTGTTCTCCTCCATCTTGCAGCTATAAACCTTGTTGGAGACTTCATATCTCTCAACTTGGGCATTTGCTTGAAATATTAACTTCAACTCCTAGAACATCTCATATGGTCCATGACATTCAAAACGTCTTTGAAGTCCCAATTCTAAGTCTTAAAGCATGGCACATTGAACTATTGAGTAGTCATCAGATCGAGCTTGCCAGACGTTCATAACATCAACATATGCTCCTGCAGCAGGACTTTCACCTAGTGGTGCATCAAGGACATAATTCTTCTGTGCAGCAATCAGGATAATCCTCAAGTTACGAACCCAGTCTGTGTAGTTGCTACCATCATCTTTCAACTTAGATTTCTCTAGGAACGCATTAAAATTCAAGGGAACGGTAGCACGGGCCATTGATCTACAACATAGATATGCAACAACTATCAGGACTAAGTTCATGATAAATTAAGTTTAATTAATCATATTACTTAAGAACTCCCACTTAGATAGACATCCCTCAAGTCATCTAAATGGTACGTCATCCAAATCAACTAAACCATGTCCGATCATCACGTGAGATGGAGTAGTCATCAACAGTGAACATGTCTATGTTGATCATATCTACTATATGATTCACGTTCGACCTTTCAGTCTCCAATGTTCCGAGGCCATGTCTGTACATGCTAGGCTCGTCAAGTTTAACTCGAGTATTCCGCATGTTCAAAACTGTCTTGCACCCTTTGTATGTGAAAATAGAGCCTATCACACCCGATCATCACGTGGTGTCTCAACACGAAGAGCTGTCGCAACGGTGCATACTCGGGGAGAACACTTAGACCTTGAAATTTAGTTAAGGGATCATCTTATAATGCTACCGCTGTACTAAGAAAATAAGATGCATAAAGATAAACATCACATGCAATCAAAATATGTGACATGATATGGCCATCATCATCTTGTGCTTTTGATCTCCATCTCCAAAGCATCATCATGATCTCCATCCTCACCTACTCGGCACCTTGATCTCCATCGTAGCGTCATGGCCGCTCGCCAACTATTGCTTCTACAACTATCGCTATCGCTTAGTGATAAATTAAAGCAATTACGTGGCATTTGCATTTCATACAATAAAGCGACAACCATAAGGCTCCTGCCAGTTGCCGATAACTTTTACAAAACATGATCTTCTCATACAACAAAGTATATCACATCATGTCTTGACCATAACACATCACAACATGCCCTGCAAAAACAAGTTAGACGTCCTCTACTTTGTTGTTTCAAGTTTTACGTGGCTGTTACGGGCTTATAGCAAGAACAGTTCTTATCTACGGCACAAAACCACAATGGTGATTTATCAAGTTTGTTGTTTTACCCTTCAACAAGGAACGGCCGCAGTCAAATTCGATTCAACTAAAGTTGGAGAAACAGATACCTGCTAGCCACCTTTATGCAAAACTAGTTGCATGTCTGTCGATGGAACCGGCCTCATGAACGTGGTCATGTAAGATTGGTCTGAGCCGCTTCATCCAACAATACCGCCGAATCAAAATAAGACACTGGTGGTAAGCACCATGACGATCACCGCCCACAACTCTTTGTGTTCTACTCATGCATATCATCTACGCATAGACTTGGCACGGATGTCACTGTTGGGAAACATAGCATGCAGTTTCCAAAAAAATTCTACGCTCACACAAGATCTATCTAGGAGATGCATAGAAACGAGAGGGGGAGAGTTTGTCCAAGTAACCTCATAGACCGAAAGCGGAAGCATTTGCCAACGCGGTTGATTTAGACGAACTTCTTCTTGTTCTGACCAATCAAGCACCGAACGTATGACACCTCTGAGTTTTGCACATGTTTATGTCGATGAAGTCCCTCAAACTCTTGATCTAGAAGAGTGTCGAGGAAGTAGATGAGTTCCATCAGGATGACTGTGTGGTGACGGTGATGGTGAAGCTATCCGCGCAGAGCTTCGCCTTAGCACTACGAGAATATGACTAGAGGCGTAAACTGTGGAGGGTGTGGGGACCCCGACTCATAAGTCGTGATCAACGAATGTACGTGTACAGTGATCCCAGAGATCCATGCTCACTGAACACGTAGAAGCTGAATAACAAGAGTATTACATCCATACATACTGTTTTACACAAATCGTGACCATTATGGTCAAGTCTTGAGTATAACATCGCAGCAGAAATCTTCATTGATAACTTGGACCCATGCCTTCTGCCTTAACCCTACAGGCATTCTGACTCGGAAGCGACCTAGCTTGCATGATCGTCACCAAGAACTCTTTTCCGTATGCCTGCTCTTTCAAGCCTGGCCAAGTAAATAGCCAGGGACAAGCCAGTGAGTACGTTTGAATGTACTCGCAGGCAACCCATGTTTTGAGTCAAGGTACAACAATGCATGATATAGCACTAACTAGGTCATTTAGCAGAAAGCTAGTTTTGAGTGCAATGACATGTTCAATAACTTGTAAGACATGCATCAGGAGAATTTAAGTAACCGTGAGAACAGGTTACAGATATCAACGTAGACAGAGTTTGGATCAACTCCAGCTTACTCAAATGTCAAGTCATCCGGTTTGACCCAAGTAGTTCTTTCCGCTCATCCATAAACACATACACCAGGTTCCGTAAACATTTGGACATAGCCCAAGAGCGGTTACCCAACTGTCCTTGACCGTGGACACAGCTATTCAAATAGTTTTACACTCTGCATAGGTTGCACACTTTAACCACAAGATCCGGGAAGCCTTCATGTCATCCACGACCCGCGGTACCTCAAGTACCCGGGGTAAGCACCCGATCACTACCTTTCCCTAGCCGCAACTAACAAGGAGTCCACTCGATTGGTACTAGCCCCCGTGCCCAACATTGTCACATAATAAATCCTTTTTGTGGAGCCACGCTCCCATATTCATCACATATCACAAGCACGAGGTACCAACGGTGTGTCCGGTGCCCTGTAAAAACAGTCATGGCCGCCCTACCTGGCACGACCCCGTCCCAAGAGAGAGCACCAACTCTCCCCCAACACTAGTAATTCCGGCATCCATGTTAGCACGAACTAGGTAATCAATAATGCCCTTTCCCATATAAGGGTAGAGTGGTTGCGCATGTAAGGTTGAAGTAACGGTCGCAACTTAAAACAAATCTGTTTTTGAAAACAACACACTCACTTTCCTCGGTACACCACTTCTTTATCAAGTGTTTACCTATCTCATCATCTCCCTCGGGCATTAGTGGCACCTGACGGAGTTTTCCAAAAGTCTTTGAGAATACTTTTGTCTCCAGCACCATGCATACCCGTCCCATTTGCATAGCAACTACTTTAGCATTCTATCTACTCCCACCGGCATAACCCTCATAGGAAGGTAGGGTCATACACAATGCAAGTATCAACAAGGAAGTAACGAGGGCAACCCACCAAAGTGGTTACCACCTCATCATGGTTCCGATGCAACAATAATAAAGTGCTATGTGACATGCATAAAAAGGGTTTCATAGACATGGTCAAAGGTCTTCTTGCCTGGTTTGTCAGAGTCTTCAAGTCTTCTGGTCCTTCTCCAAATTCTCCGTCTACTTCGTCAACTAACGTCAGAAACAATCACAATAAGTAACACAACAAGGCAAAAATAAAAGTGCTCTAAAAATATGAATTTGACTTTTCTGGAACATCTCTGGTTATATGAAGAATAACCAGAGTGGTTTCATTGGGATTGGATTAGTGGATATTTCTGAACATTTCAATATGATGGAATAAATGGATTTGATGGATCTACAAGTTGTCCACATAATGCCTTTTTATAAAAATGAGTAAAAGTACCTGAGGGAGACCCGGATTAGGGGGTGTCCGGATAGCCGGACTACCATCATCGGCCGAACTATCATCGGCCGGACTATCATCACCATCGACCGGAGTCCAAGACTATGAAGATACAAGATTGAAGACTTCGTCCCGTGTCCGGATGGGACTTTCCTTGGCGTGGAAGGCAAGCTTGGTGATACGGATACGTAGATCTCCTACTATTGTAACCGACTCTATGTAACCCTAGCCCTCTCCGGTGTCTGTATAAACCGGATGGCTCTAGTCCGTAGGACACAACAACAACCATTACAATCATACCATAGGCTAGATTCTAGGGTTTAGCCTCCTTGATCTCGTGGTAGATCCACTCTTGTAAACATCCACTATATCAATATCAATCAAGCAGGACATAGGGTTTTACCTCCATCAAGAGGGCCTGAACCTGGGTAAAACATCGTGTCCCTTGTCTCCTGTTACCATCCGCCTAGATGCACAGTTCGGGACCCCCTACCCGAGATCCGCCGGTTTTGACACCGACATTGGTGCTTTCATTGAGAGTTCCTCTGTGTCGTCACCGATAGGCTTGATGGCCTCTTCAATCGACAACGACGCAGTCCTGGGTGAGACTTTTCTCCCCGGACAGATCTTCGTATTCGGCGGCTTCGCACTGCGGGCCAACTCACTTGGCCATCTGGAGCAGATCGAAAGCTACTCCCCTGGCCGTCAGGTCAGGTTTGGAAGCCTAAACTTCACGGCCGATATCTGCGGGGACTTGATCTTCGATGGATATGAGCCACAGCTGAGCGTGCCGCGCTGTCATGATGGGCATGACCTAACTCTGCCGTCGGACAGCGCCTTGGAGGCCGCACACGAATCCGCTCCGACCCATAGTCCAGAGCCGATCGCACGGATCGAGGATGGATGGCTGGACACCGCCTCAGGAGCTGCAACATCCACGGCGATGGAGCCGAACATTTACCTTGTCCCGCATAAAGCTCATGACTCCGAGGTGCCGGACCCCCTGCCGGACTCCGAACCTCCTGCGCCCCTGCCAGTCGAATCTGATTGGGCGCCGATCATGGAATTCACCACTGCGGACACCTTTCAGCACTCACCCTTCGGCGATATCTTAAATTCGCTGAAGCATCTCTCACTATCCGGAGAGCCCTGGCCGAACTACGGCTAGGATGGTCGGGACGCGGACAATGAAGGAATTCAGAGCCCACCCACCACCCACTTCGTAGCCACCGTCAACGATATAATCGACGTGCTAAACTACGACTCCGAAGACATCAACGGTATGGACGACGATGCCGGAGACAATCAAGAACTAGCGCCTACAGGGCACTGGAAGGCCACGTCGTCACATGACATACATATGGTAGACACCCCAAAGGGAAGCGATAACGAGGAACAACGGGACGCGACAGAGGATAATCCTGCCGATAAACAACCAAAACGGCGACATAGACGCCGCCCTAAGTCCCGCCTCGATCAAAGCAGCATTCCTAACGATAGAGCAGGGCAAACCAGCGGACGACGAACATACAACCAAGCAACCATCCGAACAAGACGAACCGGATAATCAACCACTTCACAGAGCAATTAACAGTCCGGACACAACACCAGAGCATAAGAACCTTCACAAAAGACTCGTCGCCACTGCAAGAAGTTTGAAGAAGGAAAAACGGAAGCTCGAAAAAGCGGAAGACATACTCAGAATGAAGTGGAGCAAAGGACTCAAGACCGCAGACTAATATGGCAATGGCCATCAAACAAAGAGCTACCCAAAGCACAAGTTGCTGCCAGAATTTGACGAGGAAGCCATAGAACCCTCACAGTCAAAAAATAAAGAGGCCGCCTGGCCAGATAGACGGCCAGATGACAGGCCAAAAGCGACAAGCGGCGCCGCACACAAGCCGACTTATGATCCTGGGAAAACGGACGGCCCAACTAGGTCCATCTACGGGCCAAAAAAGAGGGCCCCAGGAAGTAACACAACACGACAAGTGTTCGAAGACAGCGGCATACCCAAATACAGGGGCGCCGCACACCCGCTATGTTTTACCGATGAGGTGCTGGATCATGAATTTCCAGCAGGGTTCAAACCCATAAACATAGAGGCATACGACAGCACAACAGACCTCGGAGTCTGGATAGAAGATTACATACTACACATACACATGGCTAGAGGAGATGATCTCCACGCCATAAAATACCTACCCCTCAAGCTCAAAGGGCCAGCTCGGCATTGGCTCAAAAGCCTCCCAGAAAACACTGTTGGAAGTTGGGAAGAGCTTGAGGATGCGTTTAGAGCAAATTTTCAAGGGACTTATGTCCGCCCTCCGGATGCAGACGATCTGAGTCATATAACCCAACAGCCCGGAGAGTCAGCGCGCAAATTCTGGAACAGGTTCCTTACCAAAAAGAACCAAATAGTCGACTGTCCGGATGCGGAAGCCTTAGCAGCTTTTAAACACAATGTCCGAGACAAATGGCTCGCCAGACACCTCGGCCAAGAGAAGCCAAGAACAATGGCCGCGCTAACAAGCCTCATGACGCGCTTTTGCGCAGGAGAAGACAGCTGGCTAGCAAGATGCAGCACCAGCGACCCGAGTACATCCGAGATCAGAGATGGAAATGGAAAATCACGGCGCAGGAAAGATCAGCGCCGGAATAAAGAAAAAATCCCAAAGGGCACGGCGGTCAACGCTGGATTCAAAAGCTCGCGGCCAAACAATAAAACACTGCCTCTTAAGGACAACAGCGACGAGCTATCAAATTTAAACAAAATCTTAGATCGGATATGTCAAATCCACAGTACCTCCGGAAGGCCTGCAAACCATACCAACCGAAATTGTTGGGTTTTTAAACAGTCCGGCAGACTCAACGCCGGACACAAGGGGCTCGATGCACCAAGCGAGGACGATGACGAACCCCACCAGCAGAGCACCGGAAATCAAAAGGCTTTCCCACAAGAAGTCAAAACAGTAAACTCGCTTCATGTGATAGTACGGAAAACCAACACGGCACTCGCTAAGACAAGTGTCGCACGGTCCACCCCAGCGGAACACCGAGATTGGATGTCAAAACCAATCACTTTCGACCATCTGGATTAGTCCAGAAGTATCCGGAACGCAGGATAGACTGCCCTGATATTGGATCCCATAATAGACGGACTGCAATTCACGCAGGTTTTGATGGACGGCGGCAGTGACTCAAACCTGCTATATCCGGACACAATCCGCAAGTGGGGATAGACCCTACTACAATTCGGCATAGCCGCACTTCCTTCAAAGGAGTGGCGCCAGGCCCTTACGCCAGGTGCACAGGTTCATTATTACTAGAAGTTGTGTTCGGGTCACCTGACAGCTTCCGACGAGAAAAGCTAACCTTTCATGTCGCCCCATTTAAAAGTAGCTATCAAGCATCACTGGGACGGGAAGCTTTCGTCCGCTTCAATGCAATACCACATTACGCGTCTCTTACGCTTAAAATGCCCGGTCCACGTGGCATCATTTCATTAAAAGGTCACTTGAGACCCCGGACACGGCTGGACGAGTCCGGAAAAAATAAGTTAGGGGCTACCTAGCCGCACACCCCTTCACAAGGGTTTGTACATATAAGCCATAATGAGCTAGCATAGGCTCAACTTTATTAATCTATATTTCAATTTTTTATGCACTTTCTCGCACGATTTCTTTTCAAACTAAGGTCCTCTCTTTTTACAGATGAACAGCGTGCACACCCGTCCAGGATACGGCACAACGGAGACACAGGCGTAGACGTGCAGTAGGGACCCGTTGCAAGGACTCTTTTCAGACTAAGACCCTACGTAAACCTTTCTTACTGTCTCTTGTTGCTATAATCCCCTGGTTTCTCATTATAACCAGAGTGGAGACTGGCGTTTTGGCATCGGCCGCGCCAGAAGAACTTGCCCGTACCTGGACACAAGGGGCTTAGGGCATTGTTTTGCCTGCTATTGTAAAGACCGAACACCTTCGGGAGTGTTCGGCGTCTCGAGTTAGGCCTTATATGCATCAGCTCCGAATCATGTCTTTGGTCAAATGTTGGGTTTGCCCGGCTCCTGTGTTTTGCTGCCTTACATTCCGTATCACCGGCTAACGCGGCACCAGGAGAACTACTACGATTGTGCCCCAGTTTGGCTGGGCGAGCACCTCAGTAGAGAAAGCCGAAAACTGACTGTCATGATACAGCGAGAGACTGGTCAACCACTCGATCGACCATGGGAATGTTTAGAATTCCTCCGCTTTGACGAAGGGCCGTTTCCCGATCAGGCACATACGCGCCCCAAATTCGGAGAGCGCGGTGCCCCCAAGGGCTATGTCGTAGCCCCACCCTCGAACTCCATGGCTAAGTGAAAGTGATAAAGCATTATAGTCTGGTTGCCTTGTTTGCTACGCTACCACCTCCTTTACAGGACCGAGACGTCGAATTAAGTGTGAAGACGCGCTATTTTTTGCGAACACCCCCGCACCTTGTGCGTGGGGGCTGAAGCCGACGATTGCCATCTTTCAGGTTATACACACGTATACATGAACGGCCGCATAGGAGATATTCTATTACTTGAACGCACAAGTATAAAAGGCGCTTACATCATAAATATTGTTTTACATCATAAAAACGTTCATTCGAACATAACATTTTTCGAGCACTGCGACTCTATTACACGAGCACCACGCAGCACTTCGCCAAAATAGTGCTCGGCGGGTAACTGGTTATCGTCCGAACCCGGGGTCGCAACAGCGGTGGCATCCATCTCTGTCCAATGTGTCTTCACACGGGCGAGTGCCATCCGCGCACCCTCTATGCAGGCCGACCGCTTCATCGCCTTGATATGCGGCACCGCCCCAAGAAATTGCTGCAATAAGCCAAAGTAACTCTTCGGCTCGGGCCTATCCGGCCAGACATGGGTCACTATATCCGTCATAGCAAGCCCGGACAACCTATTTAGCTCAGCCCACTCGGCCAAACGGTTGGTCAGCGGAAGTGAACACTCCGAACTATGGAATTGAGACCAAAACAGCTCTTCCGTCTTGTGATCCTTCTGGCTTCGAAAATGCACAACGACATCCGCCGCACTCACTGCTAAGTCCATATAAGGGACCTCTGGACCCCACAGTTGGCCCAGCTGAGCATACTTTGGATCCGTAAACCTTCGGCGCAGCAGAAAAGGCTTGCCAGCTACAATATCTCTGGCCTGGCGCAGCTCTTCCTTTATAGCCCGCATTGAAGAGCGGGCATCCTTGGCTTCGGCGGTGGCCTTCCCCAGGTCTTCTTGCCCCGCTAGGCGCTCCTTCCCAAGAGCCTCATTGTGGTCGGTAGCATCTTTTAACTTCACGGCCATTTCGGCCATCTCTTCCCTGCTCCGGCAGTGTGCGACCCTTTCGGTCGCTAACTCCTCGGCCGCCCTCGAGGCCGCCGCATTACTCCTTCTGTCCTACTCCTTGGCTTGAGCAAGTTCAGTCCGAAGGCTCTCCACAGCAGCGGCACTATCTGCATTTCACACACATGTTGTAAGGAGCTGGCTTCGGCTCCCTTACCAAGTGACCGCACAGAAACACTTACCTTGCGACTCATCAAGTCGCCTGTTGACCAGCGTGATGTCCGCATCCGCAATAGCAAGTTGCCGCTTTAGTTCAGCAACTCCATCAGTCCGGCTGGCCCCTAGACGACCCGCCACCTGCATCGGCACGACGGAAATTTAAACCTATGATTTTGATCCTCGGCACGCTGTCGATTTTGACAACCTACCGAGTCTCAGGGGCTACTATCTATACAGGGCGCATTCTATATGCAAAACTGTTAAAAGGTGTGCCATTTTTACGTACCTCAAACCCCGCCAGCAAGCTCCTGACGGCATTGTGCAACCCGCCTTCGGCGGACGAAATCCTTTCAATCACCATGCTCATCAATGCGTGGTGATCTTCTGAGATAGACGCCTTCTTAAGCAGATCCTTCAGCCGTACACCAGTTGGCACCGAACTATCCGGCTTTGCCGAACCAGGGGGCTCCCTCCATGACGACACTTCAGGCTCGTTCGCCCTATCCGACGGCGCCCCGGACGGAGGCGTCTCGCTCTCCATCATCTCCGGACGAAGGTCCCCCGAAGACGAGCTCATTTGCGAAGGACGGAGATCCGAACTACAAGGTAAAAACTTTAGTTATCCTCAGAAGCACAAATAGGGATGTCCCTTATTATAAAACTCCTTTCTTTCTACTTACGGCTCGTTGGAGGGCTGATTCTTTAAGGGAGATTGTGCGGCCGGGGCCTCCCCGGACGCAGGACCCTCTGGCGAAGATTTCTTCCCCCGTTTAGGGGCTTTTGCCCCCGGGTCCTCGGAGGCAGTCCTCTTCTCCCCTTGGAGGGAGGGATTCTCGATCCCCCCTCTTTCAAGAGCCTCCTTAGGCGAGGCAATAGCTTTCCTGCTTTCCCCTTCGCCTTCCTCTGGAGGTGCAACCTCAAGCATCCGGACCAGCACGGAATCCGGCGCGGTCTCGGGGAGGGGGCCGGACACCATATCAATTTTGCTTCCGCTATCCACTCCTATTTAGAAAGAAGTTGGTCATAAGGCGAATCATCGAAAGGCAAACAAACGGTATGTCCGGACTTGGAACTACTTACTTGAGTATCCAGGCGATTGCAGCTTAGGCCAGCATCCTCGGTCAATTCCGGACGTGCCTCTTGCGATCCGCAGAATAATTTGTACATCTCCAGGGATGTCATACCCATGAAGTGTTGAAGAATCCGTGGGCCCTCTGGATTGAACTCCCACAGCCGGAGAGGGCGGCGTTTGCAGGGCGGGAGACGCCTAATCAGCATAACCTGCATTACCACCACCATATCAACCTCCCTCGTTTGGAGATCTCGAATCCGGCCCTGCAGTAGGGGCACATCCTTTGACGGCCCCCAGTTGAGCCCTTGGTTGATCCACGACATCAACCGTCGTGGAGGTCCCGGGCGGAATAAGGGCGGCGGCTTTTGTCTGCGGCCCCTCGGAACGGTAATATAGAACCACTCTTGCTGCCACGGGCCGAGCTCCTCTTGGAAGGAGCCAGCGGGCCACGGGGCATCGGCCCTCCTACTTATGGCTGCCCCGCCGCACTCCGCTTGACGCCCACCGATCATCTTCGGTGCCACATTGAAGGTCTTCAGCCCCAGGCCGAAGTGAGGGGTGACGCGGAGGAAGGCTTCGCAGACGACAATAAATGCGGAAATATGGAGGATGGACTCCGGAGCCAAATCGTGGAATTCCAACCCATAGTAAAACATGAGCCCTCTCACAAAAGGATCCATCAGGAAGCCTAAACCCCGACAGAGGTGGGATACAAAAACGACATACTCGCCGGGCTCGGGGGTGGGGATGGCCTGCCCTTCGGCAGGCAACCTGTACGAAATCTCATAAGCCAGGTACTTGGCCTCCCGCAGCTTTAGCACGTCCTCCTCCGTGACGGAGGAGGGCATCCACCGGCCCTGGAGGTCGGAACCGGACATCGTTGAAGGTCCGAAGCGCTCGAATCTGGAGCTCTAGGTGCTGGAACTTGGAGCGGGGAGAGGATTCGATGGAGGATTGAAGAAAAGAAACGAGCCTTGGTCCCGTTATAAAGAGGGAGAATACCGAGAGCCGTCTCCGTGACCATTTGGGACTCGCCTTCGATAGAGGGGGCGTGGCGACGGGCGCGGTTGGGTTACCCACGTCCGTATTGATGACAATCCCGGATTAAGGGGGAACACGATCTCTGCTTCGACAAGACGTGCCAAGGAAACCGCTTCGCTAAATGCGCTGAGGTGCTAGAGTAAAAAATGATTCAAGTAATGGCTTGGTAGTGGCGTGACGTCATGCCGCAAAAAACGTCAGCAGATTGAACTTGTGTATATATTATTCTCTCTACGATGGAATGTGGAATTTATTTTGCAGAGCCGGACACTATCCTGGTGTTCACAATCTTCTATCATTCGGAGAAGGAACCCGCCTTGCAATGCCAAGCAATATACGCGCCGGACTTATCATCATTGAAGCCTGGTTCAGGGGCTACTGAGGGAGTCCCGGATTAGGGGGTGTCCGGATAGCCGGACTACCATCATCGGCCGAACTATCATCGGCCGGACTATCATCATCATCGACCGGACTCCAAGACTATGAAGATACAAGATTGAAGACTTCGTCCCGTGTCCGGATGGGACTTTCCTTGGCATGGAAGGCAAGCTTGGCGATATGGATACGTAGATCTCCTACTATTGTAACCGACTCTATGTAACCCTAGCCCTCTCCGGTGTCTATATAAACCGGATGGCTCTAGTCCGTAGGACACAACAACAACCATTACAATCATACCATAGGCTAGCTTCTAGGGTTTAGCCTCCTTGATCTCGTGGTAGATCCACTCTTATAAACATCCACAATATCAATATCAATCAAGCAGGACGTAGGGTTTTACGTCCATCAAGAGGGCCCGAACCTGGGTAAAACATCATGTCCCTTGTCTCCTGTTACCATCCGCCTAGACGCACAGTTCGGGACCCCCTACCCGAGATCCGCCGGTCTTGACACCGACAGTACCCATTAAATCAGCCATGATTTTAGAAACATTTAGAAATTGGTTTCACTGGCTTTGGAGTCCAAATGAATATCCTATGGATTTTTGAAGTGGACTTATGTGGGTAAATGACCTACTTATTGCATCCAGTGAAAACCAAGCACGGTAAAAATGTTCATTATGCCTCATTAAATAGATCTGGATTTATGGAGTCTCTGGAAATTTGAATCATCAAATTTGGACAAGAAATGAATTAACAATGGATTTTAGAAGCTCACTGGAAAAGAAAAAGAAAAAGATTTGGGTTATACCTAAACTGTGCCCACGGCGCAGCTTAGCACCGCAGCGCATTGGGCCAGCCCAGTGGCTCGGCTACGCGGGCAGAGGAGGTGACGTCGAAGGCGGCTTCCTGAAGTGCACCTACGCACGGGGAAAGCGGATCCGGCTGAAACCGTCTCCCCTTAAACGGGCGGGGCCCTCCCACTGGGTCACTGATGCTCGGGGCCCAGCTTCAGGGCGCCTACAACCTCCCGCGCAGCGTGACGAGAAACACGGGCAGGACAGAGAGGGGAAGGAGGGGGCCAGCACGGTGGCATGTTGCGGACATCGAGGCACCTCGACTGGCGCAAGGGGGAGGCTTGAGGTGGCCATGAGTGTAGTGTTAATGGTCGCATGCTCTACTAGGCGCTCCAGAGCGCGCAAATGGCCGGCACCCGCGGCTTTTCCACGCGCAATCACGCGTCCACTTGTGTCTAGTGGCTGCATGTGGGAGTAAACAATGTGGAAAGTGCATTGGATGCCCTGGGGAGCTACTGGAGGAGAGGAGGGGTGGAGAGAGAGTGAAAATGCTGCTATCCAGAGAAGAAAAGTGGATCCCTGCCCCCCTTCATCATTGCCTCTCGGGCAGGGAAGCACACCAGAGGTAGAGGGGGACTAGGAGAGGTTGTGATAAAAAGTAGAACTCATGGAGATTAGTGGAAGTGGTCAAAGTGGTGTTTTTAGAAAAATGGCAGAAGGTGTTTGTTGTTGGTTTGGGCAAGAAGATGAACTACTCTTGTCATAAGGCTTGACAGGATCACATGGCATGAGAAAATAAGAGGTTCCACCATTATCGAGTCCTTTTGGGCAAAGTTGCCAATGCAACTTGTGTAAATCGTAGAAATCAACAGAAATGGACTTTCCAAGATTTAGTGATGCAAATCTATTCTCCTTGATGCACCACTTGGTGTAGTGTCATCATTTGAGGTTCTGGACATGTCCACAAAAGTTGAGATAAAAAGGAGAAAGTTGCCAATATAGAGTTGTTCAAATTTGAAAAATGGCAAAAATGGTTTTGAGAGGGTTTTGTGGGGTTATACTATTCTCCATGACATGAGACTTGGCAAGATCATCAAACATGTCATAGGTGACATGCTAGATTTTTCTTGGAATTTTTAGCGAACATTTCCTTTGTAATTATTTCAAAAGCTTGAAATATCCAGGAAGTTTGAGGGATTTGACCAATATTTTGAGCATGACCATGTGTTGAAACTCATGTATATGGACAATATATGTCCACTGAGTTTCCCTAGGTTTTTCCAAAATATTTTTAAAGCATTAAAATAACTTTAACCTATAAAAGACCATTTCTGGCCTAAAGAAAAAGCCTTTAAACAAAATAGTAAAATAACTTTTAAAATTATATTTTTATGGTTTTTGGGAGTCCTATATCTAATAGGAGTCAAACATACTCTTTGAAAGATTTTTCATACCCCAAATTAAGTACTTGTAGTGCAAACCTCAATTCAGGGGGTTTTGGAAAACTAAATTTAGAAAATACTTTTTAGCCAAATTATTTTTATAAGAAAATTCTATACTGTACTATACACATGGCATGATCATTGGGGAAAAAGTTTGGACCAAGGAGAAGGAGTATAAGAGTTGGAGGATTTATTAGATTTTTAGAGCACTTGCAACGAACACTCAAAAATCAAATCAAGCAAGGACCAAAACACTCAATTTTTTTTGTTAAACCACATTTCATCATGATTGTTAGATTAAGTGTAGTGGCATGAAAATTAGCGTGTAACCACATTTCATCATGATTGTTAGCTTAAGTGTAGAGGCATGAAAATCAGGGTGTGACAGAGGGGGCGCCGCACACGGCTAAAAATTGTTGGTGTGTGTTCTAGGTGCCCCCTCCCCATGTATATATAGGCGGGGGGAGGGGAGCAGCCTTGGGGCGCCCAAGTAGGAGGAATCCTACTTGGGCTCCTAGTCCAATTTGGCCTCCCCCTTCCTTGTTTTTGCCGGAGGGAAAATGGAAGGGGGAAGGAGAGAAGGAAGGGGGGGGGCGAACCCCTAATCCTCCTTTTCCAATTCGGCCACATGACAAAGGGGGCCGCGCCACCCCTTGTGGGCTGGTGTGCACCCCTCTTATGGCCCATATGGCCCATATTTCCCCCCCCGGGGGTTCCGGTAACCCCCGGTACTTCGATAAATACCCGATATACTATCCGGAACAGTTTTGGTGTCCGAATACTATCATCCTATATATCAATCTTTACCTCTCAACCATTTCGAGACTCCTCGTCACGCACACGATCTCATCTGGGACTCCGAACAACATTCCATCACCAGATAACATAACTCATATAATAAAAAATTGTCATTGAACGTTAAGCATGCGGACCCTACGTGTTCAAGAACTATGTAGACATGACCGGGACACCTTTCCGATAAATAACCAATAGTGGAACCTGGATGCTCATATTGGCTCCCACATATTCTACAAAGATCTTTATCTGTCGAACCATTATGACAACATACGTTATTCTCTTTGTCATTGGTATGTTACTTGCCCTAGATTCATCGTCGGTGTCTTCATACCTAGTTCAATCTCGTTACTCGCAAGTCTCTTTACTCGTCCCATAATGCATCATCCTGCAACTAAATCATTAGTCACTTTTATTGCAAGGCTTCTTATGATGTGCATTACCGAGAGGGCCCAGAGGTACCTTTCTGATACTCGACAAATCCAAATCTTGATCTATGCTAACCCAACAAACACCTTCGGAGATACCTATAGAGCATCTTTATAATAACCCAGTTATGTTCTGATGTTTTATAGTGAACAAGGCATTCCTCCGGTATCTGGGAGTTGCATAATCTCATAGTCGGAGGAATATGTATTTGACATGAAGAAAGCAATAGCAATAAAACTAAACGATCATAATGCTAAGCTAACAAATGGGTCTTATCCATCACATCATTCTCCTAATGATGTGATCCCATTTATCAAAGGACAACACATGTCTATGGTTGGGAAACTTAACCATCTTTGATCAACGAGCTAGTCTAATAGAGGCTTACTAGGGACACAATATTTTGTCTATGTATCCACACATGTATTAAGTTTACGGTTAATACAATTCTAGCATGAATAATAAACATTTATCATGATACAAGGAAATATGAAATAGCAACTTTATTGTTGCCTCCAGGGAATATTTCCTTCAGTTTAAGCCACCCTAGCTTCTGTTTGAGGGGAATAAACCGGCAATTTTTCTCGAGAATTAAAACAACAGAACCAATGTTGATGCTTTTCGACAGTGGATAACAGCTGAGACCCGGCGAACCCAATGTGCAGTTGACTCATCCTCACGCTCGACGCAAGTGTCTAGGTCAATAATCGACAGAGGCTGCTTACATGTATGTTTAAAATTCTGAATGAACCGCGTCTTCAATTTAGTCCATGAGTTGATGGAATTAGGAGGCAATCCCTTTAGCCAGGTGCGAGCCGGCCCATCTCACATCATGGTGAAATATTTGGAGCAAACATCATCATTAACATCTAACATCTCCATGGCCAGCTCATAGCTTTCGATCCAAGCATCCAGACTGCAGTGTAATTGGGTACTTTTCGAGGGCCCTTGAAATCATTGGGCAAGCGCTCATTGCGTAGGGCCGGCGCTAAGCATGACACGCCCAATGTCCAGGAAGTCATCCCAGCTTCTATAGATATTGAAGGGTTCATTTGAGGTTGTCGAAGAGCCGCTAGCTAAGCCGTCAGCTCCGCCTCTTGGCGTACACGAGTCTGATCCGCTTGGTTCTGAGCATCTTGATTACCATGGGGCAGGCCTCGGTGCTGTTCATTGCTGGAAACTGCTGACGATTCAATGCACCGGCTGTAACTTTGACTCTGACGTGAAGTTTAGTGGATTCGATCGCGGCTGTAGGAGTAAGCCGCCTGCTGAGCTACCACCGTCTAAAGAAGCTCCACCGTCTTCCGGGCCTTGACTGTCGCAGGAGATTTTCCTTCCACCAAGAGAGCCGCCAGCCATGAGGCCGCAGCAATCATGTTGTCCAACGGGTTAGAGAAATGACCCTGAGGTGTTGAGACTCGATGTATGGTGGGGTTAAATCTACACGAGGCATGTCTGTTGCACGGAGCTAAGCCGTCGCTCTAGTCCGAGGTGCCTCAGGGGGCCAGGTCACGTCGGGCGGGTTACTTGGCCTGCACCAGGTGTGATGAAGAGGTTCCTTGCTTCAAACTGCTGAGGAAAACGGCTCTGGTGCCTCCTCCACAAGACGGTGTTAGATGCATTCTTATCCAGACTAAAATGAAAATCCTCAGCGCGAACTCGCTGAGACTCGGCTTCCAAAGTGACTCGCTCTGTTGCCATCATGGCGTTCTGAACATTGAGATCCTCCTTAGCCCGAGCTATCTCATCCCGCAATTTTGCAACGTCCACCTCATGTTGTGCCCGAGTTGCCGGGGTTACTTCCACTGTTAACAAAGTTGCCAAAGTCTCTAAGAGCTCGGATAAAACTTGAGCCGGCAAGCACACATGGCCACTTGCCCCGGCTGTTGCCGCGGCAATGGAAGCAGAGGTCATAGCTGCGGCGGTTGATGAATTCAAAACCTGTTGCGTACTGATACGTCTCCAACGTATCTATAATTTTTGGTTGTTTCATGCTATTTTATTATCTATTTTGAATGATTATGGGCTTTATGATGCACTTTTATATTACTTTTGAGAATAACCTATTAACCGGAGGCCCAGCCCATATTGCTATTTTATTGCCTGTTTCAGTATTTCGAAGAAAAGGAATATCAAACGGAGTCCAAACAGAATGAAACCTTCGGCATCATGATTTTTTGGAAGATTATCATCCTCGAGGCTTGGAGATGAAGTCAGTAGATCCTCGAGGAGCCCAGGAGATAGGGGGTGCCCCCCCCTACAGGGCGCGCCCCCTGTCTTGTGGACCCCTCGAGCACCCCCCGACCGACTTCTTTCGCCTATATAAGCCTACGTACCCTAAAACCATCGAAGAATAAGATAGATCGGGAGTTTTGCCGCCGCAAGCCTCTGTAGCCACCAAAAACCTCTCGAGGGCCCTTCCTGGCACCCTGCCGGATGGGGGGATCCCTCACCGGTGGCCATCTTCATCATCCCGGCGCTCTCCATGACAAGGAGGGAGTCGTTGACCCTCGGGGCTGAGGGTATGTACCAGTAGCTATGTGTTTGATCTCTCTCTATTGTGTTCTCTCTCGTGTTCCCTCTATGGCACGATCTTGATGTATCCCGAGGTTTGCTATTGTAGTTGGATCTTGTGATGTTTCTCCCCCTCTACTATCTTGTGATGAATTGAGTTTCCCCCTTTGAAGTTATCTTATCGGATTGAGTCTTTTATGAGAACATTTGATGTATGTCTTGCCGTGCTTATCTGTGGTGACAATGGGATATCATGTGCCTCTTGATGTATGTTTTGGTGACCAACTTGCGGGTTCCGCCCATGAACCTATGCATAGGGGTTGGCACACGTTCTTGACTCTCCGGTAGAAACTTTGGGACACTCTTTGAAGTACTTTGTGTTGGTTGAATAGATGAATCTGAGATTGTGTGATGCATATCGTATAATCATGCCCACGGATACTTGAGGTGACAATGGAGTATCTAGGTGACATTAGGGTTTTGGTTGATTTGTGTCTTAAGGTGTTATTCTAGTACGGACTCTTTAATAGATGGATCCAAAAGAATAACTTTGAGGTGGTTTCATACCCTGCCATAATCTCTTCATTTGTTCTCTGCTATTAGTGTCTTTGGAGTGACACTTTGTTGCCTGTTGAGGGATTGTTATATGATCTATCTATGTTATCATTGTTGAGAGAACTTGCACTAGTGAAAGTATGAACCCTAGGCCTTGTTTCCTATCATGGCAATACCATTTACGCTTACTTTTATCGCTCGCTACCTTGCTGTTTTTATAATTTCAGATTACAAATACCTTTATCTACCTTCCATATTACAATTGTATCACCATCTCTTCGCTGAACTAGTGCACCTATAAAATTTACCATTGTATTGGGTGTGTTGGGGACACAAGAGACTCTTCGTTATTTGGTTGCAGGGTTGTTTGAGAGAGACCATCTTCATCCTACGCCTCCCACAGATTGATAAACCTTAGGTCATCCACTTGAGGGAAATTTACTACTGTCCTACAAACCTGTGCACTTGCAGGCCCAACAACGTCTACAAGAAGAAGGTTGTGTAGTAGACATCAAGCTCTTTTCTGGCGCCGTTGCCGGGGAGGCTAGGTAAACGGCACTCACACCCCGTCCACTAAGCTCTTTTCTGGCGCCGTTGACGGGGAGGTGAGTGCTTGATGGTATATCTTTAGATCTTGCAATCGAATCTTTTTGTTTCTTGTTTTATCACTAGTTTAGTTTATAAAAGAAAACTACCAAAAAAATGGATTTGAGTTTGTCTCGTACGCTTCGTCTTTTTAATATCTTTCGTGTGTTTGATGGAAAGGAAAATTGTGCTCAAGTGCTAGAAGAAGAATGCATTAGAATGCTTGATACTAAATCTTTGAATGATGAGCATGATTACAATGTTGTTAGTATGAACTCCTTGAATATCCATAGTATTAATGATGATTGCTCTAGTCATGATGAAAATATCTCTTATGAGCATGTCAACTTTTGTGGAGTGCATGTTTGCATGAACACACCTAATAGAGAAGATATTTATTGCAAGAGGCAGAACCATTAAGAAACTAAATGGTTGCAAGAAAGGCTAGATGTGAGTGCTGAAAATTTAAAATTCCTTTGCCGTACTTGTGAACTTTGCAATGAACGTGGTCATTTACATCTCCAATGCAAATTGTTTCATGATTGAATCGTGTCCAAAAATTGTGATGATTTGATCTCCCCTGCACATTACAATGAGCTTAGTTTACTTTCGGGTTATGAAGAATTGAAATGTTTACTTAAGGATCTTCCAGAATTTGCCCATAAGAAATTCCTTGATATTGATCTAGAAAATATTTATATGTTTTGTGTGGAGAATTGCATTCAAAATCCTTATATTGCCAATTACCTAAAGAAAATAAAGCAAATAGAAGATGATGAAAATACTAATGAAAGGTAAGAGACTTCCCAATATCATCCTATTATTTCTTATGATGAATCAGGCAACGAGGAGGAGCTTTCTATTCAACCAATCTCATCAATAAGGAGCTCGAAGAGGAAGGTTGAACCCACACATAATGTGAAGAATAAAAAGAAAAGAAGGAGCAACAAAGGTAGAAAGGTATCCCTCCCAAATGATGTTGCTCCTACTACTCATTGTGATGATGATAATTGCTTTACTATTGGTGCTATCCATATTTTTAATGATGAGAGTGATTATGCTTATGATATGAAAGAGACCAAGCTTGGGGAAGCTATGTTTGATGAGGATGAAATATTTCAGAATATATTTGCTGAAATTAATGTTTGTCCCAAGCTTGGGGATGCTATGTTTAATGAAGATGATATTTTTAGCATCCCAAGTTTTGATATGCAAAGTTGTTATGATGATAGCATGCCTCCTACCTATGATGATGAAAGTGGGTTTGGAAGAGTGTCAACTTTAGGAATTAGTGATCCCACTGTTTTGGAAGATGTTGAATCTTATTGTGATGAATATGAAAGTGGATTTGGAAGAGTGTCAACTTTATTTAGTGATTCCACTATCTTGGGAGAGGTTTCAATCGATAATGATGAGAACGAAGTTGCTACTTATGATGATTATTGTGATGAAACTTATGCTATAAAAAGTAGTGATGATTATATTTACAAAACTTGTCATGATTATGGTTACCCTTTTTCTGAACATTACTCTTTTAATGTGGAAACAATTTTTAGTGTTCAAGTCTCTTATGATACTCCCACTATTCCAAATGAGAAGAATTTTGCTTATGTGGAGAGTAGTAAATTTTCAATGCGTGTAGATCATGAAAAGAATGCTTTAGGTGCTGGTTATATTGTTGAATTCATTCATGATGCTACTGAAAATTATTATGAGGGAGGAACATATGCTTGTAGGAATTGCAATAATGTCAAGTTTCCTCTCTATGTGCTTAAGATTTTGAAGCTATGCTTGTTTTACCTTCCTATGCTAGTTGATTATTGTTGCTGTAAGTTGTTTGCTCACAAAACCCCTATGCATAGGAAGTGGGTTAGACTTAAATGTGCTAGTCATATGCTTCATGATGCTCTCGTTATGTTTCAATTCTTATCTTTTATGTGAGCATCATTGTCATCATCATCATGCCTAGCTAAAAAGGCATTAAAGAAAAGTGCTTGTTGGGAGACAACCCAATATTTACCCTTAATTTTTTATAGCTTTTGTTTCAATAAAGTTCCAAGTAGGACCTTTGGGAAGACTTGTGTGAAGTTTATGTGATCTTGCTGTAGAAAACAGAAACTTTTGCGCTCACGAGAATAGCTGCCATTTTTACTGGAGAGTGCTTTTAGGTTGATTCTTTTTGAAGTTGATTAATAGACAAATTACTCAGGTCCAGCAATTTATTTCATAATTCTTTGCGTTCTATAAGTATACATTTGATACAGATTACTACAGACTGTTCTGTTTTTGACAGATTCTGTTTTCTATGTGTTGTTTGCTTATTTTGATGAATCTATGAGTAGTATCGGAGGGTATGAACCATAGATAAGTTGGAATACAGTAGGTTTAACACCAATATGGATTTAGAATGAGTTCATTACAGTACCTAAGTGGTGGTTTTATTTTCTTATACTAACGGAGCTTACGAGTTTATTTTTGAGTTTTGCGTGGTTGAAGTTTTCAAGTTTTGGATAAAGATTCGATGGAATATGGAATAAGGAGTGGAAAGAGCCTAAGCTTGGGGATGCCCAAGGCACCCCAAGGTAATATTCAAGGACAACCAAGAGCCTAAGCTTGGGGGTGCCCCGGAAGGCATCCCCTCTTTCGTCTTCGTTCATCGGTAACTTTACTTGGAGCTATATTTTTATTCGCCACATGATATGTGTTTTGCTTGGAGTGTTATTTTATTTTGTTAGTATTTGGTTTATGTTAGTTAGAATAATGTTTTGCATATTTAGTTTCAATAAAAATGTCAAGGATAGCCTTTGCCATGCTTATTTTGCTAGTATACATGTTGCTGTTTGAAAACAGAAAGTTTACCGCTGTTGCAAAAATTCCCTAGAAAAGTCAGAGAATGGTATAACGTTGAATCCTTTTGAATATTAAGCTATGATAAATTTATTACAGTGGTAATTTTAGTTCATAATTGTTGGAGTTAGGGAAGTATTGATACTCTTGCATTCTTTACAGACTGTACTGTTTTGACAGATTGCTGTTATGGTTGCATTGTTTGCATATGTTTGCTTGTTTAATGATTCTATTTGAGGATAGGAGTATTAAATATGCAGAGGCATTCAGTATGCAATGTTGAATAATAATTTTAGTGATTTGTTACAGTAGAAAGTGATAAGGTTTTGCATTGGCTTATACAAACCTATCTCACGAGTTCTTGTTGACTTTGTTGTGAATGAAGCTTTTGATAAAAAGAGAAACCATGATATGAGAGGAATTAAGGAGACACAAAAGTTCAAGCTTGGGGTTGCCCAAGGCACCCCAAAATAATATTTCAAGAAGTCTCAAGCATCTAAGCATGGGGATGCCCCGTTAGGCATCCCACCGTTCTTCTTCAACAATCATCGGTTAGTATCGGTTGAGCCTATGTTTTTGCTTCTTCACATGAGTTGTGCTATCCTTGCAATGTCATTTTATTTTGTTTTGCTTGCTGTTTGAATAATATACCAAGATCTGAAATTCTTTAATGAGAGAGAGTCTTCATATAGTTGCATAATTATTTAGCTACTCCTTGAACTTCACTTATATCTTTCGCAGTAGTTTGTCGTTTGCTCTAGTGCTTCACTTATATCTTTTAGAGCACGGCGGTGGTTATATTTTGAAGAAATTGCTAGTCTCTCATGCTTCACTTATATTATTTTGAGAGTCTTAAATATCATGGTAATTTGAATGAAAACTATCATAGGAAGTGAATTGGATGCTATGATCAATCTATTGCTTGATAATTGTTTTGAGATATAAAGGTAGTAATGTTAGGGTCATGCTAGTGACAATTATGAAATTGAGAAATACTTTTGTTGAAGTTGGCAAGTCCCGTAGCATGCACGTATGGTAAAAGTTGTGTGACAAATTTGTTGCATGAGGTGCTCTTTTGAGTGTCTTATGAGTGGTAGTCGGGGACGAGCGATCGAATTTTTTCCTACCAATCTATCCCTCTTGGGGCATGCGTAGTAGTACTTTGCTTCGAGGGCTAAGTAGCCTTTGTAATAAGTGTATGAGTTCTTTATGACTAATGTGAGTCCATGGTTATACGCACACTCATTCTTCCACTTTGCTAGCCTCTCTTATTACCGTGCAACTTTCATCGGTATCATGAACCCATTATTTACCTTCCTCAAAACAGCCACCATACTTACCTATTATGGCATTTCCATAGCCATTCCGAGATATATTGCCATGCAACTTTCCACTGTTCCGTTTATTATGACACGTTTCATCATTGTCATATTGCCCTTTGCATGATCATGTAGTTGACATCGTATTTGTGGCAAGGTCGCCTTCATAATTTTCATACATGTCGCTCTTGATTCATTGCATATCCCGGTACACCGCCGGAGGCATTCACATAGAGTCATATCTTGTTCTAGCTTGAGTTGTAATTCTTGAGTTGTAAATCCATATAAGTGTGATGATCTTCATTATTAGAGCGTTGTCCCAGTGAGAAAGAATGATGAAGACTATGATTCCCCCACAAGTCGGGATGAGACTTCGGACTTTATAAAAATAAAAGAGTCCAAAGAAGCCCACCAAAAAGAAAAAATGAAGAAAGAAAAATGAAGAAAAAAAAGAAAAAAAGAGAGAAGGGACAATTGCTACTATCTCTTTTTCCACACCTGTGCTTCAAAGTAGCACCATGATCTACATGATAGAGAGTCTCATATGTTGTCACTTTCATATAATAGTGGGAATTTTTCATTATAGAACTTGGCTTGTATATTCCAATGATGGGCTTCCTCAAAATGCCCTAGGTCTTCGTGAGCAAGCAAGTTAGATGCACACCCACTTAGTTTCTTTTTGTTGAGCTTTCATATATTTATAGCTCTAGTGCATCTGTTGCATGGCAATCCCTACTCACTCACATTGATATCTATTGATGGGCACCTCCATAGCCCGTTGATATGCCTAGTCGATGTGAGACTATCTTCTTCCTTTTTGTCCTTACAACCACCACCATTTACCACCATAGTGCTATGTCCATGGCTTGCGCTCATGTATTGCGTAAGAGTTGAAAAAGCTGAAGCGCGTTAAAAAGTATGAAACAATTGCTCCGCTCGTCATCAGGGTTGTACATGATGGCAGTATTTTGTGTAACGAAAATGAAGCATGGCCTAACTATATGATTTTGTAGGGATAAGCTTTCTTTGGCTATGCTATTTTGATAGGACATGATTATTTGTTAGTATGCTTTAAAGCATTATTATTTTTATGTTTTGTAAAGCTTTTATCTTGGACAATTTGGATCTGAACATTCATGCCACAATAAAGAAAATTACATTGAGAATCCTGCTAGGTAGCATCCCACATCAAAAATTCTGTTTTTATCATTTACCTACTCGAGGACGAGCAGGAATTAAGCTTGGGGATGCTTGATACATTTCCAACGTATCTATAATTTTTGATTGTTCCATGTTATTTTAATATCTGTTTTGAATAATTATGGGCTTTATTATACACTTTTGTATTACTTTTGGGACTAACCTATTAACCGGAGGCCCAGCCCATATTGCTGTTTTATTGCCTGTTTCAGTATTTCGAAGAAAAGGAATATCAAACGGAGTCCAAACGGAATGAAACCTTTGGCATTGTGATTTTTTGGAAGATTATCATCCTGGAGGCTTGAAGATGAAGTGAGAAGATCCTCAAGGAGCCCAGGAGATAGGGGCGCCCCCCTACATGGCGCGGCCCCCTGTCTCGTGGACCCCTCGAGCACCCCCCGACCGACTTCTTTCGCCTATATAAGCCTACGTACCCTAAAACAATTGAAGATTAAGATAGATCGGGAGTTCCGCCGCCGCAAGCCTCTGTAGCCACCAAAAACCTCTCGGGAGCCCTTCCCGACACCCTACCGGAGGGGGAATCCATCACCGGTGGCCATCTTCATCATCCCGGCGCTCTCCATGACGAGGAGGGAGTAGTTCACCCTCGAGGCTGAGGGTATGTACCAGTAGCTATGTGTTTGGTATCTCTCTCTCTCGTGTTCCCTCTATGGCACGATCTTGATGTATCCCGAGCTTTGCTATTGTAGTTGGATCTTATGATGTTTCTCCCCCTCTACTATCTTGTGATGAATTGAGTTTTCCCGTTTGAAGTTATCTTATCGGACTGAGTCTTCTATGAGAACACCTGATGTATGTCTTGTCGTGCTTATCTATGGTGACAATGGGATATCATGTGCCTCTTGATGTATGTTTTGGTGACCAACTTGCGGGTTCTGCCCATGAACCTATGCATAGGGGTTGGCACACGTTCTTGACTCTCCGGTAGAAACTTTGGGGCGCTCTTTGAAGTACTTTGTGTTGGTTGAATAAATGAATCTGAGATTGTGTGATGCATATCGTATAATCATGCCCACGGATACTTGAGGTGATAATGGAGTATCTAGGTGACATTAGGGTTTTGGTTGATTTGTGTCTTAAGGTGTTATTCTAGTACAAACTCTTTAATAGATCGATCCGAAAGAATAACTTTGAGGTGGTTTCGTACCCTACCATAATCTCTTCGTTTGTTCTCTGCTATTAGTGTCTTTGGAGTGACTCTTTGTTGCCTGTTGAGGGATTGTCATATGATCTATCTATGTTATCATTGTTGAGAGAACTTGCACTAGTGAAAGTATGAACCCTAGGCCATGTTTCCTATCATTGCAATAACGTTTACAGTCACTTTTATTGCTCGCTACCTTGCTGTTTTTATAATTTTAGATTACAAATACCTTTACCTACCTTCCATATTGCACTTGTATCACCATCTCTTCGCCGAACTAGTGCACCTATACAATTTACCATTGTATTGGGTGTGTTGGGGACACAAGAGACTCTTTGTTATTTGGTTGCAGGGTTGTTTGAGAGAGACCATCTTCATCCTATGCCTCCCACGGATTGATAAACCTTAGGTCATACACTTGTGGGAAATTTGCTACTGTCCTACAAACCTGTGCACTTGCAGGCCCAACAACGTCTACAAGAAGAAGGTTGTGTAGTAGACATCACGTACCAGCCATGAAGATAGCTGCCCTGCTCGGCGGCTCATAGCAGGCCGGAATACTGTCACATTGGAACAACCCCCAAGCCCGCCATCTTGCAGTTGATAGATTGAATCAGCCTCGCTGATTTAGGACTCATCACCTAAATAGATGGTCGTCTCTCCACCAGACATAGAGTCTTCCTCAAGATCCACCCCATGGATGAAACCAACGAAAGCACTCTTCCAGGCAGGTTAAACCTTGGCGGGTCTCGCACGTCGATCCATCTCAATGGAGTCAGAGAAGATGACTGGCTCAGGATCTGATTTGCCTGTCTTGCCGATGAAGACTTGAATTCCGCTAAAGGGGACCCGATATCCGTACTCGATTGAATCAGCCTCGGGACCCCAGCTAGAGTCGTTGATATAGATATTGCCGCTGCAGCTCTTGGTCATCCGGCCCATGGTGTATCCCTTAATCCCTGAGAATCTGCCCTTCAAGAACTTGAAACCACCGTGCTCTCGCCTCACGATGGGCGCCAACTGTCGTGGTTTTGTCACGACAGATGTCCTAGTGAAAGGACTTAGGTGTGGAGCCATCGCAACTAGGTTATCTTGAAGGGGTTGAATGGGACAAAGGACACAAAGAGATACCCAGGTTCGGCCCCTCACGGTGGAGGTAAAAGCATACTCTTGCTTTTAGTTGTATTGCTTGAGTTTCGGTTGCCAGGGACCGAATACGCTTGACCTAGCTTTCGATTGCTTGTTTCTTGAGTTCACCCGCCACCTGGTCACCCCATTATATACAGGTTGATGTCCTCAGCGGGTTACAGAGTCCCGGTCGGCTCACACAAACATGGACGGCTCGGTTTCTAACTAAACCTACCTTATAGAACAAGTTTAACACATAGCGACTCATACCCTTGGGCCTCGCGGCTCCTCCGGGTCCTGGGCCTTCAATATAAGCTTGCCCTATGAACCACCATCTGTATTCTTGGACCTCATTGGGCCTTCTCATCTTAAGTCGCCAATGGTATGACACGGCCCCTCCTGGGCGGGTCATACCTGGGAGTTATATTCCCAACAAGTAAGGATCCACCGCGCCTCATGGCCCTAAGGCCGCAGGTAACGCGATAGATCGTCAGCGCCCCTACGGAAGGCATGAACCCTAGTCGCCTTTTCCCTTTGGAGAAGAGACAAAGGGGAGTTAACACACTAGTGATTTTGCTCTAAAGAAATACCTAATATTAAAGAAAGGATTGTTTTCCACCTTTTTTGTCAGCCTTGGTACACCATCTCGAGCTTTGATTCGTCCCATTCGAGCTAGGACACTTTGGGCTTTGGTATGTCGCGTCCGAACCCCCACTTTGAGCGTCTGCCTAGGCTTGCACTGAAACTATCATTTCCTTTTACAAAAAAGGTTTGGTGCCAACTGTAGGGATCGAACAAAGGATGCAGACTTTGGTGTTTTGACGACCAACCATCTGGCCTCACAAGAGTTCATGTGTGAGGACATTTTCTTTACTTGTAATTTCCTTTTGTTGCGACCGCACATGACTTCTTATCGTGTGAGCCACGATCACACACACAACCATGTCTGACTCCTACTTCTCTCATGCACAATAATTCATACTTCCTCGTCGATCGTCCTAGTGTTACCATTGGTCGTATGCATTATGATATGTGCCATCCGCAAATGTGAACCAAATGTTTCCAACTCCCACACCACCTCATCATGGGAATGACGCCTAAACTTTCCATGTCACTTTGTTAGCCCCTATGAGATTGTTTTGAAATAGTTATCATGTTAAGTTCTGCAATGTAGTTATCAGATTTTTTGATACATTTACCAAATTTACTGCAGCAGTTAGTTTTTTTTAGAAACCGCCCTCAAGGCACTTTACTAATTAGGCGGAACTTAATCTGATTGCACGGCTGTAATCAGACATTTAGGAATTACATCATGATCAACATAATGATTAGCCAAATGCAGTGCCTGAAGGAAATATGCCCTAGAGGATATAATAAAGTTTTTATTTAATATTTCCTTATTCATGATAAGTGTTTATTATTCATGCTAGAATTATATTAACCGAAAACTTGATACATGTGTGAATACATAGACAAAACATCATGTCCCTAGTATGCCTCTACTAGACTAGCTCGTTGATCAAATATAGTTAAGTTTCCTAGCCATGGACATGTGTTGTCATTTGATGAACATGATCACATCACTAGGAGAATGATGCGATGGACAAGACCCATCCGTTAGCTTAGCATTATGATCGTTCAGTTTTATTGCTACTGCTTTCTTCGTGTCAAATATATAATCCTCTAATCATGAGATTATGCAACTCTTGGACACCGGAGGAATGCCTTGTGTGCTATCATACGTCACAACGTAACTGGGTGATTATACAGATGGTCTACAGGTATCTCCGAAGGTGTTTGTTAGGTTGGCATAGATCGAGATTAGGATTTGTCACTCCAAGTATCGGAGAGGTATCTGTGGGCCCTCTCGGTAATGCACATCATATGAAGCCTTGCAAGCAATGTGACTAATGAGTTAGTTACGGGATGAGGCACTACGGAACGAGTAAAGAGACTTTCCGATAACGGGATTGAACTAGGTATGAAGATGCCGATGATCGAATCTCGGGCAAGTAACATACCGATGACAAAGGGAATAACGTATGTTGACATTGTGGTTCGACTAATAAAAATCTTCTTAGAATATGTGGGAACCAATATGAGCATCTAGTTTCCGCTATTGGTTATTGACCGGAGAGGTATCTCGGTCATGTCTACATAGTTCTCGAACCCATAGGGTCCGCATGCTTAGCATTCGATGACGATATGTATTATATGAGTTATGTGTTTTGGTGACCGAAGGTTGTTCAGAGTCCCAGATGAGATCATGGACATGACGACGAGTCTCGAAATGGTTGAGAGGTAAAGATTGATATATTGGAAGGTTATATACGGACACCAGAATGGTTCCAGAATGGTTCGAGGATTTTTTGGAGTACCAGGAGGTTATCGGAACCCCCCGAGAAAGTTACTGGGCCTCTTGGGCCATAGTGGAGAGGAGGAGGTAGGCCACGGGAGGTGGCCCCCAAGGGATTTTGAATTGGACAAGGGGGAGGGGGCGCGGCCCCCCTTTCCTTCCCCCTCTCCCCCTATTTCCCCTTTCCCCCTCTCCGTTGGAAGGAAAGGGCGGAGCCGACTAGGACTAGGAGTCCTAGTGGGACTCCCCCACTTGGCACGCCCCTAGGGCCAGCCGGCCTCCCCCTCCTCCTTTATATACGGGGGCAGGGGGCACCCCAAAGCACATCAATTTTTTAGCCATGTGCGGTGCCCCTCTCCACCGTTTACTCCTCCGGTCATAGTGTCGTAGTGCTTAGGTTAACACCTGCGCGGATCACATCAGCAACACCATCACCAAACCATTATGCTGACGGAACTCATCGACTCCTTCATACCTATACTGGAGCTCGAGGGACGTCATCGAGCTGAACGTGTGCAGAACTCGGAGGTGCCGTACGTTCGGTACTTGATCGGTTGATTCAAGAAGACGTTCAACTACATCAACCGCATTAAGTTAACGCTTCCGCTTTCGGTCCATGAGAGTACGTGGACACACTCTCCCCTCTTGTTTCTATGCATCTCCTAGATAGATCTTGCGTGAGTGTAGGATTTTTTTTGGAAATTGTAGAATCCAAGCCAGGTCTAAGCATAGATGATATGCACGAGTAGAACACAAAGAGTTGTGGGCGGTGATTGTCATACTGCTTACCACCAATGTCTTATTTTGATTTGGCGGTATTGTTGGATGAAGCGGCCCGGACCAACCTTACATGACCGCGTTCATGAGACCGGTTCCACGGACAGACATGCAACTAGTTTTGCATAAAGGTGGCTGGCGGGTGTCTGTTTCTCCAAATTTAGTTGAATCAAATTTGACTGCGGCCGGTCCTTGTGAAGGTTAAAACAGCAAAGTTGATAAATCACCGTTGTGGTTTTTGTGCTGTAGGTAAGTATGGTTGATGCTAGAAGCCTATAGCAGCCACGTAAAACTTGCAACAAACAAAGTAGAGGACGTCTAACTTGTTTTTGCAAGGCATTTTGTGATGTGATATGGTCAAGACATGATGTGATATACTTTTTTGTATGAGATGATCATGTTTTGTAAAAGTTATCGGCAACTTGCAGGAGCCATATGGTTGTCGCTTTATTGTAAGAAATGAAAATGCCATGTAATTTCTTTACTTTATCACTAAGCGGTAGCGATAGTCATAGAAGCAATAGTTTGTTAGATGACAACGACGCTACGATGGATATCAAGGTGTCAAGCCAGTGACGATGGAGATCATGACATTGCTTTGGTGATGGAGATCATGAGCAGAAGATGATGATGCCCATATCATGTCACATATTCTGATTGCATGTGATGTTTGTCTTTTATGCATCTTATTTTGCTTAGTACGGCGGTAGTATTATAAGATGATCCCTTACTAGAATTTCAAGGTATAAGTGTTCTCCCCGAGTATGCACCGTTGTGAAAGTTCTTCGTGCTGAGACACCACGTGATGATAGGGTGTGATAAGCTCTATGTTCAAATACAACAGGTGCAACCAGTTTTGCACATGCGGAATACTCGGGTTAAACTTGACGAGGCTAGCATATACAGAAATGGCCTCAGAACACTGGAGACCGAAAAGTCGAACGTGAATCATATAGTAGATATGATCAACATAGAGATGTTTACCATTGAAAACTACTCCATCTCACATGATGATCAGACATGGTTTAGTTGATTTGGATCACGTATAATTTAGATGACTTGAGGGATGTCAATCTAAGTGGGAGTTCTTAAGTAATATGATTAATTGAACTTTAATTTATCATGAAATTAGTCCTGATAGTATTTTGCAAATTATGTTGTAGATCAATAGCTCGCGTTGTAGATTCCCTATGTTTTTTTATATGTTCCTAGAGAAAACTAAGTTGAAAGATGATAGTAGCAATGATGTGGACTGGGTCTGTGATCTGAGGATTATCCTCATTGCTACAAAGAAGAATTATGTCCTTGATGCACCGCTAGGTGATAGACCTATTGCAGGAGAAGATGCAGACATTATGAACGTTTGGCAAGCTCGATATGATGACTACTTGATAGTTTAGTGCGCCATGCTTTACGACTTAGAATCGGAGGTTCAAAGACGTTTTGAATGCCACGGAGCATATGAGATGTTCTAAGAGCTGAAATTGGCATTTCAGGCTCATGCCCATGTCGAGAGGTATGAGACCTTTGACAAGTACTTCGCCTACAAGATGGAGGAGAATATCTCAACCAGTGAGCATGTGCTTAGAATGTCTAAGTACTACAATCGCTTGAATCAAGTGGGAGTTAGTTTTCCAGATAAGATAGTTATTGACGGAGTTCTCTAGTCACTATCACCAAGTTACTAGAACTTCGTGATAAACTATAATATGCAAGGGATGACAAAAGAGATTTCCGAGCTCTTCGAGATGCTGAAATTAACAAAGGCAGAAATAAAGAAAAAGCATCAAGTGTTGATGACTAAACAAAGACCACTAGTTTCTATAAAAGGGCAAAGGTAAAGAAAGGGAATTTCGAGAAGAATGGCAAGCAAGTTGTCACTCCCGTGAAGAAGCCCAAAGCTGGACCCAAGCCTGAAACTGAGTGCTTCTACTGCAAAGGAAATGGTCACTGGAAGCGGAACTACCCCCAATATTTGGCGGATAAGAAGGTGGCAAAGTGAACAAAGGTATATTTGATATACATTTATTGATGTGTACCTAACTAGTGCTCGCAGTTGCCCCTGTGTAGTTGAAACCTATTCGGTTGCTAAGATTACTCACTCGAAACGGGAGTTACAGAATAAATAGAGACTACTTGAGGGTGAAGTGATGATGTGTGTTGGAAGTGGTTCCAAGATTAATATGATCATCATCGCACTCTCCCTGTACTTTTCAGGATTAGTGTTGAACCTAAATAAATGTTATTTGGTGTTTGCGTCGAGCATTAATATGATTAGATCATGTTTATTGCAATTCGGTTATTCATTTAAGACAGAGAATAATTCTTATACTGTTTACATGAATAAACCTTCTATGGTCATACACCCAACGTTAGTGGTTTATTGAATCTTGATCGTGGTGATACACATATTCATAATATTGATGCTAAAAGATGCAAAGTTGATAATGATAGTGAAACTTATTTGTGGCACTGCAGTTTAGGTCATATTGGTGTAAAGCACATGAAGAAACTCCATGTTGATGGGCTTTTGGAATCATTTGATACTTGCGAACCATGCCTTATGGACAAGATGACTAAAACTCCTTTCTCCAGAACAATGGAATGAGCAAATTACTTATTGGAAATAATACATACCGATGTATGCGGTCCGATGAGTATTGAGGCTCAAGGCGGGTATCGTTATTTTCTGACCTTCACAGATGATTTAAGCAGATATGGGTATATCTACTTAATAAAATACAAGTCTGAAACATTTGAAAAGTTCAAAGAATTTCAGAGTGAAGTGGAGAATCATCGTAAAAACAAAATAAAGTTTCTACCATCTGATCATGGAGGTGAATAATTGAGTTACGAGTTTGGCCTTCATTTAAAACAATGTGGAATAGTTTCACAACTCACACCACCTGAAAGTGCACCTATCCCTCGGTGGTTTTGGTAATTCCTAACAACATATAGCTCATTGAGCAAATGCTATTTCAAGATAAATATTTCAGGAAAGCTCAATGTTTGGCATGGCATGGTTGAGAAACATGGACCACTCAAAATGCTAAGGACAAAAGGATTGGCTCAAGCTCAAAGCAAAAGGCTCTACATTTTACTTTTAGTGATCCAAGATCACATTGAGTCCATAGGAAAGTCAATACTATTAAGAGGGGATGAGGTGTTGCTTAATGGCTTGCTTGCTCGAAGTGCTTAGTGATATGCTCCAAAAACCCTCAACTACTTTCTCACACCCACATATGTCCCAAACCAAAAGTCAAACTCGGCCCAATCGAATCTTTCTATCCGGCGCCACCGAGTTTAGTTGACATATCCACAACCGGAAACCTAGTATTTTCGGTCTCACCGATAGGGATCTCGGTCCCACCGAGATTGCAATGCAAACTCTCCTTTTCCCTTTCGTAACATTTCAGTCCAACCGAGATGAGCGAATCGGTCCCACCGAGTTTGCCTGACCAACTCTCTGTTTGTCTATTACCAAAAACGGTCTCACAAATTTTGTGTAGTCGGTCTCATGGAGATTACGTTATGCCCTAACCCTAAAGATATCGGTCCCACCGAGTTGACATGTCAGTCCCACCGAAATGCCTAACGGTCACATTATGAACTAAATCGGTCTGACCGAGTTTCATGATTCGGTCCCACCGAGTTTGGTAAGTTGTGTGTAACGGTTAGATTTTGTGTGGAGGCTATATATACCCCTCCACCCACTCTTCATTCGTGGAGAGAGCCATCAGAACATACCTACACTTCCAACATACATTTTCTAAGAGAGAACCACCTACACTTTTGTTGAGATCAAGATATTCCATTCCTACCACATAAATCTTGATATCTAGCCTTCCCAAGTTGCTTTCCACTCAAATCTTCTTTCCACCAAATCCAAATCTTGTGAGAGAGAGTTGAGTGTTAGGGAGACTATCATTTGAAGCACAAGAGCAAGGAGTTCATCATCAACACACCATCTATTACCTTTTGGAGAGTGGTGTCTCCTAGATTGGTTAGGTGTCACTTAGGAGCCTCCGTCAAGATTGTGGAGTTGAACCAAGGAGTTTGTAAGGGCAAGGAGATCACCTACTTCGTGAATATCTACCCGAGTGAGGCAAGTCCTTCGTGGGCGACGACCATGGTGGGATAGACAAGGTTGCTTATTCATGGACCCTTCGTGGGTGGAGCCCTCCGTGGACTCCGTAGCCGTTACCCTTCATGGGTTGAAGTCTCCATCAACGTGGATGTACGATAGCACCACCTATCGGAACCACGACAAAAACATATGTATCTCCTATTGCGTTTGCACTCTCTAAACCCCTCCCTTTACATTCTTGCAATGTGCATGCCTTACTTTCCGCTGCTTATATACTCATTGTATGCTTGCTTGAATTGTGTTAAGATTGCTTGACTTGTGTTAAGTTGTTAAAATCTTCCAAGAACTAAAATTGGGAAAAGGCTAGATTTTTTATTTGGTCAAGTAGCCTAATAACCCCCCCCCTCTAGACATACTTTCGGTCCTACAATTGGTATAAGAGCTTTTGTCTCCATTTGCTTTGATTTCCAAAGCTTTTGGTGGTCATTGCCTTGGTTTCACAACCTAGGAGACTATAGCGTCTAGCAAGGGAAATTACCACCGTAGAGGTCCTTACTTTGATGGTACTAATTTTGCTAGTTGGAAGCATAAGATGAAAATGCATATTCTTGGACATAACCCCGCCGTTTGGGCTATTGTGTGTATTGGCTTGCAAGGTGAATTCTTCGACGGGAGAGAACAGAACCGTGAAGCTATCGCGGAAGAGTTGAAGATGCTGCAATACAATGCTCAAGCTTGTGATATTGTCTTCAACAGATTGTGCCCCGAAGAATTCAACAAAATCAGCCGTCTTGAGAATGCAAAGGAAATTTGGGATACTTTGACTGACATGCACGAAGGTACCGACTTTGTCAAGGAATCCAAATTGGATGTGCTTCAAAGTCAACTTGACAAGTTCAAAATGAAGGATGGTGAAGGCGTTGTTGAAATGTACTCTAGGCTTGCTCTCATCACAAATGAGATTGCTGGATTAGGAAGTGAAGAGATGACCGATAAATTCATCATCAAGAAGATCCTAAGAGCCTTGGATGGAAAATATGATACCCTATGCACATTGATCCAAATGATGCCCAATTACAAAGATCTCAAGCCAACGGAAGTCATTGGGCAAATTGTTTCTCATGAGATGTCACTCAAGGATAAGGAAGAGCTCCACAACAAGTCAAGTGGTGCTTACAAAGCCTCATGTGAAGCTCCCACATCATCAAGTGAGAAACAAACCTTCAATGAAGAATTGAGCCTAATGGTGAAGAACTTCAACAAGTTCTACAAGAATAGAAGCAAGGAAAGAAGTTCCAAGTTAAGGTCCTACAATGACAAAAGATCTTCTAGTCGTGAGCGTAATTGCTACAATTGTGGAAGACCCGGACACTATTCCAATGAGTGTACAATTCCCTACAAAAGAAGTGAAGATTCTCCAAAAAGAAGAAGTAGACGAGAAGAATCACCACCAAGAGAGAGGAAGAGTAGAGATGATCATTATGAACGAAGAACATCACGGAGAAGCAAGGATTCAGAAAGGAAGGACAAATCATTAAAGAGCTACACAAAAAGAAGACATCAAGGTCATGTTGGTGAATGGGTATCCGGCTCCGACTCCGACAATCACTCCGAGAGAAGCTATCACTCCGACTCCGAATATACTCAAGATGAAGGTGTTTCCGGTCTAACACTTGTGTCAACCAACTCCTACGACATATTTGACTCGGCAAATGAAGGAATTGGAAGATGCTTCATGGCTAAAGGCCCAAATGTATTACCCCCCGAGTATGTTGATTTCAATAGTGATGAAGATGACTTGTTAGGTGATGATGATTTACTTGTTGACAACTCTAGTGATGAATACTATGATGAAACATCAATTAATCATGCTAATCAAGATAAAGTGAATGACAATGATAAGGAGAAGATTGAGTGCCTAACTAAAGAACTAAACACTCTTAAGTTAGCTCATGAAACTATCTTGGAAGATCATCGAGAACTTTTAAAGACTCATGAGAAGTTACGCTTTGAAAAGCTCAACCTTAAGCAAGAGCATGAGTTTTTAAAGGCAATCAATGATGATCTCCGCAAGAAAAGTTCTTCTTACATTGCCAAGCGTTTACTCTTATCTACTTACATGCCACAAGTCAAGTCTGGTAACAAGATCAAGAAAGATTCTTCTTCTAGTAGTAACAATAATCATGCTAAATCCAATATTGTTCCTTCTAGTTGTTCTCTTGATTCCACTAATAATTCTCTTAGCCAAGTTACACTTGAGCAAGAAAATAGCTTATTGAAGGGAATTATAGAGAAAGGTGTTTACAAGAGCCTTGCCGGAAGTAAGCAATTCGAGGAGATTGTACGCAAGCAAGGAAGGCACCGGAAGGATCAAGGTGTTGGTTTAGAACGAAATTTCAATGCCAATGGAGTTGAGTGGGAAGAAGAACAATACCCCAAGACTAAGTTTGTTCCTCAACAAGAGAAGTACGATCCTACTTATTTCAAAGGAACACAAGCTCAAGATGATCTTCCACCACAAGACCACAAGCAAAAAGGTAAGGACAAGCTTCAAGAGGAGATTGATGCATTTGAAGAAGCTCCTAAGGCCTTGGTCAAGTGGGTTCCCAAGACTACATCAAGTTCTACTTCATCAAGTATGACTACAACTCCAAGTATTCCCATCAAGATGATGTGGATCCCAAAGAAGAGTTCTTGAGGGTGACTCCGCCAATATACATCCCTCTTATCATTTCGGCAAGGTCAAGTGCAAACAACTTCCATATCTTGCACTAGTCCAAGGAGTCACAAAAGGTAACCTAATGCTTTCATGGGCATCATCTTGTGTGTGCATCACTCTATGTCTATGGATATCCTTGTTTGTTCCTTGTGGGACTAACCCATGTAGGTATTGAAAGTGCAACTCACTCCAATGGATTGCTCCGAATGATCTCCATCAAAATTGAGCATCCACATCTTCAACACCTACATGAAGTCATTTTCGACAAAACCCAAGGTTAGTTCATCCCTCTTTGGGGAGATATCACATCTAGGGTGAGCTTTACTCTAAAGAATTGAGCTAAAGCAACTCTAATGGTGTGAACACAACAATGCTTTAGGAAAAAGTGGTAACCCCACTTGTGCTTAAACGATGAGTATGACCTATGATCAAATGTTCTCATTTGTCTCCTAAGTCAATATACTCATATATAGATGACCTAGTCATCGCCAATTGTTTGATAGATGCTAGAATTGGTTGTGCAGCTTTGCCACATATTTCATTTGCAATTTTATTGTGTGAGCATGTTGATTGCATATTTTACTCATTCGAGGACATCCATTTGTTGCTTTGTTTGCTTGTCTTTTTCTCTTTTGCCAAATGGATGGACAAGAATGCCTAAGAACCTTCTCTAGCTATCTATTCTTTTCTCGCCTCAAACTCTATTCATGCTACATCACAAAGTTTTATCAAGTCAGATTCAAACCACTCTGTGTGAGGAGCACTCGGAGTCCCCGATTCATCATAGACTTAAACTTCCAAAACCTCTTTGTGCATTTCGATTTGACTGATTCATCCTTTTCGGTCACACCGAGATCACTAAGTTGATCTAGGTTTTCAATCTCGGTGCAACCGATTAGAACCTTTCGGTCAACCGAGTTGCAGTAGTTGCTCGCAGTTTTGCATATCGGTGCCACCGAGTTGTTCCACTCGGTCACACCGACAGGGTCAGGTTATATATACTGACGGGTCAAATTTTGGAAACTTTTCCGAAACCTTTCACCCACACGAAACCTACTCTGCCTCTTCGGGTCTCCGGATCATCTTCTCGCCGCCAGCGATCTCCCGCCGCTAGTCTCCGCCACCGTCAACGGCAATCTGCCCCACCATTGCCACCATAGCAAGTTCACCGCCGAGTTAGGGTATGAACCTGATACTTTGTGCTATTCATTAACTCCGATTTGTAGCACATTGCTTTGCCATGATTCTTGCCACATATGAAATCATCCTATCCAGCCAAAACATCCTGTAGATTTGATTTGATTTGAAAATTTAGGGTTAGGTTTCCGCCGAACTCATCTTGCACCGACTGAATTGTTGAAATCGGTCTCACCGATTTGGCTTAAGCCATTGCACATGCGATTTTTGGTCTGACCGAGAATTGGAAATCGGTGTGACCAAGTTTGATTCTCTGTGAAACCCTAGCAGTCTCGGTGCCACCGAACTGTAACTCGGTCTAACCGAGTTCACTAGTTTAGGTTCCAAAAGCTGCTTCGGTATCACCGAGTTTACAAATCGGTAGCTCCAAAATGCTTTCTGTGGAAAACTAAACTAAGTTTTTTAGTCATTTGTTTTGCAAAACCTCTGTACTTTGTGATGCTCATCTACTCTACCTCATCTACAACCTATTCACAGGGTCTGCTGACAGTTTGCCTGAAGATGTCTAACTAGAGTGATAGTCAGAACAAGTCAGAGAAACAGGTTCAGTTAAGTGAGGGCACTAGTCCCTCCAACAGCTATGATGAGGGTAGCAGGAGCACACCTAGTAACTTGCCCAAGGCAGCTACTAGAACAAGGAAGAAGAGAACATCTGATTCAGAGGATAAGGACTACATTGCAACTGAGGATGAGGCCACTTCCAAGAAGAAGGTGGTGAAGAAATAGTTTGGCATTGCTGCTTCAACAAAGCTAGGCATGGACAGAAAAGCTCCAGCCAAAAGAGTTCCTATGTTAAAGGTCAGAGCATCCACTCAAGAAAACTTGGGATCCGAACCCAAAGAGGCTGCTGCTGAAGGCAATAAGAAGGAAAGAAAGGGAGGGAGATGGTGCAAGAGAGTTGATCCAATGGCTGAATTTGAGAAGCATTCTTCTGATGAAGAAGATGAAGAGGAAGAGGATGCTGCTCCATCTCATAAGGCTCAGAAGCTCATGGGAGATGCAATCAGATCAGGGGCTGCTCCATCTAAGCCCAAAGCTGCTGCTCTAGCTCAAAAGCATAAACCCAAGAGGAACACCAGAAGTATTCTAGCTGAGGAGAAGAACAAGGCCCCAGTGCCTGAAGCTGCTGATGATGAGGAAGAAGATTCACTTGTTTTGAGAAAGTTGAAGCCTAAGATTGTTGATCACAATGATGCACATCCTGTTGCAGAAAACATGAAACTCAGGAAGGATACAGGACTGAGACAGTGGAGAAAGGTTGACCCCTGTAAGGAGGAGAACTACTCTGGACTACATGTTTCACACTAAGGAACAACAAGACTTCCATGAGACAATTTTGCTTGACAAGAAGCCTATTGTCTGTGACATGAGATGGGTTGACTGGGAGTACATCAAGAAGAATGAAGATCACTATCCGGGTGTATATGACAGCTTCAAAGCATGTGGAGTAGATACATTTGTTGCCCAGAAGCTCACCAAGTGGAATGATGAGCTGATCATGCAGTTTTACTCCACTGCCCACTTCTACCCAGATGGGAAGATCATCTGGATATCAGAAGGTACAAGGTACCAATCCTTTGTAGAAGAATGGGCTCAGTTGATCAATGCCCTAGAAGAAAATGAAGATGACTTGGATGTCTATGCCAAGAAGAAGAAGGATCACAACTCAATGGCTAGCATGTACAAGGAGATTCCCGATGCAGGCCTAGAGACTCGTAAGTTTGGATCTGTGTCCACTTCTTGTTGTCTGGTTTGCCTACCATCAACTGGATCCTAAGGCACACATTGCTACCCAAGCCAGGTGATCACAAGATGATCAGAGGACATGCTATCAACTTGCTGCATATATTTGATGTGCCTCAAAAGTTTAAAGTTATGAGTCTAATTGTGGAGACAATCAAGAGGACTGCAGCTGATCAGAAGAGATCTTTCGGTATGCCCCACAAATTCAGGAGCTCATAAACACCAAGATGGGCACATGAAAATATCTATTGGACAAGGAGCACCTTCCCATCTACCCTGAATTTGAAGACAACGCTGTTTTCATGAATGAGAATGATCCATCATCTGTGCAAGCACATGACAAGAGAAAGAAGGCAAGGGCAGAGAAAGATGCAAAGATGCCAACAGCTGAAGAAGCATCCGAGGTATTCTTAAAAAGCAAGCAAGATCAGCTTGGATATATGATTGCCTCCACCTTGAGGATTGAGAAGGGCTTGGCCACCCTGACTCAAAACCAGGGGAGTTTGGACAGGATCGTTGAGCAGAAATTCTATGATCTTGATGTCAAGGTCACTGAGATCCAGTCAGTAGTTGAGCAACTTCAGGAGGAAGTGGAGGAGAAGAAGGGCAAGTCTACTACAGATGCTTTCACTAGAGTGCCCAGGAGTCAGAGATCTGCTGCAGTTCCTATTCCATACGCAAGAGCTACTACATCTGCACCAGCAGCCACAACTTCAGTATCTCTAGCTCCAGTAGCCACTCCACCAGCTCCAGCTACATCAATAGAGGCTTTCGTCCTTGGAGTCATCTCTACGCCACCTCATGAAGACCAAGCCTGAGAGTCGTTTAGCACTATGCATTTTTTATGAACTTTTTGGTAACTTGTTGCCAAAGGGGGAGAAAATGTATAGATCATAGGCTTTGAGAGAGAGTGTTGCTTTTTATCTCTCTTGTTTTTTGGTTGAACATCTTGATTGTGTGCTTGTGAGCTACTTGTTTACTTGTTCGATCATGTGTTTGATCATATGCTACCCATAATGCTTGTTGGATGATATTATCTCTTATATCCTTATATGATCATTCACTTGCTTGATGAAGAGTGCATGCTTTTAACTTCTATCATTTTGAGCGCTCCACCAAGATGTATGTGACATGAAAGAGTAACCCATGATCCTAACACATTGTGCATTTGCAGTCCAAAGTAAATTTTAAATAATGCACAAATTTAGGGGGAGCTCTTGCTTATCACATACTTCTGAAAGCGACGATGTTTTTCAATCTTATTATCATTTGTCGAAGCTTTGATCTATATGTTGTCATCAATTACCAAAAAGGGGGAGATTGAAAGTGCAACTATCCCTGGGTGGTTTTGGTAATTCCTAACAACATATAGTTGAGGAAATGCTATTTCAAGATAAATATTTCAGGAAAGCTCGATGTTTGGCATGCCATGGATGAGAAACGTGGACCCCTCAAAATGCTAAGGACAAAAGGATTGGCTCAAGCTCAAAGCACAAGACTCTACATTTTACTTTTAGTGATCCAAGATCACATTGAGTCCATAGGAAAGCCAATACTATTAAGAGGGGATGAGGTGTTGCTTAATGGCTTGCTTGCTCGAAGAGCTTAGTGATATGCTACAAAAACCCTCAACTACTTTCTCACATCCACATATGTCCCAAACCAAAAGTCAAACTCGGCCCCATTGAATCTTTCTATCCGGCGCCACCGAGTTCAGTTGACATAGCCACTGCCGGAAACCCTAGTCTTTTCGGTCTCACCAATAGGGATCTCGGTCCCACCGAGATTGCAATGCAAACTCTCTGTTTCCCTTTCGTAATGTTTCGGTCCAACCGAGATGAGCGAATCGGTCCCACCGAGTTTGCCTGACCAACTCTTTGTTTGTCTATTACCAAAATCGGTCTCACCGATTTTGTGTAATCGGTCTCACCGAGATTACGTTATGCCCTAACCCTAACGATATCGGTCCCACCGAAATGCCTAATGGTCACATTATGAACTAAATCGGTCTGACCGAGTTTCACGATTCGGTCCCACCGAGTTTGGTAAGTTGTGTGTAACGGTTAGATTTTGTGTGGAGGCTACATATACCCCTCCACCCACTCTTCATTCATGGAGAGAGCCATCAGAACATACCTACACTTCGAACATACATTTTCTGAGAGAGAGCCACCTACACTTGTGTTGAGATCAAGATATTCCATTCCTACCACATAAATCTTGATATCTAGCCTTCCCCAAGTTGCGTTCGACTCAAATCTTCTTTCCACCAAATCCAAATCTTGTGAGAGAGAGTTGAGTGTTGCGGAGACTATCATTTGAAGCATAAGAGCAAGGAGTTCATCATCAACACACCATCTATTACCTTTTGGAGAGTGGTGTCTCCTAGATTGGTTAGGTGTCACTTGGGTGCCTTCATCAAGATTGTGGAGTTGAACCAAGGAGTTTGTAAGGGCAAGGAGATTGCCTACTTCGTGAAGATCTACCCGAGTGAGGCAACTCCTTCGTGGGCGACGACCATGGTGGGATAGACAAGGTTGCTTCTTCGTGGACCCTTCGTGGGTGGAGCCCTCCGTGGACTCGTGCAGCCATTACCCTTCGTGGGTTGAAGTCTCCATCAATGTGGATGTACGATAGCACCACCTATCGGAACCACGACAAAAACATCCATGTCTCCTATTGCGTTTGCACTCTCCAAACCCCTCCCTTTACATTCTTGCAAGTTGCATGCCTTACTTTCCACTACTTATATACTCATTGCATGCTTGCTTGAATTGTGTTAAGATTGCTTGACTTGTGCTAAGTTGTTAAAATCTGCCAAGAACTAAAATTGGGAAAAGGCTAGATTTTTATTTGGTCAAGTAGTCTAATAACCCCCCCTCTAGACATACTTTCGGTCCTACAATTGGTATCAGAGCTTTGGTCTCCATTTGGTTGATTTCCATAGCTTTTGGTGGTCATAGCCTTGGTTTCACAACCTAGGAGACTATGGCGTCTAGCGAGGGAAATTACCACCGTAGAGGTCCTTACTTTGATGGTACTAATTTTGCTAGTTGGAAGCATAAGATGAAAATGCATATTCTTGGACATAACGCCGCCATTTGGGCTATTGTGTGTATTGGCTTGCAAGGTGAATTCTTCGATGGGAGAGAACCGAACCGTGAAGCTGCCGCGAAAGAGTTGAAGATGCATCAATACAATGCTCAAGCTTGTGATATTGTCTTCAACGGATTGTGCCCCGAAGAATTCAACAAAATCAGCCGTCTTGAGAATTCAAAGGTAATTTGGGATACTTTGATTGACATGCACGAAGGTACCGACTCCGTGAAGGAATCCAAATTGGATGTGCATCAAAGTCAACTTGACAAATTCAAATTGGATGCTTGCTCTCATCACAAATGAGATTGCCGGCTTAGGAAGTGAAGAGATGACCGATAAATTCATCTTCAAGAAGATCCTAAGAGCCTTGGATGGAAAATATGATACCGTGTGCACATTGATCCAAATGATGCCCAATTACAAAGATCTCAAGCCAACAGAAGTCATTGGGAGAATTGTTGCTCATGAGATGTCACTCAAGGATAAGGAAGAGCTCCACAACAAGTCAAGTGGTGCTTACAAAGCCTCATGTGAAGCTCCCACATCATCAAGTGAGAAACAAACATTCAATGAAGAATTGAGCCTAATGGTGAAGAACTTCAACAAGTTCTACAAGAATAGAAGCAAGGAAAGAAGTTTCAAGTCAAGGTCCTACAATGACAAAAGATCTTCTAGTCGTGAGCGTAATTGCTACAATTGTGGAAGACCCGGACACTATTCCAATGAGTGTACGGTTCCCTACAAAAGAAGAGAAGGTTCTCCAAAAAGAAGAAGTAGAAGAGAAGAATCACTACCAAGAGAGAGGAAGAGTAGAGATGATCGTTATGAACGAAGAACATCCCGGAGAAGCAAGGATTCAGAAAGGAAGGACAAATCATCAAAGAGCTACACAAAACGAAGACATCAAGCTCATGTTGGTGAATGGGTATCCGGCTCCGACTCCAACAATCACTCCGAGAGAAGCTATCGCTCCGACTCCAAATATACTCAAGATAAAGGCGTTACCGGTCTAGCACTTGTGTCAACCAACTCCTACGACATATTTGACTCGCCAAATGAAGGAATTGGAAGATGCTTCATGGCTAAAGGCCCAAAGGTATCACACCCCGAGTCTGTTGATTTCAATAGTGATGGAGGTGACTTGTTAGGTGATGATGATTTACTTGTTGACAACTCTAGTGATGAATATTATGATGAAACGCCAATTAATCATGCTAATCAAGATAAAATGAATGATAATGATAAGGAGAAGATTGAGCACCTAACTAAAGAACTAAACACTCTTAAGTTAGCTCATGAAACTATCTTGGAAGATCATTGAGAACTTTTAAAGACTCATGAGAAGTTACGCTTTGAAAAGCTCAACCTTGAGCAAGAGCATGAGTTTTTAAAGGTAATCAGTCATGATCTTCGCAAGAAAAGTTCATCTTACATTGCCAAGCATTTACTCTTATCTACTTACATGCCACAAGTCAAGTCTGGTAACAAGATCAAAAAAGATTCTTCTTCTAGTAGTAACAATAATCATGCTAAATACAATATTGTTGCTTCTAGTAGTTCTCTTGATTCCACTAATGATAAGTATATGTGAATGACATATTGTTGATTGGAAATGATGTAGAATTTTCTGGAAAGCATAAAGGAGAGTTTGAAAGGAGTTTTTCAAAGGAAGACCTCGATAAAGCTGCTTACATATTGGGCATCTAGATCTATAGAGATAGAGCAAGACGTTTGATAAGATTTTTCAATGAGTACATACCTTGACAAGATTTTGAAAGAGTTCAAAATGGATCAGTCAGAGAAGGAGTTTTTGCTTGTATTACCCGGTGTAAAATTGAGTAAGACTCAAAACCCGACCACCGTAGAAGATAGAAAGATAATGAAAGTAATTCCCTATGCCTCAGTCATAGGTTCTATAAAGTATGCCACACTATGTACCAAACCAGATGTGTGCCTTGCTATGAGTTTAGCAAGGAGGTACGATAGTGATCCAGGAGTGGGTCACTGGATAGCCGTCTAAGTTATCTGTAGTTACCTAAGAGGATTAAGGAAATAGTTCTTGGTTATGGAGGTGATAAAGAGTTCATCATAAAGAGTTACGTCGATGCAAGCTTTTACACCGATCCAGATGATCTGAGTATCAATCTAGATACATATTGGAAGTGGGTGCTATTAGATAGAGTAGCTCCATGCAGAGCATTGTAGACATAGAAAAATTGCAAAATACATATGTCTCTGAATGTAGCAGACCCATTGACAAAATTTCTCTCATGAGCAAAACATGATCACACCTTAGTACTCTTTGGGTGTTAAATCACATAGCAATGTGAACTAGATTATTGGCTCTAGTAAACCCTTTTGGTGTTGGTCACATGGTGATGTGAACTATGGGTGTTAATCACATACAGATGTGAACTATTGGTGTTAAATCACATGGTGATGTGAACTAGATTGTTGACTCTAGTGCAAGTGGACTGAAGGAAATATGCCCTAGAGGCAATAATAAAGTTCTTATTTAATATTTCCTTATTCATGATAAATGTTTATTATTCATGCTAGAGTTGTATTAACTGGAAACTTGATACATGTGTGAATACATAGACAAAACATCGTGCCCCTAGTATGCCTCTACTAGACTAGCTCGTTGATCAAAGATGGTTAAGTTTCCTAGACATGGACATGTGCTACCATTTGATGAATGAGATCACATCATTAGGAGAATGATGTGATGGAACAAGATCCATCTATTAGCTTAGCATTATGATCGTTCAGTTTTATTGCTACTGCTTTCTTCGTGTCAAATATATGTTCCTCCGACTATGAGATTATGCAACTCCCGGACACCGGAGGAATGCCTTGTGTGATATGAAATGTCACAACGTAACTGGGTCATTATACAGATGGTCTACAGGTATCTCCGAAGGTTTTTGTTGGGTTGGCAAAGGTCGAGATTACGATTTTCACTCTGACTATCGGAGAGGTATTTCTGGGTCCACTCGGTAATGCACATCATATGAAGCCTTGCAATCAATGTAACTAATGAGTTAGTTATGTGATGATGCACTATGACATGAGTAAAGAGACTTGTCGGTAACGAGATTGAACTAGGTATGAAGATACCGACCATCGAATCTCGAGCAAGTAACATACCGATGACAAAGGGAATAACATATGTTGACATTGCGGTTCGACCGATAAAGATCTTCATAGAATATGTGGGGACGAACATGAGCATCCAGGTTCCACTATTGGTTATTGACCAGAGAGGTGTCTCGGTCATGTCTACATAGTTCTCGAACCCAACATTCGATGACGATATGTATTATATGAGTTATGTGATTTGGTGACCGAAGGTTGTTCGGAGTCCCGGAAGAGATCACGGACATGACGAGGAGTCTCGAAATGGTTGAGAGGTATAGATTTATATATTGGAAGGTTATATTCAGACACTGGGATGGTTCCAGAATGATTCAGGGATTTTTTGGAGTACCGGGAGGATACCGGAACCCCCCGGGAAAGTTAATGGGCCTCATGGGCCATAGGGGAGAGGAGAAGGCAGGCCACGGGAGGTGGCGTGCGCCCCCCCAAGGGAGTTCGAATTGGACAAGGGGGAGGGGGCGTGGCCCCCCTTTTGTTCTCCCTCTCCCCCTCTTTCCCCTTCCCCCCTCTTTGTTGGAAGGAAAGGGGGGAGCCAACTAGGACTAGGAGTCCTAGTGGGACTCCCCCCACTTGGCGTGCCCCTAGGGACGACCGGCCTCCCCCTCCTTCTTTATATATGAGGGAAGGGGGGCACCCCAAATCACATCAATTGTTTAGCCATGTGCGGTGCTCCCCCCACCGTTTACTCCTCTGGTCATAGTGTCGTAGTGCTTAGGCGAAGCTCTGCGCGGATCACATCACCAACACCATCACCACGCCGTCGTGCTGACGGAAATCATCGACTCCTTCGTACCTCTACTGGATCAAGAGTTCGAGGGACGTCATCAAGCTGAACATGTGCAGAACTTGGAGGTGCCGTACGTTCGGTACTTGATCAGTTGATTCGAGAAGACGTTTGACTACATCAACCGCGTTAATTAACGCTTCTGCTTTCGGTCTATGAGGGTACATGACCACACTCTCCCCTCTCGTTGATATGCATCTCCTAGATAGATCTTGCATGAGCGTAGGATTGTTTTTGAAACTGCATGCTACGTTTCCCAACAGTGCCCCTCGCATACATGTGAGCCAGGGAATTCACACTTCTACAAACAAAATTTAGTTTGAATTCCTACAGGTTCGTGAGATACATCTTCATCTCATCAATCAACAACGGTCCTAAAGATCGGTCCTCCGTTGCCTTCCACATCAGTACAAAAAAATACACTTCCGTGATGATACGTGTTTGTCACAGTAGGTCGCGTTTTTTGTCATGCATGTACATCCATGACAAATTTATGACAGAATCAAGATAGTCATACCTGTGCTATCGTAGAATAGTTCCATGACATTACCAAAATTATCATCACGGAAGTGTCCACTTCCATGACGATAAATCACGCGTCATAGAACTACTTTCGTCAAGGGTGACCGACACGTGGCATCCACCGTAACGGAACGCCGTTAAGCTATCGGGTCGGGTTTTGGATCCGATAACCCGTTAACAGCCCCGACCAATGGGGATTTTCCACGTGTAAAATCATCATTGGCTGGAGGAAACACGTGTCGGCTCACCGTTGGGACAGATGTCATCCACTCATTGGACAGAAGGCGCCTATGATACGTCGACACGTGGCACGGCCCAACAGAGGCCCATTCCTGTGAAAAGGCCGGCCCGTTTGACTTGGTCAAAAGGTGGCGGGCCGGCCCACGGAAAGCCTGTTAACGGCCTGTTCGCATATAGCCCATTTACAGCCCGCTAACCGAGGGCCCGTTACGCCCTATCCGAATTAGGCCCAGTAGCGTCATCTGGGCCGTCCAATATGATTCAGCCCGTTTTAACTTCCGGCCCATGTGTGGCCCATGACTTCTTTCGGCCCATATGAGGACCTTTGTAACTCTTGGCCCATTAACGGCCCGTTGTGAAACTGGCCCGTAATGAACAGTGTATCACTTTATACCCATTAACGGCCCGTTATTCCATTGGGCCGTTTCCAGCCCAAGTTATCTTTCGGCCTTCTCAGGGCCCATTGATTCTTGGGCTCATTTGCAGCATTCGGTTACATACGGCCCGTTACTGTCATTTTCTGCTTGTGGGCCAAATTCAGCCCGTCGTTACAGTCGGCCCGTTTGCGGACCGTTAATACGTTGGGCCGTTTTCATGTCAAAAAAACCCGTTGGGCTGTTTTCATAGAGTTATCAAATACGGCCTATTAACGGCCCGTTATGGTCCACGAATAGTACGGCCCATGATTGGCGAAATGATGATACGCCCCGTAGAAGGCCCATGGATCCTACGGCCCGTATGAGGCCCATGGATGGTACGGCCCGTAGAAGGCCCATGGACCCTACGGCCCGTAGAAGGCCCATTGATCCCTAAGGCCCGTATAGAAGGCCGATGGATCCTACGGCCCGTATAGAAGGCCAATGGTCCTACGGCCGAACGAAGGCCCATGGATCATACGGCCTGCAGGAGGCCCATGGTTACAACAGTCCGTGTGTTGCCATGATTATTTTGGCCTAGTTACCAAAAATAGGCTATTGTGGCCACTAGAAAAACACAGAAAAAGAACTGCAGTGACTACAAGCAAACAACTAAACAAGACAATAAGGAAATAAATAAGCAAGCAATTAAGGCTAGCCTATTACCGCTATTACACATATTACATCCACTGGGCATCAAAGTTCGCCACCAGTGCAAATATAGGGAACAAAGCAGCATATTACATACACTTGGCCGTCAAAATTGGCCACCAGTGCAAATAAACGCGGCAGCAAAACAAGAGCATAACTGAAACAACTTCAGAAGAGCTCAAGAAACGTTATCCTGGGTATCCACCATGCTGGCAATAAGCTTAGCAAGCTGATTAGCTTTGTCCTGTTTGGCGCTAAAATCCTCCAACGCTTGCTGTTGCACCAGAAAGTATGCATCTGAATGCTCCAGGGACTTCCGCAGTCCTTCCGCTTCTTGTCGCAGCACAGCTGATCGATGTCTTTCAGCTTGTAGTTGAGACTCAAGAAACCGAACTGATTCAGACAGTGAGTTTGAATAGCTTGTGCATGCGGTAGTGGCCAGTAACTCGAACACTAAACCAAGACAGGACTTTGGGGTTGTCTCGCTGTCTTCAAGATAGTCTTCCTTAGCTGTTTTATCAGCTTTGTTGGAGACCAACAAGGATGTGTCACTATCCTGAACCTTATCTGCATTACTTCCTTTACCATTGCTTAATAAGGCACTCTTCCCCAATATTCTGTCAGCATTCTAAAAGAAGAAACAAGCAGACACATAACAAGTTTAGCATGTACTAGTATATGAAACTCATTTCGGTGAACCAGTTCATTAGTAAGGTGGACAGGATTAAACTACCAAGTCTTCTATTGCCAAGTACTAGTACATAATAAAAGCATCAAACAAACATATATCTATGTCCTATGGTCACTGCATTGTCTTGCCAAATCAAAATAGAGACACGGTTCAAATCATATCAGTTCAAGACAAAGCAGCAGTGAAAGAATACAAAGCGTGGGAAACTACACGGCACAACAAGATTTCAGATGGGTACCACGGGTCTACATGTACAACAACACTATTGGCTCTGTTGTGATGCTAGTAATGTGCATGATATGAAAGTCAACTGTATACACAATTGAAATTGAAATCAACAGAGCTATTGATAAGAGCAAACCTGTTAAAGAAACATGCGTGAACATACCTGCTGTGCCATTGGAGTTTCGATTGGATCCTTCAATTTAAAAATAAGTTCGTATCAGTAAATACAGTGATACAAGAGCAAAGCAATCATAGTTAAAAAAGGCGCGCCTAAGCGAGCGCTTAAGCGCGCCTAGGCTCTAGGCGTTGGCAAAACGCATTGCGCATAACTACGCATAATCTGTGCATAACTGCGCATAAGCATGCGCTTTGGTCAGTAAAGCGCAAGGCGGTGGCAAAACGCACAATTAACGCCTAGCGCTTTTTTGAACTATGATAGCAATGGAATCTTAAATTAGAACAGTTGTTCTTCAGGTTTAGGCACTTGTTCTACATGAACAGAGTACAGTAAGACGCAAGAATAAAATACTTAAAAATAGAAAATGAGCTCATAGACCTTACCACATTCTTGGTTCGGGACCAGTACAGAACAAGGCGTTCCCAGTCATCGTCCAGTAAATGTGTCTCAGGAGAACGTAAGGGAATTTGATGAGTTTCTTTGCCGGTGAAGTACGTTTTCTTCAGGTAATTCCGATACTGCCACCAAGCATTCTTGAAGATAGCAGAGGTATTAGCACAGGTTACCTCATCCTGAGTTTCCAAATCGGTCCTTCTCTATAGAGAAAAATGGGAAAATTTGCTGTATTATAACCATCATGGAGGTAGGATGTATGGGACGAAGCAAAGTAATTGCCATGAATAACATTACTTACACATAACTCCTGGACAAACACCTGCAACTGGCATTTTCCTTCATCTTCAGTATAATATTTCCAAGATGGGAAGATACGCACATACGATTTAACAACATCAAATGCGATAGATGCTAAACTACGACTGGCTGGTTGTGCTTCCTCCACAGGAATAGGCGTACTAACTGGTGGAGTTGGGGTTCGCCGTGATAGTACTGGCCCTTTGGGCACTGGAGCTGCCTTACTAACTGCTGTTGTTTGGGAGCTCTGTGGTGGAGATGGTGCTGTGTCAACAGGAACTGGGTTACTATCGGCTGGGGTTGGGGTTAGATTGGGTGAAGCTGGTTCTCTGTCCATCGCAGTAGGGGTACAATCTGCGAGAGTTTGGGTTATGTGTGGTAGGGCTGGTTCTTGTGCATGTACAACCGGGGTGCTATCTCCACCAAGAGGTAGCACTGTTTTATTTGAAGACCGTGTTTTTATTCCGCTAGATACTGGCATCACCCGCTCCAATTCAAATGGCTGATAAACAGGAAACATAGTTGAATGTACAGACATTGTATGAGAGACAGATGCAATAGATAGTGTGGAAAAAAGAGGGCATGAAATAGTTGACATGTATATTGTTTAACTAAAACGGATAGCATGACATAATTTCACATATATGATGTCTATCTAAACTGGATAGCATAGCATAACATAATTCAAAGATATGATGAATAACTAAACAGGATCGCATGACATAATTCACCTACATGTTATCTAAGTAATCAGGATCGCATCATTTAATTCACATATGTGATTTATATGCTAAACAGAGGGCATTCGATATGATGTCTGAACTAAGAACATGGTGTTGAATATTGTGTATATGATGTCTAAACTATGCAATGCAAGACACCGTATGCATGATATGAGCAGTATAACCGTGCCAAGTTAGAGCATACACCTCAGTGGGGGAATAGGACTGGTCATCTGTCTCTGAATCCATCTCTGAGGAGCTATCGGGACCCAACAAGAGATCTGCTTCGACAGGTAGCACTGTCTGCTCTGAAGGCCTTGTTTTCACTCCAGATTTTTCCATCTCCCACCCAAATGGCTGATTCACAGGAAGAGTAGTTTAATGTACAAACATTGTCGACAAATGGAAATGTAATGAAGAAAAGGATGGGCAAGATATCATTCAAATATATGATGCCTGGTTAAACAGGATGGCATTGCACATTTCACATATATTATGGCTGGCTAAAAGACATGAGACTGCATAATTCCCATATATGATATAGAAACTAAACAGGTGGCATTACAGAACATGTCTAAACTAAGCAGATGACATATATGATGTCAAAAGTAGGCACTGCAAGGCAACATATGCATGATATGACTAACATCATCATGCCAAGGTAGAGCAAACACCTTGGGGGTAAATAGGAGTGGTCAGCGGCGTCTGAATACGCCTCAGAACAGATATCTTCCTCTGGATTACAATCTGGAGAGGGGTGGGGAGGGTTTGCCATTGAACCCACCATGGAGCGATGTCTGCATGACATTGTATTGCCGCGCAAAACTCTTCTCTTTTTCTCTACATGTTCAGCATGACTGTGTACAATATCTGACATGCATACGAAAAAAATATGGTGAGATTATGTAAGGAGAGCATGCAGAAATTTAGAGTGATGGTAACAACCAGTGGATCGACGTTTTTCCGTTGAACCAAAATAGCCCTAATGGATCGACGTGAATGTATAGTAATAACTGACGCAACAAGTGTACAACCTCTTTGCCGTAGCCGTGTCGACCTCAGCATCATTGGGTTGGTCGCTGAAGCAGTTGAGGCAGAGGTGGCTGTCGGAGGTGTGGAGGAAGATCTGAGGAATCTGTAGACGGCGTCCAGGGCACTGCTCTGTTGTGATGGATCGTTCTGTCGTTGGAGCAGCTCCGGTGAGCCGTAAGACGTCAAGGCTGAAGCAGCACAAGACAGACATCGTCAATCTCAAGTGGGATTCTAATAGCATCTCCAATAGATGATGAAAAATGGATGTAAAATTAACATCACCAAAAACCACCTGACTACAACAGATGAGGTAAAAACTGTTGACTCTGAACTTAACTGTCGAAACTGAAATTAACTGTGGAATCTGAATGCTACTGTCGAAACTGAACGCAATGGTAGCAGAGAGACACTTGACATGTAGTTTAGGGAGGGCCTGCAGTTCATCTTCAACCTGCACACCCCTGAGCCGCCTGCCACCACCGGCCGAACCGCCGGCCCCAGCGCCGCCTCGCCGCCCCGAAACAACTCGCCACCGCCGCCCCGGCCAGCCCTCTAGGCCCCCCCCCCACCCTGAACCCTAAGATAGATAGTGGGGTACCTCTCCGGCGAGCCCCCGTCCCCGCTGCGGGTGGTTCTTCCTTAACTCCGGCGAGCCCCCCCCCAACCCCTGAAAATCGACTGACCCAAAAGTCGATTCAGTCGACTGAAGTGTGGCTTAATCGGAGCAGAGCAGCAGCACGAGCGAGGGGGGGAGCAGCAGCAACAGCTGGGCGAGCGAGCGATCGAGCGAGAGCCGGAGCAGCAGCAGCAGCGCGAGCGAGCGAGCGAGAGCCGGAGCAGCAGCAGCAGCGCAAGCGAGCGAGCGAGAGCCGGAGCAGCAGCAGCAGATCCGGCTGGTATGGACGCCGCCGCCGAAGGGGCCTCGCACTGGGGGAGAGCCGCCGTGGAGATGTCGCCCGTGGCGCCGGCTTCAAGGTAGCCGCTCCATGGCGGTGCGGGATGGAGCACCGTCGGCGCCGGGAGGTCGAGTTAAGGAGAAGGTGCGATGCGATGAGTGTACAACCTCTTTGGTGGCGCCGAGTAGGCCTCGGCTTCGTCCGAGGAGTCGGTGAGGATGCTGCGGTTCCGGTGGAGCAGGTTAAGGCGGCGCTGTGGGGATGGAGCAGCCGCGATAGACGAGGTGATCGTCGGAGCAGCTCCTTGGAGGTGGAGGACGGGGCGGCTGAACCGGCGGACGGCGAGATGGACGACGGATCCTCATCCGGGGAGGTGGACGAGGGACGTCGAGCTGTTGCGGTGGACGACGTCGTCGGGGAAGAGGCTCCGGCTGGGCAGCGGTGACGTGGCGGACGGAGGAGGGTGGGGTTTCGCGGCTGGAGCGGAGAGGTTATGGCGGCCTGGGATTTCGAATGGCGAAAAGGGGGCGATGGGAGGGGGTGAAGCATGACTTAGGGACGCGCTTGTCCAAAATGTAGGGTGTGTTACAAAAGTACCCCCCACCGATTTGAACTAGCGGCCCTTTCGGCTCAGGGTTAGAAGGGGGATTTCGCGTGTCGGGATTTGGCAGCTGGAGGGAGTTTTCGCGCGCGTTGTAATTTCGGGATAGCAAGGCGCGGGTTGTGAAGGCGCCAGTTTTGGGAGCACGATATCTGAATTTTCGGGATATAACAAGACGCGGGTTGAATTTTAGGGACAAGCCTAACGTGTAGTAATATTGTACTTGTACGTACCAAATCAATTCGCACTTCCCTCAACCAAAAAGAAAACGAAAAAAATAAAACTATTCACACCACACAAAGAGAGAGTCTTGCCCCGTTTTACTATACAAATGCTATTCAAAGCTACTCCCTCCTTCCATCTATATAGGGCCTAATGCGTTTTTCGATGCTAACTTTGACCAAATATTAGAGCAATGATATATGACATGCAACTTACACAAAGCACACCGTTAACTTCGTCTGTGAAAGGTTCTTTCAATGATATAATTTTCACATTGTGCATGTCATGTACTATTAATCTTGTCAATAGTCAAAGGCGGTCTTAAAAATCTCATTACGCCCTATATAGATGGAAGGAGGGAGTATGAATCCATGTTATGTCCGATTAATTTTTTTCGCTTTGCTGTATAATGCATGTAACCTACTCATACCAACATTTTAGTGCATTCCAAATGTCTATACTACCGCTGTAATTCGAAGTAAATTTGAATTCGTTTCTCTATTTCAATAAGAATCTACAATCATGATTGTTGCCAACTTCAACCATCATAGTTTCCTTGCTATCCGCCAGATATAAATCGGACGGCCTATAATGCAGGATGGCAGGCACACCATCATCAACAACTCCGTTTTTTTATAAGAGTAGAGATAAAATATATTAAATGTAGTATAACATGTTCATAAACACACCATGTGTATCACCGTTATATATATTCACACATACGTCGGTTTAAAACACTATGATAAATTCTTCAAATATCCGAATTCGCTTTTTATAATGAAGTATATATGATCTCTATTCGTCTTTTACACCCACACAACCCTCTTATCTTTGTAGCTAGCGCTAACTTTCTCTTGTGCATGCACACGCCCGCATCCCTCTCACCCTCCCTCAGCATTCTCTAGCTCCATCGCGCAAATTCGTCTTTTCACTTTAGGTCGTTCACCCACGGTGTGTGTAGGCCCCCCAGCTCCTTCTTTACGGCACACATCGATCGATATGCCTCTCTAGCCAGGTGTGCCTAGCACAAACACAAGCTTCCCCTCTTCTCTTGTCACCGTCCATGCCTCACTCCCACCACTCTTTTCATCGTTCTCGTACTCGCACACTCCTCCCCGCTCGATATAGTATGCCTCTCGTACCACCTCCTACATGCATCCCTCTATCTCTATCCTTCTCCTCGTGCCTCGTTTGCTTCTAACACACACATGCATGTATACCGATCGATCTCCCAACATATACCTGGATCGACTTTAACTACCCCCCCATCGATCGACGTACCTCACAAGTTATGTCTCTCCTTTCTCTAACAAAGGGCGATTGATCTTCCTATGTAGTTATGTCTGCTTACCACAGCCACATCGTCCCCCCTCATCATTCGTGCATGCCTCCTGACCCGTCTCTCACACGCACGTGCACAGACAACAAGCAGCCATCTCCTCTCTTATTGATATTGCGGGCGTGCCCTCCGTTTGTCTAGCAAGCCTATCCCACCATTTGTTAGAAGCAACTCCACTACCACCCCCTCCAACACTCTAGCTCTGTCTCTCTCCCAACCTTATTCCTCTCATGCACATATGCATGGATGCCGATCGATCTCCCTTAATACATGAGGCAGATCGATCTCCTTAATACATGAGGTAGGCCTCTCTCCTCCTCCACACATATACCAGCCATTGTACCTCTATAGTTAATTGGGCCTCCCTCTTCCCCCACCACACACCGATAGTCGAGCGCTGCAGGTAGGTATCCATGCCACAGAGACAAACTGCACATGTCCCCTCTCACGTTCCAGTAGGCCAGCCACTCTATATCTTTGACGTGGGCACACACAAATTCGATGGCACTCTTTATCGATCGCGCGCGCACACACACACACATCATCCCTCTTTTCGATTCTATGGACACCTCAAGCCGGTGATACCTCCACTCTCTTCTCGTGGATCGCCCCCTCTATATATATGTTATATCCAGGACTCTATTTCACACACATTGCATATGTTACATTTTTTGATTGACCCCCCCCCCCAAAAAAAACTCTCAAGAACCCACACACTATATCTCTCTAGGTTTGTATCTCTCTCACACAACCCCACGTAGGTGGTGTACGTATACAAGAAGAGAATAGGTGCACCGTGCACGTACTCACGCTTCGTGCCCAGCCACACCCGCGCGGGTACACGGTGGAGCTCATTTCTTTACGAAATGGCAGCCCACGTGCTAATTTGAACGCCTGTAGCGGTTGTTTACCTAGGGAGGTCGTGTACCACGCCTGCACGAAACAAAGTTCGACTTGACGCGTTGCCGCGTTATTTTTAAATAAAGTTATAGCGCTCAATGGCACGTACACAGAATATAAAACGATTTTTATGGAGAAAAAGGTAGTCCGCTCACTATATACAATGGAGCCTTGCGTGCCTGGTTTGTCGCTCTTCAGAGTATCTCACACAAGGCTGCGGTGGCCTCTCTCTCTCTCACCGTTGGTCACTGATCCGGCCGCATCCCGTCCGCCGGGGGAAAGGGAGTGCGGTGGCCTCTCTCTCTCTCACCGTTGGTCACTGATCCGGCCGCATCCCGTCCGCCGGGGGAAAGGGAGGAAGTGCATCGTTTCTCCATTCGACAGCGCCGAGGCAGCACGTCCCGATCTGCGGTACACGCCGTTCTCTCTGACCAAGCTCCGGCGCGGCAGGGCCTACGCCACCTGCTCGCAGATTCCGCCCGCCGCCGCTCACCTAGTTACATCCCGACGACCTCCAGGTATCCCCTCCGGCCTTGCTCCACTGCCCGTCTTCCCACGTCGCTGCATGTGGATCTTCCATAGTTCTTTGCCCAAAACGTAGCTCGTCCAGCGTACTTTCCATATTGCATTCTCGTCCTCACACCGTTTTAGACAAACACAATTGTGTTGTTATCTTCCCTTAGGGCAAGGAATATGCTTCTTTTTTGTCGTCGCATGTGTCATCAACTGTTATTGGCCAGTAATTGTTTCCTTTCTACCTCTTTTTTGCAAACAGGGCTATCCATTTCACCTTGTTGCTATTGCGACCTTTTGGTGAACTGCACAAATCACTTTTTTCTTAAGAGTGTTTTGTGCAGTTGTACTAAAATGTCACATGGGCAACGTCTCTACATTTCAGTGCGACTGCACAAAGGGAGATTGGTTTTGCTCTATCCTCCTCATCCAACTCCGAGCCTAATCTTCTCCAACTAGTTAGTCTTAAAAGAGACTGCAAAGGTGACCGGCTTCTATTTATGTGTTTATTGTTTCATCAGCAGTCCTCTATTATCGTAATCACACTTAATATCTTTGGAACAGGGACGCTCAGCTCTATTTTAGTGGAACTGCACAAAATGATCGGAATGTTGCATGCTCCAGACAGCTACTTTTTTCCCAACATGCCTTGTTGATTTAGACAGAGCTGGGGGGACGTTGCTGCCAATGAAAGCATGGATCAATTTTAATTTAACACCTTCTCACAACTCTGTCTTCAGTTGTGATGTAATTATTAGCTCTGATCTGCTAATAATTGACATGCATTAGCAAGGAAGTTAGTTTTTTATTGTTTCCGAAAGAGCATCGATGGCAAGACACGCGAAACAGAAGCTGAAAGCTCACACCATTGTACAATTTCATGTCTCGCTGGAAAATTATTTGTATAGTACGTCAATTATGTAAACAAATGATGGAAGCTTGATAGCATTGCCAGAAGCCTCTTCATCATCCGGGTCCATGTGCCATGCACAAAATTATACTCCTTCGTTCCTAAATATTTGTCTTTTTACAAATTTCAAACGGGCATATTTTAGAGTGTAGATTCACTCATTTTGCTTCGTATGTGTACTCCCTCCGTTCCTAAATATTCTATTCGTCTTTCTAGAGATTTCAACAAGTGACTACATACGGAGCAAAATGAGAGAATCTACACTCTAAAATATGTATATACATCCGTATGTGCCAGTCCATTTGAAATCTCTAAAAAGACAAATATTTGAGTAGTCACTCGTTGAAATCTCTAGAAAGACAAATATACTCCGGAGTATATTTAAGAACCGAGGGGGTAGTGCACAACCGCATGGGAGACTCAGCCCGGTCGTTGCGCCGCATTAATAGTGAGTAATGAGCAGTCAAATCGTAAGCCCCACCTTTCCCACTGTAAGTTGCTCTGAAGAAGCAACCATCAATACGCTCTTCTTTGAATCCGCTCATACTACTCCATCCGTCACTGTTTATACAGCGCGCTTCAGAAAAAAGAAAAAAGATCTGTGGGACCAAGGCGACTAGCGATCGGCCTGAAAAATAGCATTGGTAGTTATAGCACGGCGTCTATTACTAGTAGAGGGAATAATGCGTACACACATGCATGCAGTGCTTCCACCCCGGGTACACACATGCATGCACTTACTCCATTCCGTAGTTACATGGAGAGAAAATTGTGGACTTGATTGCGGTTACCACGCCCTAATTAATTGAGCATTAAACCAAACGCGTCTAAAGTCTCTCTGGTGGTGGAAATGCATTGAGAGAAATGCATCATAATGAAGCGCGCCCTGTAAACTGTGACGGAGGGAGGAGTAGTATGAAGGTTCAAAACCAAGTACGCGTATGGCCAGTCGGTCAACGCACCTCCTCTTGGCATATCACTGACATGTGGGACAGGAGTGTGAGCAAACCGATCTCAATTGACGGCAAAGAGCCAACCCGCCGTTCCTTGAGAGAGACGAGGAGCGAGAACACACAGACGGGTTCGCATGGAGGCCAAGATATATTCGAGCATGGTTGGTTGATCGATATCATTCATTACATGTTGATGTTGGGCTGCCGTTTTCCGCCCTTCTCCGGAATAAACGTGTACTTTATCAGAGATAAAAAGAAATAAGAGTACAAACGCTCCACCATGCGGTTCTAGTAGTAGTACTACTCGTACTACTGCGCTTGGCTCTTCGCCTCTTCGTGAAGTCGAACAATGATGGTACTCCGCATGTTGGGTACTACAGTGTATGCCTCTGACAATCTGACACCGAATGGACTGATGCATGTCCACCGAGGGTAGGTTGCATTAGTCAAAAGGCGTAAGCGAGCTTCACCTTGTCCTGCAAGCTTCTCCTCGTTCTGCGAGTTGACGGGACACACCAAAAAGTAGTGCTAGTCCATACTCCCTCCTTTCCGGTTAATATGGCTCAATCCTTTTTGCGGGTAAATGAGAGAGCTTTATTCATATATAAGCATTCTTAGGACGATCAGCCAAGACACTGGTCACTAGGAAGCGAGGTACCCCGCAAAAAAAGAAGTAGGAAGCGAGGTGTTTCATCAAGCCAGCTCTCGGCCACATTCAAAGTGCAGCAAGCACGGTTCGCACGAAGATGCGCCGCAAGGTTTGCTGACCTGTTTACATGCTGAATAACAAAAAAAGAGGAAATATTACCGAGCGCTACTATTTGTAACAGGATATGAGCCAGAATTAAGCGAGAATTGTGGCGAGTGTTCCATGCAATCAACTTCCATTATCACATGCGAGAACCCTCGAAGATAACCAAATGTGTTGAAGATTGCTTTATCACATTTTAAAATTATAATAAGAGTGCAGACGCTCCTCCATCCGGTTCCTAGTACTAGTATAGTACGTACCTTTATAGACTATATTAGTAAACTTTGCGCTTGGCTGTTCGCCTATTCGGGAAGTCGAACAATAGTAGCACTAGTAGTATAGTGTATGCTTCTGGCAATCTGACACCGAATTAACTGTTGCACGTCCACCGCCTGAGCGAGGGAGAGCTTGCATTAGTCAAAAGTTTCTCCTTGTCCTGCGAGCCACCGCGCGCAAGTAATGCTAGTCCATACTGCCTCCTCTCCGGTTAATATGGATTAATTTCAAACGAGATAAATACACTGTCTGTCACTGTATATTTGTAAAAATACGGTCAGTGGACTTCATAATACGCTCATTGCGCTCAATATATATATTTTCCGGTGTTTATACGGTCACTAGCTCACCCTGACTGAGTATGTGTGTGCATGCACGTGTAGGTTGAGCACTTAGCGTGACCGTGTGTGTTCCGTCGTGTGCTCGGACATGCATGCATTAGGGCGTCGCGCGCGTTTTTGCGTCCATGTGTACGTGTGACTGTTGCATACACGTAGGGGGAGTACGTGTAGGGGCCACTAAGGAGCAGTCAAATCACACAGTAAATCACGTCTGTCGTGTTCGTGTCTCACCCTCCTCCACGGCTCGACCCCACACGGTCGCTCGGCATGCCACTCACCGCAAACCGAGTATACGATAACTTTCCCGCCTGCTTGTCGATGGATCGCGCCATGGAGTACTACTAGCACTACTGGAAGAGATTGACGAGTTGGGGGAGGACAGCTAGCTGTAGCACGGACTCCCAAAAACTTTTTACATGCATGTTGTAGCCGGCTATTGCGACCTTTGAACGCGGAGCAGCCGCGTGCACCCGGAAGCGGCGCGGGCGACGCTCTCTCGGCCGGCGCGCCGCTTCAATGCCGGCGCCAGTGAGAGGTCGCGTCCGCTCTGGCCGGGCATGAATGCGGCACTGACCGTTTCGGGCGGGAAGCACGCGCGGGTGATGAAGAGGGTTCGGGTTGGTCAGGACCGGCCGTGGCAGCGGTCCGGACGTGCGCAAACAAGAGATGTTGTACGTTAATATTGCTGCGTATATAATTAACAACGTGAATAATGTGCCAGTTGGACAAATATGATTGGAGATGGAGATGGAAATGGAATTTTACGTAAACACGGATATGCATGTCTATGTCTATGTGTGTGTGCGCGACGACTCTCGCGACCTGGAAGCGGGGGCGTGTTTTTGATCGAGTTTTCTTTCTTGGTACGTTAGAAAATCAGTTTGTCCAATTCACATCTAGATGTTATTTAAGGATATCACATCTAAGCTCCCACAAGTATATAATGTAGCAACAAGAAACAAAAAAACTAGGACAAAAAAATAGACCACAAACTATCGATGCTCATGGTCGCGCCTCATGGTTGCGTCGGCTGGTGAAGCTGATCGATTTTCAATGAAAAACAAGTTGTCTTCCATCAGTGCTCTTTGCTTGTTACGCACAAAGATGATATCCTTCGTCAGTTCACCTTGGTTGCGTTGGAGACGCAGTCGTCTTTCACGTTGGTGCAATTTTATCACACAATTGGCTATGAACCAAATGTTTCCTCGAAGAAGGATCGACGTTGGTACTAAGAGCATAAGTTTTGTATTGATTTCTAAGCCTTCTCACAACTTTGTCTCCAGCTCCCCTGTAATTTTATTTGTCCAGCTATTAACTTTGATTTAAAAAATGGTGTGGACTAAAAACCCGGATGGACGTAGTAGCCCTCCATTTTTATTTACTCCGCATATTAGATTTGACTGAAGTCAAACTTTGTAATACTCTCAAACCTTTCCGATAATTGAAATTAAAATTCTTTATTTGTACACACTCTCACACGTTTCCGATAATTTGGCGCATGTGTGGTTGTTCACTTAAGGGAGGGTAGTGTACCACACGTGAAGGACAGGAAGTGCGACCAGGACGCGTGGGCGTGGATCGTTAGTTCATCGGAAGTAGTACTCCCTCTGTACATTAAATAAAGAGTTTCATTTCGTACTTACACAATTTAAAACGATTGTTATGGAGAGAATAAGAAAACCACTCCACTATATGTTATTCGTATACACACGAGAGTTCTATATGGACGCACCTTCATTGACTTAGTGCACCTGCCTTTGGGTCCAAAATGTGGCTGGCTCACCTGTCATACAGCCAAAAGCAGATGGAGTGAAGGCACCAGAGCTCAGTCCATACTACATTAGTATATATATAAGCGGGAGCCTCAGCGCTTGTTCACTAGGGTTTGCACTCTCCACACGCTCGCCGCAATACATATATGTTACATGTTGGAGGCTCAGCGTTCATTTGCTAGGGTTTGCTATATTCACAGTCTCTCACCCTCTCTTCACCAGATCTAAACAAGACTGTGTTGGCCTCTTGTCTCTCTCCCCCCTCACAGCTGGTGAAGGAGGCATCTGTATCCCGTCGCACCGGGAAGGGGAGGAGGTGCAGCGTTAACTCTATCGCCTTCGGCGAGGTAGGCAATCCACTGCTGGCTGGAGTTGTTCTCTTTCACCCAGTGCCTGTGCGGGAGGGCCACCGACCCCTTCTTCCTCACTGCCGTACGTAGTGTGGGTAGATCCGGCCTCCCGCCGCATGCCTTGCCACATCCCGACGACCCTAACGTATAAGTTTCTTTGAAACCATCGTTGCTCTAGCTGCATGTGGATCTTTTTCTATCTGTAGTCGAATCTAGGTCTTGGTTCAAAGAGGAAAGAAAGGTGCGGTGGGGTGGAGCATGAATCTAGGACGTGGTTCAATGAGGAAAGGAGGGAGGAAAAGTAGTATAGACTGGCTATCCAGCCGCTTTGTTGGTTGAAAAGGGAAAAAGGGGGGTAACCCAGTACACACATCTGTAAGGAACCGATCTCTTTGTTGAAAAGGGAAAGAAACTAGGGGGTTGGGTAGTTTGTGCAGGACTAGATTTGCTGCCCTCACATAGGAAAAAAGTTCAAAGAGAACAAATATGGGACCAACACAGATATGCTGCTTGGCTACATACTCTGCATCACCCATTTATACGTGTGGACGCACATGGTGCTAGCATGTCCCATACAGCTATTGTGTTGTTGTTAATCTAAGCGCCTGTTTGGTTCCAAATAAGTCACCAACTTATAAGTCGAAAAGTGAAAAAAGTGACTTATTTTGCCAAACAGACCCGACTTATAAGTCACCCCAACTTACAAGTCATAAGTTGCTCCACCCCTACTTAAAAGTTATATGTCATCCCCTTTTACGTGTGTCCCACCACCTACATGATGTTGATTGGTGTGGGAAGGTGTGTTAGATGACTTATAAGTCAGGTGACAACCAAACAGGCGTAACTTATAAGTCACTGTTTTTAAGTCACCTGACTTATAAGTAAGGTGACTTATTGGAACCAAACAGGCCCTAAGAATGCCGCCGAAAAATTGAAACAATGCCACTGTTAAAAGTAAATTACATTTTTTAATGAATGTTGTTTCAAGAGAGTGTCTCTGTTAATATGAATCAATGCTACCGTTTTAGAAATGCTACTATCCTACTTTGTTTTCCATCCAAGATAACTTAGATGCTTCTTTCTATCACCGTTTGTTTCGTCCTCCTTTATCGGCAAGTAATTGTTTCCTTTTTTGCCTCTATTAAAACAGGAGTCAATATGAATGAATCACACTGATGGAGAATTGCTCCTCTCCTGCTTTGTTTCCCATTAAGACAAGTCATCAACCGTTATTTCTCAGTAATTGTTTCGCTTATACCTATTGTTGCTTACAGGGATATCAAAATTAAAGCTCGGTTTTATTCCGACTTTGATTTTAGTTGAACTGCACAAAAGGAGCCAATGTGTCCAAGGCAAACTGCTGCATTACTGGGTCCAGTTGGTCGTTCCACTTTGCAGAAAGAAGCAGTCACTGGATGCGGTACATTACAGAAGGAATGACCGAGAAGCTTTACAGAGTATTATTAGACACCGGTGACATGACTACTTCGCAGAGACCATTGGCAATTTAACAACACATGGAGTGCCCTAGGCAAAAAGTGCCCAAACAAGTACAAGAAGCTAAGACAGGACACGATCATAGCATTACATATTTTGAATGGGAAAAGCTTGTCAAAGTTTAATCATTGATGTTAGCAAGAAGACGTTAGTTTAATATATTGGAATTGGAAAACCTTGTCAAAATTTGCTCATTGATGTTAGCAAGAAGACATTAGTTTAATATATTGGAATTGGAAAACCTTTTTAAAATTTGCTCATTGATGTTAGCCAGAAGACATGCATTTGATATTTTTGAGTGGGACGCCCTTGCTGTGAGCAGCGTCGAGTGTTTTTTCCTATTCCTGTGTTCAGTTTAGAAGTAAATAGTTACTCTGCTGAGATATTCCTGTGTTAAGAGTTTGTTCTGAATATTGTCTATGTAATGCCAGGCATTGTGTTCGATTGCATGTTGAGCTTGGAATGTTGTGGCATGCGGCATCACGAGCTGTTTACCGTGCCTCCTGAGAATAATGCTTCGTATTGTTTTGCATGTCGATCTAATGCCAGTGATTTGCTTTTTAAGAAGATCATCCTCTTCTGTTGTTTCCATGCGTAAGAAGTTCATCGTCTGATGTTTCATTCATAGCCTATACGACATGTCGGCTAGGTTAGACGTGAAACCATATGATCTTCCGACCAACTCATGATATTAGGTCGAGATTGGATCGTCGTTTTCCAAACAAAACCGCTTGTAAAACTGACGCTTGTAAATTAAAGCAGATGGTCTTGGGCGAAGGCGCTTGGTTGGTCGATTTCGACTAGTAAAATATCAGAAGTACTTCACACATGATAAAAACGCTGAACGACACTCGGACGATTGCTAATCCAGCCGTTAGTTGTTGTTTCAGCCTTGCCCATGGATGGCATGATACGCACGTCATGCATGTATCGTCTGGTAATGTCGTCCATATTGCAATGCTCGTAAAATATACACTGGTCTTTCAAATTACACGCGTAACCCGCAGGTTTTACTTACAGACCTCGAGCCTTCCGATGACGAGTAAATTACACTTGTATGTTAATACAGGTTTGAAATAAACCAGAGCTCCCAAGAATGGCCTTACCGTTTCATGCCGTCTCTGTTTCTCGAGGTGCTCATAGGTGTCCGATGATCCTGGCTTCCTGAATGAGCAGCGGGCGCTGTACCAGACCTCCGTAGGGCCCGCAAGGCCCTCTCCGTTCTCCTTCGAGTTGTTGCGCTCGCCGTGGCGCCGAGCATTGTTAACATGGTCAACGAATATGAGGATTCAGGAGATGACTTTATTTTGACTGTATGACACTTGGGACCCACTAGGGCCATAGCCGTACGTACGCAACTGCCTCCTTATTATGTATAACTATATTTTTTTTTTGCTTTCTCCTAGTTTCCTGACATCACGGTCCCACACCATTGTCAACCTATGTAGTCAATATAAATGAGAGAATTGCACAAGGTGCCGCCGACAGCTGGGACCAAGCAGCTCGAGCAGTATTTGTGTTTTTGAGGCGTGAGCACTGCAGAGTTTTTCTTGGCAATGATTTTGTTGTTGTTCAGAGGAGAGCAGGGTATTAACTGGGCGGGCCGTGGCCTGTCTAGCCCAGGCCAGATATCCAGCCCAGATACTACTTTTTTCAAGATGAAAATGGCTAGCCCAGCTATACGTCTTTTTGAGGAATACCCAAGCAAGGTCAACTTGTTATTCTCCGCCCCGCTGTGCTGCAAATTTTTCCTAGGAGGGATGCATTAGGCTTAACAGGAAAATGGGCTTTAAAAATAATAAATGGGATGTAATTATAAAAACTGGACAGTAACTATAAAAAAATGCACCAAACACGAAATTAGTTTATAAAATATTATTTACGGATTTTGAAAATCTTAAATTTTCATTGTTGCGCGTGCAATGTTTCGTTGGATTTTTACGTAATACAAATTTATATTTAATCTGAATAGAAATTTCGGGATAAAAGTATTTCGGACCCCATCAAAATGTGGGAAATTTTATTGAATTCTGTCTTCGTTGGTTGAAATTATTAATGGTTGTCCTAGCTAGAAAATGGGCTGTACTTTTAACAAACTGTAAAATGGTTGTTGTAAATTCCATTAGAATTCAAAAATGGGCTGTACATTCTTACGAAATGCAAATGGGCTATAAGTTCTCTGCCACACACTTGTGGGCCTACTAAGTGACGCGTACCCTAAAAAAATAAGTTGACGCGTATGCAAGGCTTTGTCAAGTTATTATAGTCAACACACGGTTCTAGCAGGAGTGGCCGTTGGATGTCTATCCAAAGGATGTCGTGCTTCTTCTTCAATCTCGGATATTCTTAGCTTCGGCCTCCCAAAAAATGATTCCTCCCCCTGACATCTGGGGCGCACCGGTTCAGAGGCTGACCTGTGGGCCTACTAAGTTGGAGCGTACAAAGGGCTTTGTCAACTTAGTCAATATAAATGATTCTAGCTTCAGTGACCGTACGATGTCCATCCAACGGCCGTAGTGCTTCTTCAACCTCTAGTCTTCTTGGTCCAACCGCCCAAAGCAGCGCCGGTCGTGCAGCCTACTCCTGCCTCCCGTGGCCGGCTGTGCTGCCGCAGAGGCATCACCGCCCCCATACTACTCCCACCGCTAGCCAGGCCATCCCTCCACTCACCCACACCCCCTGTTATTCTGCGGCGACGGCAGCCTCACACCACAGCCGAACCAGTGAACCCTCGTACTCCTCTCCGCGCGGGCTTCCACTGCTGCATCTTCCCTGGCTCCGCGTCGTCCCCTTCCTAGGCGTCGCCATCGTCCACCGCCCTGGTGCTCCCGGCGCAGCGTGGTCAACATGGTCAACGACCGACTTCCATCGGAAGAGTACTGTATGTGGAGAGACTGACAACTGGGTCCACGGCGGCCGCAAGGAAGTGCCTCCTTATTATGCGCCAAATAATTGTTCCTCCACCTGACAGTAGGGACCCGCCGGACGGGCCACCTTATTTCGCGAAAAAATTGTTTCCCCCCTCACTGCTGGTACCCACCGGACGGGCCACCGTATTTCGCGAAAAAATGTTCCCCCCGATATCAGCTTGGCCCCACTGGAAGTGCCTCTTTATTACGCACAAAAAAATGAATACTCCCCCTGCTAGCTGGGACTCACCTTGGTGGGAAGCTGACTTGTGGGCCTACTAAGTTGACGGGGATGGAGGGCTTTGTCAACTTAGTCAATATAAACGATTCTAGCTCTAGTGACCGTACGATGTCCATCCAACGGCCATAGTGCTTCTTCAACCTCTGGTCTTCTTGCTCCAGCCGCCCAAAGCAGCGCCGGTCGTGTCGCCTGCTCCTGCCTCCCGTGGCCGGCTGTGCTGCCGCGGAGGCCTCACCGCCTCCATACTACTCCCAACACTGGCCAGTCCATCCCTCCACTCCACTCACCCACACCCCCTGTTATTCTGCGGCGACGGCAGCGCAGCCGAACCAGTGAACCCTCGTAATCCTCTCCGCGTGGGCATCCCCTTATTAGGCCTCACCGTCGTCCACCACCGTGGTGCTCTCGGCGCGGCGTGGTCAATGTGGTCAACGACCGAATTCCATCGGAAGAATACTGTACGTGAAGAGGCTGACAGCTGGGTCCACGGTAGCCGCAAGGAAGTGCCTCCTTATTATGCAGAAAATAATTATTCCTCTATCTGACAGCAGGGACCCACCGGACGGGCCACCAGTATTTCGCGAAAAAAACATTTGCCCCTGACTGCTGGGACCCACCCCACGGGCCACCATATTTCACGAAAAAAACGTTCCCCCTACTGTCAGCTCGGACCCACCGGAAGTGCCTCCTTATTACGCACAAAAAATGAATACCCCCCTCCTAGCTGGGACCCACCTTGGTGGGATGCTGACTTGTGGGCCTACTAAGTTGATGGGGACGAAGGGCTTTGTCAACTTAGTCAATATAAACGATTCTAGCTCCAGTGACCGTACGATGTCCATCTAACGGCCGTAATGCTTCTTCAACCTCTGGTCTTCTTGCTCCAGCCGCCCAAAGCAGCGTCGGTCGTGTCGCATGCTCCTGCTTCCCATGGCCGGATGTGCTGCCGCGGAGGCCTCATCGCCCCCTACTATTCCCACCACTGGCCAGGCCCTGCAGCGACGGCAGCCTCACACCGCAGCCGAACCAGTGAACCCTCGTACTCCTCTCCGCGCGGGCTTCCACTTCCGCGTCTTCCCTGACTCCCCGTCGTCCCCTTCCCAGGCCTCGCTGTCGTCCACCGCCCTGGTGCTCTCGGCGCGGCGTGGTCAACATGGTCAAGGAACGACTTCCATCGTACGTGGACTGTATGTGGAGAGGCTGACAGCTGGGTCCATGGGCGCAACAAGGAAGTGCCTCGTTATTACGCGGAAAATAATTATTCCTCCACCTGACAGCGGGGACCCACCGGACGGGCCACAGTATTTCGCGGAAAAAAACGTTTCCCCCTGACTGCTGGGACCGACCAGCTGCACCTTCACACGCAAGGAAGTGCGTCCGGGCAAAAAAAAAACAATTCACCCCCTAACTGCTGGGACCCACCAGCTACATCTTCGCACGCAAGGAAGTGCGTCCGGGCAAAAAAAAAACGATTCACCCCCCTGACTGCTGGGACCCACCAGCTACATCTTCGCACGCAAGGAAGTGCATCCGGGCAAAAAAAACAAAACGATTCGCCCCCTGACTGCTGGGACCCACCAGGTACATCTTCGCAGGCAAGGAAGTGCCTGACAGTCGGGACCCACCTGGTCGAAGCGTACGTACCGTTATCATTCTGGCCACGAATGTGTATGTACATATATACTGGTGGATGTAGAGGCGCGCACAAGTCATAGTAGAGGCGCGCACGTAGCATGTACACGTACGTACAGCGGCGAGGGTGCAAGAAAGAAAATACGGCCACGTATGTACATACGGGCAGGGTCTCTAACGCCTATCGCGCATACGTACATGGCTCGGTCCAAATGGAGAAACAGCATCGTCGTCGTGTTCATGGGGAGCCAACTGGCTGGGTCAGAACGGAATGCATGGTCGTGTTCATCGGGGGGGCTTGGACGGAACAGGCGATGGAAACGAGGCCTGGCGTACCGCACAACAGAGGAAACGGCCTTGTGTTCGACCGACCACATTCGAAACGGGGTCCTGTTGATTGGGTGGGGCCTGGCGTATCGCAAAAAGGAGGAAACGGACCTCCTACGGTCGAAACGGGGGTCCTGTTGATCAGGAGGGGTGTGGCGTACCGCAAAATAGATGAAACAGACTTGTGTTGGAGCGCTACGGTCGAAACGGGGGTCCTGTTCATCGGGAGGGGTGTGGCGTACCGCTAAACGGATGAAACGGACTTGTGTTGGAGCGCTACAGTCGAAATGGGGTGAGGGGTGTGCCGTACCGCAAAACGGGACTCCACGGGATACTGTTCATCTCCACCGCCGACCTCCTCCAGCCTCCACGGGCTACCGTCGACCTCCTCCAGCCTCCACGGGCTCCTGTTCATCCAGCCTCCACCGCGCGCTACTCCACCGACTACTGATCAACCACCCCTCCACGGGCACCCCTCAACCGTCTACTGTTCATCCAGCCCTCCACACCACGGGGTCCTGTTCAACCACCCCTCCATGGCCACCCCTCCACCGTCTACTATTCATCCAGCCCTCCACACCACGGGTTCCTGTTCATCCATAGGCAACGCCACCGCTCACTGTTCATCCAAACCCCCCGCAACGCTCACTGTTCATCCAATCGACCGGCTTCAGTTAGCAGCAGTAGCGAAGGAATCGCTCCATCGGGTGCAGTTAACAGCCATCGATCGATCGCTCGGGTTCAGTAACGTGTAGCATGCAGTGCAATCGCTCGGGTTCAGTTAGAGCCCAACGCCTCGCTCGAGTTCAGTTAGAGCCAACGCCTCGCACACACGCGCGTACGTACGAGAGAAACGCGCATCGTTCCGCCCCGACCTCCCAACATAACCGGCAACTCCCCGAAATTTTCCTCCCCCTCGCTTCTACCACGGTTTTTTCCGTCATGGACGACCCAAAGAATGTCATGCAGCTGCATCTCCGGCCCGCCCAGGACAAAAAGCCCATTTTCTATCATGATTTTTTGTCATAGAAGTAGGAGCCCACCACATCTATGATGATACCGGGTTTTGTCACAATTATCGTCATAGAAGTGTCATATGTATGACATAATTTTTTTTCGTTCGGCCCAAAATGACACGGATGTATCTTTTTTTTGTAGTGCATGTTTCATACCCTCTTGCACAACAGCAATTAGCTGATATGGATGCATGCCTACATAAACTAATAATCTATGTGGAATCAGAGATGTGGAAAAAGTACCCTCACATATAGAAATCACATCTCCTAATCTGCTTATGTTCAGAATTAGAACAAAAATGGAAAGAGTTGTGGAAGTGGGTGAAGGAAATATGCCCTAGAGGCAATAATAAATTTGTTATTTATATTTCCTTATATCATGATAAATGTTTATTGTTCATGCTAGAATTGTATTAACAGGAAACTTAGTACATGCGTGGATACATCGACAAAACATTGTGTCCCTAGTATGCATCTACTTGACTAGTTCGTTAATCAAAGATGGTTATAGTTCCTAACCATAGACATGTGTTGTCATTTGATGAACAGGATCACATCATTAGAGGATGATGTGATGGACAAGACCCATCCGTTAGCTTAGCATAATGATCGTTAAGTTTTATTCCTATTGCTTTTTTCATGACTTATACATGTTCCTATGACTATGAGATTATGCAACTCCGGAATACCAGAGGAACACTTTGTGTGCTATAAAACATCACAACGTAACTGGTTGATTATAAAGGTGCTCTACAGGTGTTTCCGAAGGTGTTTGTTGAGTTGGCATAGATTGAGATTAGGATTTGTCACTCCGTGTATCAGAGAGATATCTTTGGGCCCTCTCGGTAATGATCATCACTATAGGCCTTGTGAGCAATGTAACTAATGAGTTAGTTACAGGATGATGCATTACGGAACGAATAAAGAGACTTGTCGGAAACAATATTGAACTAGGTATGAAGATACCGATGATCGAATCTCGGGCAAGTAACATACCGATGACAAAGGGAACAACGTATGTTGTTATGCGGATTGACCGATAAAGATCTTCGTAGAATATGTAGGAACCAATATAATCATCTATGTTCCGTATTGGTTATTGATCGGAGATGTGTCTCGATCATGTCTACATAGTTCTCGAACCCGTAGGGTCCGCATGCTTAACGTTCGACGATGATTGTATTATGAGTTATGTGTTTTGGTGACCGAAGTTTGTTCGGAGTCCCGTATGATATCACAAACATGATGAGGAGTCTCGAAATGGTCGAGAGGTAAATATTGATATATTGGAAGGTTATGTTTGGGCACCGGAATGGTTTCGGAAGGGTTCAGACAATTTTCGGAGTACCGGGAGGTTACTGGAACCCCCAGGGGACTATTGGGCCTTCATGGGCCCAAGTGGAGAGAGGAGGCCAGAGGCAAGGCGGAGGCATGCGCCCCCAAGCCCAAACCGAATTGGACTAGGGGTGGGGTGTGTGGCCTCCCTTTCCTTCTTTTCCTCCACCTCTTTCGCCTTCCCCCCCTTGTTCGGAAAGGAAGGGGGAATCCTACTAGGACTGGGAGTCCTAGTAGGACTCCCCCCTTGGCGCTCCCCTCTAGGACGGCCGCCTTCTCCCCCTCCTTTATATACGGGGGTGAGGGGCACCCAAAGACACACCAAGATTTCTATTAGCTGTGTGCGGTGCCCCCCTCCACGGTTTACACCTCCGGTCATAACGTCGTAGTGCTTAGGCGAAGCCATGCGCAGATCACATCACCATCACCGTCACCACGCCATCGTGATGATGGAACTCTCCCTCGACTCTCTACTGGATAAAGAGTTTGAGGGATGTCATCGAGCTGAACGTGTGCTGAACTCGGAGGTACCGTACATTTGGTACTAGATCGGTTGGATTGTGAAGATGTTCGACTACATCAACCGCGTTAACATAATGCTTCCGCTTTTGTTCTACAAGGGTACATGGACACACTCCACTCCTCTCATTGCTATGCATCTCCTAGATAGATCTTGCATGATCGTAGGAAATGTTTTGAAATTGCATGCTACGTTCCCCAAAAGTGGTATCAGAGCCAGGTCTATGCGTTGATGATATGCACGAATAGAACACAAAGAGTTGTGGGCGATAATAGTCATACTACTTACCACCAACCTCTTGCTTTGATTAGGTGGTATTGTTGGATGAAGCGGCCCAGACCGACATTACATGACGGCATTCATGAGAATGGTTCTACCTACGTGCTTTGCACACAGGTGGCTGGCAGGTGTCTGTTTCTCCAACTTTAGTTGAATTGAGTTTGACTACCGCCGGTCCTTGTTGAAGGTTAAAACAACACACTTGATGGAAAATTGTTGTGGTTTTGATGCGTATGTAAGAACGGTTCTGGCTAGAAACCCGTAGCAGCCATGTAAAACTTGCAACAACAAAGTAGAGGACGTCTAACTTGTTTTTGCAGGGTTTGTTGTGATGTGATATGGTCAAGACATGATGTGATATAAATTGTTGTATGAGATGATCATGTTTTGTAACAAAGTTATCGGCAACTGGCAGGAGCGATATGGTTGTCACTTTATTGCATGAAATGCAATCGCCATGTAATTGCTTTACTTTATCACTAAGCGGTAGCGATAGTAATAGAAGCAATAGTTGGCGAGAAGACAACGATGCTACGATGGAGATCAAGGTGTCAAGACGGTGACAATGGAGATCATGACGGTGCTTTGGAGATGGAGATCAAAGGCACAAGATGATGATGGCCATATCATGTCACATATTTTGATTGCATGTGATGTTGATCTTTTATGCATCTTATTTTGCTTAGTACGATGGTAGAATTATAAGATGATCCCTCACTAAATTTCATGGTATAAGTTTTCTTCCTGAGTATGCATCGTTGCTATAGTTCGTCGTGCCAAGACACCACGTGATGATCGGGTGTGATAAGCTCTACGTTCACATACAACAGGTGCAAGCGAGTTTTGCATGTGCAGAATACTCGGGTTAAACTTGATGGGCCTAGAATATGCAGATATAGCCTCGGAACACTGACACCGAAAGGTCGAACATGAATCATATAGTAGATATGATCAACATAGAGATGTTCACAATTGAAAACTACTCCATCTCACGTGATGATCGGACATGGTTTAGTTGATTTGGATCACGTGATCATTTAGATGACTAGAGGGGTGTCTATCTAAGTGGGAGTTCTTTAGTAATATGATTAATTGAACTTTAATTTATCATGAACTTAGTCCTGATAGTTTTTTGCATATCTATGTTGTTGTAGATCAATGGCCCGTGCTACCGTTCCCTTGAATTTTAATGCATTCCTAGAGAAACCTAAGTTGAAAGATGATGGTAGCAATTACACGGACTGGGTCCATAACTTGAGGATTATCCTCATTGCTGCACAGAAGACTTACGTCCTGGAAGCACCGCTAGGTTCAAGGCCTGCTGCAGGGGCAGACGCTGATGTTATGAACGTCTGGCAAGCTCGATCTAATGACTACTAGATAGTTCAGTGTGCCGTGCTTTACGGCTTAGAATGGGGACTTCAATGACGTTTTGAACGTCATGGAGCATATGAGATATTCCAGGAGTTGAAGTTAATATTTCAAGCAAATGCCCGAGTTGAGAGATGTGAAGTCTCCAACAAGTTCTATAGGTGCAAGATGGAGGAGAATAGTTCCGTCAGCGAACACATACTCAGAATGTCTAGGTACCATAACCACTTGACTTAGCTGGGACTTAATCTTCCTGATGATAGTGTCATTGACAGAGTTTTCAATCACTGCCACCAAGCTATAAAGGCTTCGTGATGAACTATAATATGCAAGGATGGAAAAGATAATTCCTGAGCTCTTCGCAATGCTAAAGGCTGCGGAAGTTGAAATCAAGAAGGAGCATCAAGTGTTGATGGTTAACAAGACCACTAGTTTCAAGAAAAAGGGCAAAGGGAAGAAGGGGAACTTCAAGAAGAATAGCAAGCAAGTTGCTACTCCCGGGAAGAAACCCAAGTCTGGACCTAAGCTTGAAACTAAGTGCTTCTATTGCAAAAGGGACTGGTCACTGGAATCGGAACTGCCCCAAGTATCTGGCGGATAGGAAGGATGGCAAAGTGAAAGGTATATTTGATATACATGTTATTGATGTGTACCTTACTAATGCTTGTAGTAGCGCCTGGGTATTTGATACTAGTTCCATTCCTCATATTTGCAAGTCGAAACAGGGGCTACGGATTAAACGAAGATTGGCTAAGGACGAGGTGATGACGCACGTCGGAAATGGTTCCAAGGTCGATGTGGTCGCCGTCGGCATGCTAGCTCTACATCTACCTTCGGGATTAGTTTTAGACCTGAATAATTGTTATTTGGTGCCAGCGTTGAGCATGAACATTATATTTGGATCTTGTTTGTTGCAAGACGGTTATTCATTTAAATTAGAAAATAATGGTTGTTCTATTTATATGAGTAATATCTTTTATGGTCATGCACCCTTGTTGAGTGGTCTATTCTTGTTGGATCTCGATCGTAGTGATACACATATTCATAATATTGAAACCAAAAGATGCAAAGTTAATAATGATAGTGCAACTTCTTTGTGGCACTACCTTTTAGGTCATATTGGTGTAAAGCACATGAAGAAACTCCATGCTAATGTGCTTTTGAAATCACTTGATTATGAATCACTTGATGCTTGCGAACCATGCCGCATGGGCAATTTGACTAAGACCGCATTCTTCGGAACAATGGAACGAGCTACTGGCTTAGTGGAAATGATACATACGATGTATGCGGGCCGATGAGTGTTGAGGCTCGTGGCGGGTATTGTTATTTTTTGACCTTCATAGATGATTTGAGCAGATATGGGTATATCTACTTAATGAAACATAAGTCTGAAACATTTGAAAAGTTCAAAGAATTTCAGAGTGAAGTGGAAATTTTTCGTAAAAAGAAAATAAAGTTTCTATGATCTGACCGTGGAGGCCAATATTTGAGTTACAAGTTTGGTCTTCATTTGAAACAATGTGGAATAGTTTCGCAACTCATGCCACCTGGAACACCACAGCGTAATGGTGTGTCTGAACGTCGTAACCGTATTTTATTAGATATGGTGCGATCTATGATGTCTCTTACTAATTTACCGCTATCGTTTTGGGGTTATGCTTTAGAGACGGCTGCATTCACGTTAAACAGGGCACCATGTAAATCCGTTGAGATGACACCATATGAACTCTGGTTTGGCAAGAAACCTAAGTTGTTGTTTCTTAAAGTTTGGGGCTGAGATGCTTATGTGAAAAAGCTTCAACCTGATAAGCTCGAACCCAAATCAAAGAAATGTGTATTCAAAGGATACCCAAAAGAAACTGTTGGGTACACCTTCTGTCACATATCCAAAGGCAAGATATTCGTTCCTAAGAATGGATCCTTTCTAGAGAAGGAGTTTCTCTTGATAGAAGCGAGTGGGAGGAAAGTAGAACTTGATGAGGAAATTGTACCTTCTCCCGAATTAGAAGGTAGTTCATCACATAAATCAGTTCTAGTGATTCCTACACCAATTAATGAAGAAGCTAATGATGATGATCATGAAACTTCAGATCAAGTTACTACCGAACCTTGTAGGTCAACCAGAGTATGGTCCGCCCAAGAGTGGTACGGTAATCCTATTCTGGAAGTCATGTTACTAGACCATGATGAAACTACGAACTATGAGGAAGCGATGATGAGCCCAGATTCCGCGAAATGGCTTGAGGCCCTGAAATCTGAGATGGGATCCATGTATGAGAACAAAGTGTCGACTTTGGTGGACTTGCTTGATGATCGGCAAGCCATAGAAAATAAATGGATCTTCAAGAAGAAGACTAACGCTGACGGTAATGTTACTGTCTACAAAGCTTGACTTGTTGTGAAAGGTTTTCGACACGTTCAAGGAGTTGACTACGATGAGACCTTCTCAACTGTACGATGCTTAAGTCTGTTTGAATCATGTTGAGCAATTGCCGCATTTCATGATTATGAAATTTGGCAAATGGATGTTAAAACTGCATTCCTTAATGGATTTCTTAAAGAAGAGTTGTAAATGATGCAACCAGAAGGTTTTGTCGATCAAAAAGGTGCTAACAAAGTGTGCAAGCTCCAGCGATCCATTTATGGACTGGTGCAAGCCTCTCGGAGTTGGAATATACGCTTTGATAATGTGATCAAAGCATATGGTTTTATACAAACTTTTGGAGAAGCATGTATTTACAAGAAAGTGAGTGGGAGCTCTGCAGCATTTCTAATATTATATTTGGATGACATATTGTTGATTGGAAATAATACATAATTTCGGGATAGCATAAAAGGATACTTGAATTAGAATTTTTCAATGAAAGATCTCGGTGAAGATGCTTTTATATTGGGCATCAAGATCTATAGAGATAGATCAACATGCTTAATTGGACTTTCACAAAGCACATACCTTGATATAGTTTTGAAGAAGGTCGGAATGGATTAGTCAAAGAAAGGGTTCTTGCCTGTGTTACAAGGTATGAAGTTGAGTCGGACTCAATGCCCGACCACTTCAGAAGATAGAGAGAAAATGAAAGTCATTCCCTATGCCTCAGCCATAGGTTCTATCATGTATGCAATGATGTGTACCAGACCTGATGTGTGCCTTGCTATAAGTTTAGCAGGGAGGTACCAAAGTAATCCAGAAGTGGATCACTGGACAGCGGTCAAGAACATCCTAAAATACCTGAAAAGGAATAAGGATATGTTTCTCGGATGGAGGTGACAAAGCGCTTGTTGCAAATGGTTACATCGATGCATGCTTTGACACTGATCTGGATGACTCTAAGTCACAAACTGGATACGTATTAATATTCAATGGTGGAGCTGTCAGTGTGTGCAGTTCCAAGCAGAGCATCGTGGCGGGATCTATGTGTGAAGCGGAGTACATAGTTGCTTCGGAAGCAGTAAATGAAGGAGTACACATCAAGAGATGCTTCAATTCCATCCGCAATCAAGTCAAGGAGGGAGACATAGAGATTTGCAAAATACATACGTCTCTGAATGTTGTAGACCCATTAACTAAGCCTCTTCCACGAGAAAAACATGATCGGCACCAAGACTCCATGGGTGTTATACGTCTCCATTGTATCTAAATTTTTTATTGTTCCATGCCAATATTATTCAACTTTCATATACTTTTGGCAACTTTTTATACTATTTTTGGGACTAAAATATTGATCCAGTGCCCAGTGTCAGTTCCCGTTTGTTGCATGTTTCATGTTTCGCAGAAACCCCATATCAAATGGAGTCCAAACAGAATAAAAACGGATGGAGATTTTTTTGGAATATTTATGATTTTTGGGAAGAAGAATCAACGCAGGACGATGGTCGAGTGGCCCACAAGGCAGGGGGGCGCCCCTGACCCTCGTGGCCACCCCGTAAGGCGGTTGGTACCCTTCTTTCGCCGCAAGAAAGCCAATATCCGTATAGAAATCGTGTCCAAAGCACAACTCAATCAGAGTTATGGATCTCCGAGAATATAAAAAACGGTGAAAGGGCAGAATCTGGAATGCAGAAACAGAGAGAGACAGAGAGATAGATCCAATCTCAGAGGGGCTCTCGACCCTCCCACACCATGGAGACCATGGACCAGAGGGGAAACCCTTTCCCATCTAGGGAGAAGGTCAAGGAAGAAGAATAAGAAGGGGGGCTCTCTCCCCGTTGCTTTTGGTGGCACCGGAACGCCGCCGGGGGCCATCATCATCACCACAATCTACCCCAACACCTCTGTCATCTTCACCAACATCTCCATCACCTTCCCCCCTCTATATTCAGAGGTCCACTCACCCGCAACCCGCTGTACCCTCTACTTGCACTACAAAAAAATACATTTCCGTGATGATACGTGTTTGTCATAGTAGGTCGTGTTTTTTGTCATGCATGTACATCCATGACGATTTTATGACAGAATCAAGATAGTCATACTTGTGTTGTCGTAGAAGTGTTCCATGACATTACCAAAATTATCATCACGGAAGTGTCCACTTCCATGAGGATAAATCGCGCATCACGGAAGTGCTTTCGTCAAGGGTGACCGACACGTGGCATCCACCGTAACGGAACGCTGTTAAGCTATCGGGTCGGGTTTTGGATCAGATAACCTGTTAACAGCCCCGACCAATGGGGATATTCCACATGTAAAATCATCATTGGCTGGAGGAGACACGTGTGAGCTCCGCGTTGGCACAAGTGTCACTCATCCAATTGGCGAGACACGCCTATGATATGTTGACACATGGACCGACCCATCAAGTTTAAATGGAGCGGCCCAACTAAAGGCACACAAGATTTTGTGGACCATAATGGGCCGTCCCAGCTAAAGGCCCACGAGATTTTGTGGACCATAATGGGCTGGCCCAGCTAAAGGCCCACAAGATTTTGCAGGCCATAATGGGCCGGCCCAGGTAAAGGCCCACAAGATTTTTGTGTGCCATAATGGTCGGCCCAGGTAAAGGCCCACAAGATTCTTGCGGGTCATAATGGGCCAGCCCAGCTAAAGGCCCATGAGATTTTGCCGACATTAATGGGCCGGCCCAGCTGTAGGCCCACAAGATTTTGAGGACCCTAGTAGGCCAGCCCATTAACTAGCTGCCATGTTTTGGGCCAAATGCCGGCCCATATTTGATCTGGTCCATTAATGGCCTGCCACGTTTCGGGCCCAATAATGGCCCATATGAGATCCGGCCCGTTATAAGCCTCCCATGTTCTGGGCCAAATTACGGCCCATATCAGGTCCGGCCCTTTAAGAGACTTTGGGCTAAATTATGGCCCATATCAGATCGGCCCGTCAACTGGACGCTATGCTTTTGGGCCCACTTGCTAAAGGCCCATTTAGTAATTCAGCCTGATATTAGTTTCGGCCTATTAAGGGCCCGTTTAACATTTCGGCCCTATATTAATTTCGTCCTGTTAAAAGCCCGCCATATAGTTGGGCCTAACTACGGCCCGGTTTGCATCCGGCCTGCTCGCAGCCGATATCTGATTGGGCCTAACAAGAACCAAGACAATTTCGGGTCGAGGACCATTTCGGGCTGCTGCCGGCCCGTGAGCTGTTCGGCACGTTTCAGGCCCAACCTACTTCTCAGCCTCCTAAAAACCCATCGAGTTTTCTTGTGAAAAGAGGGTCGGGGGTTACTCGGCCCGAATCTATTAGTGGTCGGGTTTACTTTTGGCCTTTTAACGGACCAAGATGACGGGGCCCATGATGCAGATCATGCATCGTGATTGCATGACAGCCTGATTATGTACCGTAATTTTACGGTTTGGTCGGTTTACTGCGAAGACAGGATATATATACAGTAAAATAACTATAGCATCGTGAATAAGAAAAACCTAGACTATATAATAAAGAAATTATGGCATATTACATCCACTGGGCATCAAAGTACACCACTATGATAATAAAGCACAAGCAGACAGCAGATTACATACACTCGGCATCAAAGATCGCCACGAGTGCAAATAAACACGCCGACAAAATAATATACAAAACCGACAGCACTTCAATACACTCGGGAGCTGCAGCGCAAGTAGCTGAGAAAGCTGACGAGACTGCGCTTGTTCAACACTTATATCTTCCTCACTCTGAAAGATAAACAAGCGGACAGATGATAGGTTTTGCACATAAAAGTATCAGTTCTGACAATTCATCACATTTCTTACTGACGAATAAAGTGACACGGTTTAAAATTGCATTAACACAATATGGTATTGTTCAGGTCAAGACATGGCAGGAAATGACATTGTGCAGGATCTGGCGGCTTCACGACACCACTGGATTACAGATCAAGAACTCATAAGTATCTATGGTTAGTGTGCTGTCAATTTATCCCGCTTCAGCTTGGCAAATAAAGAGACAATTTAAATAATAGTAGAATGATATGATACTGTTCATAGTTAAGACATTGCAAAATATGACATTGTGCTGTAGTGGGTAGGTTCACCACACCACTGGATTATGGATCAAGAACAGAAGCATACATGCAGTGCAAAAGAAGATCACTTGCTCTGTATAGCTTAATTTACATGGTATGAAGAAGGAACTTGGTTGTACAACCAAAAACTTAAATTGAGAAGGACAAAAATTTTGTTTATGAACTACATAATAAACTTTAAACATGCAATTTGATGCAAACACCAAAAATAAACAGCTATTGCAGTCATGCCTAACCAAATATACACAACAAAGATTGAAGGCTTGGGAAGGACAAACTTACATTATTGGTGAAGACAGGCTCTATAAAGCCCTTGTCCATGCTGATGGGGGGGGGGCAATTCAAGAAGTTTACCACAGAATCTTCTTCATAAGCATTGCCTTTATTCTACATTTTGTTAAGAGTAAATATAGATGTGATAATATACGAAAAAATGGAGAATATTTAAGATAAGATGAAGAGTGATGCTACATAACCAAGTAGCTATAAATGTAAGCGCAGCGATACATGCAAAATGAACAGCCAAGAGCAATGCACAGCTAAAATTCTTCAGGACCAACCTTATGGTAAGAGTAAATATAGATCTAATGTGTAGAAAATGGAGGGAAAAGGAAAATAAGCTACAGAGTGATGGTACATGAACAACTACCTGTCAATATAAGTACACTGATAAAGGACAACATGTACTTACAAGAACAATCCAGAGCTAAAAAAATCCATTGGCATTGGATACATTCTACACTAATGTAACCATTCATACAGATCAGATAATTTGGAGCGAACAATTCATAAGCAAGCTATCATGCATACTGCTGTCACATAATGAACCAGGTATGTATGCAAGTACAGTGATATAGGACAACAGGTACTAACAAGAGCAAAGCAGCGGGCAGCATATTTGCGATATCATGTCGTTCTTTTCAAACCGGAATTCTTCTCCGAGCAGATTTCCTGCAAAAAAGATCTGTAAGGCACATGCGGAAAAGTAGAAGTTCAAACTGTCATGTGATTTCATAGACAGTACCTCATCCTGGGAACGAGACCAGTGCATAACAAGGTTTTTCCATTCAATGTCTTCTAAATTTAGCATAGGAGACTTCACCAGAAATTCATTTATAGACTTGCCATCAAAGTGTGATTTCCTTAGGTAACAACGATACTGCTGCAATGATTCCTTGAAAAGCACAAGCAAGCTTTGCTCATCATGACTATCTAGATTGACCCTCGCCTAGTTACAACAATGTAATGTAAATCATTGATGTGTTCAATCAGCACAAAACAAGAAAATAATAACCATGAATAATAGCAGTTACACGTAAGTTGGACAGGAAGATGTGAAAATGGTGTTTGTCTTCACTATAATCTTCCCATGATGGGAATATATGCACGTAGTCCCTAACAACATTGAAAGCATTGTCTTTTAAACTGGGAATAAATGGAATGGGGTTCCAATCTATAGGAATTGGCCGTCTCTGCAGTTGGGATAGGTCTTCGGCCGATGGACTTGCTGTACTTTTTGTTGGAGTGGGATTTTTTTGTGGTACGGCTGGTGCTATGGCAAATGAAATCGGTATACCTTTTGCTGGAGTGCAGGTCCTGTGTGGTGGGGCTACTGGTGTGGCCAGTGAAGTATGGGTACAGTCTGCTGGAGTCGGTCCTACATTTTCTGTCACTGGTTGTACAACCAATATAAGTGGGACGCTGTCTGATTTCTCTAGCACCACCATGTTTTTCAAGGACTTTGCTGGTGCTCCTTCAGGTTTGGCAACCACCCTCTTCCTTTTTGATGTCTGATGCACAAGAACAACATTTGAGTGAAAAAACATGGTATGATGACAGATGGAATATGTATTGATAATGGATTGGGCATGGCATCTCGACACATATGATGAGTAAACTAAGCAGATGGCGGTGCAACAAAGTAGAAGAAATGCAAGACAACATATGGAAGATATGCACAATCAATAAAACCTTGCCAAATTATAACAGACACCTTGATGGGTGAACAGGACAGGCCATCTGCCTTTGACTCCTTGAGGTTAGAATAGTCATTAGGATCATATTCTGAACAAGAATCAACAGGTGGGGAGTGTATGAGTTTCATTGCATCCAGAATGGCACTCAATGCCTTGGTGCCAATTTTGTAAGTCATTGCATTGTTTACTTCAAGAGTGGACTGCTGCTAGTGTGACACAAAGCAGCTACACAGATCATAGTGTAGATATAACGGGGAAAACCGTAAGCATCAGAGTAAAACTAGCAAAGTGGAACTTGCTGGAATATATGTGCTAGTACTGCCGGTACGGCTAGAAAGGCTTCGGATACCAGTTCTCTTCAACTAAAGGTGCGGTACTGTTAATATCAGTGTAACTCTCAAAGGCGACACAGCTCCCCGCATTTCCTTGCTATCCTTATAGGATTCAAGTGGGTAGGTCACTACAAATCGTATTCCTATGTTTACAAAATCCTACGAATCAAAGAGGCTCAAAGTGTCCATCACAACCGACCGTATAGACCTCTACACTGCAAATGTCCCTGCTCATCTTCAGTACATGGAACATACTGTACTACTATCATACTCCATCCGTTCCAAAATATAGGTCTTGGTAGAGATTTCCACTATGGATCACATACTGATGTATCTAGATACATTTTAGAGTGTAGATTCACTCATTTTGCTCCATATATAGTCCATGGTGGTATCTATACAAAGACTTGTATTTAGGAACGGAGAGAGTACATATTAAAGAAGAACGGAAGAGGAACATGGTAAAGAAGAGCAAACAGATTTTGGATAATAAAATGTTGGTTGCGCAGTGCCCACACATGATGAACTAGAGCGCATTAAGAATGCAACTCCCAGCTGTCTCTCGACCATTTCAGGTGGTTGGATGAAGATCCTACATCTCCTAACCCTTCTTCTTCCTCGTCTCTGATTCTTCCCATACAGAACACCGCACGGGCCACCGGCCGGACCACCGGCCCCCACCGCTTGTGTTGCTCCGCCACCCCCACCCGCCACCCCCACTCACGTCGAGTTTTCTTCGTTCGGTGAGGCCCCACAACCACCCGAGCCCCTTCGTTCGCACCGGACAACTCCGACGAGCGCTGAAAAAATGACTGACCCAATTTTCAAATTTAGTCTACTGTGATTTAACTAGTGTGGAATATAAAAGGGGAAAACCATAAGCATTGGGAGTATAGTGTTGAGCGTGCCACGGCGGATCTGAAGGTGCAAACCGGACAAACGCAACTTCGCAACCAAGACAAGAAATTAGAGTAAAGCAGGGACAATCTATTTTCTTGCTATGATAAATAAGTTGAGCAGATACGAAAGAGTGCCACCTCTGGTGCGGCTCCGTGTATGCATCTGCTGAGAAGTTGACGGTGTTGCGGTAGCGATGGCTGTCGGTGGCAGGGAAGCAGATCTAGGAGGGTAGACAATGGCGGCAGGGCGTGGTGGACGAGACGGTTGTAGGAACGGCGCCGGCAAGGTGGACGACGGCGGGGATGAAGCGAGAGGACGGGATGCAAGGATCCCAGTCCGAAGCCATGGATGAGAGAGGTCGATCTCTTGTAATGGACGGCGGCGTCGGGGTATCAGCTCCGGCATGGTGGAGGAGGACGGTGGTGGATGGGTGGCGGATGTCGGCAGACGGAGGAGGCTGGGGTGGAGAAGGTGTTTTGGCGCCCACAGAGTACGAATAGGGAAAAAGGAGGTAGAGAGGAAGGGGGGAACCACGTATTCAGGGCGCGCTTGTCTCAAATGCGAGGAAATTTACAAACTTAGCCCCCGTTTCAAATTTCCTACATCACAGCAATATTAGTCGGTTGGGGATAGGACGGTAATCTCGCATACACCGAATATTTGCCGACGAGAGTTTGTTTTTGGCGCCCACCGTGTATGAATATGAATCGGGGAGGGAGTCGATTTCGGCCGAGGACACACTGTGTTTTGGCGCCCACCATGTATGAATCCGGGTGAGAGGCGGTTACGTCATGTTTGAGTGAAATTTCAAACCTACCCCTATCGAAACCTATAGAAATCCAGTAGATTACCCCTATCGTAATTTCCATCTCGCGGATATTGTTTTCAGGCGATTACTGCGACTTTCCCCGCGTCATTCAAATTTTGCAGAGTGCACATTTACCGTGCCAACTCAATTCGAATCCCGTTTGTATTCTATTTTTTTCGGGCGGGATCCATTTTCAATTG